>NC_138375.1:12357839-12458275 GCF_054177405.1 Leptonychotes weddellii | reverse complement strand
GGAGAGGGAGAAGCAGGCTTCCCGCCGAGCAGGGAGCCCGATGCGGGGCTCGATCCCAGGACCCCGGGATCATGACCCGAGCCGAAGACAGACGCTTAACGACTGAGCCACCCAGGCGCCCCCAAGGTTTGGGTTTTTAAAATTAATCAGCAAGTTTTAAGAGCGTATTCATGGCTGCTTGATTTTCTTTCTTTTTTTTTTTTTTTTTTGACTTTTAGCATCTTTTGATTCTGAGTATGGAAACTTATAACTGGGGAAAAAGCAACAGTTTTTGATATTTGTGTTAGGATAGCAAAAAAGAATGGAAACACAGTGAGAAATGTAGGCTCCTTTTTGGTGAACTTTATGAAAACCAAAGAGAAGACAGAATCAATTTTTTTATTGTTTCTTTTTGAGAAATAAACAGAATTTCACATTCTGGTGTTCAGTTGGCAGCTGGCCAGGAAGCGTGCCTATAGCTCAGGAATCATCCCACCAAAGTAATGGAAAAAGTCTGACTTGCTGGCAGCTGAAATTCAGTTTTGAGGCAGTGACGTGGGTGTGTGTGCATGTCTGTGTGCGCATGCACTCGCTTACGAGTGCTGGGGCAGGATGGCCGTGAAAGACGTTGGAAGCCGTAATCCCTGGCAGCTATAAATAGAACACTTACTTGGGTGGCTAAAATTTATGCTTTTAAAAAAGGGCTTTATTCTGCCATTTGGTCAGAATTAAGATATGATTCAATATGTTGTGTCCAAGACTGGCTTAAAAACATAGGCATTTTCCTTTTGATTTGAGCCAAGTTTAATTAAAGAGCACTGTTTGATAAGCCCATTAAATAATTGAAACCCTTCCCTTCAAAAGCTTACTTTGAATGGAGGCATTATGCACCAAATAATGCATTTTTAAAAACCTATATTGAGGTCCAGACTACATGACCTACTAACTGAAAGAGTTGCAAATACTGGCCCATAGGGATCAGCAGGTGAGCACGATGAGTGAAATGAGACATGCTGTGGGCATTAGGGAGTGGTGGGGACTGTGGTTAACCAGAGCTCCCAAAACTGGGAGAATTTAAGATTCGGTGTTGCCAGGCTTTCTAGTTTTTAAAGAGAGGCCACATATGTAGATCCCTGTGAATTGTCCCAATTTGTAGAATATTGGCAAGTAATGCAGAACATTTTGGTTTTTACTGAGTGAGCCAAACAAAACTTGACTGGGGTTTCTACCCTCTAAGTGGTGAAGAAGTGATGCTTCTTAACTTCGGAGCAGAGGAAGGGAATGGAATGGGCTATTTTCCTTTGGGTTAGTTTTAACTTGCTTCCCAAAAATACGATGTTGTAAAACTGTTTTTGCAAAGGTGGTATCTAGGTTAAGTTTCTGCCTTTCCAGAATGGATTCCCACTTTATTCAGTCTTTTTGGCCCATTCTTTATGTTTTCCTTGGCTAATCCAGGGATAGAAGCTGGATAATCTTGTCTTTTAAAGGGGGAGGCGGGAGAAAAGTTTTACTTGCCAATTTTAAAAGTTTACTTTGTTTTGCAGAGCTGTGAGGTGCGGAAGGTTCGATGCCACACTAGGATTCTGTCTCTTGGTCACTTAGTGTTCATTCAGCAAGCCTGAATGCCTCTCTATGGAGTGTGGTTTCGAGGGGAAGGTCGTGGAAGCAGGCTGCTTGGGTTTGAATGCTGTCCTCCTGCTTGCTGGGTGGATGGCCTTGGGCAAGCTGCCATACTCTTCAGAATCTCATGCCTCCCGTTTGTAAAATGAGTTTGATCAGAACTCTGTAGTCTTAGCTTGGGCTGCCGTAATAGAATCCCACAGACTGGGCAGGGCTTAAACAACAGACATTTATTTTCTCACAGTCCTGGAGGCTACAAGTCCAAGATGAAGGTGCTAGCAGATTCAGTTTCTGGCGAGGACTCTCTTCCTGTCTGGCAGAGGACTGCCTTCTGGTTGTGTCCTCACATGGGGAAAGAGAGCTCTCTGGTGTCTCTTCGTATAAGGACGCTAATTTTGTTGGAATAGAACTTAACCCTTATGACCTAATTTAACCCCCAAATAAAACACGAACATTCTCCATTCACCCCCTTCCCCCCGCCCCTGACCATCACCAATGATCCATAGCTTTACCCATTCTGGAGATTTCATGTACATGGAATCGTACAATATGTGACCTTTTGTGTCTGACTTCTTTCACTTGGCATGTTTTTGAGTTTCATCCACTTGGTCGAATATATCAGTACTGAATTCCTCTTTATGGCTGAATAGTATTCCAATGTTGGCTCTGATTTTATATAAATGTGTATAAAACACGTGGTATAAAAATGTCTCTATTGATCTATTTTACATGTATAATGTATATATTGTATATGTTGATTTCTGTCCATCAAGAGGCTCTCATTTAGAGAGACTGGAATGGATGTATTGTGTGTGTGTGGTTTTTTTTTTTTTTAAGATTTTATTTATCTAAAAAAGAAAAGATTTTATTTATCTATTAGAGGGAGAGTGCATGAACGAGGGGCAGAGGGAGATGGAGAAGCAGAAATAGACTCCCCACTGAGCAGGGAGCGCAACGCAGGGCTGATCCCAGGACCCTGAGATCAAAACCTGAGCCAAAGGCAGACGACTCTTAATGGACTGAGCCATCCACGTGCCCCTGGATGTACTGTGGTTTTTTTTTTTTTTTTTGGATGTACTGTGTTCTTAAGGACCGTGTCATGGTAGCTTTAGCAACTGTTTGTACTTTGTGCCTCTATTTTCAGTTTGTAGAACGAATGAACTTATTTTAAAAGCTTTATCCATACCTCACAAGCGAGAGGTTGAAGTGTCTTTAGAAAACCTGTTGTTTCATTCAGTTTGGTTTGCTCACATGTGTGATTTAACACATGTGAATACCTGGTTTTATATTGATTTAATCCTTTGCCTTAAATATCTGCCAAGTGATGTGAATGTACAGATTTTCCACTTACAGCCACGTAAGAGAACCTTCAGAGGTGATTTTTTTTTGCTTTAGTTTTAGGTGATTCGTCTTGTTTTTTTTGCTCTTTTTATAACGGGTAAAGATAAGTGGTTATATTACATTTTTTAAGGAATACTTAAAGCTCAGAAAAAGGAAGTCACGTGGATGTATGCTCAGTAGCTCAGATGTGGAAATGCCAAAGCATTATTTCCCATATTTTTTATAATAGTTACATTAAAAAACCAAACCTTGGTTTTTTAAATAGCCCAATGTGGAGCCTACTTAAAAAACAAACCAAAAAAACCAAGCCTTAAATATACTTTGCCTTTGTCCACACTGACGTTTTCTATTCTGTGGAAAGAGTTTTTAAAAGAGGGAGAATATATCTCCTTACATAAATGTTGTAGCACAAAAGATCTTTTAATATTGCCCGTGTAATCCGTTTGGATGTGGTGGCGACCATTGGGCCTTATTTGGGGATGGGTGAAATTGTTCTCTGTTTTTTTTCTTTAATAAAGCACTCTAAGGGCGCCTGCGTGGCTCAGTTGGTTAAGCCTCTGCCTTCGGCTCAGGTCATGATCCTGGAGTCCCTTGTTCGAGTCCCTGTTCAGCGGGGAGTCTGCTTCTACCTCTGCCCCTCACCATGCTTGTGCACGCGGCCTCTCTCTCTCTGTCTCGGCCTCTCTCTCTCTCTCAAATAAATAATATATCTTTTTTTTTTTTTTAAGATTTTATTTATTTATTTGAGAGAAAGAATGAGAGACAGCATGAGAGGGGTGAGGGTCAGAGGGAGAAGCAGACTCCCTGCTGAGCAGGGAGCCTGATGCGGGACTTGATCCCGGGACTCCAGGATCATGACCTGAGCCGAAGGCAGTCACTTAACCAACTGAGCCACCCAGGTGCCCTCAAATAAATAATATATCTTAAAAAAAAAAAAAAACACTCGAAGCGAAAATGCCATCACCAATGATCTGTCAATGCTTGAGTGATTGGAGGTGGTTTGTTTGGCCCTCTGTAGCGTGTGATATTTTCTCCTTGCTTTCCCCAGTTTTTGTTGTGCTTCCTGTGACCACCCCCCTTCTGTTTCCTTTGTGGCCTTGTTTTCTGTCTCGCACTCGAGGGGCAGTGTAGTATGACGATAGGAGCCTGCGCCCTGCACGGACCCATCTCCACTCCTGTCTCCACCATTGAATACGTCACAGAGAGGCAAGCAAACAGAAGCAGAGCAAGTAACTTTTGTCAAGGGGCAATCAGAAGTCCTGGGTTCTTTTTTTTTTTTTTTTTTAAAGATTTTATTTATTTATTTGAGAGAGAGAGAATGAGAGACAGAGAGCATGAGAGGGAGGAGGGTCAGAGGGAGAAGAAGTCCTGGGTTCTTGCACGTAGGTAGGATTTCTGTGCTTCTGCACAGTAGACAAGGGCTGAAGAGGAGGGGGGCAGGGGCGGATCAGCAGATGGCATTGTGGCAGGACCTGGCAGGATCCACAGCAGTTTGGCACCTCTTGGGTACAGGTGATGCGATTGTCCAATGTCAGCCTTCCACCTAGCGATGGCAGAGACCCTTCAGATGGCATGGGGGTCGGGAGGAGGAAGTTTAGAGAGATGACGATAAAGTTTTGACCATGCTGGCTTCTGTCCTCGGGCCTTGGAAGTGAATGATTTAAAACTTCTTCCAGCTGGGATGCTAACATTTAACCACTTCAGACCAGTGGCTCTCAGTGGGGGTGGGGGGTGGGGTGGGGTTTCCCTGCCCAGGGGACATTTGTGAGGGTTGCAGATCATTTTGGCTTATCACAATGATAACCCCATGGGTGGGGTTTTGCAAGTGAATAGAAGCCAGGGATGCTGCTAAATCCTGCAGTGCCCAGGACAGCCTCCACAAGGAAGAATTATCTGGCCCCACGTGTCAATGTTGCTGATGTTGGAGCCCTTCCTGAGGTCAAGGAGGCACATGCCTTTAGCCCCACGAGTGACCCTCTAGTGCCCCATTCCAGGCGGTAGTTGTAGGGGGGCTGGGGGAGGACCGTTCTGGACCCTGCCCCTAGTACCCACCAGGGATGTCCTAGAAGTCCGTTAGTGGCCCTAGGGATGGAGAACAGCTGCTCTATCAGGCAGCGGGTGCCTTAGGGCCCGTAACAGATACAGGACACAGGCTGGGTGTGTGAGACACACTATCGCTTTGTGAAAATGCCAAGTAGAAAAGATTTCTGTTGCTTATGACTGGGACTGCAGCTGAGGAGGTGTCTGTCGTCATCTATGGGTGCTTTCTTTTTTAATTTGCTGTGGAGGCTGTGGAACAGGAAATTGGACTCCACAATGGTGGGCTTGTCCTCCCTCCTCAGATATCACTCTGTTAACAAGCAGCTCTTGACTCCCCACAGCTCTCGCCCCGGACCCATGCATTGTCCGTGTGCGGGTCAGGGCGCAGGATGATCTGTGTGGGAAGGCTCTAGCTGGCCAATGAGCATCTTTGAAATCAGGAATTAAATTTCTTTGTTCCACCTGTAGCAGGGAGTTTATTCTTTAAAGCAAACAAAAGATGATCAGTTGGTGTCATTGGATTTCTGGAAGCCATAAAATATATTTGAAAGTGGGTTACTCCTAAGGTAACGCTGTCTTTTGCTTTGGCAGCCCCTGGAAACAGAACTTTCTCACTTTGTGACACTTGTCAACCAGCAGATCTGAAACGGGCCTATTGCCCTGGTGGTTAGGTTGTTCCTGCAGCCCCTGGAAGGCTGGGCGTCAGGAAGGCTGCTCTGGGCTCTGATGGCTGAGAGCCTCTGGCCCTAGGATGGGAGAACATTCCTTTGTTGCCCTCCTGCCTTCTCTCCTGTGGAGAGCACTGGGACTCTGGGTCCATGGGTAGCAACAGTTTGGGAGAAAAGGGTTTTAAGGTCAGTAGTACGATGATTTATCCTCAGAAGACAGCAGTAAGCTTTGCAGAATGAGACCAGACAGATGTATTAGGTTGAGTACACTGAATTCATTCTTGGAAGCGTTTCCTTCAGAGGGTTTGGAAGCCAAGTTGTGTGTTAGTTTGCTTAAAGACAGTCCTACCCATCTCTAGAGAAAGGGAATGAGGCCGCTCTCCCCAGCAAGCTGATTCATTGCCTCGTGTTATCTGTGTCAGATATGGAAGACTCCTCCAATAGAGTCTCTGGACTGTTCTCATGTAGTTTGTGATTTAGTGCCATATTAAACTCTACATTCTCAGCCCAGGCTCTGTGTTGCAAATACTTCAGCTCAAAGAACATAGATCCTCCCTCCCACTTCGACACACAATACCCTTTTGTATTTTTATCTGTTCTTGTGTGTTCCTCTCTCTGCATTTGATGATGGCTGTTTTCTGTATTTACTAGTTTCGTCTCTGATTAGATTAAACTCTTTGTGAGGAGACGGTCTTTGGTTCATTTTCAGGCTGTCTGACCGTTCTTGCTGCCAGGTGCTGGACTGGGCTACTTCACTGTTGTTCATTCCCTTGCGGTCATCCCTTAACTGCTCTGTGGATTCGCGTTTATCATTTGCATTTTGGAAAGTAGAAAACTGTGGCTCAGGAAAGAAGAGTGAGTGGGGTAAGGCATTAGTACGTGGAGTTAATGAGGATGCACTTTGCCTGGGAGCCAATAATTTTATGATATAAATTACACATCAGTAGCACCAGTTTAAAAAAAAGAGAAAAACCCCACCTGTTAGCTCCGGAACTTTGGGCAAGTTCTTTACTCTGTGCCTGCTCTCTCACATCTGTTAAATGGGGGCAGTATAAGTTTCTCGCTCACGGGGGTTAGAAATAAACAAGTTGGTGCGTGTGAAATGCTTGGCGCTGGCACGTGCCCCACGTATCCGCTGTTGCTGTCCTTCTCCAGGCTTACGTGGCCAGTTGGGGGATTGAAGGCTGGTCTGCTGGATTCTGAAGCCCATGTCCTCATCCTTGAGTTTTGTGTCCTTCTTGGCCTGGGCACAGTGCCTTGGCGGCCAATAGGGCTAAGTCAATATTTGTAGAATGAATAATTGCATTTGGAATTTTGGGGGCTTGGGGTGGTGGTTCTCTGGGTGAAATAAATTTGCTAAAAGATGAGAACATACCTTGGATTTATGAAAGAAGTAGAACCCCAGGTCAGAGATGTGGAAAATCCTTTTGCTTTCCTTAGCCAGGGCCCAAAGAGCAAACAGCTTCTCAGATCAGTCATTTTAAATGTGGAAAATACGGCTTCATGACGGTCTGGCTCTGGAAGCTGCCTGGTGGTGGGAATTTCTAGTGTGAGCAGATCAGGTGCCGGGGTTCCGAGATGAGTAGCCCCTGAATGCTCGTTGTAAGAAATTCCAGAAGGCAGGCGGTTTTGGTGCATGATCCAGGATCTGTGTTTTTAGGGTATAGCTATCACTTGTAATACTGCTTTTCATGAATGTGAACCCCAAAATCTGTAATAGTCTTCATACCTATTTAAATGCAATAGGGGTAATCTTAGGGAAGGGAGTTGGGCATGAGAGGTCGAGGTCATTGTTAACAGGGCAGGGCTGAGAAAAAGTATACACTCTCTGGCAGAGCATCAAGGTGAATGGAATTGATGCTGAAGTCCACCATGTTCTTAGGTCTTTGTTGAAAGGATCCTCCTTCTGTCCTTCACCCTTCCTAGCAGAGGTGAGCCTCCTGCTAAGCAGAGAGGCCTGGCATCGCACAACTTACTTATATATGAGCATACCTCGCTTTATTGCACTTTGCAGATACTGCATTTTTTTTTTTTTTTTTTACAGATTGAAGGTTTGTGGCAACCCTGTGTCGAGCAAATCTGTTTGTGCCATTTTCCTAACAGTATTTGCTCACTCTGTGTCTCTGTGTCCCATTTTGTACTTCTCGCAGCATTTCAAACTTTTTCTAATATTATGCTTGTTGGGTGATCTGTGACCATGATTATGACTTGCTATAAGCTCAGGTGATGGTTAGCATTTTTTTTTTTTTTAAGCAATAAAGTATTTTTACTTTATCTTTAAGTAAGCTCCTTGTCCAATGTGGGGCTTGTTGCCACCCCGAGATCAAGAGTCACATGCTCTATGGACTGAGCCAGCCAGGCACCCCAGCAATAAAGTATTTTTAAATTAAGTTATATACATTGCTTTTTTTAGACATCATATCTCATAGTCAACAGACTAGAGTGTATTGTAAACAACTTTTATATGCACTGGGAAACCAGAAAAATTCATTTGACTTGCTTTACTACAATACTCTTAATTGTGGTGGTCTGGAACTGAACCCACAGTATCTCCTTCTGAGCTCCGCCTGTCCTGATTTCTCCATCAGTGGACAGAAGTGCAGGGAGCAGAGGTGGCTGAGTTGGGGAGGGCCAGGCCCTTCCACAGGGGGCAGTGTTGATGGCCAGGCTAAAAGGGTGCGTTGGTATTGACAGAGCCGCTGGGAAAGACTCAGGACAGGCTGGGTGCGAATGAGCTCAGCCTGGCTGAGATCTGAGAAAAGTCTTGGGGAGGTTGGAAGGGGGCAGGGGCCAGGATGCGCACAGTCATTAGGCCTTGGGAGGGATTTTGTCCAAATGAAAAAGGCTTTAAGCTGGGAAAGGATTTGCGTTTGCGAGGATCACTCTGGCTTCTCCGGGTAGCATGTAGATTAAATAGGGACAGGGCTGGCTGTGGGGACTAGGGTAGGGCCTGGGCATGGGAAGGTGGTGAGAACAGATGGCATAGGTGGGCCTTTGTCCCATGTGTTGAAAGGCCAGTTTGCCTCTCAAAACTGCTCACCTCCCTGCTGGGTATTGAGGCAAATTTACAAGTTTTTCTGCAGTCTGTCTTCAGATCCCTACACACCAGGCTCCAGGCTAGCTTTTAGTGTTGCTCAAGTTCATTACACTTCTAACCTGTAGCTCATGGGAACCCCAATTAACTGCATTTGCCTTACGCAGCGCTCATTACCTCTGCAAGACTCTCTCATCTTATTATATTAAAAATATCTGGTCATGGAAGGAGGAGGGCAGTTTTGGGTGAAAGCACTTAATTTCTACTGTTTGATATAGAATTAATTGTCTAGCTTTTTTTGTTTTAACTCCAAACCCCCAGTAACTCAGATAATGGGTCGACATGCGCAATTAAGAGTTCAAGAATTTAGAAAACATTGCTTTTGAAATTGCCGTAGAGTTTTGTGTTATAGTAAACAGATAAGTTTTTCTTCCATCCCTTTGGTTAAAAAAAAAAAAAAAAGTCACAGGGCAATTTATGTACCAAGTTCCCCAGAACTATTTTAATCATACACTGGGCGTGTAGACTTAACATTCTTAGAGCAATTTTAATTTATTACACTCTTATTCAGAAGTAAAGAAAAAGACCGTGCAGCCTCTCTCTCTCTCCAGGTAGTGTTATGCTAAGGTAGGTTCGGTTGGGACCAGTAACACGACAAGGATTCCTACATACCTTTGCTGGTCGTCACTGGGGAACATCTGTATGTATGCTCCCTAAAATGAGAAAAAGCAGAAGAAAAGAAGACCTTGCTTTCATGTCTTTGTATACACACCACCATCCGAGCTCCCCAAATGACATCTCTAGATTCTAGATCTGTGTTGTCCGGCACTTTATTTTCATTTTTAAAATTTTTTTAAAGATTGTATTTATTTGAGAGGGCACGAGCAAGACAGGAGGCAAGACAGGCTCGGAGAAAACTGCTAACCCGCCAGCAGGGAGCTCCTGAAAGTTTTATCTCTGGAGCCCTTTGAGCTGCTTGTGATAATTCCTGCAGCTCTTAGCCCAAGGAGAGACGTGCAACTTCCTTCATGCCTTTGCCCAGGCGGCTCCAGGCCTCGGCTGCCTGCAGGCAAGTTCTGCTTCGAAGAATCTGCTTATCTCCCAGCCTGTGATTGATGACAGCAGGAGGGCACACAGACTTGTCGGGTCAGCTCTTTCTTAGAAGAAAAAGAGCTCAAGGAGTTCTTGAGATGAGTGGGGTCTGCAGAGTTTTAGTGACACTCTAAAATTGCCTGATGGCATTGGGTGGGTTGCCCATGATTGATCTGACTACTGTGTCGGCCACCTCGGCCATTTTGTCCTTGCTAGTTTTCTGTGAACCACTGGAGTTCTTATTTATGTATTTATTTATTTATTTAAGATTTTATTTATTTATTAGAGAGCGCATGCGTGAGAGAGCACAAGCAGGGGGAGCAGCAGAGGCAGAGGGAGAAGCAGACTCCCCGCTGAGCCAGGAGCCCCATGTAGGGCTTGATCCCAGGACGCTGGCAGGATCATGAGCCGAAGGCAGACGCTTAGCAACTGAGCCACCCAGGTGCCCTGCACTGGGATTTTTAAACTGAACCTCTCTTGGGAGCTTTTTCTGTCTAGTGAGGGGGTTTGAACCCGTTTGTGTCTGCCCCTCTAAATGTTGCCAATGCCAGGATGTCCCCAGGGACTGCTGTCTCGGTCTCGCCTGGAAATTGGGGCATTGGAGATGAGTGGTGGTTTCTCTAGATTTCCAGGGTCTGTTGACCAACGTCTGTGGCATTTTTCTGGGGAACAAAGAAGTTTGGATTGTGCCCCCTAAGATGCCTTCCAGTTTGCCTGGTGTTCACAAGAGAGGGCAGCACATGGGCATTCTGTAGAAGTCTGTAAGGAAGATTTATTGCCATGTGAAAAGCTGAGCTGTGGGCTTAACCACAGATTTGCAGCATTTATTGAGGGAAGCTTGTTTCATGCACCAGTGGGGCACTTTGCGTATGTCCTGGATATGATGATACAGGAGTATTTGTGGTGGTATCGCGGACTCCCTAAATAATGCTAATGAAGGACATTTTTTTAGGTGATGTTCAGCAAGCCAGCTGTGTTATAGGTACAGTCTTGTGGCAGCTTCTAAAATAACTTTTAAGTGACCGGTTTTAAAAAAAAAGACTTTGAAGTAATTTCCAAACAAACACTTGGATTGCAGCGAGCATTACTGAGTGAGTAAATAATTCCCGCAGGGGTGTAGGCCAGCATTGTGTAGTAAATTCTTTAGGAGCAATGCATTCAACTTGTGGACAGGATACTTATGTTCACTAACTTCCTTCTTTCCTTCTTTCCCTCCCTCTCTTCCTTCCTGGCTTTGCTTGGACCTAATGCTTTCCCCTCTAGGGGCAGCTCTTTGGACTAGTGGTTTGAAAGCCAGTGCTCTTCGAAGCTGATGTTTTACTTCATGTGGGGTTCCAAAGAGAGCACCAAGGAGTTCAGACCAGATTTGAAACTCACGGAATTGGTGAGCTTGGGAGCGGGGAGGGAAGGGAAGGAGCCCTCCTTCATTTGGGGAAGCACCTGGAAGGCCTCATCCTGCCAAGGACTGGCACAATGAAGGAGCGCTTCCCCCACCCCGACTGGGCCCAGCAGCACGGCAGGGGTGAGAGCCTCCCTCTACTCTGTTTTCTGTGTCCTGAGAGTTTATTAGAAGTTCTCTTGGCCACTGGTGTTTGTGGCATCTCGTTCATGAGCTGCTTTCCCGCCTGCCATTGCCTGCCTTCATGGGCCGGTGGAGCAGAGAATGGGCTCCATTCTGCAGAGCAGAGCTGCTGGGCCAGGAGGACCGCAGGAGGAGAGTCTGGGAGCTGGGCTGGGGGGTCTCGGCGACCCTGCTTAACCCTCCTTCCCGTCCCGCTCTGTTTTATGAGAGGAGGCCCCCTGCTGGTGGTTCACCACTGAGGGGTTTTATTGCACACACGCCCTTGCTTCCAGCCATGAGTCAGGCTTTTTCCTGAGTGAGGTAACTGGGGGGAGAGGGGCTTACATGGTAGCTGCAGAGGCTTGGGAAGGATGGAATGGGACAACGGGGTAGCTGGACTCCATTTCCTGGGAGATGTCCCCTGGTCTGCTGGGAAGCTGCTCCTTTGCTGGGGTGAGCCTGTTCTCACCCCTGGTCGGTGGAGGCTGCCTGGGAATGGAAAGGGGAGGAGAGGGCCTTCAGTTTGGACTAGGGCCACTTTGGTCTACACAGGGCCTGGCATCCAGGAGCGGGAGAGAAGCTGACAAGGAGCCAGAAGAACTGAGAGGAACTTTCCTTGAGCTTCAGGACTGAGAGCTTTGTGTTACCTGCCCCCAGGGGACCCAGCCAGATTTGTTTGGCAGGCCCCAGACTTTAGCCCACCTGGGCCCTGCTTAGTGTCCGCATCCACCCCAGTGGGGTCTTAACTGCAGCACCCCCCCTACTCCACCCTGCCCCTGTTTCTGTCCTCCTGTTGATTCTGCTCAAGGAGATCCTGAGAATATCCAGGTTTTGAGTGACCAAGTCTCTTGAACTGAGAGGGACTAAAGTTGATACCTCCAAGTGACTTGGCCGCTGTATTGTTTCTTGTTTTTATAAGAACACAGTTGGAAAAGAGTTTGTTGCATTGTAAAACAATGTAATTTGGCCTAGGTTTTATTGCTAAGTGGGGAGGCAGTTTTAGTCCTTCGTGGTTTCTAGAGCTCCCTTGGGAGAGTCTGAGATATTTTTTTTTCTTGGCCCGGACAAAGGTGAATGCCTTCTTTGTTCAGTTCTGCAGAGCAGTTAACAGTTGATGGACGGATTAAGTAGAGCGGGTAAGCCACTTTACATTTTAGCTTAGCCTACACTGGCACTTGGCTAATTTGCAGAAAATTGACCTTTCAGCGTGGTTTCTACCTGCCCGAGGGGAGTCCGTCCATCTCATCCCTTGTGTGAGGCCTGCTTCCTTTAACACCCCAGGTGCAGGCTCTGTATGTCTCCCCAGATGGGTCCTTGTGGCATCAAGCTCCAGTTATCTATCTCAACTCTGTCCCCCCTGGACTGCAAGCTTCTGGA
Organism: Leptonychotes weddellii; assembly: GCF_054177405.1. Lineage (NCBI taxonomy): Eukaryota > Metazoa > Chordata > Mammalia > Carnivora > Phocidae > Leptonychotes > Leptonychotes weddellii. The sequence goes on along the minus strand of NC_138375.1, from coordinate 12,445,563 downwards.
AGTAAGGTTTGTCTGTCGCTAATCTTTGGACTGTGTCTCTGGCCCAGCATCTTTATTGCTCACTCAGTCGGTGGCCACTTCTGCCCTCCATGGGGAGTTCCTGATGATGTGCTCACCTTCATTATCAGCCGGTTTAATCCTCACGGAAACCTGGGGGTAGGTAGTCTTTCTGTCTCTTCTGTAGATGGGGAAATGGAGACCCATGGAGGTTCATTTGTCCCAAGCCACATGGCTCAGCTGCAGTGAAGCCAGGATTCCCATTCAAGCAGCTTGACTCCCTGGACTGAGCCATCATTGGAAACCACGGCACTCCAGTCCAACCCTGAGAGAAACCCCCAACCAGGGAGCATTCTACAAAATACCTGACTTGTACACCTCAAAGCTGTCAAGGCCATTAAACAAGGAAAGTCCAAGAGACTGTCCCATACCAGGGAAACACCTAAGGAGGCATGACAACTAGCTAGAATGTCGCGGATGGGATTCTGGGACGGAAGAAGGACATGAGGGGAAAACTGGTGGAATAATGAAGTGTGGACCTTGATTTGACGATCCTTAGTTGTGACAGACGTGCCCTCGCTGTGTGAGAGGTCAGCAATGGTGGGGGCCTGGGTGAGGGATGTATGGGGACTCTATTATCTTTGCAACTTCTCTGTAAAATCTAAAAGTAGCCTGAAATTAAGTTTATTTAAAACAACAGCAGAAACCACAAGCACCACCACATTGCACAGCCTGTCGGGCGTGTCACGTTCCAGGTGCTCCCATGTCCTCACGCCTTTTATTTTAGATAAAATCTCAGTAGATAGAACAAATACAGGCATTTATGTGATTTAGAAATGTTTCTATCCTCTTCAGCACCCGCCCCACCCCATCAACTTTCCTGGTGGATGTAGCTTATGTTTAAAAGTTACTTTTTTCTTTCTTTTTTTTTTTAAAGATTTTATTTATTTATTTGACAGAGAGAGACACAGGGAGAGAGGGAACACAAGCAGGGGGAGTGGGAGAGGGAGAAGCAGGCTCCCCGCTGAGCAGGGAGCCCGATGCGGGGCTCGATCCCAGGACCCTGGGACCATGACCTGAGCCGAAGGCAGACGCTTAACGACTGAGCCACCCAGGCGCCCCCTAGAAGTTATTTTTAAATCCCTCCCAACGGAAAAGCATCCACAGTTGTAGTTTTGGAGAAAATGTTTGCTCACGGGGTGAGTTGAACTAGGCCTGGACGTTCTTCGATTCTCCAGCAAGGCATTCAGAGGAGAGCTGTTAAAGCAGTAGATGGCTGACAGCCATCCTGGACGTGACCAAAGGTGCCTGCAGCAAGACACCGGATGTAGGTACGGCCACGTTGTGTCGGAGAGCCCTGCGGCTTTGGAGCCCTTGGCTGAGCCCACTCATGCCATCTCATGTGATTCTTTGTGCTCGTATAACAGGCAAGCCACGTGGCCCATCATTTTGTGCAGAGAGCTCTCAGGTCATTGACATAGGAGTCCACACCTTCGAGGGGAGTGTCCAGTGGGGTCTCTAAGACCCCTGCTGTAACCCTTGGTGGCTCCTCCCTCTGTGAGCAGCAGGGTTCTTGCAGATGCTACTGTGCATTTACTGTGAATGGAGCAGAGCCCTGGGGCGGAGTTTGGGATTGAAAGTGAATTATTTAATTCTTAGCCCTCCTCTAGGGTGTCTGGCCCTGTTCTAGGTGCTGGAGATTAAACGGCATAAAACTAACCCATTCCTGCATTCTGTAATACAAAGGATGGAAATCCTATCCTACATCAAATAGTCAAAGCACTGAAATGACCATGGTTTCAGTGTTCTAGGAAAAGCATATAAACACTAGCTGTGGTCATTTTCAGTTGCTTTCTGGATGTCTTCTGAAAGTCATGACATTTGTGTGTTACAAAAATAATAACTGGTACGTCTTTGCTTGTGGACCATGGGGACTCCACGAAAAGCAGTGTAAACTGAAAAGAGGACTCTCTTGATGTATGGAATAAGGGAGGTCAGGGATGACGATGGCCCATGGGATAGCAGGATCCAGGGAGGGAATGAAGTCAGAGGTGAGTCTGTCTCTTATTTCTTGTTGGTCTCTCTCCCTCTCCTCTTTTGGTATTTGCAATGTAATTCACCTCTCCTAAAATCCACCCTTTTGAAGTATGCAATTCATTGGTTTTTTGTATATTCACTAATACTAGTACTAGTATATTAGTACATATTAATATGAGTATAGACTACTGGTTATGCAGCGATCACTATGTGATTCTAGAAGGTTTTCATCACTCCAAAAAAAAAAAAAAAAGCCCTACACCTATCAGCAGTCATTGCCAACACCCAGCCTCAGGCAACCATCAGTCTGCTTCTGTCCGTGGATTTACCTTTGGGACATTTCATAAAAATGGCATCAGACAATACGTGGTCCTTTGTGGCTTCTTCCACTTAGCATAATGTTTTCAAGTCTCGCCCATGTTGTAATGTGTAGCAGTTCTTCATCCTTTTTTATCACTGAGTAATATTCCATCATGTGAATGTATCACATTTTAGAAGAATCTCTTCATCAGCTGATGGACTGTGACGGTTATTTCCACTTTGGGGCTATTGTGAATACTGCTGCTGTGAACATTCATATACAAGTTTTGATGTGTGGACATATGTTTTCATTTCTCTTGGGTAGATACCTAAGAACGGAATTCCTGGATTATCCGGTGATGTTATGTTTACCCTTTTGAGGAAATGCTGGACTGTCTTCCAGGGCATCTCTGCCGTTGGACCTTCTGACCAACAGTGTGTGCAGGTCCTGGTTTCTCCACATTCTCGCCAACAAGTAGTCTGTCTTTGTGATTGGACTAGATTATTTTGAAGCACCTTTTAATCCAGGAAGTATGATTTTATGAAAAAGATCAACTGCTTTTGAAATTTAATAAAATTCTGCAAAGAAATTAGTGTGTATGCCACAGAAGTGAGAAATAGCTGTTTTAAGTTTATTTACTTCCTATTGTGTTCTTGGTTCATTCATTTTTAGAAGTAATGGCAAACTCCTGTTCCAAGTAAGTTTGTGTTTTGTTTTCCCCTAAAAACAGATAGGATAATCTTTATGAAATCCTGTTCTGGCTAGGATAATCTTAATGAAATCCTGTTCTGGCTTAATGAAAAAACTATCAGTTTTTATTTGTAGGTTTATTTTTTGGTTTTGTTTGTTTGTTTTTGGAAAAATTCTGGTCAAGAATAGGAAAGAACAATAAACGATAGGAAATAAGAGGTGAAGGATATCTGGTATTATATTCCATGAAGAGTGCAAACATCTTGTGATGGCCTTTTATTGCCCCTTCTGTTCTATATCCTACTGTTGCCACTAAAAGGAAGAAAGGAATGCAGTTTTAAGTTCCTTTAGGATTTCTCACTGGTTTTTGAGAGTTCTTAGCATCAAAACAGTTTTATTCATTTTATAAAATCTGTATGTCCTTTCTTCCATTTACCTATTTGTCTTTCTTGCCTTGATCTCCTTATGTTACATAATTATTTCCTTTGGAAGAGAGTGGATGGGGAAGGTATTAGAAAAGGGGTACTTTAGCTTAGATATATTTTAAGCTCTTTAGAGCAGCAACAATTTTGTATCCTGTTGAATCTTTCATAGTGCCTGGTACAAAATAGGGGGCTCAAAAGATATCTGTAGGAGGAATGGGCTGTTGGGTGGGTGGGTGGATGGATGGATGGCCTCATGGGGAAGTGACTTAAAAATGGATGGATGAATTTCAGGTGTGTTGACTGGTTCTTTAGCCCTAGTTTGTTCTCTTTTCAACACGTAGGTGTTGGTTACGTGATGATTGGTTAACTAATAGATGGACTAGTTTGATTTTTGTTCCTTGGATTCTCACTGTTTGAGATGATCTCAGTAACTTGGGGATGTCTTATTTCTTTCAATATTAAATTCTTTCTGGGATTATTTCTAGTCACTGTGGTTAACAAGAGTAACTAAAAAGCTGTTTCAAGGAATTGTGAAGAAGGTGGAAAAAAAATTAGAATATAAAACCAGGACTGAATCAGTTGGCAAGTTGGACCCCACAGCAACTTGGGGGGCATCACAACAGCATCACATGGTCATAATTTAGGCATCTCGCCACCTAGCATAGTTTGATTTTGATTTTTGGGAGTGGGAGATGCCAATGAGTCTTTGTATCTTGACCAGTGAGCAAAGGTTAGTATCTGGTTCTTTCTTTCTTTCTTCTTCTTTTTTTTCTTTCTTTCTTCTTTTTTTTTTTTTTTTAAGATTTTATTTTTTTATTTATTCATTTGAGAGAGCGAGAATGAGAGAGAGAGAACACATGAGAAGGGGAAGGGTCAGAGGGAGAAGCAGACTCCCTGCTAAGCAGGGAGCCCGATGCGGGACTCGATCCCGGGGCTCCAGGATCATGACCTGAGCCGAAGGCAGTCGCTTAACCAACGGAGCCACCCAGGCGCCCCCATTTTCTTTCTTCTTTTTCTCCCTTTCTACCTCCTACAATTCATATACTTTTCATGTCCTCCTCTGCATGGAAGTTGCCCTTCCAAGTAGCTGATAGTGGTAACAGAGTTTGACCCTCTGGGCAGGACAACAGGAGAAATGTGAGTGCCTCATGATCCTTCTTGGCAGCAGCATTGGGGGAGGGGAGGAGGGGGTACTAAGGAGTTATCCAAAGACATGGGACGAAGTCTGGGACCTTTATATAATGAATGCAAGCAGGCCTCTGTTTGCGGCCATACTGGTTTTCAGGTGTGTTTGAATTGTTGGGGATGCTACATGTCTACCTGTGATAATAGTACCAAGGATGGTCCTTAGGCTCATAGGCAAGGCCAGGAAATGATGTTGGCGAAGATGAGGATGACCTAGCTGAAAGCTCCAAATCTACTGTAGCTACAAATAGCTGGAATGCATTTCTTATAAAAACATAGTATTTCAACAATACCATCAAGGATTCTAGAGGCCTGTCTAGGGAGTTATCTAACACTTCTGGCATCGTCTTAGGGTGGGGGCGATTATGTCTGTGAGTTTGGAGCAGAATGTCCGCAGCACGTTTTCCTCTGGAATCTAATGGTGGCATCATCCCTGATGGGCCAAGGACAGTTGCTGGGGTTGCCTATAAAGAAAACAAAAGGCGGGCGCCTGGGTGGCTCAGATGGTTAAGTGTCTGCCTTCGGCTCAGGTCATGATCCCAGGATCCTGGGATCGAGTCCCACATCGGGCTCCCTGCTCCTTGGGAGCCTGCTTCTCCCTCTACCTCTCTCTCTCTCTGTCTCTCATGAATAAATAAATAAAATCTTAAAAAAAAAAAAGAAAACAAAAGGCATCACTGTTCCACAACCAACAGTAAAATGGTACAAACTGGGGGTCCTCGAGCCACACATGTCCATCATCACAGGCTGTAAGCTTGTAGTTTCTCTCTTGAACTTTCCGTCCTCTGCAGCTGGTGCAGGTGGGGGGAGCTCTGGCCTCAGCACCCAGTTGAATTCTGCATCCTTTGAGACCTGAGCCTAAACCACCCAGGGTCCCATGAGAGTCTAAGGAGCCCCGGGCCTGGTTGAAGCGTTCCTCTTTGGAATCTGATACACTGGTTGAGAAATGATTGCCAGCCTCAGGTCTAACGCCCTGCCATCATGAAGTGAGGAAATGAGCCTGAGATCACTCAGCCTTGTGGACCCCACACTGCATGGTGTGTGGCCAGGGGATGGAAAGACCACCCACTGATGTGGGGATGCTGGGAGTCCGTGGTCCCCTGACCCTTCACTATGTTCCAGGGCCCCTCCTGAGGGGTGGCTATCCCTGGAGGGGAGAAGTCTTGGGTTTCCCCTTCCCTGTTCATTTCTGGGGAAAAATCTGCTGGGTCTGTCCCCAGCAGCAGTCCTTTGTCCCCACTGCTTGTGGTCTTGCTGCAGTTTTCACACTCACTTTGTACAATGGCTTCTGCCCCCCTCTCCATTCTTGTGTGTACCATTTCCAAACTTCTGACAAGTTTTGTGTTGGGGGTTTGCGAGCAATGTGAGGTTGAAATAGCTCCTGAGGGCTAAGAGCACCATGGACAGGTTTTGTCTGTCCCGTTCAGTCATCTGTGTAAAAACATGAAACGTCTGTTCTGATATACATTAAAAACAAAACAGACTGGACAGAGGGAGGAAAAGGAGAGAGTTGCTCTCACAGCACCATCAAACTGTCTGCCTCCTTGACCTTTTTCCTTGTTCGTCAAACATTTTGAATCCTATAGCCACCCCCTCCCTTCTGCATGCACCTGGTTTGATGTCCCCAGAAATTAGATCTGCCCCAGGTATGCTGTATCTGGGCTGATCGGACTCTGGGAAGTTGTGGAAGTTCCTAGAACTTAAACAATGGAGTCTGCTTTCTGTTAAGGAGGTCACTGACAATGAGTGGTTTGGGAAACTAATTTGGCCGTGGCTCTAGACCTTTGTATCGCTCTAGCTCTGTGGTTCTCAACTAGGACTGTCTCCCAACCCTCAATAAATAATTACCTCGACCAAAATGTCACTAATACCATGTTGAGAAACCAGCTTTAGGATTTTGTGTGTTGTAAAAGCCATTGTCTTTTAAGGTGGATTTGAATAATAAGGACTAGAAAAAAAATATGTTGAAAAGGTGTTTCTAGGGCGCCTGGGTGGCTCAGTTGGTTAAGCGACTGCCTTCGGCTCAGGTCATGATCCTGGAGTCCCGGGATCGAGTCCCGCATCGGGCTCCCTGCTCGGCAGGGAGTCTGCTTCTCCCTCTCCCACTCCCTGTTTGTGTTCCCTCTCGCTGTGTCTTTCTCTGTCAAATAAATAAATAAAATCTTTAAAAAAAAAAAAGGACTATAAAACAGGAGAGATCTCATTTGTATGTGGAAGCTAACCTCCCCACCCCCCCACCATCCAGAAAACAAAAGAACTTACACAGAGAACAGATCAGTGGTTTGTGGGGCGTGGAGGAGAGATGGGAGAAGTAGGTAAAGGGGGTCAAAGGTACAAACTTCCAGTTACAAATAAGTCCTGGGAATGTCATGTACAGCATGGTGACCATAGTTAATCATACTGTATTGTATATTTGAAAGTTGCTAAGAGAGGAGATCTTAAAAGTTCTCATCACAAGAAAAACAACTGTAACTCTGTGTGCTGACAGATATTGACTAGACTCACTGTGATGATCATTTCACAATATATGCAAATGTTGAATCGTGTACACCTGACACTAATATAATGTTATCTGTCAATTATATCTCGATTTAAAAAAATTGAGAAAAAGTGCTATTTAAACCCTTGGTACTATAATATCCACATCCAGTTTCTGGAATTCAATATGGTCAGGAACATGGTCCCCCAGACCTTGCCTCGCAGCTTTCGGTGTTAGATATCTTAGAAGATGCCAGGTTAGAAGTCATTGCAGACAAAATCCTCTGGCTGCTGAATTTATTACAGATTTAATTAATTTTAATGTTTGTTTTTCTTTCTTTCTTTTTTAACTGAGCTTTGTAGCTATCCTGGGGCTTGAACTCAAGACCCTGAGATCAAGAGTCGCATGCTTTACCAGCTGAGCCAGCCAGGCGCCCCTACTATAAATTTAAAGAGTTCCTTTTAACTCAGCCATTACAAAATGGTTTGATCCCTTTGTCTTTAAAAAAAAAAAAAAAAAATCACATTTCAAACACATTGTGATTTTGTCATGTAGGTCGTTAGAGAATCCTGAACCATGGTACTTACTCACCCAGGCCAAGTAAGAAAAGTAGGTGTGGTGCTGTTCTGGGTCTGAGACTGAGTTGTGTGTTTGAGTAAAGAATGTTCTCTTTTCTGTGAATCTGTAATTAGAACATGCCACACAAGCATGGTATTTAAAGCCCATCATCATTATCTCTTTTTAGGGTTGTTTCCCTACCTTATTTTTAAACTTAAATTTTTTTTTTTTTTCAGTCAAAGTTCAAAAGAGAAAATCATTTTTAAAATCAGAAGGGAAATACAGTACTTTTTAAAAGTAGATTGAAATCTATACTGGTGATTTTATCTTCTTTACCTTTAAGTAGGGATCAGCAAACATTTTGTATAAAGGGCCAGGAGGTAAAAATTTCAGGCTGCTTCATGTTGCCATGGTGGTGGGAAAGAGCCAGATAAAATTCCTTGCCCAGGGAGGAGGCACCGCAAGTCAACAATTGGCTGGGGATTTATGATTATCTTCCAGGGTGAGTGGCTAATAATTAAGCACCGTGAGACAACGATCAATCTACCATAGTCTCATCTTTCGATTAGTTTGGGCAAGTCTCCCATGTGGTCTCTCAGCCCCTCGTTGACGTTAGTGGAGAGCAGGGACTTGAATTCAACACAGATCTTCAGAGTTTTCACTCAGCCCTGAATGCTTGTGGGTGCGTGTGTGCGTCTGTGTTTGTTTCTTGTACTCTCATTGCCCAGTTATAGAGACACGATTGGGTTTTTCCCATTACAGAATGGTTAAGAATGTGTGTGTACAATTGAGAAGCATGTGGGTTTGGAAATCAGCCTTTTTTTTTAGTGATTTGGAAGAGTTCCATTGTATGGATTTATTACATTTTATTTGTCTCTATATCAGTTAATGGTCATTTGAATGATTTTTAGTATTTTGCTATTGATGTGGCTCCAAGTATTTGCATGCAAGACTTTTTTTTTTTTTAAAGATTTTATTTATTAGAGACAGCATGACCAGGGGTGGGCATGGTGGCCAAAGGGAGAAGCAGACTCCCCACTGAACAGGGAGCGATCCCAGGACCCTAAGATCATGACCTGAACCCAAGGCAGAAGCTTAACTCACTGAGCCACGCAGGTGCCCCTGCATGCAAGACTTTTTGAAACAATTCTTTTAAGGCAGTAGATCTCTAGGCGTTGAATTATGGGAACCTATGGTTACGATTGTGTTTAGCTTTTTAAGAAACTGCCAAACTGTTTTCTAAAGTGGGTGTACCATTTTACATCCTCACCAACACTTGGTACAGTCAGTATTTTTTTTTTTTTTATTATATCCAGGAAATCATTTGTTGGTAATGGAAAGTGGAACCCCTGTGAACCTCACTTTTGGAGATAGGGAGGCAAGTAATACCATCCCATCTCACAGGATTGCTCCAGATCAAAGGAGAATGGGAGCTTTTGTGCAAGTGCTTTGTATCGTAAAAATGTTACTGGTGATTATGTGCAGGAAAATTTTTAACTGTTAAATTTCACACATATCCATCTCAGAGATTAGGATGAAAACTTACCCAAGTTTTAACAAAATGTGTTTGTTATGATCAAACTTATAAAGATGTTTTTGAACTCAAATTGTGAGCTTTCTCCATATGCTAGATTGCCTGTATTGTGCATTAAATTATCAGCCTTATTTAACAATGACAGAATATAATGGCTTGCATATGGTGGGCAAATTTTTCTTCCCCATACAAACTTGGATGATCTGGTAAATGTCTGCTTGTGACTTCATTTTCAAATGCCTTGTGGGTGGCCTCTTTCCTGGACCTGGGCATATGTGTTCTATTTAAATAGAAGGGAGGCAGAACATTTGGGGGCTCAGAGAAACTCCAAGAACAATCTATGTAAAAATATCCACTTTAGTTTTACTCTGTAGTTCCGGTTTCATGAAAATTGCCAGTTTAAGCTTTTTCAAGGAACAAAGGGAGTGTTTTGAATGCATTTCCCTTCCTACCTGTGGAAGACAGCTACTGTAGGCCTCATGGAGCTGGCCAATGGGCTTGAGATTTGCAGTCCAGGTGCATTTCCTAGATCTCCCTTATCAGCAGCTCTTCACACCTATTGAAAAAGACCTTTGGACTAAGGAAGTTGAACCGTGTGTTTGATCATGTAGGACTGTGTCAACAAAGGGCTTTATAGTACCTTCACAGAAGGTAAAAATTACCACAACACAACTCAAGTGAAAGAAACTGTGAGCTGTGTAGCTTCTGGAAGTCAGGAGAGATTTATGTTAATCCTCGTGACAATTTGTATTAATTCAGCAATGTTTCATAATAAAATATCTGATTCTTACTAAGACGATTTTAATAAATGGGAAACACATGAAATCCATTTTGATTTAAATGGTACAGGTGATGGTCATAGCAAACAATGCTTTGGATTTAGGATTGAGAGGACAGGAGCACTGTGAATTGTTTCATGATTTTACCTGATGCGTAAAAGTTCTCACCTTATAGAACTTTGAAAGTTTCCATTTGAGAAAGAGAGAGAGAGAGTGTGTGTGTGTGTAGGTGTTTCAGAGCTTTAAAATGTTGTGTCTGACGTGTAAATTAAAGAGGGTAGAAATGGGGCGCCTGGCTGGCTTAGTCAGTAGAGCATGCAACTTTTGATTTCAGGGTCCTCAGTTCAAGCCCCACGTGGGGTGTAGAGATCACTTAAATAAAAACAGTAGTTCAGGCACTTGGAAGTCCTTTTCTGGATCATTACAGATAATGTAGTTTTGGTGTGGAGTGATATGCGAGAGAACGGTCTTAGAGGATGGCGGAAGCGAACGTTGTTTTTGGAAGCAGCTGTTTGCTAAATAAATCAGGACTGACAGGCAAATTCTTGGTGTTACCTGTGTCTCAGCCAGAAGCACCCATCAGAGGGACGGGAGTGACTCCTGCAGAGATGGGAACCCCCCCCCCCGTTGATGTTTTGGGTGTCCTTTAAATAAGGCAGGCTTCTGGATTTATAGAGAAATAGTTCATATTCAGTGTTGTTGCTGTATATGATTGTGGAGGATTTCAACCCCTCTTTGGAGGGAAGGTTGAAGTACGGAGTTAATACCTTAAAAGCTGCGTAAAAAGGAGAAAGGGAATGCCTGTGGGGAGGGCTTCTGTGGGGATGTAACAAGCGATGCCGGGAGAGCCAGTCACAGGGAACGGGAGAGCTGGCCCCAAATACTTCGACCAGACTCAGGGTTGACTTGGAATCCCGAGTAAGGGTGGTGGCAGCAAAAGTTCTGCTTCCTGGCTGGTGTAAACAAGGTCATCGTTGGCAACAAGGGAGTAATTTTTAAGTCAGACTTTTTTTGAAAGATTTTTTTTTTTTTTTTTTGTAATTTTTAAATAATCTCTACACCCTATGTGGGACTCGAACTTACAACCAGACATCAAGTGTCGCCTGCTCTACTGACTGAGCCAGCCAAGGGCCCCAGGTCAGATTTTCGTATCTTCTTAAATTTTCCCTCCTGGCAGGGTAAAAGAGAACAGATGGTTGTGTGTGTGATAACTGGCTACTTAAAGTGACCTCTGTGTTGTTATATATATTTTTAAAGATTTTATTTTTATTTACTTGACAGCGCATGCACAAGCAGGGGGAGTGGCAGGGAGAGGGAGAAGCAGGCTTCCCGCTGAGCAGGGAGCCCGATGCGGAACTCGATCCCAGGACCCTGAGATCATGACCTGAGCCGAAGGCAGTTGCTTAACCAACTGAGCCACCCGGGCACCCCTGTGTTGTTATATTTTGATTGTGCATTGATTCATTCATTTAACTTATGAATTACTTTAAGGAGACAGTATGATGTGTGGAAAGAGCATGGGGTCAGGAATGGGAGGGATCAGCTGTGTGATGGGAAGCCGACTTGGGCTCTGAGCTTCAGTTTCCTCCTGGAGGTGGGATTCCTAGCTTACTGAGGGTTAGTCTTAAATCCAGTGTCCTTGAGGCTCTTAGCACATGACTGTGACTCATCATGGGCACTCCATTACTGGAAGTAAGCTGCTATTTTTGCTACTGATAAACATAATTTAAAGTAGCATTAATGTGCGGGTGGTCAGGTGGCTCAGTCGGTTAAGCGTCCGACTCTTGATTTCAGCTTGGGTCATGATCTCAGGGTTGTGAGATGGAGCCCTGCACTGGGCTATGTGCTGGGTGTGGAGCCTGCTTAAGATTCTCTCTCTCCCTCTCCCTTTGCCCCTCTCCGCCCAGTGCTCTCTCTCAAAAAAAAAAAAAACAAAAAAACAAAAAACACAACTTATAAAAAATTTGGCATAAAGTGATGAGTTTACTTCTGTATTATTTATCCCCTGCCAACTCTGTGTTAAGAGACTGGTAGTAGCCCCTTAAATGGCAAGTTGAATATTCTATAACCAATACATTTTAAATATTTCACTTAACTTTTGAAATCAAAACAAATTAAGTAGACCAATAAAATGAGGTTGAAAGTTCTAGAAAAAGTTGTTCCATGTAAGTGCCATTTCAAGTGATAACTTAGGTATAGTATTTCCACATGAACACACTGTATCGTAAGGATGTGCTTGTTTAGTGTCATTTTTGTTGGGATCGAGGAAATTGAGCAAATTAGTAATAACTTGATGAGAAATTTTAGTGTTATGTTCCGTCATGCGGGCATACATCATACAGATAATTCTTTATAATTTGACCAGTAACACCCAGTGATTTCTTCAAACTTTTATCACTTGGGTCACTGTTTTTCATGTTGTGAAATCAGAGAAAGAGGAAGTTCATCGTTGAAAAGGTAAATACTATGCTTGTTTCGTTTGTCCAGTGGGGACATAAAAAATGGAAATAAAATCAACGCCAAAAAATAGGCCCCAGGTGAAAACAATAGGATCTGGAAGTTTCTGTCTTGGGCTGCAGTTCTGAACACTGGAGTGCATTGGGTGGTTTGGTGGAATCCTAGCAAACTTCACACTGGTGGATTGGGTTCTGATCTTTCCTAAAACTTGAGTCCCTCTCTTGGAGAGTTGATTTGACACATGGACTTGGTACCGGTAGGAAGTCAGCAGACTGTTCGAATGCTATCCAGGTGGGCAAGTGCTTGGGACTTGGAGCTGGGAAGAGGGGAGCCAGCAGATCCCAAAGAGTTTAAAGTACCATGGGTGGAGCAAGGTAGCGACCTGGTTAAACTTGTTTCTGGAACCCAACTGCCTGGGGTCAGGTTCTTTCTTTCTTGTGATGCTGGGCAAGTTGCTCTGTCTTGAGACCTTCAGGTGTCCATCTGTAGAGTGGTAACAGTGCCTGTCTCAAGGGCCTTTGTGAGTGAAATGAGATCATCCACATAAACCACTTGCATTTCAGCAACACAGGGCCTACTATTTCCTCATCCCCTCTTCTGTGCTCTCTGGTGGGACGCTCAGTCGTGCTTGTCTCTGGTGAAGGCTGTGCCTGATGCTTTCTGCAGAGTCGTTCTTGTCTGAGAAAAACATTGGCTTTTTAAAAAGTTGTTGTTTTTTCTTAAAGGACTGTAGTAGTCAGTGATTTTGAGAGTGGTGATTTGCCACGGAACGCAACCCAAACTCCCTAGTTAAACCCTCTTTGTTTTGTTTACAGGGGACACGGGTCTGGCTGAGAGAAAATGGCCAGCATTTTCCAAGTACTGTCAATTCCCGTGCAGAGGGCGTCGTGGTCTTCCGGACAGACTATGGTCAGGTGAGCACATGTCTGCCGCTTCCTGACATCTGTGTTCTGCTTCTGGAAGTTGTCCTCCAGGAGCACATGTGGGCCTGCCTCCCTCCCAACCGCCCCCCGCCCCCCCCCCCAACAATACCCAGACTTTTTTTCTAAGTGGGGAAAACCAAATCTCGAAAAGAATGTGGAACATACACCTCAAGTGTGTGAGAGATGCAGTAAAATTCTCCAAATGGAACGTACAAAGTGTTCCAACCAGGACAGGACAGAAGAGCACTCCACTTGGCTGGTTCCTGGGAATCTCGACAAAGAAACAGACGTATAGGGTGCAAGCAATTTGAGAAACACTTCAGAATTATTGATATTTGCATATTGGTTTCCTTACCACTTTCCCTTAAAATTCTTCCATTTCCTAGAGTGTTGGAAAAATGGGTCTGCCGGTGGGAATGTAGGTAGTGGTGGTTCCTTGTAAGAACAAGGTGGGCTACACCACCTCACCTGAGCTTCCTTGTCCACCTTGTTGGTCAAATGAAGAGGTTCCTTCTGTAGGGGGCATCATCTACTGCTTCTGGTTCCCTGTTCTTTAGTGTAACCTAAAAGCTGTATCAGTGAAAACAAATACATGAATCCAGAAACTAGCTCACTGGTTATAATTGGGCGATTGTAAAAGAAGGCTGGTGTCTCCATTTTATTAAGGAAACTAATTTTAATGTCACAAATGGATCCCTTTTTCAGAGGCACTTGGCAAAATTTAAGACCTACAGAGAGAAGGATGTCCTTTGCCAGTATTTAAAACTCACAGTTTCTGAATCTGGTTTGCAAGTTTTGTTGAGAACAAAACCTTCCGGGTCGGTGTCCAGTAGTTTAAGGCAGGTGGGCTAGGTGGTTATCAACCTCTTAGAGTCCACTAGGTGGTACCTTTCTCGTTTCTTGGCTTAATAAACAGTGATGTGACTGGGCTGTCTTGCAATTCCTCGGTTTCTTTGTCATCTGAGAGTCTTGAGCAGTTGATGAGCGTTTGTCTGGTGGTGAAAACCTAGCTGGGTTTGGTCGATGGCGGTTGCGGGGGATGGGGAATGGGGCAGATAGATCACAAGTCTGGTGGTCATTGCCAGTGTGGACGCTGGAACTGCTGCCCAGCCTGGTTTCCTTCTCATCAGATTCTCGGGTTGTGCAGTATGATCTGTAAACTAAGAACAGGCCTAGTGACTTTTGTCAGGCTTAAGTGTGTACATTCCTGTGCAGGGTTCATCAGCATTTGTCTGTCTTGCCATTTTCCTGCCCGTCCTCCTTTCCCACTTGACCCAGATGAGAATTCACTCCCTTTTAGGTTCTGTACATACTTTTCAAGGTGATGTAAAAAAAGTCTATGGTAACTTTTCAAGATATTGGCTACTTTTAACTCCATTTATTAAAGGGTGTGAAGAAATCAGTGTGGGGGGAGGCAGGGGGAGGTAGAATGAAGAGTTACTGTTTAATGGGTACAGAGTTTCAGTTTGGGAACATTTCTGAAGGTGGATGTGGGGATGGTTGTAGGACAATGTCCATGTGCTTTAATGCCCCTGAACTGAACACTTAAATGGTCAAAGTGGTACATTTTTTTGTTCTTTTGTACATCTTACCACATTAAAAAAAAGTTCACTGTTTGAGGTCCAGTGATAACTGGGAAAAGCTGTCCAATGGGTATTTTTCTGCATTTTTAAAAACCATTCTGAGGGCGCCTGGGTGGCTCAGCCGTTAAGCGACTGCCTTCGGCTCAGGTCGTGATCCCAGGGTCCTGGGATCGAGCCCCACGTTGGGCTCCCTGCTCCGCGGAGAGCCTGCTTCTCCCTCTCCCTCTGCCTACTTGTGCTCTCTCTCTGTCAAATAAGTAAATAAAATTAAAAAAAAAAAAAAAAACATTCTGGTGACATTTTTGTTGGGAAAAATGTGACCTCAGAGAAACAAAAGCTTACGAAACTATTAGTCTACCCTAACTCTGATGTTATGTGAATCACCGGGGGTCCTGTTCAGCTGCAGATTCTGATTGGCAGGTCTGGGGCGGGGCCTGAGAGTCTGCATTTTTCACAAGCTCCCCTCTGATGTTGATGCTGCTGGTTCATGAACCACGTTTGAGTAGCAAGGGTGTAGAGGGTGTTCCTGAGAACTGCCATGAGGTCGTGGTTGCCTGCGGTGAGAGCTGGAAGAACTCTTAAACCCTCTGTGGACCATCGGTCCCAGGGTTGTAGAGGAAGCAGAGAGAAAAGGAGGAGGGCTTTAGGTGAAGCTAGAACACTTTTCTTTGGCCTTCCAAAGCTCTTCCGTTCTCCTTGCTCTGCCCTTCCTTCCTACAACCATTTCACCCCGAGCGTGGCCGGGGTGGTGCTGACAGCAGCAGAATGATTCTCCAGGGGATCAAAAAACCATTTTGAAGTCCTGTTTAGTGTTGGAAGCCAAGCAGAGCCGTGTGTCACTAAAATCCTAAAGTGGGACCTCAGGGACCCTGGGTAGGTAGGAGATAATAATGTGTTTTTTGTGAGAGCACTGAAGGGTACGTTCACTGATTTCATGTAGTCTCTGATAATTTTGCACATGCACTCAGCTGTTTTTTGATTTGGGGATTTTTTGGGGGGGTTTTTTTGGCCAGGGAGATGGTTTCACTGTTAACTTAAAATTCCATTCCACACTAAAAGTTAAACTACTATAGGTTGGTCCAGGGAATAGAGAGGACCAAAGCATTCCCATTTGATTTATAACGTATGCTCTACTCACCGTGGAGTATTTGCAGATGGAAGAAGAAACGTGCAGGAGACGTCCTAGCACACTTCGTTGAAAACTATGCATGGCTGTGGCCCGTGGAGGACACAGCGCCTGGGCAGGTCAGCACTTGCCCTGAAAGTTCGTCCTAGGCATATGTTGTGTTACTGCGCTTTGCTTTACTGAGCTTTGCAGAGATTGCCTTTTGTTTTTCGCTTTTTTGCAGATTGAAGGTTTGTGACAGCCCTGCTTGAGCAAGACTGTTGGTGACACATTTTCCAACAGCATTTGCTCACTATGTGTCTCTGTGTCACATTTTGGTAATTCTTGCCACATTTTAGACTTTTTCATTATTGTATTTGTTACGGTGATCTGTTATCAGTGATTATGACTCATTGAAAGCTCAGATGATGGCTAGCATTCTTTTTTAAAGATTTGATTTATTCATTTGAGACAGAGATACAGAGAGAGAGGGAGAAGCAGACTCCCCGCGGAGCAGGGAGCCCGACGTGGGGCTCGATTCCAGGACCCTGAGATCATGACCTGAGCCGAAGGCAGACACTTATGTGTGTTGTTTTTTAGGGATTGTTGCACACCTAGTAGTTGACAGTATAGTGTGAACATAACTTATATGCACTGGGAAACCAAAAGATTCATTTGAATCCCTTGATTGTGAGGTTCTGGAACCGAACCTGCAATTTTTCCCGAGGTATGCCTGTCCGTGTCTTCTTGGGCGTTAAGCTGCGGACAGAGTTTTAGAAGAGCACCACAACTTTGCAGGGTGTAGGTATGGCTAGAAGATCAACTCTTATGGAAGTGTAAGATGGAAGACAGCCTTGAACATTGGTCTTTTCTGGAACACTTGCGGGGTCATGGGCCATCACGATAGCACCCATTAGGAACATTGTAAACTGAGTAATAAGTTCTAAATTAGATTTTTCACTTTGAGAGTGAGCTATTCTCTTTTCTGAGAAGAGCCTCATTTGATTGCTTTGAAACAGCTTACAGTGATATCAATTTACCTAATTGTGTTTTAAGGGGTAGTTATTCAACTTACCCCAGTAAACTTAATCAAGGCAATTACTCTAGGCAGTGATTCTGTGGGATTTTTTGTTTGCCATTGTCTCTCTATGGGGTCTTCAGAAATGTTTTCCTGGCTGGGGATTTAATCACCCCAGTCTACAAGTAAATGCCCTCCCCCTCGCCCTTCTCTCTTTATTGGCTTGCAACGAGTATGATTAGATTTGGGTTTAAAAGTTATTGTTCTCATTTGATTAATTCACGAAAAGGCCATTAGATTGCCTGGCACTCTCAAGTCCGCCCCACCCGGCGGAAAAGTCAGACTTTCTCCGGCTAGGCAGGAGACACAGTACTAGATGCTGACGATCACACCTCCCATTTACAGCCGTCTCTAACCTTTTTGGTTCGACCTTCTAGTGTTGACTTGTTGGAATTAATAGTGTGGGCCCAATTTTGTGAAACTTGATAACGGATTAGTAGGGATTTTTGTTGTTGTTGTTGCATTTCTTGGTCATTTTCTCACACACTCTATCCTGCCCAGCTGTTTTTCTTTGCTGTTTTCCCTTCACTTTGCCCCCAGGGGTGCCTTTTTGTGTCCCTTGCAGGGAACATGTAGTACGTGACGTTCGTGGACCATGTGCCTCCACTCCTGGGTCCTGGGGAAATCTCCCCCAAGCCTGCTGAGCGCTGGAGAAGGGACGGTGGGGCAGCCCAGCACCTCTCCTGCTTCACAGCACCATGCAGCGCCCTGGCCCCACACCTCGTCAGGAGGTAGACAGCTAGAACTCTGTGATTGCACTTCCGGGGCCAACAGATTGGATCTGACTGTTAACGCGAAGGGGTGGATCTGAGATATTTTAACTGAATTAAAAGTTTCATCTGAAAAGAAGCTGACAGCCCAGCTGGCCCCCGAGAGTTCGGGAATGCCCTGGATTTCAGCATTCCATGCTTCACACGCAAAGCCAGCTGTGGGCTGAGGCAGCTGCCTGTGGAGACAGGTCTTACCGCCAGTCCTTTCTGTGTGCTTGGCGGTTGGTGTGGCCGCCCAGGGTGGGGGGGTGGGTTGGCCCAGGGCCCCTCGGCACCACTCACATGAGTGGTAGAGGAAGGGGGAGACCAGCAGGGAGACACTTAAATGTAGGAAGATGGGGACAGCATTCGTGATGCAGAGGTGGCGTCCCCAGGGTGCTGTGAGTCTCAGCCAAGCTGTGGGACAACAGGACAGATGCTTTCTAGACAGCTGGCCTACACATAATTCCAATTCTATATTGTTGTTGTTTAAAGTATCTTCTATCACCTTCTCAATTTTTTTATTTTTTGTGAAGATTAACTTTCTCATTAATGCACCTATTTTGGGGAAATCTTACTCATTTTGTTTTCAAAAGGGAGGGAACATGGATTAGTTATATTTTTGCCCCTTGTAGCCTCACAAGACTCAAGTGTCCCCTGTATTGCAATGGCTGCTTCCAACCAAATTAACCTGTGGGTCTGGTTGAACCATATGAAATTGCCATCTCACTAGGCTGAGAGGGTTGAATATTGGCAGTTCCAAGTGGTTCCACCCAAGAGCGTGTTCATGACCCTCTATTTTAGCTTTGTGTCCTAGCTTTATTGATATGTTTATGACTTCAAGATAGAATAAGAGATCGAGTTTTCCAGATGGCTGACAGTAAAGTTTATCAAAATGGGAGTGTTCTCCAGTCCAGTCGAGAGGCACAGCAGATCCCTAAAACAATATACAGCCTCGTCTTTTGGAGTCCCACCGCCATCTTTATCCGTTGCTCTTGTGTATGTGTGTTTGTCAACAGCTGTAACAGGCTGTGACATTTGTATTCCTTTTGGGGTTTCCATTTTCTCCAGGTGTCTAAATAATTTGCTATGATGGGTTGCTGCTGCGAATATCCAAATTTGAGTTGAAAGAAAAAAATGAATGTATATACATTTTTTCTTTTTTGAATTGGAGTTTGGGTTTCCTCTATTGTCGAGTGTGTGTGTGTGTGTGTGTGTGTGTGTGTGTTTGTTATGGTAAATATACATAACATAAAATTGACTATTTTAACTATTTAAGTGTATAATTTAGTGGCGTTAGTTACATTAGCAATGTGTGAAAGCATCACCATTGTTTCTAAAACTTCTTCATCACCCCAAAACAGAAACTCTGTATCCATTAAGCACTAACTACCTATGTAATTTATTTTTAATTTTTTTTTTTTAATTTTTATTTATTTGACCTGGAGGGGGGAGGTGGAGCGAGAGAGAGAGAGAGAAAACGCAAGTGCACAAGCAGGGAGAGCGGCAGGAAGAGGAACAAGCAGACTCCCCGCAGAGCAGGGAGCCCGATGCGGGACTCGATCCCAGGACCCCGGGATCATGATCTGAGCTGAAGGCAGACGTTTAACCGACTGAGCCACCCAGGCGCCGCCTCCCCCATGTAATTTCTTTTTAAACTATTCTCTTCTTGGGTTCCTTTTCTTATGCTGCTTTTAGAAATAAGAGCACAGTAGAAATTCTGGTTTGTGTAACCATTCTTAAGGAATAGGTGATGTCAAGAAATAATGCCTGTAGGCCTCGAATCCAGGCTCCTAGGAGGAAGAATCTAACACTGACCACTCCTGAGCATTGGCAATGGCCAAGTGACGTGCCCGTGAGGTGGATGGTGCTGCCCCATCCTTTCCCTTCTCAAAGGGGAGGTGTCTGCATAGCTGTCTAAAAGTAAGGGGAAAGAGGGGGCACACTAGTGACAAGTGACAGATAATTGTGAAAAATCAGACGTATTGGCTTCTTTTGTTGAAACTTCAGTATGGGTCCATCTGTTCTTCTTGGAAGTCGCTTTAATCAAAACGGTGCAGCTGTATTAAAAAGACAGCATTGAGCTGGGAAACTCTTAAATTCTTTGTGCTTTTCCCACATTTTGCTGTTTTATCCTGGAAATACCCGTGTCTGAGATGCATATTAAACACCAGTCCATGGAGTTTCTTAGAAGTCTACACTCCAGAGACCGAACACCACTGGGACTTTCAGTCTTGCTTTGAAGACCAAGTAAAATGCAGTGTGTCCAGAGTACTTGGTTTTGAGTGAGAAAATGCTCTTATGCTCTGAAAGCCACGTGAGTCTTACTATCTAGACCTCTTCCAAGAATTTGGTTTGGCATCTTGTGGCTCAAAGATGGAAAGTCAAATGTTTCCATTAATTTTCACTCTGGGACTACAGAAAAAAAACAAAACAAAACAAAAAACCAGTAAGTCTGCTTGTTTATTAGTGCACCTAGCTCCAGCAAGAAAACGTGTGTCTTTGCAAATCTGCATAGCTCTGTGTATTGTAAATTTTACCCACTATTGTAAATTTTAGCATTTTGAAATCTAAGATTGTTATCCCATATATTTCAACATCTATGTTGAAATGGGAAGCAATTTACAGTAACAAACACTGCAGGACATGTTGGTGTTCTGAGGAATGTGGGCTGTGTCAAGTGTTGCAGACCTCTTTGCTTGCTAAGAGTGTATACCATTTCCATGTTGTTACCTGCCATATTCCCAGCACCAGTGAAAAATCCACTGGTAAGACTTAAGAGAACATGGTCTCTGGGGCCTGCCTCCTTGTACCTTTATCTGAATCCAGCCTAAGTGGATTTAGAATCCAGCTTATTTCAGACTCTTTGAGACCACGGCTTTTTCCCTAGCCCTTTGGACTAACAGCTGGGCCCCACCCCCACCCCGCCCCACCACTGGATAGGTAGACAGGTGGCTAGGGAATTGGATGCTCTTAGCAGTATTTATTGGCCCCCGTAGGGCTCTAGCTGAGCACACATTCTCTCTTTCCGTAAATGCTTTTGCAGGAGAATGCTTATAGCCTCTGCCATGGGCCCTGACCTTCTTTGGCTTTCTGTCCTCCATCCGGGGGCCAAATTGTTCGCTTTTGCGTTTTTTCCTTTGTGGATATCTCTCAACTTTGGCCTCTTCCTTCCTCTGGACGGAGCCTCTCCTTCCCAACCTTTAGGCTTGGTCTGTTTATTTGTATCCACGCCTGCCTCTGATCTGCCAGTCTCTCTTCTCTTTAGTTGACTTCGGGGTTCCGGGCTCTGCTTCTCGGTGGCACATTCATGCCACTGTGAACCTGCAGCGTATCCAGACCTTTCCGGCAGCGCTCATGGGCAGGCGGGAAGAAAAGGGTTGAGGTTTGGTGCCATCAATCCCATCGTTACTTTCAATTTTGTGGTTAGCTTAGCAAATTAAATTGCTCATATTTGAAGGTAAGCAGGATACTATCTTGCCTTCTTGGTGCCCATGAATACTGAACACAGCTAATTAATCCTGTGTGCTAAGCTCAGACCAGGTTGCAATTTATGACCGGGAAAGGTAAATAGAAAACATTAAATCAAGACTAGATCCTTCTTGGGACGCCTGGGTGGCTCAGTTAGGCGCCTACCTTCCGCTCAAGTCATGATCCCAGGGTCCTGGGATCAAGTCCCGCATCGGGCTCCTTGCTCAGCGGGGAGCCTACTTCTCCCTCTGCCTGCCACTCCCCCTGCTTGTGCTCGAGCTCTCTTTCTCTCTCTCTGACAAATACATAAAATCTTAAAAAAAAATAGGTTCTTCTTTATTTTGCAGGCTTGAATACTGTTTATTATAAGTATCATTTTATGAAAAATGTATGTGAAGATCTTACTTGGAAAGAAAACAACTTACAAATTATTTACAGGAATTAGACATGGCACCATGTACTGTAATTTCAGTAGAAAAAGCAGAGGCAGTTTGTTAAAACAAATCAAGGTGGTTGTGACTGAGTTGCATTCCATTCCAAAAATTCATTTATAGGCCTGTTATCTGGAACCAGTTTTCCCAAAGACTCCATGATACGCGCGGGGAGCTGATTGTCCCGTCCGTGTACGAAGAGCTGGTACCCACAGGACGCCACGCCCTGGGGGGGCTGCAGAAGCCCTCTGTTGGCGGATCCCAATTTTAAACTTGTTTGCAGAGTTCCAACCCAGGATGCTGCCATGGTGGGATTAGGGAATCCCATTCTTCCCATGATCACCTCCCTGGCGGGTGGTGGGGAAAGGAGGCACCCCATTTCTAAGCCAGGTCCTCCTCATCAGGGTTGGCATGTGGGATGGGTAACGGGGAGGAGGAGGAGGTTTGCCTGGTAGACCTCTCTCTGCCAGGCGCCACGCTGATGCACTCCAGCTGTCTCTCCCCTGTAACCCTCACAACTACCCTAGAAGGCCTCTTCAGCCATATCGTAGTGCTGTGGAAGCCGAGCTTGGGTGGGATAACATGTCCACAGGCTCGCACTTGGTCAGTGAGGACTGGTGGAGCAGGGGCTTGGGGCCAGAGTGGACCATCTTCCCACTTCTATTCTTGAGGAGGAATGCGAAGTAGGACAGGGGAGTCTTGGGATGGGGGTGTTCCCACCTGTCCCTCCTCATCCTGGCTGTTTACTGTGCTCGCTCCTCTCTGTGGGCCCCCCCCGGGATTGAGCGCACTTGGTGTCTGCCTTATCACGACGTCTGTGCTTTCTCTTGAAGTCACTCTCCAAGATCGGCCGGTTCTCCTGCGGTCTCCCCCACTTCCTCCTCCTCTGTGGTGGCTTTTATTTTATTTTATTGCTCTAGGGAAATAGAAGGGTTAGAAAAAACAAATCGTGTTTTTTAAATTTGATGTTTCATTGTCTTGTGTTGACAGTCTTGCTTTCATGATGCTCCTTCTGGTCAGTACTTCTCAACCCTGGCCGCATCCTCTGATTCACGGGGAAGCCTGTGCTAAGAGCCTTGGCCCTGCCCCCCAAACAGTGACATCAGAATCTCAGCTGGGACTTGGGCTCCTCACAGAGCATGGGGCCTGCTTAAGATTCTCTCTCTCCTTCCTCTGCCCCTCTCCCGTGTGCTCTCTGTCTGTCTCTTTCTCTGTCTCTGTCTCTGCCTCTCTCTCAAAAATAAATAAAAATTAAAAAAAAAACCACAACATTTGCATCCTGGACTTAGAAAGTGCTGTTTGTAACCTGTGATTGCTGGGCCTTGATTTTTCCCACACAGCTTTTTTTCTGAACTTTTCTTCGGTGGTTCTCTGAAATGGCTCTTCTGCCCACATTATATTTGCTTACAGCTCCTTCTGTCTGTCTTACTCGCCCTCTACGGAGTCCCTGCCTTGATCTTTCCATAACTCTTCTCTCCTCCCACCCACTCACGTTGGACACTCCATTAGAGTGGGTGTTTGGGGTTTAAATGTCCCAAACCCTCGTGCGGTGTTTCTCCATGTGTGGTTCTCTGACGAGCTGCTTCGTAATCATTGTTAAGGATGCGGGTTCCTTGGCCCCACCCCGGACCTGCTGAGTCCTCTTCTGTGAAGATGGCCCTAGAGTCTGTGCTTTAACAAGGTTTCCCCCTGATTCTGTGGGCCTCTGACTCAGTGGGTGTATCAATCTGAGATAAACTTGGAGAGTCCTCCTCCTTGCTCTTCTGAGCTGGTCTCATTTGCCGTTTGCTTCCAGCTGGACTGCCCCCTGTCCTGTGGGGTTGGGGGCTCTGGGGAGGAGCTGGCCCTTCTGATGGCATGAACCTCAGGCAGGGTTCTTTCATTTTCCCCTTCTCCCTCATGCACAATCCCACCCCCTTTTGCTTCTGTGTCTGGAACAGAACTCCGTGTTTGGGGTCCTCTCCTTCCAGCTGAAGATACTTGAAGGCTCTTATTTGTCGGTGGGGAAATCCCAGTGGTAAAGCAGCTTCCTGAAATCCCATAATCAAGTGCACAGAGACCATCAGTGATGGTCTTTGAATTCAACTCAACTGAGTTCCATTTGTTTCTGAGGAAAACCGTACCAGTTTCTCTTTCAAGAGAGGGAGGGCAAGGCCCTGGAGTTCAGAGCAAGGCCCTGGGTAGGGATGGATGAAGGTGTCTCCCCTGGAAGGAGATTGTTTCCCCCATTTCTCCAGCGATGCGCCTGCCCTCATGCCTGGAAAGACCCCCTACCCCCCTCCGGGCTGGATGAGAGGCCTAGAAAAGAAGGGGTGGGTAGATCCCAAGCAGCTGCCCCACATAGAGGAGGAAAGGGGGCTTTTCCCAGTGGAGACCTCTTCTAGTAACTTCCATGTAAGGAATATCTGTTCCTTAAAACAGCAGTGAAAGCGTGAGCCTCCAGCTTTTATTTCAAGCTGATTGCATTTGCCCTTTTAAAGGTAAGAAAGCAGACCGAATGGGCACTTCTGAGGAATTTTGCCTGGGAGGGGACACCCACAGACTTTCCCAGGTAGTGGAAACGTTCGGTGTGTTCTGTGTGGTTCACCAAGCCGTATAATTTTCCTGTAGGCGAAGTAAACTTGAGTTCTTAAAAATAACCTCTCGCCTGTTGGAAGGCGGCTTGTTCGTCTGGAAGGTACGCGTGTCTCCCACACTCTGCTCACCTCAGAGCTGATGGACCAGCAGCCTCCCGTGAGGCGGCGGCAAACCGGGCCTGCTGCCTGGGTTTGTACTGCCTGCGAGCTAAGAGGGGTTTTTGCGTTCCTTGATGTTTGGAAACATCAGAAGGAGATTTTATGATGCATGAAAAATGACCTGAAATTCAAATTTAGAGAAGTTGTGCTGGAAGTTAAGCAGCCGTGCCCATTCACGGACTTCTCATCAAAGATTGCCTTCCAACTACTGCAGCACAAGAGAGGAGCCGAGAAGCCTCACGTCTTTACCCCCTGGCCCTTCACAGAAGTTCGCTGACCCCCATCTAAAGGATCATTTTCCCCAATTGCTTCCGATGTGATATTTAGTGCTGAGCGGCCTTCTGGTGGTTTCCAGTGCTGGCTACACACACCAGACACACTGGAGGGGCTGTTCCCTGAGATTCCTGCCCCGCCCCCCAGCCCAGCCCACCCCAGCCCAGTGGTACAGTCTCTCTGGGAGTGGGCCCAGGAATCTGGATTTTCAGCCAGCCAGCGGAGGCCTTGCTATGAACCCCGGGATCGATGAGTGGTTAAGCCCCCTCATTTTGTTGTCCTGGGGAGGTGGAAATGAGCTGCCCGAGAGGATTAAGGTCATCAGGGACAAGACCCCTATTTCCTGCTACCTGTAGGCAGTGGCTCTCAGAATTGAAGAGCCTCAGAACATCAGACTCCGCCTGCCCCCCCGCCCCCACCGAGGGCTTGTTGAACCACCGGATCCTGGGCCCCCACCCAGGGTTTCTGATTCGGCAAATCTCAAGTGGAGCCTGAGAATCGGCATTGCTAGTCTGGGAACCACAATTTGAGAACTGGTTTGTAGGGCTTGTTGGGCTGTATCTGTGGATCGTTGTTTTTTTTTTTAAAAATCCATGTTCTAAATAAAAGCATCTAATACACAGTCTTCTCCCCAAAGTTCTTTAAAAACACAGATGGTCACTCACACAGTCCAAGTACACTTTTTTGACTGCTACACCATAAAGGGATCGTTCTTGAGAGGTGTCTTGTCTAAAAACAAGACGTAGTCTGGCGATCTTAGTTTAAAATACTAACACCTGTCAATGGTTTAGTCTGTAACCGGCTAGGGGTGTGGGGGGGCGTGGTTGGTTGATGGGGAGCCACTCCCAACCACAGCAAAAAGGCAAAAATAAGAAAGCCTGTGTGTTAATTATATCCCAACACATTTCCAAGGAAGGTCCACTCTTAGTATTGCAAAAAATAAATGAGTTGATTGGGCTTAGACACAACTTTCAGAAGTTACTCTGCAAATTTTGACACCTGATGCCTATTTTGAAGAACAGTTAAATTAACTTACCACTGACGTGCTAGGCAAATGCACAGCGCTCCTTTTCTAAGTGAGGTGCCAGAGAAGGAAGGAGAGTGATTCTGTATTTAGAAGCTGTAGTTGGAACCCCCAAGCTTTTGAGAGTCAGCTCTGATTTAATAGGCTATCTTATCCCATTGTCCATGCCGCCCTGGCAGAGAGAACACTGGGCCGGGGCTAGGAAGGGGACCAGACTAGGATAAGGCAGCCTGGTGTGTAGGGTGCAAAATGTAAGGAAGCACCCAGCCAGGGTCATGCTGCATTTGCAAACCGCCCCCCCCCCCCCCACCGCCAGCTATAAATTGTGTGTCCTGACCACCTGCCTCTCCCTAGTCCTGGCCCTGAACAGAATCTAGGGGCATAAGCAAGACTCCCTAGGACAAGAAGTCATCTGTAGACTCAAAGTCCCCTCTTCCCTTTGCTTTGCAGGAATGACTCATTGAAACAACTTCTGTTAAGGGTCCTACTTTGATATTTTTCAATATCAATTTCAGTGTCAATTTCAAGTTATTGACAATAACTTTGTCAATACATTTTAGGGAACTTGTTTAAGATTAAATTACTTCCGTGCACGCCGCAGTGTGTAATATGATGGTGTGGAATATTCACATGAGTTTTTGAGGGGAAAAATGTCCCCAAAGGATTTCCTCATGAAGACTTTATAGCAGGCTTGTGCAATCCCCTATAAAACTACAACATTACATTTGTAAATTCAGCACATGGACTGTATTAGATGTTCCAAGTGCAGTGGCTTCATTTCAGAGGTTCAAGCTGGTTTTTAATATAGCTCTTGTCTGAGTGTTCCAAATAGTTCTCGTAACAATTTTTAAATAATTTAATGGTATTTTTAAGTCTTCCACGGAGGGTAACTGAGTAGCCAGCCCTGGAGAATTCAAGTATCTTTGTCTTCTGGAATGACCTTCTGTTCTGAAATGTATCCACCTTCCCGCTATGTCAGAGTTCACGGTGGGTTGCTCCAAAGCATCTGCTTTCCTTCTTGCAAAGGCAGCTAATGACAGATGTTTACGGGGTGATGCTGAGAAACCTCCACTCCCCTGACAATGGGCTGGAACATATGCTATCCCCAGTTTCAGGAAGCTTTTGTAACAAAGGACTCCAAAAGAGATCAGGCCACTGGGGAATGTTAACCAGCATGCCTTTGTAAAGGGCAAATTCTGTCCGATTAACCTGATTTCCTTCCCTGAGCAGTGATAAACCAGGGAGATTAAAAAGGCAGATTTTTCAACTTTCATATTTATTTTTCCTGATTTAAAAAAATGTTCATAATTAAAAACTGAAGGTTGTTTATTTTAAAAATTTATTCTTTTCCCCCCTCTTCATCAAAAGGACTTGCCTTAGCAAACAGTACATGGGCCCTGGAAACATTCACTGGAGGCAGCACAAGTGAGCGTTTGTCTGCAACAGTATGAAGATGTAAATAGCATAGAGGAAAATAATTCCTGCCTTTGGAGGAAAGCCCTACTCAGAAGTATCCATTATTGGCTCGTTGCTGTCCTTGATGGAGATTTCAAAATGGTTTGCAGATGTTACTTTTAGCTGAAAGAGCCAGAGAGACCACAGGCACCTTTTAGCACCTAGGATAAGATAGGCTTAGTTCATCACTTTCGTACGTTTGAGCTGCGGTCTGAAATGAACAGGCGTGCTTTTGCTTTTAGCAGCAGTATTACGGTATGAGTCTCATCCCGAACAATCCACCTGTGTAGAGTGTACAATTCAGTGGCTTTTAGGATATTCACAGAGTTGTGCAGCCATCACCGCAGTCCATTTTGGAACATTTTGGTTACCCCAAAATATACCTCTTAGCCGTCTCCCCCCCCAAAAAAAACATTCCCACCCCAGGCCCCAACCCTAGGCAGCTCTGTTCTCTGTTGCTATGGATCTGCCTATTCTGGACATCCTGTGTGTGTGGAATCGTGTCATCTTCTGTGCCCGACTTCTTCCACTTCTTAGCATGATGTTTTCATGGTGCGTTCATGTGGTCCCATGTACCAGCACCCCATTCCTTTTTATTGCTGAGAAATATTCCATTGTATGGATATGCCACGTTTTACTTAAAAGGAATAGTCTCTTAAAGCTAAGTCGAAGAGAAAAATACAAAAGAGAAAGGACGGCTAGCCATTTAAAGCCACTTTTTATGTGGTTTATAATGAGTCACACATTTAATATTTCCAAAAGTAAGGATGATATTTTGATGCGTAAGCTTGAAATCAGAATAAGTAAGAGCAGTGACCTAATTCTTAGATGCATTTAAAAAAAAAAGTTTAGACTCTCTATTAGATTCTATTTCTAGTTATGGTCTCCTATCTGAAAATGGTTACTTTTTTTTTTTTTCCCCCAAAGTTCTGGGAGGATTGCAAGATCATTAAGGCTTAGAGAAAGGAGTTCTAGAGAAGCCGCCCAGGAAGTGGGTTAAATTGCATGGAGGAGGCTAGTAGGTTAATTGAAGCAGATGGGATACTTACATAGATAGTGCAGACTAGCTGTTCTCTCCCACTGGGAAGAAAGGACAACAGCCCGGATGGGAGAGCTGGTAGCACAGGGAGGGACATCCTGACCTCAAGGACAGCTCGGAATGACAGCAGAGGGGCTGACTGACTTCGCCTTTGAGAATAAATAGCTGGCCTCTCATCTGCCTGAAAAAGGAGTAATGCTATAGATTTTAGAGCTGAGGATCGCCAGGCATCATTTTCCTCCTGTCTCTTCTAAGCAGGTGACAGATTGTCATGAATATTTCCTTGTACAGGTGAGACTGTTGTCATCCTGACCCAAGGCACAGATGAGAATCAGTGCAGAATGCCTTGACATTTGACAAGGTTGGAGAAGTGGAACAGTTTTTAAAAAGAGAAGCTGTAACTTGAAGACGTGACCTATGATACTGAATTTTTTGTGTGCGGCGGAATTTTGAGATTCTCTAAGTGGTGTCTCGAACCATCCCCACTTCATTTCGGAAGTCCTGCTCCCCTTACTGGTCCCCCCGGGTACAGTGTACTGCTGTTCTTAGCTACTCTCTAGGGCTGCCTGGCAAAGGTTCTTTTGAGGAATTCTTGGAAGAGATGCCAAGGAGGTTCACATGGGGCATTTTACTGCAAGCATTTATTGGGTAATTTGGGGGAGGAGAGGACTGAGGGATCATGTAGTTTTGCGGGGTCATTTTGTATGGGTGTGGACTTGGCCCCGGGTGCTTTGATCAAAGTCATCTGGGAGCGAAAACAGAACGGGGCCTCATCTGGTTCTCCTGCTAGAGGGTCCCCAGGGCCAGCTAGGACGGGCCTGGAGACCAACCCAAATGAACCGAAAGAGGTGAGGGGCTCCTGGCCGTGAGTCACAAAACCTGTTAAGAGACCCGATTAATGTCCGAAAGACAGAGGCAAAACAGTAAGTTAATTTTGGGCACCTGCTGCCCAATAAACCCTTGTGAATGAATGCACTGAGGATAAAACTGAAATAAGACCCAATGAAGGAGTTAATTTACATGTGCCAGGAGAGGAAAGTGGTTTCTTTACCTTCAGGACTGAGCCAGTGTCTGTAATCATTCACAGCATGTGTGTGACCTAGAATCTCTGCTTTTTGTTACTTGGTGACTTTTTTTAACCCAGGCTTTTTTAATGGGGTTGGTTATTTAAGACTTTGTTCTTCAAGGGCTTGTTCATTGCATCAGTGTGTATGTCTCTGTCCCTCCATCCATCCTAGCCAACGATAAGCAAATTTTTTCTGATTTCGTCAAATAAATGAACCAGTATTATCATCTATTTGTATATTGATACTTCTGGTTTTTTTCCTACATTTGCATTATTTGGTGGGATCTTCCCAGTGCACCCAATTCAGCAAATAAAAGAGAAATCGCAAACATGATTTTGCAAATCTGAAGAGTCTCAAAAGGTCCCTACCTCCCATCGTCCCTGACATGGAAAGTGCTGCGTGAGCCTGGCATTTATAGGATTCTCTGTGGTTTGTATTTTCATTGGATTTGATCTCATTTTGATCCTATAATAAACCTGTGACCCGCGTTTCCGTTTTTTCAAAAAGTCATTTATAAAGATCTGCCCGTTAACCACTTCTCTGTTGCAGAGACAGAAGCGATTTTGTCAGTACCTGGGACCTGACTTCCCAGTGTAAAGCAAAGCCAGGTAGCTGGGGGTGAGATTCTGGGTTTTCTTAAAAGTGTGAAACCATGCGGGGGAAAAAAGAGGTCCCAGAAAGTAATGGTTACTTTTTCATTCTCTCCTTGCAAGACTTCAAATTCAGAAATGTAAAGTCTACCCCAAGGTAGAAATAAAGTTTTCATGCCATCTACTGGTTTAGTTAAAAGCCATTTACATGGCAGGAAAAACCCCGGATGAGGTATTCACTCACTGACCCCCTCAGTTTTTTAGAGCTCATTTTAAGGTATCAGAATTACGATTGGGTTGTGTTTCCCTGTACCTGGCTTTTGCCTCATCTCTTTCCCCTTGCCAATGTCTGTTAACCATTTTTATGCTCTTTAACTGAGAATTTTATTTTGCTTTCTAAATTTTTTTTTTTTAAGAGTTTAAGTAATCTCTGCACCCAACGTGGGGCTTGAACCCACGACCCCGAAATCAAGAGTCGCCTGCCCTGATGACTGAGCCAGCCAGGCGCCCCTCTAAAATTCTTTAAAAAAAAAAAAAAAAGCAGCTGGGAGTTGGAGTGTCAGATTTAACATCAGGCCAGTATAAATAAGAAATCGCTGAAAGAATTGGTAGGGCTCTTTGATGAAAATATCTTTCCTGTGATTGCCAGGCTCGGCAGAAGGACTAATACTCCAAGGGATATCTATGTAAGACCAATTAATTTCTTACTCTCCTAAAAGCATTCCTCTTTGTCTTACAGAAATTCAGGACCTAAAATTGCCATGAGGATCAGGCTCACTGAATAAATAGTTTAGATGTTTGTGTTCTCAGTTACTTTGTGTGAAGAAAGTGTAAGCCATCTGGGCTCTTCGTCCTTTTATCTTGCTGGTTCCAAAAGATAGCGGATACGGAGTTTGCTTTTAGGTTAAGTCAGATGTATGAGCCTGCTATCTTAATTTTTTTTTGTATGGTTGGCATATCTTTTAGCTGCTTTAAGATGTTGGGAAGATTTCAAACCAAGTTGGGAAAGAACGAAATACACTGGTGGGTTTTTTTTTCACCGCTAAGTCGACTAGTTCAAATATTTTGTGAACCAGTGTCCTCTGAAATAAGTACATTTATTTAACAACATTTGGAAGTTTCTCTAAATTTGTTGTTAATCTGGGTTTTGTGTTGTTTTTTAGCCAGATGTTTAATTTACGTCTGAATCCTGCAACTATGATTTGGCTTCATCATATGTAAGAAGAGAATGTTAGATCCTGAAATATTTTGGTGTTAATGTATTATGGAATAGTTTCGCCTCCCAACCCCAAAACTCTGCAACAGTCTCTAACTGTATCCTCCGAACTAATGTGACCTTTTTTTTGTTGTTGGTGTTGTTAACTTGTGCTTTTATAGTTTGTACTTTATTCTAGTGGCATAAAGACTATTGTTAATGCAAATTTAGTCGTAACTGACTTTTATGTGAATCCGTCACTCAAGATGATGCCTAGAAGCTGTCTTTTGAGTATATTTTTAGTTCCCTTTGGAAAAGCCATTATGTTTAACAAAATAGGTGGGGCAGGGGATAAAAACCCTGATGTCTGGCAGCGGATTAGGCTCTAGCAATCAATAAATGCATATAACATGTAGATGATGGACTGAAGCTATTTTTCACTTACCAAAATGAAAGGAGAAAAGTGCTTTTAAAACAATTCAGGTAAAGTATGTAAGGGCTAATTTTCTAGGTCCTATTAATCTTCCTGAGTGATACTCATTTTTCCAAATGTAGTTGAAAAAACTCCTATGCCCACAAGGAATGCTGATGCCTAGGCATGTGATCTGTACCCTCTAGGACTTAGATTTAAGAAATGTAACCAAGTATGTCAACTGGTTCCAGTAATGTTGGTGATGATGCTCATGTAGACACCAGCCTCTTGAGTTGTCTGGTGGAGGGACTGGTCCTTCTTTCCGTAGCCGGTAGGTATCAATTCCAGGTGTTTCACTAACGGTAGGAATATCTACTAGTGTTTCCCAAAGACTTGAACTAGTCCTAAATGATGTTGAGAGAGGCGGGGAAATTGGCCAAATCAAGTTTGCAAAAGGCTACGTTAGTTTTCAGAAATTAAGAGCACCCATTTAATCTTAAGCTCTGCAGTAAAGAAATGTGTCTGTCTTTGCTTCATAATACTTCCCCAACAGCAAAAGAAGCTGTTGGTCAAATTAATGCCCATTAACAGGCCTTCATTTTGAGAAGTGCTGACCCAGATGTTGGTTCCTTTTTTGTGGTTGCTACTTTCATTTGGGTGCTTATCAGCATTAATCAGCTGATAGCAATGTTGTCTTTAGGATAGGAGTCCTATACAAGTACCATTTGGATGTTTTTCTATTTTTAGAAAACTTTAAAAAGTGTGTTTGATTATTGTGTGTCTCTTTTCTTGGCCTCTGGGTTCCATGATGGTGGAGACCATGTTCATTTGGTTCTTCTGCATCACCCCAGCACATCCCAGAATATTGCCACCTCATAGGCATTCACTAAATTTTGAGTGGATGAAGGAATGAAGACGGGCTTTGTTCTAGGCTGTATACATTTCAAATTATATCACACCCAAATAGATTCAATTACAGCCGTGTTGAGGGCAATGATTTTTCTTAAGTAGTCTGAAGGGGTGTATTTCAATGATTAAACAAAGACAGCAGGGTCCCCCACCATCACTGCCATCGACTGAATGACTTTGGACAATTACATAACATTAATCATCTGTTTTCTCACCTGTGACTGGGTGATGGTTATACTTACCTTTCAGGGTTGGTTTGAGGGAAGGGAGGGTGCGTGAGGAGGCTTAGGGATGTGCTGACATCATGTGTATTTAGCACCTGTCATGTATTAGGAAGTGTCATCCCAAAGGCAGGCCCCATACCATAATAACCTTACCCACCTTTCAATACCAGCTGGCTAATGACAGACCTCTTTTGGCCCACCCATCTTCTCTTCATCCTGTCTTAGCTACTTTGACGGCAAAGAAGGGAGATGATGTAAGAATTGGAGGATGAGGGTGAAATGGGCTCTTTCGTGATGACCAAAATCTAGAAGAACTTTTTTATGGTAATGGACTCTCTGGAGCCAGGTGTTAGCTTTTATGCTCGGGTGTGGGAGGGAAGGAAGAAAAGGGGTCTGGCAGATTGATTCTAGAACATACCGTCTCACACCCAGCCATGACTGCCACCCTTCAGTGATTTCACGGTGGTTTTCAGTGTTGAGAAACGCTTGGTGTGAACAGACCTCCATCCAAATCCTCTTTAGTCTTACGACACTTAAAGATAGTAATGTTATAATTAGTTCTGCAGTAGCTTGTGTTTCTGTTTGGCCTTGTTTTACTTTGAGAACAAAATCAGCAATACAGCTGTGCACACGGTTGGCCGCAGTCCGTCTGTTTTTGAGGGTTCTTGTCGCCTGGTTGCTAGAGCTGCTGGATGGTGGTTCCCAGGCCTTGCGATCCCTGCATCCAGAGATTCTAGACCAACATAGTTATCCCGTTGTTTAGATTGTCAGGTAAGGACATCAGATAACTTTTGCCCTTATTGTAATTTTAAAAGACTATTTCTGGGTGTGGACCCAGATGCAGGGCTTGAACTTATGACCCTAAGATCAAGACCTGAGCTGAAATCAAGAGTCAGGCCTGACAATTTTACTACACCCGAGAGTGGGGAAGATGTAAAATAAAGGACAACTGTTTAAAACAGAAATTAAGCTTCTTAAAAAACTAGTTCCATTGTCTTTGATTTCTCACTTGGCTACTGAAAATTAACAGCCCCGGTTAAGAATTTGGGAAGTCTTGGGGCACCTGGGTGGCTCATTCGGTTGAATGTCCAACTCTTGGTCTCAGCGCAGGTCTTGATCTCAGAATCGTAAGTTCAAGCCCTGCATTGGGCTCCATGCTGGGCATGGAGCCTACTTTAAAAAAAATTAAGAAAATTAAAAAAAAAAAAAAAAGAATTTGGAAGTTCCTACTACAGTTGAATTCCATGAGAGGAATCTTTTTCTGACAAAAAATGCAGTCCCTACTCCAGGCTCATAATTCCTGGACCTTGTCTTAGGGAGAAGGTTAGTTCTGTAGTTGGCATTTCAAAATTACTCTCATTCCTTTTGTTTAAAGATAAGGTTTGATTATTTTTACACATCTAGTTAAGGCTTCAATTAAATGCTTTGGTGGGATAATGAAGACCATTATATTCAAAAAAAGAAATATATATCTGGAATCCTCCTGCTTCAGATAAAATCTTAGTGGAACGCTTACAGATTGTATAGACTACCTAAGGAGGGGTGTGCCGAAATAGCCCCTTCATTTCTTAAGTGGGGTTTCTGTGAAGCTCTGAGTTTTGCAGACCTTGATTTAAGAGCCGTTGAGAATGATCTAGTCGATGGAGCGCATGTTCTTAATGTTGCTCTGATTTTCACTTAATTTTACAGTTGCACTGACCTAGTTTTGAGGACAAAAATTAGAATACAAGGTGGCACTTAGAATTAGTGGTTGACTATAGGTTCTTTTGCTTTGCAAAAAGAAAACAACTAGACATTCGGTTCTGGTAGGTTAATTTAGCAAAAAGATCAACCGAGTAAGTTTTCTTGCTTTGTTTTTAAATACTCCCCTATCATTCCTTTCATAACTACGTATTTGCCCTTTTTGATTGTGAATCTAGAGAAAGTGAAGAACCAGTTAGGGAAGTTTCTGGAGAAAGTGTAGTGGATCAGTCTTGGACTGTTGGGTAGCATCTTTATCTTCAGGATTCACTGTTGTCTGTTCCGCTTACCTCTCGAAGGGGTGCTTTGAAAATGAAAACAAACTACAGGGAAGTGAAAGATCTATGAGGATGTGTGATGTGGGCCAACAGCAGTGAAATCTGCTGCTTCTGGGAGTTTTGTGAGGAATCAGAACCCAACTGATCGATCTTGAGTTGGATGAGGAATTCATTCTTGAAAGAAAAAGCAGATAAAATTGTTTGGAAGAAAATTATTTTCTAGTAGTAGGATTTGAAGGGATCATGTGAAGGATACACAGGGGAAACAGGTGGAAAAGGGAATGGAGCTCCCCCAGGTTTATTGAGGGGAAGAGGCCACAGAGAGAAAGGGAATGGACTCAGTTTTGTGACTAGTTCAGCGGCTGATTCGATGGGTGACTTAGGAAAACCCACTTTTCCTGTTGTGCCCACTTTTTCCCTCTTGTGTGTCTTTTTTTTTTTTTTTTTTTGGTCTTGTCTGTTGGGATAAAGTATGATAAAGCACTACGGGTTTGTATTTGAAGCTCTTGTGTAACCATGTAATTATTATTTATTGGTGTCCTCACTTAGCCTCCCCAGCCTAACTTGTGCAAACCAGTTTTGAAGCTATGAACGAATTCAGAAAACCTACAGGCTTTCTGGTTGAGCATTAACATCCTGTTTTTCATGTCAGTTTTTACCTGTTTTAAAAAAGCAAATCTGTAATTTTACCCATCACTGTATATTTGATGTGTTACACTAGAGTCCAGGTACTTAGCATAGATGCAGTTTTAAAATACTCTTCCATTTTGGGGCGCCTGGGTGGCTCAGTCGTTAAGCGTCTGCCTTCGGCTCAGGTCATGGTCCCAGGGTCCTGGGATCGAGCCCCGCATCGGGCTCCCTGCTCGGCGGGAAGCCTGCTTCTCCCTCTCCCACTCCCCCTGCTTGTGTTCCCTCTCTCGCTGTGTCTCTCTCTGTCAAATAAATAAATAAAATCTTTAAAATAAATAAATAAATAAAAAATAAAATACTCTTCCATTTTAATTTGATTTTTAGGAATGGGCAGGCAAGGGTGACTTTTAAAAGTATTTAAAAATTTTAAAACATATTTAAAAAGTTAGATAAGGGAGTTTGAGGACCTTATGCAAACAAATGCAACAACATATTTTGAACCCAGAAAACATCACACATACATGCATACATACTAACAAGGACTTTCTGGGTCCTAGTTTTCTCATTTATAAATTTAGGATTAGAATAGCACCTTCCCAGAGGGCTGAGTGCCAGATAGAACATAGGTTATCTGCCATGTTATTCAGCTAAGAATTGCCGTAATTATATATACATACGTGTGTATAGATATTTATGCATGCGTGTATATAGATGTGCATGTACAAGTTACGAGAGTATTGGGAGGGGTCATTGCCATGGCACTTTAAAAGGTGGGGCTTGTGGAAGGTTTTAGGACCTGGGGAGATCTTTTGGAACCAGGCTGGCTGGGTGTGGTGTCCGCTGGCTGCCAAGGTGGCAGGGAAGGGCCTCGTGAATGTGTGGTCATGGGCTCAGGGCTCGGAGCACAAGGAGAATGGGAGAAGCAGGGCAAGCGGAACCAGAATCCGTAGCAGAATTTTTCAAGGCAACAAGCCTTTGACAGTTTCGCAGTCGAGCCATTGGGCCAACTGCCAAATCAGACCAAGCATCTCATCTTGGCCCTTGCCTCTAGGTCGTCTAAACCCATGCGTTGTAACTCCCTGTCTGATGCCCACTGACAGTGCTGTCACTTTGGAGGGGGCGGTGTTCGTGCAGGCTTTGGACGGATCAGGAAGGTTCCAAGAAGCAGACCCGTTTGTGTCTGGTCAGATCCCCGAAGTGTCGGGTCTGCTGTGAGGGGAGGGGATTGATTTCCCTGGCGAACCAGACCTCCCGCTGCCTGGAGCCCAGACCTTTAGGACAGCATCTGTTAAAGGTACTTTGAGGACCATTTCCTCCGTCTGCCCCTTCCCCTGACGGGGTCTCTCTGCTCCTTCTCACAATGGCCTTCATTTCCTCAGGCGCTTGAACAGCGCCAGGCATGGAGTCAATATGTGTTGAACAAAAGAGCTTTTGGCAAGAGGCAGGTCAGCCGACTTAAACCCCCAACTCCGTCGGAACACATAAGACATTACATTTATTTAAACTACGAGAGGTGTGGGGACATGTTTTCTGAAGCATACATGTATATGTAAAGGATTTCCTGCACGAGGCTATTTCTGAGGGCTTGCTTTATGCTGTGAAACCAAGAATATGCCCGCCACCTGACTTGCTATTTGTTATGTAATATACCACTCCCACTGCTAACATTCCCACCCCCCCACCCCCGCCCAAAAAAAGATTAGTCTCATGGCTTCTGTGATTGAGTGCGCTTTGTGTACTTATCAGATACTGTGCTGATCTCGGCAGCA
Source organism: Leptonychotes weddellii (assembly GCF_054177405.1). Lineage (NCBI taxonomy): Eukaryota > Metazoa > Chordata > Mammalia > Carnivora > Phocidae > Leptonychotes > Leptonychotes weddellii. The sequence goes on along the minus strand of NC_138375.1, from coordinate 12,408,441 downwards.
GCATGCTGTGCTTAGTTGTGGGCTAATATGTGCCAGACCAGTTTAAAAAAAAACAAAACCACCTCCCTAGACCCCGAGCCTGGAATAATGACGCCAGGACAAAGAGATCATGGGCTTTATTATTAGACACACAAAAAAGCTTATTAATGAAAAACAGCTTGCGAGAAGAGTTGGCCTCGAAGTCAGCTTCCATTGTGAAAAGTTCAAATAGAACGTGGCTCTGTTGAGGGCGAGCCTGAATTTGCAAGCGGTGTCTCAGACCACAGGGGCTTCTCTAGTTCATGAAACATAGCCATCCTTTCCACCTTGGAGAAAGTGGAAACAATTAGAATTTTTCAAATGAAAAATTAACCACTAGCCCTGCCGTTTCATGGTTGCCCAGGCACAATTTAAAAGGTATTTGCAGGGCGCCTGGGTGGCTTAGTTGGTTAAGTGTCTGCCTTCGGCTCAGGTCATGATCCTGGGGTCCAGGGATCGAGCCCCGCATTGAGCCCCGCATTGAGCCCCACATCGGGTTCCTTGCTCGGCAGGGAGTCTACTTCTCCCTCTGCCCCTCGCCCCGCCTCTCACCCCGCTGGTGTGCATTCTCACTCGCTCTCAAATAAAATTTTTAAAAAATTTTTAAAAAACGGTATTTGCAGAGGCAAATTTTGGTGTTAGTACATGGTAAAGACATTTTAAGCTGTTTTTCTAAAATCTGGAAAATCCCTCCGACTATTGAGTTCTAGCCTGCAAACAGAATTGTTTGCATTGTTAATAATTTGTTCTGACCTTTTGTACAGAAATATTGTCTCCATTTTAATAGGCTTAGCTCAACCCCCAGAATGATGACCTGTAATAGCTCAGTTCCTCTAATACACAGTGAAAAGACTTAAAACTGAATTCATTTGAAAATGTGCATTATTCCTGGGGCGCCTGGGTGGCTCAGTCGTTAAGCGTCTGCCTTCGGCTCGGGTCATGGTCCCAGCGTCCTGGGATCGAGCCCCGCATTGGGCTCCCTGCTCTGCGGTGAGCCTGCTTCTCCCTCTCCCACTCCCCCTGCTTGTGCTCCCTTTCTCGCTGTATTTCTCTCTGTTAAATAAATAAAATCTTTAAAAAAAAAAAAAAAAAGAAAATGTGCATTATTCCTGAATAATACTTTTTTCTGGGTCTGTCTTCAGGGTTATGTAAGCAGCTTCTACACATTTTAAATCACTTCTTTTTTATTTCTTAAGTAAAGATACACTGCATTTCCCTATGTTGAATCTTTTTCCCCCCATACATTGGTTTTGACTTTATTTGTAGCAGCCATTTTAAATAAGGGCTTATATGCTATTTTTTTGTTGTTGTACTGTATTGACAATTATAACCTCTCCTCTGAAGACATGTAAACATTTTTAATATTTGATTTAGGTTAGTGTGTGGGTAGCAGCTCCGTTCCTGTAGTAGTAAGTACTCGACTGTAGCATTTTTCACAAGGACTTGAAGGAACACAAAAAAATCGAGTGTCACTAGTGAAATGTAAAGCAAGGAGTCTCCTAAGGCAGGTATGCTTAAACTCCTCTGTGTTAGTTTTTCTTCTTAATTGCTGTGTTACGGTCTCTCTCTAGGAAACCCATCCAGAGATTGTCAGACCTTGCTACATTGTGTTCACCCAGTTCATCTTTTTTACCTGGGCGCCCACACTCCTACTTTCTTCCTCCTTTGTCCACTAAACTTGGAATTAAAATACACAGGTAGCCTCTTATAACTGTAACAAAGTGGTTTGTGGAAGTCTAGGGCATGGCAGAACAGAGGCTTGAATCCCAGTCTTACAGGTAATGTTGAATGTGAGGGGTTTTGTTTTTTAACTACCTAAACACTGAATTGGTACCCAGATCTCTGAATTCTTCCTTCTAGCTTTTCTATTTCCCTGAAACAAACTCCTAAGTCTCCCAAGCACATAAATCCCGAAACTCTTCTTCTTCCTTGATATTCAGCTTGTTAATATCCTAAAGGTCCTTCCCTGTGTGTTGATAGCAGCTTGAATTCAGATCCACATCTGTTCATGCTGGGTGTTTTATGGACCCGCTTCCTGAATCCTCCTTCCCAACCCCGTCACACATGGGTATATAAGTATGGTATCAGGAGTACTAATAGCATCTGTTAAGCATGGCCGGGTACCACACCAGGCTCTTTCTAACCATAATCTTACTGTCCTATGAGGCTTCTGCTCAAATTATCTCCTGTTAATCTTGGGCTCTCAGATTGTGCTCCGGGACGGAGACTATGATCTCAGATGCTGTCTGGTGGGTCCCAGTTGTCCCCTACACCATTGTCATCTTAGCTGATCGCCACAACCCAGTTTCCTGACTCCACCCCAGACCTCTACCCAGTCACACCCACTGGGGGAGGGGCCCATGTGCATCGTCCACCCATTCTGCTGGTAATTCTTCACAGTGGAGCTGGAGGATGACCCCCACCAGGTCTAGCCTCAGCCTGGCACTTGTTCTGGGTCTTATGCACTGACCCAGGCCCCTTCTTCTGGTGCTGTACACAGGGCTCTGCAGTTCTAACTAGGTGTTCGGGGAAATTGCAGAACTCAGTTCAAAAAGCAAGGTAATGGGATGCCTGGCTGGCTCAGTAGGTGGAGCGTGTGACTCTGGATCTCAGGGTTGTGAGTTCGAGCCCCACGTTGGGTGTAGAGATTACTTAAAAATCTACCAAAATCTACCCTACCAAAGCAAGGTAACAATGCTGATTCTGTTTATAAGTCACAAGGACTGTCACACTAATGTGTGAAATTAAACAAATGGCATTTCTCAGCTTTCCTGGGACACACTGCTACCCACCCAGGTATTCACAGGAAAGCTACTGTGTGACTTTCGGTCTAGGGTGCTTACTTACCAGTGTTTGTCTTCACATGTTGGGGGAAGGATTTTTTTGGCAAAGACCTATTGAACACATTGCTGGTGCTATTTGCTCTTACGATTACTGGCTTGGAAATAGCGTATTTTCTAAAGTATGAATCCCGAACAGGTATGCTTAGTTTGGAGGTTAATTCAGAAATCTATAATTCTCTGCAGAACGTACAAGTTTCTGGAAGTCCTGATTTTGCCTCGTGTCTGCCTGAATCAATACTGTATTTGAGAGATAAATTGAACAAAGTGCTACACTAGCTGATTAACATTCACAGCCATCCTAGAGAGATGGGAAAAACACCTTGCAGTAGAAAGTTGTATAGAAAGATCTATGGACATATTTCTTAAATTCTCAGCTAACTCCATTTAATGACTTTGGAGGGCCTTATCTATTAAGTATTTATTAGTAGCGTGTCTGCTAATTACAGGAAGATCTTTTTCGGTCTTAAAGAAAATATACCCATGGATTAAAGGAAATCTCCTATTCTCAGGTGTCTTAGAAGCAAAGGAATTGGATCTCTTGCATGGCACCCTTTGGCCCGTCTTCACGTGGCCAATTTGTGGGAAGTAAGAAGACCGTTGGGGAGATTAGAAAGGAGGCCATAGCAGTAGGCCTCCCCTTGCATTATGAATACCCATCCTTCTCTGCCACCTGTCACTTGAAGTCTGGGGACCACGTGCATTTAGAGTAGGAAGTGGTAGGTGATGCCATGGCTTCGTGCCCATGCAACATCAGGGCAGTAGCAACTTGCAAATTCGTCCTTGTATGAAATGCCAGCCTGAATTATTATGAAACCTGATGCTCGTGACAGTTTCACTCTGCTAAAATGATTCTATTTTTCGGTTATTGTTCACGAAATAGAATGTGTTGTTTTGAGACATCCCAATCCTCTGAAATACTGGTTAATAAACTGATTTCAGGTAGAGGCCTCTTGTGTCCACTTTTTCATAGAGAACGTGGACTGTCCGTGGAAGGAGCTCCCGTAGACTGCTTTTGCAGAGGCCCATTGACCTTGGCACCAAGGGTGGTAGATGTTTTCGAGCATTTACTCTGAGGCGGGGGCTGGCTAAGTGCTCTACGTGACTTTGCTCGTAACAAATGCAGGAGGCAAGCCTCTTGTTTTCTGATTTCTACTTGTGGAAACTGAGGCACAGAGCGGGGAGGCCTCATTCCCAAGGCTGCGCAGCCTTGATCAGATGTGGCAAGGACGTGAGCTGGCGTTTGAGCCGGGATCAGTGGGATGCCGGAGACGGTGATCCTAATTGTGGTGACTTGTCACAGTGATCGTATGTTGTACAGATGAAGCGAATGACTCCTGGTGACTTCTCAAGACTTCTAACTTTTCTACTTAAACCCCCGGTGTAGCTTTGTGGACCTGTATTCACCTGATTCGACCGCACGGAGGATGCCCATGCTCTGTGCAGCCTAGTGTCTCCCGGCTGGGGCATTCTGGCATTCAGAAATGTGTGGGGTTCTGTCCTGTTGTCACTGAAACTGAAGCCAGACGCGTTTGGGGGTCAGGGTCTGGGCACTAAATACCTGCCCATGAATGATAAAGGTCTCTCCCGTTCGGATACCAGAAGTGCACTTTACCTCGGACAGGGCCCTCGGCTGAGGCAGTTTTATACAAGTAGCATAAAGCCAGGAAGGGTTGGGTTGGTGGCAAGACGGTGGACGTGTCCCTGGAGAAGAGCAGCAGGGGAACAGGGCGATGAGGGGAGGGCACACTTAGAGTACAGGGAACCCAGGGACAGTGACCAGGCTGGTCCCGTTTGAGGGGGACTTGGGCATCTTTAGCCAGATCCTCTCAGCTCCCACTCGACCCTCTTCCCTGTTCCTGGCCTGCTCCTCCCCAGTCTGCCTTAAGCTCAGCTTCACCTCTGTGATCAGCCCTGGGCTTCTGGTTTTTGCAGAATGGGTCCCCTGGTCATGTGCAGGCTGACCCGCCTTATTCTGGAAGTACTGGTTTTGCCCCATTTCTGCCATTTCGGCTCCATCATGCCCCTCTGGTCCCTGCCTTTTAATCAGCAGGCTGGTGGTCAGCAGGATGGCTGAGGGGGCTCCAGTATTTGAGGTGGGCTTGGCATGCATCCAGGGAGAGGTGACTCCCTGTACCACCTTCTGGGCCGAGCTCCTGACTCAACTATTTGTTAAAAAACAAAACAAAAAAACCTATCAGCTTTATTGAGATATAATTCACACCCCATAGAATTTACCCATTTAAAGTTCATGGGTGTTTAGTATATTCACAGAGTTGTACAGTCATCACCACGGTCCATTTTAGAACATTTTTTATCGCCTCAAATGGATACCTCAGACCCGGGAGCAGTCACCCCCCAGCCTCCCCCCACCCCAGGCCCTGGCAACCACTGATCAACTTTCTGGTTCTGAATTTGCTTGTTCTGGACACGGGCTATAAAGGGAGTCCTGGGACATGGGCCCTTCTCTGTCTGACCTCTTTGACTTGCTTTCAAGAGTCGCCCATGTTGTCGCGTGCATCAGCACTCTGTTCCTCCTTGTTCTGAGGCTCTTCCATTGTGTACCATGTGGGTACGCCACGAGACCTTTCTCCGTTCTTCTGCTGATGGCCACGTGGGTTGCTCCCACTTTGGGACTCTTAGAAATAATGCTGCTGTGAACATTCATGCACGACCTTTTGCATGGACATGATTTCATTTCACTTGCGTATATACCTAGGAGTGGATTTGGCTGGCATATTTGGTAACTTTATTTGGAGGAACTGTGTTAGGCTGATTTCAGAAGCAGTTGCATCATTTCACATTCCCTCTGGCACTGGATTAACTCCCATCCTCTTAATGGCAGCTATCTATCTAGCTATCAAGAGATGCAGATAGCATTAACAAATTATTTGAAACTCTGCAGAGTGATGAAAATAGTGTGGATTCATTCATTCCTAATTCCTAGTAGTGTGGATTCATTCATTCCTAATTCCTAATAGTGTGGATTCATTCATAATTCCTAATCTTGTGAAGGAGTTGACTGCTCTGCATTCGATGCAGCTTTTCTGGGTTTTCAGAGGTCCACAAGGTGGGAGGCCGTCCCTTGGTACCTTTCCATCATCATAGCCTTGATCAGTTTCCATCTGCTCAGGTCATGTGCATGAGGTTGGGACGTTTCTGGTTTCGGCCTTCTCCATGATCTTTGCCCTGGAAATCAGGTGAGAGAGCAGCATTGTGGCTGACGCCTGAGAGCACGTGGGTGTGAGAGTGTGGGTGGAGGTGGGAGTGGGGTGTGAGGCTTTAGTGCCGGGTCTGCATCCTGGCAGCAGGCGCTGCTGTCTGGTGGGAGTAATGACCATTTGGTGGTGACAGACATGGTAGGGGCCCCTATGTCCTTATACTATGCTTTGACTCTGTAACATTCTAAAATAGAACTTTTAAGAGATGCGAGCTTATGATAAGGATATTGATCATCAGAAAAGAAGTCTCTCCAAACTCCCCTTTTGGGAAAGCTAAGGGGAGGGTGATGATATTGACAAAAACATAGCCGCGTTTATCCTCATGACCTTGGCGCTCAAGATTAAGATTTCAACTAGATTCCCATAAGTTCCTTTTTTTTTTTTTTAAAGATTTTATTTATTTATTTGACAGAGACAAAGCGAGAGAAGGAACACAAGCAGGGGGAGTGGGAGAGGGAGAAGCAGGCTTCCCGCCGAGCAGGGAGCCCGATGTGGGGCTCCATCCCAGGACCCTGGGACCATGACCTGAGCCGAAGGGCAGACGCTTAACGACTGAGCCACCCAGGTGCCCCTCCCATAAGTTTCTAAACCTCAGGTGCTCTGGCTTTTGGATATTCGGGCCAGATTCCCCACAGAAGATGTGCAGGGCTTTTATATCCTTTGGGTTCATAGACATTTGCAGAGAAACAATTCCTTATTGGCACTTTTTGGGGGAAAGACCAACAGTATTCTTTTTAGCCCCTTTATGTTGTTCACGGTCCCTATATTAGCAAGAATATCTCAGTACATGGTATTTTATTTTTCATTAAATACACTTTTTTTAAAAGAGATCTTTGCTGTATTCACTTTTTGATCTATTATATTTTCCAGTCTATTCTCTTTCAGGCCTTCTGCCCCTTTTTCATCCTTCCAGTATTTCCAGTAGAGTTTTCTGCCATTTTTAGAGATTTCCTTGGCAGGGGAGGGGGTTGGAATACAGGGAAAGGGTGGGAGCTTGTTATTCCATGTTCTGATCTGTTGTGCTTTGTCTCTGGCCTTTCCTTTTATCTGAGTGGTGTGTTTTCTCCGAGTTCTCGTACCACAGGTTTGAGTCAAGCAGATCTCTTGAGGCTTTGTAGATATTCAGCCACACTGACTTTTGGCTCCAATCTGGAATCATTCCGATTCTGTTTGTTCACTGGATGAAATAAATACTTTGAGTTGTATCTCTTCTTACTTGACACTTGGCAATGAGTGGTATGCAAAAAATATGGTGCTTACAGCTAAAATTCATAAAACTATTTTGACTCTGTTTTTCAGCTCTGAGATGTACACATACTTGGCTCAAATATGCCTTTTTCATTTCACTTAAGAGCAGCCAAGGAATTACTGTCATTCAGTTTAAGGCTGTTCCAAAGCAGCCAGTAAATGAAAAATGTTGATTTACAACTCAGTCTTCGGAGTCGGGTTGTAGATCACCAAAGCAGGGTGCTAATTATATGATCTCAGCACCACGGACGGGCAGCTGGTGCTCATCCCTTTAGCAGACAATTTGCAAGCAGCCATGGGTGCCAGACATTTGACGAGTTAGTGAGAACTCGGAGGTTTCTGTGAGATACAACCCAGGTCCTCACGGATCAGTCCAGTAGGAGGATAGCAGCACACCCCTGACTGTGACGGCATTGTGATTTCGTCTTGCCCTCCTTCCCGCCAACCCACATGCAGCCCCAGATCCTCATCATGGTGCCCCAGGAAATCACCACTTCCACGCCGGAGCTGAAAGTCCTGCCAGCCCTGGTTCCTCGGCAGGGATGAGACAGAGGAGATTACAGCACAGCGTGGGTGAGGGACAGGAGAGGTTCTGTCCAAGGTGCTGTGGGAAAGAAGGGCACTCCCGCCAGGCTGGGTGCATGATGGGGGAGTTGGAAGAGGTGTGACCTGGAGGAATGCAGGATGGACCCCAGGACAGTTCACTGAGTGTGGAACCCAGCGAGGTGGGAGAGGGAGGCAGAAAACTCTCGGTCCGTCTGATGTGGCTGGAGTCAGCGTGGTAGGAGAAGTAGCTGGGGTCCCTCAGGAAAGGCATTGCAGGGAAACCACAGTAAGATGATTCTTCATCCTGGAAGTGACTGGAAACAAACAGAATTCCAGTCAGTGCATGGTCGGATTATGTCATTGGTAACAGTAACACAGCCAACAGTGAAATATTTGAGTTGCTTGCTCAGTACCAACAGCGTGCTAAATCCTTTGGGTGCATTATCTTACTCCCATCTCACTACCACTCTGAGGTGTTGGTATTATCATCCATATTTTATAGATGATGAAGCTGAGGGCTAGCATGTGGAGCAACCAGAGCAGGTTAAGATTGCTTGGCCGACGGGAAGCAGAGTGGGTTCAAATCCATCAACATCTATGCTGTTCAGACTTGAGCCGTGTCCCCTAACAGATCCTAGTTGATCCCAGTTTGGGAAACATCAGCCCAGGAGACCAGAATTTCATCTCTGAAAATTTTTCAATTTGAGGTTATGAGTGCCAAGAAAATTTATCTTTAAAACTAGTGAAAAAAAAATTTTTTTAATCATTAAAACTCAACATTAAAAAATGTTCCTTGGACTCGAATTTGAGAATGATGAGATTCATGCCATGGGAAAATGGGAGCAGAGGAACTAATTAGGAGGCAGTTATGGGGGTCGGATGAAAAATGTGAGGTGGGAGAGAGGAAGAGGAGAGCAGATGGATTCTAGGCGATGTTGATCATCTAATCTAGGACTTGGAAAGAAGATGTGGCCAGCAGTGGGCAGGGATTTTAGATTGACTCAAGTTTCGAACTTGGGGAGCTGGTGATGGTGTCATTCCTGAGAAAAGGGATAAGGGGATAGGCACAGGGTAAGATATGGAGGTCCATTTTTGTTTTGTGTGTGTGTGGAGGTGTGTGCATAAAGATGCTTTTGAAACATCAAGATGGTTTGGAACTACAGGGATGGAGATTCTCTACCAGAGTTCAAGTCCATGCTGTCAGGGTCTAGGCTTCTGAGTCAGAAGAGAGGGATCAGAAAGGAACACTTAAAATTAGAACACGGACCAGGACGTTAGGACCAGGAATAAGGAACCTCAGAAGTGAAAGCTGGTGAACCAGTTGTCTTACAAGCATGGGGCCAGGCATTGGGGCCCCTGGGCTTTTATCCCATCCATGCCTCTTGCTTTGTGGTCTCTCTGGGCCGAAACTTACCGTGCTTAATACAAGTGAATTAGAGGAGAAGCCCTTACTGCTTCTAACAGCTGGTGACTCTTGGGGGAGGGGGTGTACTATTTCACTTTGTTTTTTTTTTTTTTTTAATTTTGTGAAAGTAGCTCTATAATAGTCATTTTAAAAATTAACTGAATCAGTTATGTGTATCCAGATATGTTCACTGATAGTGATTTTGATTGGACTGTTTTTTTTTTTTTAAGGCTAGAAATGTTTTGAACTTTGAGAAAATGGGAAAAATGGAAAAGTATAAAGAAAGTCCAAAACACCTACTTGTGATCCATTTTTGGAGTTCTGATATATTTTCTTCCAGACTTTTTGCATGCATTTTTAAACGTTTTTGTAATTAACCTTTTTGTTTTGAGGTCATTGTAGCTCCACATGCATTTGTGAGCAGTAACACAGAAGGATTCCAGATACCCTTTACCTGCTTTTTCTCAGTGATAACATCTTGCAGAACTCAAGCACAATAACACAACCAGGGTCTTGACACAGAGTCGAGATACAGAACCTTTCCATCAGCATTGGGATCTAGCATGTGGCCCCTTTAAAGCCAGCCCCATTACCCTCTCGCCTCCACTCCCTTATTAACTTCTGGCAATCACCAGTCCTCCCTTCTCTGTTACTTTATCATTTCAAAAATATTATGTAAATGGGATCATACCCCATGTAACCCTCTGGGAGTGGCTTTTTCAGCTTTTGTCTTTTACGCATAGTGCTGCTGTGAACACTTGTGTGCACGTTTTTGTGCAAATATAAGTTTTCATTTAGATAGAATGAACGCCCAAGAGTATGGTTGCTGGTGTGTATCTGTGTGCACACAGTTACTGGTGTGTGTGTTTCTGTGTGCACGCATTTTAAAAATTAAACACAGGATTATACTGTGTGCATAGTATAATTTTATCATAATTTAATATAATTGTAATGAAAAAATATTTGCATCAAACGATCTTTTTCTTGACACCAAATTCTTCAAGGTGGGAAGACTGGCTTAAGGGGCGTGAACATCTTGTGATGTACTCAAGAGAGATTTGCAAGATGCTTCCTAGCTCAGCTGGAGCAACGACTGGGATTTTCTTCATGCAGATTTTCCTAAAAACTTCTATGAATAAAGAGTAGTGTAGTCTAGGGGCGCCTGGGTGGCTCAGTTGGTTAAGCAGCTGCCTTCGGCTCAGATCATGATCCCAGGGTCCTGGGATCGAGCCCCGCATCGGGCTCCCTGCTCGGCGGGGAGCCTGCTACTCCCTCTCCCTCTGCCTGCCTCTCTGCCTACTTGTTCTCTCTCTCTATCTCTCTGTCAAATAAATAAATAAAATCTTTAAAAAAAAAAAAAAAGTAGTGTAGTCTAACATTTAAGAGAAAGATGTACATCATTCTTCTATAAAATCACAATTCCCAAGTGTTGCATATAAATTCCAATTTAAGATCTTCTTTTCCTCCTCATTTCCTTAACTAGCAGATACTAACATGTTCTTTAATGTGTGTGAGTGTGTTAGTCGTTCCTTCTGACTGCGCCAGCTCGCTCGAACAGGTAACATTTTTCTCTGAAGTTCACCAGCAGAGGTCAGGGCTGGAGTATCACCTAGGCCTTCCTGGTTGGTGGGCAGTTGCCCGAGCAAGCGAATTAGTTGCATTTAGCATTGCTCATTGTGTGGTATGGCTCTGCATTTCCATGGGCAGATGTACTGTCCACGATTAGCTTCCTGGTGTTTTAGACTTCTCAGACTCTTAATCCCATCCGTCTGCCTGTAAACGCCACAGTGTCATCAGAAAGATACGTGCTCAGTGGTTAAGAGTTACTGCTCAGGGACTGACCTGCCGGAACCCCCCATCCTCGTTGGGTCGTGTGTATCATTGCTGATGCTTTCGGTAGTGTTTTATTTGTGCACAGGAATGCAGGAGGAAACCCCCCATTTTGAGGACAACAGTGTTTGTAGTGATCACTCCTAGAAGTGATTCAGACATTGCCTTCCCGTGGGGTTTCTAGCAAGTTGGACTCATTGAATTGCATTGCGTACTGAGATTTCTTCTCTGTTTCTCTAGCAAAACAATCACGGTGTCACACTTGACCTTAGCTGTCTGTGATGAGGAGTAAGTAGAGAAGTGTCTGCCCCCATCCTAGCTGCTTCTGCGGCCCCCAGTTCCTTCAGGTCAGAGGCCAAGTGTCACTGCAGGGCACAGGGGGCCCCCCCACACCCTGCCCCAGTCACGCCCCACTATGCAGGTGCCCTGCACCGCCCACCATACCCGGGGAATTTCCTCTGTTCTAGCCCCCAACATGGAGATTGCCTGTTTGTTTCTGATCTCTTGGGGATCGCTAGGCTCTTTGAAGGATGAGCCGCTTAATTCATTGTTGTATTCCCCGGGGTCCAGCTCACAGCCTGGCAAATATGGTAAATGAAGGAACTAGAGAGGGCAGATAAATAAATTCAAAAGGCTATCTCTGAACTGGTGTCCCTCTAGGTCTGACTCTAATGGGTGTGCTTTTCCACAATCCCCAGGAATTCAGTGCTAGCTCTGCTGTGTGCCATTGGGCAGGTTTCCTAACCTCTCTGATCCTTTGTGACTTCATCCTCAAAACAGTGAGCAACGCTGTTTTGTCCCTTGCCTGGGATCAAATGAGGGAATATCAAAAGTGTGTCTGGGGCACGTTGCCAGTGGTCACTAGTGCCCTGTCTCTCTGTCCAGCCCTTTGCCTTACTTTGGTTTTGTACCCAAATGCCATGCATCCTGTGACACTGGGCCCTGAAAACCTGATGACCATTTAAATGGCTTAATCCCACAAACTAGTTTGTCTTTGAAAAAGGAAGTATCAGTCTTTTATCTGTATTCGGTAGTCTGTTGTCTAGCAAACTTAGCAAGGCAGGCTAAAGTCCGTAGAACATGGAGGTAAAAATGAGTTGAACCCCCCTGTGCCATGTAATTAAAATGCCAAATCTGATAGGTTGGAGCTGAAAGCGAGGCACTGTTGCCATTTCCCCCTGCTCCCTAAGAGACTAGGTGTGTATGATTTTCCCTTTGATGAGATTTCAGTGGAACTTTCTAGTGGACTCTACGTTTCTGTGCCCCATCGACTTTCTGCAGTCTCCTGAGGCTGCAGCAAAAACGACAGGCCAGCTTTTCAGTTAAGTAGGCCGCTTCCTCTTAGACTTGTCCTAAGGGCATATATAGCCACTGAGAGCCTGGAGTCAGGGGGGCTGGCCACGAGGAGGCTCATATTTGGTTTCCATTACTGCTCTTTGTAGCCACAGGTGGGGAGGCAGAAGCCTCCACCTCTATCAGGGATCATACTTGCTGTCCTGAATTCATGAGCCAATAAACGAATGAAGAAGGAAATTAAATTGAGAGAGGCACCCCCAGAAACGAAGTTGAATCCAGAGAAGACCCAAACAAGGCCAGCTAGATTTGTACAAAGGGGTCGAAATAGAAAGTGTACGTCAGTTTTTCATCAGATAATGTACAGGCTCAGATTGTCCTAAAAACTGGAGAACTAACTGTGCTCCCCTCCCTTTTGTTCACTCTCTTCTTCATCCAGCTGGTCTCCAGGCTCGTGTCTAAGGAGTCTGGGCTCCTCTGTGCAAAGATAATTGGTGCATTTCCTTTTGGAATGTTCTACGTTCTTCCTTGCATGATGCCCCCCTCGTGGGAATAGATACCTTTTATTCAGCCTTCATGTGTGTCAATCACTGTGACTTTTACCTACATCATTTTCTTTAGCTTACATGATGATTCTGAGTTATTATTACCATTCTTATTTTGCAGGTGGAAAAAAAAATCCTGGGCCAGAGCAGGTGTAAGTACCTTGCTCATTTTCCCTAGGCTCTCGGATGCATAGATCTAGAAGTGAATCCAGCCTGATTGGCCCCCAGTACTCCAAGGCCATGCTTTTTGGTCATTACCCCCACTCTACTTCTCCTTATACATTATACCCATTTTGAAACCCAGGACCGTTTATTCTGTCTTTATCGACTCTGTATAGTGGGCCAAGACTGGCTCTGGGGAGCATCTATATATGCCCTTAAGACAAGTCTCAGCAAGACTAGGCATGCTTCTTGCCCTCGTAGAATTTTCGAACCATGGTTTGCAACCCATAATAGATGTGAAATCAGTTTAGAGGGTCGCAGCCAGCATTTAAAAGAAACAGAATAGAAAATATTAAGATGCATCAGACATTGTGACAAGTGTTTTATGAAACTATGTGTATGGTAGTTTACAGGATAAAACATTTCCAGCTGTAGTTTGTGGACAAATGAGTTGAAAGCGACTGATCTGGGGTCCCAGAGTGGTGGACGCAGAGGTGGTTTTGAAACAAGTAAGGTGACAGATTAGATAAGCGATTGGAGGCTGTCCTAGGAGCTAGGAAGACGGTATACAGGCAGAATAAGGAAGAGGCCAGCAGGGTGCCCATGACCACACCGGCATCTCCTGAGAGGATAACCTTGGGGCTGAGACCTCCAGGAGAGTCCCAGGATGCACGCGGCCTGGACTCAGGACAACAGCCACCCTGGGCAGGGTAGGAACAAGGTAGAAAGAGCTGGACCATAGCATCTGACCATAATACAGTACAGGTAGAAGGTAACGCAGATGTAAGCAAACCCTGAGGCCTAGACGCCATCCTCGTCCTCACCGCCATCACCCTCTTAACTCAGGTCAGATGAGGAAGAACCAAAAACTAAATTGCAGAATGTTGTCAGGCTGACCTTTGATGAACCTCTCTTCAAAGTTTTTCTTTGTTTCTAAAATATTTTTATATTTTATGAAAGGTTCTGTTTATAGACATTGGCTCGTTCACATCTTTTTTTTTTTTTGGTAGTGTCTACCTAGACCTCTGGTTGGTTGGCCTTTCTAGACCACGGTATCTCAATGTGGCGCTCTTGACATTGGGACTGCATAAATCTGGGATGTGTAGCAGCATTCCTGGCCCTTCCCGACCTGATGCCAATAGCAGCCTACTCCTTACCCTGGTTCTGATGGCCAGAAATGTTTACAGACGTTGCCACAGGGCCGGGGGGCGGAGCAGGGGCGCTGAACTGAGAACATTCTAGCAGGAATTCTAGGATACAGTGAGAGGAGATTGCCCAGATTGAGAATACCCTCCATCCCATCTGTCCATGACAGGGTTACTTTCTGTTTCCTTTCTGTTTAGTTGGAAATGTTAAATGTTAGGACTGGGGCTTCTAATGACTTGTAATCGGAGAAATCTGTATATGTATGTAAAACTGTGTGGTAGGGGGACTCTTGCCTCCACGTGGTGAGAGTTCCCTTGCAGTATAGTTGCTATCCTAAGGTTGAACATAAAAGTGGATTGACGCTGGCTGAGCTATTTTTTTAATTGACTCCATACCTTTTGATCTTTCATGTAGAAGTGGACCCAGCATTAGACAAGCCTTCCGAGTCGTTTTTCCAATACTGGTGATTTGGTTTCCTTTGTTCTTCTCCCATGCTTAATCCAGTCCGCCTGGCGACCAGTGGCTTATATTTCTGACACAGGAGTTATTTGTTCTGAGGCTGCCTTTTCCCTAAGTTGGTTTCCTGTCTATTAATCTTCCATATTTTCCTCCACTTCTTAACCTCACCACCTTTCTCCTACCATATGCTCCATGGAAGTGACTCCATTTTTTTCCTGAGTTGGGTTTTACAGAATGTATTTTGTTACTGTTTTGTGGTGACTGTTCCCCCCAAAAATTCCTGTAAAAAGAATCCCATTCTTTAAACCTAGAGTTTTCCTGCCATTTTGGGAATAATCTAGTGTAACTAATATCCTGTTAATTGTTGCACATACCAATGACTTTTGATGCTTCAAGGGACTCTCCTTAAAAATTCTTGACTAAGATTGTGGGTCTCATTAATCCTTTGAAATCTTTCTAAATTAAATCAGGTGCTTATTCAACCACTGTGCATTAACACACTGAATGCAGGGGGCTGGTTCCATCTCTTACTTCCTTGCGGTCTCTGCTTTGATGTGACCCTACGAGTGAGGCTCTCCTCCCATCTCGTATAAAGTAACCCCTCTTGGTACTTAATTCCTTTACCCTCATTTATGTCTTCAGAAACATTCATCACCATCTGTGATAGATATTTACTTGTGTATTTGATTTTATTTCCTTCCCCTTGTTGGAATGTAAAGTGTATTTCCAGTCCTTAGACCACATCAAGAAATATTTGCTTGAATGAATGGATTTCCTTAATTTATCAGACACTTATTTAGCACCTGCAGAATGGCACGCACTATTCTAGAATTTTTACACATGTTAACCCATCTCTGAAGGGATGGTTATCCTTGCCTTTCCTTCACGAACACATTTTCTCTACTATTCTACTTTTCTGGAGAGAATTCATATTTTGAGCAGCTGCTGTCCTCTGTCTTTTCTGTTCATGGTCTCTTGTTTATGTTCTCTTCCATCATGATTCTGTCTCCTTGAGACCATGGGAAGAATTGGTTCCAGTTCTCTGGATTTTCCCACTCCTAGAATGGGCACGTGCCCACGTTTGGCACAGAGCATGCTCCTGAAAACCTGAACTCGAGTGTACGATGGTGGGAAACCCTACGACGGTGTGTAGCCATCTCCCTCAGAGCCGTGTGCCCAGCTCTGGACTTCAGTCCACGCATTGTCTTACTGTTCTCGGGGCATTAAAAAAGACCAATGCTTACATATGATATAAATATTTAGGGGTGTGTGTGTGTGTGTAATTTTTTAGTGTCTAAGTGTTGTAGGCTGTGTGTGATTATTTCCAAAAGGCAGAATCAATATAAATACAGATGACAATTCTAGTATTCTAAATTATTTCTGTCCTCAAATTCTGGAATTCTCTGTATACTCAGAGACATTTAGTAGGAAGAGTTGTTTCCACGTTGGGAAGGACTTGCTGGTGATGAGGGGACGTGGGGATTGAGTACGAGACAGTTACTGTGCTGGTTTTGGTGCCCTCTCGTCTCTCCTACAAGAACCTTTTCCTGGGAACCTGAGCAACCATTCTGCCCACTGTGTTGGCGGGAGTTTTGAGCAAGCAGCATGAGAAGAGTCTCCCGGTGTGTGCTAGGAGCAGAGAGGTGACACAGGACTCTTCTTTGCACTCCTCAGCTGGCTGGGAGTTCGCAGGGCCAAAGTTCTGCTTCTGCCCCCACCGCACAGTCACTGCAGATAGCAGACCCAAGTACCAGCCCAGTGGTTAGTTTTCCAGAAAACCTGCTTGGGGCATCTGGGTGGCTCAGTTGGTTGGGCGTCTGCCTTTGGCTCAGGTTGTGATCTCAAGGTCCTGCGATCGGGCCCTGCATCAACTCTTGGCCTAAATCTGTTTCTTTAATTTTCTTCCATGGTGCTTGAGTTAGAATGGAAGGTCAGTGTCTTAAAAGTGCATCCACACTCTTGAATGTTCCTACACATTGTTTTTCTTTAATACGTGTTTCTTGGCCAGGACATACCCCACCTTGCACTCCCTGAGCGGTCCCCAGGCCTGTCCTACCCTTTGGGTGCTTACGTGGCGGGGTTGGCTGCCTCGCCAGGAGGTGGGGCCACTGGGGCTGGTTCATCTCCTGGTGGATGTCTGCTCCCAGGAAGCAGCTGGGGAGAGTGGCTGACCTTGAGAAGAGACGGTCGGGTGTCTGCCGTCGTGTTGAGCAGCTTCTCAGGACTGGTTTTGACTAACTCTTGTGGTTCATGTGGCAGAAATGCCACTGCTGAAGTTTTATTTTTTCTCTAGAAAAATAAAACATGCCATTTTTCACGGCTTCTCAAAACCATTGGATTGGTACTTTGGCTTTCCTTAGTATGTCATTCTCTTTTGCAATAACATACTATTTGTTGCCATGTAGGCAAGTGGTCGATATTTAAAAATAGAATTCCCCAATCAGGAAGTTCTACAGATACTGCTCCAGAAAGTCGTTGTGTGTATGTGCACATATGAAGTGCATGTGAAGACTGCATTTTTCATGTTCTTTAGGTCCTCGCTTTTTATATCTTCGTGTTTTTTAGGGATGAACGTTGTAAAAGTATAAGATGAATAATTACGGAGTAGACTCCGTCAGCAAATGATTTTGTTATGTACATGAGTTTATATGTAAAGCTGGCCAAACTTTGATCAACAGGTGCAGCTGACTTAATATGTTTAATCGTATACCAAATCAGTAGTGATAAAAAAGCAATGGGTAGATTTTAGAAACACATGCAGATTCAGTGATCCGTCTTCACTGCGTCCGAGTTCGTCATGTACATGCTAGGGCACGTATACGGCACTCATCAGTGGTGTTCAGAATTTTAAGGAGGACAGGTGTCAAGCAAACAAACTGATTTTATTTTAAATTCCAAGAAGGGATTTAAGGATATTTTTAACATATTCCTGTGAAGATGTGTTCCAACCTTTGAACAGATACATATTTGAACAAATAGGACTATGTGGTGAATGGAAGAGCTGTTATCATGAAGTTTTTAAATATATATGTTTGATCCCATGTGAGGCATTACACAGTGAAGCCAAATCACTCTTCAGAAAGTTTGGTTAGCCAGTTTCTTAACTCTTACTGATTTATAGCAATTGGAGAAATACGTGGAGAAGTGAACCGCAAATTTGTGATTTCTGCGATTCCCAAGGGATGGCTAATACTTGAACTCATGTCTTTGAGGAATATCTAATTGCAGTTGTCAAGTAATTGCTTCCTTTAAAAATAGATAAGTGGCACAGAGAAAATGAAGAAGTTCTCTGCAGTAATACTTTTTATTGGCCAATTCAGGATCTTGTTGCTGAAACTGTCCTGAGATTGTACTTTAAGGTGGGAAATGTCTGGGGAGACCGTTCATTGCTGATCTCTAAACAGTTGAAATCATTCTGCCCATCAGGTGTTCACCTACAAGCAGAGCACAATTACACACCAGAAGGTCACTGCTATGCACCCCATGAATGAAGAGGGCGTGGATGACATGGCCACTTTGACGGAGCTCCACGGGGGGTCCATCATGCATAACTTATACCAGCGATATAAGAGAAATCAAATATATGTAAGTTCCACTTGAATTCTTTTTTTAAAAAAAAAAATCCCTCAAGTTTGAGTGAATGCTAATTTTTGTTTTCAAAGGGTATTTCCTGCCTTTTGAGAACCTGACCATCTCATCTAAGTAAACCTGTGTTTCTGGGAGTTTTGCCAGATTAAAAACATGGTCCAATAAATTATGTTCTCATGTTTACTGCTTTGATTTTATTAGAGGGGATTACTTTCTATTGAAGGGTAATTTGACCTCTTCGGGTGAGTGCATTCTGTTTTGTTAAGTGTTTTGTTCTATGAAGAAGTCACCAGAATGGTTGTCTTCCTCAGTTAAGGGCTGGGGGTGGGGGGTGTGAAATGCAGATTTGCAAACAGTAGTACCTTGAGCTCCAGCTTTTGTCTCCTTTTCTTGATTTTTCTCCTTTTATGGATTTTCGCATTTTTTTTTTTTCTGGCTCTGGAGCCCCTCCAGGGGAATATTTGGATTCAGGGAACCCATCTTTCTTATTTGTAGGATTGCTATTTTGAAAGGGAGACATGTCCATAAGAGCAGGCGTGCACATTTTTCTCTCAACTTTTGTGAAATGTGACTATATCTGTATTATAAGAGTAATAGTTAGAAATCATTTCAAAGAAAGAAATCATTTCTATAATACGTAATTACTTTTTGACATTAAAGTACATATATTAGCTTATCTGTCAAGATTGGCCTGCAGATTTTACCTTTTTCATCTGCCTGTTTCTAAGTCCTTACAGTAAAGGGGCCAACGGCTTACATGTTTTTTTCTTGTCAAGTTCAAATTTATAGGGTTTTTTTGAAAAAAATTTTTTTAATATTGTAGAAAACTCTTGATCTTTTAGTAATTTTTCTTCTTCAGCAGTTACGCTTAATTTTGCCAATACGTTTGTGATTCTGATGAATAACATCAGCCTTTACAGCAAACTAGTAGGTGCTTACGGAAACTCAAGGCCTGCTTAGTATTCTTGTTTCACCAATTTATTTACCCTTAGACGAGGAGAGGAGAGCTGGGAAATGAGGAGTTACTTGCGGGTTTAATGCTTAATTTTCCTCTGCTTTTTACGTTGCGAAAGTGTCATTTTTGCCAGATTGGCATAATGTTTGCCACGTTTTTAAGTGGCCCTATGGAGAGAAATGCAGTGGGATTCTAGCTCTCTGGCTGAGCTTGCCTACGCGAAGTCTCTAGATTACGATGTTTTCCATATGCTCTTCGGGAAGGGTAACATTCCCATGTGTTTATGAAGACATGGCTGTCTGTTCTGTGTTGTGCATGTGTCGATGGAACTCTGTGGTCAGAAACCTCCAGGGTGACCAGTGGCCTCCCTCCTTCCTGGGGAAGAGCCACGACCTGCATCCAGGTTGCTGTTCCTGGATATTGAGTATTATTTGACGCTGCCACGGAACTTTGTTTACCTAGCAATTTCCTTGCTCAGTTTGTCAAGGACTGACTTTGTCTTTCCTTTTTTATGTGTTTTTAAAGATTTTCTTTATTAGAGAGGGCACGAGCCAGGGAGAGAGGCAGAGGGAAAGAGAAAGGGAGAAGCAGACTCTCCGCTGAGCAGGGAGCCCGACATGGGGCTTGATCCGAGGACCCCGGGATCATGACCCGAACTGAAGGCAGACGCCCAACCGATTGAGCCACCCAGGAACCCCTGACTTTGTCTTTCTTGAGCCAAGGACATTCCCAGGCACCTGGTAATTGTGTGAGAAATGTTTATAAAACACATGCCATATGTATTAGAAATAACATCCTAGTTGATGATGAAATGCGAAGCTAGATTGACAGTTTCTTTATGGGTATGTGTGTCTCGTAGGTGAGTATTTCAGAATTCACCCTCTTCTGTCTTTAGGTGCAAGTTCTTATTCTACATTTAATAGTCAGGGAAAAGTCAATCCATTAGCAGGGGCCGGGGTGGGGTGGGGGGGAACTACCCAGGGGGTTTAAAAGGCAGAGCCTTTTTAAAGTTTTTCCTCTCCCTCTTTTTGTGATGACGTTAAACCTGATAGCTAAGTGGCCCAATAAAGCCTG
Organism: Leptonychotes weddellii; assembly: GCF_054177405.1. NCBI lineage: Eukaryota > Metazoa > Chordata > Mammalia > Carnivora > Phocidae > Leptonychotes > Leptonychotes weddellii. The sequence continues at coordinate 12,388,111 of NC_138375.1, read as the reverse complement.
CGAATAGGGTCTTGGTTTTTTTCCCTAGAATGAAGATCTTTTTCCTCCCCTTTGAGGGAAAAACACGGGATTTTTGTACCTCCAATTTACAGGTCGGTTCAGTTAATAATGCCCTTCTGTGCCTGCCTTTTGAGACTTGGGTAACTGAATTGTCATAAAGCAGCCCCTCGATTTTCTTATCGCTGATGCTGCTGGAGATGGTTGCCAGGATGCCTCAGGCTGTGCCCCATCAAGACAAAACGACCACCTGTCAGAAAAACCACAGCTGTCCTGCCTTTTATCCCCGCTCTGAGCGATGCCCGTCTATAGCTTTAAAGAAGAAAAAAATTACTCGTACCAGAGGTGCTGTATTAGTTTTCTTTTGCTGGCATAAAAAATTCCCGTAACTATAACAACTTAAAACAGCAGATAGTGACCTACGGTTCTGTAGGTCATGGTCCGGCCGGGGTCTCGCCAGCCTCAGATCCAGGGTTGGGAAGGGCAGTGCTCCTTTCTAGAGGCTCCAGGGGACGATCTGTTTCCTGCTCCTTCTGTTCATATGTGCAGTTACAGGACTGAGGTCCCCGTTTTCTTGCTGGCTGTCAGCTGAGGGCTGTTCTTAGCTTCCACGGGTTTGCTTCCTTCCACCGTCAAAGCCAGCAGCGGTAGACCGAGTCTCTCTCATGTTTCAAATCTCTCCTTCCTTCCTTCTCATTTCTGTCTGCAGCCAAGACTTCTCTTAGCTTTTAAGGATTCCTGCAATTGGATGGGGCCCACCTGGATGATCGCCCTGTCTCAGCATTTCCAACCTTAATCACATCCTCAAAGTGCATTCGGCCTGGATGTCCAGGGGGCACGTTCATCTGCTTGCCATAGGTGGCCTCCTTTGAGTCATGTTACGGAGAAGGAATCCCCGTGGGTCTTCTCCGACACTCTTGATCTTGCATTATTTCATTTGTTGGCTTTCTGGTCCGAGTTAGCAGGTTACACAGCTTGCTGATGAGCAGACCCATCACCAGGTAGAAAGGTCTACTGCCTTGTGCTAAAAAGGACCATTAGTTTTTTTTCTCCTTGGGGACCGCCCTTACTGACTGAGGACTTTACCAGACCCCAGTAAGATATTTTCCCCAGCCATTACCATCCTCCATTAAAATGGGGTAGACAGCCATAAAGATTATGATAAAGCACTCAGAGTAGACAAATCTGAGTTGAGCATGCTTTTCTCCACTCGCCTCCTCTTGGGCTCTATCTTAATAATTTAATCTGTGTGTCAGTTTTTTAATTTATGTTTTATAAAAGGTCAGATGTCATAGCGATGTCATAACCCCTACATCTGACAGGACTGTTTTCAAATCAAATGGCAAGTGAGAGCTTCTAGAACCTTTGTACCTTTCCCGCATCTTGTCTGTACTACCAGGTGTTTATTTATAAAGCTCCTGCCTGGAACTTGGCCCGGGATCCTTCAGGGCAGACACTGAACAGACTTCTCTGTCAGTGTGTAGGTCTGCATGACCCTAGCTTTGCCACTGGTCCTTTTGGGATCTGACCCCTGGTTCGAGCAGCTCTATTCTTTACATAATTGCCTTGCATGAGCCCCTTACTTTTGCCCTAATGCTGGATTCCTTTCCTGGAACTTCAGGTTCCTGGTGCTTGAGGCTCCATCTCATCTTTCCCATCCTCTGGTGACTTCCCAGCACTGTAGCTCCTAGCCTGGGACCTCATCCCACACTCCACCCTGAGACTCTTTTCTATGGGCTTCCTGCCACAGGGGCTGTTCCATGATGGCCTCTCCTCGGGAGAGGGTCTGATGAGGGTCCCACATTCCTCTGTCTCCTCCTACCGCTCATGAGACTGGGTAAGGACAAGTAAGTACCCACGCCTGTTAAGTTCCTAAAGGCTCAGGGAGAGGAGGAGCAGGGCATGTGTTTGTGGGACAAACAGGAAAGAGATAGGGAGAGGTAACCTGTAGGTAGGCGAGAAAGCCTGAACTGACCATGAAAAGCCCTGTGGGGGGACGGGAGGGGCAATAATGACACTTCAGAGGAGGGATAAGAGTTGGTTAGGAGGAAGGGCTAGTAGACACCATACAAGAACATGGAGAGACGAGAGTGAATTCAGCGTGATGGACTCACTAAATTGGGGGAAGTTCCTTTGCTCACGGCATCTGGCGTGTTAGGGAATATCGAGCCGGTTAGACGGGGTAGGCAGGCTGGGGTCAGGACATCCTTAAAGCAGGGATTCTCAACCAGGTGATTCCGTCCCCAGGGGACGTTGGGCGCTATCTGGAGGCATTTCTGGTTGCCTGGCTAAGGCAGAGGATGCTATTGGTACCTGGTGGGTAGGGACCAGGGGTGCTGCTGACATCCCACGGTGCCCGGAACAGCCCGCAGCAAAGCATTATCTGGACTGCGATGTCAGTAGTACCAAGGTTGAGAAACCTTGATTTGCTTATATTAGTAATGTTTGGGCTGAGCGGTATAGAAAGCACACCACCTTTGTTAAAGGTTTTTGAAGAGAGAATTTCCTCAAGGTGAAACTTAGACAAGTTGATAGGGAGGTGGTGTGGTATAGAGTAGAGAGGGTAGATGGGCGGAGAGAAGGTTGCAAAGACGCCACGGCAAAGCGATGGAGGGCTTTAGCCAGGGGCGGGGTGGGGGTTGGGGGCAAGGGAAGAACAGACAGGAGAAGCGTGGGGGAGGAAGGGTTCGCTTTCATGACCCCCAGCCTTGTGAACGCCCAACGGCCATGAGAACATGGTGCCAACAGTCCCAGCAGCTCCCCTAGGAGAGGAGAGCGGGGAAGACGAGCTGGTGTTGGACGCCCGTCTCACTGTATTCTCTGGAGCCTGGATCATTTCAAATAGTTACGTACCCAGTGTCTAAACACAGTGTTGACAAGAGCAGATGAGGCTTCTGTTGTATCGAACCTAAGCTCCGGGTCCGCCAAGCAAGCTCCACGGTGTGGCAGATTTGCTTTCCGCCAAATGGGAGAGAAGCCCAGCGTGTCCGTTACAGGGTTCGTCGCGCTCTGGGTCAGTGGCACGGAGGAGCCTCCTCTCCCAGCCAGACCACATCGCGGAGAGAGCCGCAGGCAACACCAGAGCTCGTCTGCAGTTACGGCACCGGGGATGGCTCCAGAGGAAGCCGGGCTCCGCTCCACCCAGCCCGTCCCTTAGCCTGTCACTCTTGCCGGACACACAGGGCGGGCATCAGAACCAAACGAGCCCCTTTGAAGAAGCTGGGGCCGTGACCGAAGATAAATGCGTGTGTAAGCACAAAAGATTCCTCAAGGCTCGTGTAGTTTTGGGTGTTTCAAAAATATCCTCCTCTGGTGAGGTGGCGTTCCAGACCGAGTCTGTAAATGTTTGATGATGTTCCTGAATTAACTTGGAAGGCTGCTACTTTCTGCCAAGTGTAATGACTTGGCCGCAGCGAGCCAGAGACCTGTCGGCGGAGCAGGCCGGTGAACTGGGTTCACGTGCGGGGAGATCCCGGGCCACCGACGGTCCTCAGACCGGGCGCGGGGTGGACTTGACGGCCTTGGACACGCGCGGCCATATCTGCATTTCATTTCCTGGAGTTGAGTTTTCCCAAAGTAGACTCTTCGGGGCTGTTCCGTCCCTTCCCAAAGCCAGGGTCAAGTAACAGAGTGCCTCTTTCGGATGCCGGGATGGCCTGGAAGCAGGATGGCGTGCAGCCTGGGCATGTGCCTCATACCAGGAACAGCTGAATACAGTGTGGTTTTGTCAGGGGCTTTTTTTTCCACATGAAATCGAGACCGGTGTTGCCAGAAGATGATTGTAACCATCTGTCTGACAATATGTATTTTTAAACTTTACCAAACGTTTATACTCTTGAGTGGCTACTTCCACATCAGCACATGATGGCGGCAATTAGGAACATTGTTTTTACGATTTTTTTTTTCTTCCTTTCCTGCCTCTCTTTTGGGTCTCTTTTTGGGTCAGATTCCTTTCAACAAGGAGGGAATTTTAATCAGAAATTTACTCAAATTAAATGGAAATGTCACTTCTAAATTTCAGAGCTTGACTTCAGTAACAACTTGACTTACCTGTTGTCAAACTTACTAGTTTTCATCAAACGTGAATGCTTAACAGTTTTTTTAATTGTTTAAAACTGTTTTTTTTTTTAATTTATTTATTAGAGAGAGAGAGAGTGAGAGAGAGAGCGCAAGAGGGGGAAGGGTTAGAGGGAGAAGCAGACTCCCCGCCGAGCAGGGAGCCCGATGCGGGACTCGATCCCGGGACTCCAGGATCATGACCTGAGCCGAAGGCAGTCGCTTAACCAACTGAGCCACCCAGGCGCCCTGTTTAAAACTGTTTTAAATTGTTTAATTGGATAACGACAACAGTTTGTTTTTTTTTTTTTTTTTAAATATAGAAGGTAGTGGACATAGAGCACTAGAACACAGTTAAAACATGAATTTATTTGGTAGATTTGTGGTCAAATCATGTGCCTCCAAGCTATCTATGTGGATGCAGCCCTACTTGCGTGCCAGGCTGAGTGCTAAGCTCCAAGGATGCAAAATTACTCTTGTTGACAGTAATTGTTCCTTGAAAGATTGGATAAATGAAAGACACTGCCCCTCCAAGACCTCACAGTTCACTGGTGAAGGCAGACACAAGCAAACCATTGACAGTTGCTCAGGGTGATAGTGAGTGTGATAAAAGTACTTGGAACATAATGAATGAGTATCCGAAGGAGGAAAGAAGGAAGGGGTCAGAAAATGATTGCCGGGGGGCGCCTGGGTGGCTCAGTCAGTTGGGCGTCTGCCTTCGGCTTGGGTCATGATCCCAGGGTCCTGAGATGGAGCCCCACATTGGGCTCCTTGCTCAGTGGGGAGCCTGCTTCTCCCTCTCCCTCTCTCTGCTGCTCCCCCTGCTTGTGCTCTCTCTCTCTCTGACAAATAAATAAATAAAATCTTAAAAAAAAAAAAAAAAAGATTGCCAGCAGAGGCACTAGTCATGCTGAATTTTGAAGGATTCATATGAGAATTTGACCAAGAGGGAGGCTGGCTCATTTCTAGCAGAAATCAGCATGTGCAAAGACATGAACTAGTATGGTGCATTTGTCCAACTGCAGGACATTCAAGATGCTGAAATGTTATATGCAGCTGTCTGGCAAGATGGTCAAGAGCAGGTGAGGAAGGGCTCCGTGTGTAAGTGAATGAGATGAATATATTTGTGAAGGCTGAACGGGACAACTTTAAACACGAGTCCTGGGAAAACTCACTCTGGCCGCAGGGTGATGGTTGAGTGCAAGATGCATCCCAGTCTAGGACCAGCGAGCTAGATGGGAAATGATGGGGTTCCAAACCAGTCCTGGGGGAGTTTGAGTATGAAGGATACTGACAGGAAGAATGTAAGTGTTTGATAGAGTTTGGGGGCAAATAGGCTGAATGTCTGTAGGATGAATCCCAGATTTCTGGATTGACCATTTGGGTTGAACATGGTGCTTTTGTCAAGATGCCGCTAAGTGAGGGGCGCCTGGGTGGCTCAGTCAGTTAAGCGTCTGATTCTTGATTTTGGCTCGGATCACGATTTCAGGGTTGGGAGATTGAGCCCCGTGTCGGGCTTCACTCTTAGCATGGAGTCTGCTTGAGATTCTCTCTCTCCCTCTCCTTCTGCCCCTCCCCCAACTCGCACATGTGCACTCGCTTCTCTCTCGCTCTCGCTCTCTTGCTCGCTCACTTTCAATAAATAAATAACATCTTAAAAAAAAGATGTCACTAAGTGAGAAGAAATAGGTGTTTTGGGGAGCTCAGTCTTGTCCATGTGAGTTAGAACTAAAGGTCATCCAAGTGAAGATGTCCATTGCGCCGTTGAGCGTATGGATCTGTAATTTAAAACTGAAGCTGCATTCAGGATAAAGATACTGCTATATGGAGCTGAGATGATCAAGAGGGAAGGAAAGAAGAGAATGGTGGATGGGAAATTAATCTGGCTGATGATTCCCACTTCTTAAGTTTTCCTTTAGGAAAGTATGGCACGGCCCTGACTTTAGCGGATTTCCCTAGTGCGTTTCAGATGTCCCTGTTCCACATCCAGCTACAGTCACGATCACATGATGAAAAGCAGTTATGGTTTTTATTTTCATTAACAAAAACAATAAATACCCATGATTTACATAGTATTCTCACGTGGCCATCGTGTGGGGTGAGAGGATGTGTGTTTATGACTGATCAGAATCTTAGGCCCAGAGCGGTTAAGCGGTTTTCCAGGGAAGGTAGCTCTGGGCTTAGGACTTCTTGGGTTCTGATGACCAGACCTTGTTGTGTAGACCATTAGTTCTCGTGGCTGAATAGTGCCTTCCTAACAGTGGCATGGATCCCTCTGTACCTCAAAGCAGAGTGCATCTGAGGCCACTGGGTCACTTTTAGTTTTCTGAGTTATATCTCTTCCTTTTGGTGGGGGGAGGAGATACTAGGCATTACACCCTGATGCCTTTTGAAAATCTTGAATTGGTAGACTTTGGATTGAAGAAATGCAGAGAGTTTCTTCCAACATTTTTAAGCAACATGTGCTACAGCTGTTTCAGATTATTAAAGTGGGCAAGGAAATGTAGTTTTTGGTGAGTTATGTGGAACTTTTCTGACTAGAAAAATTTGTTATGTGTTTCAAAGTAGAACGTCCTTTCTATTTCTGAAAAGCCATGCAAATGACCAAGCTCTTTATTCTGGTGGAATTTGGAATCCAATATGAGGAGGCCAGTACCAGGTCCTGCCTCATGTTTGAGAATTTCACGTGTCCAGAGTCTGAAACATGGCGTCGTCATGGAGGTTTCAGGAGCAGTAGAAATACCTTTTTATGGAGGGATAAATGACACAACATGTAACAAATGTGTGTCACAGCTCTTGGGATTTCTTACCAAGTGATCTTTGCTTCCCTTGGTACTTAATTTACAACGAGGCTCTTCTTCGACCCCCTTCGCTTGCCAGTCGCCATTTTTACTTATATCACATTTGAACTTGACTAATTCATTGAATCTCTTATCCATGCAGCCTTTGTTTCAGTGATACAATAACCCAGGCAGAGTGGTATGTTTAAGGTAGTGGGGGAAGGATAAGATGTCCTTGGCCATAATTATTTTTGCTGATAGACCGCTAAGATTTTGCCTAATTTGTCCTCCTTTGAATAAACTATTAGGAACGACTGCTGTTGTTGTTGCCATGTTGTTTTACACTTCTGTTTTATGGAGGTTCAAAAGTGCCACTTGGCACGAACATGGGCACGAATGATGAAAACTCAGTAAGTGACTGGCCCCCTCCCCGCCCCCCCCCCCCACAGGCTTCTGTAACTGTTAGGAGAATAATTCATTAGGACTCAGGCTGTTCTCTCACCTTTTGGGAGCCACTCAGACTCTCTTCTCAAATATCCCAGTTGAGTGACCCTGAAGATGGTGGGATTTGTTGGAGGGCTCTAAGCAGGAGAGTTGTCATCTTCAGAGGCCCATGGGTCAAATGTGGCACTTGGATTGAACATGCAAGTCCACGCTGGGAAATCAGTGAGGAAAGGGGGCTTTTATGAAAATCTGAGTGAGGCTGAGGTGGGAGATGGAGGGGAAGGAGACAGAGTCTAGAGTTCATTGAAAGGGGAACGTACAAGACGTAGAGACATTGGCCACTGGTGATGAGCTGGACAGAGTCTGGGAGGATTCCTCTTCCGTACATGGGTGAGCGGTGGAGGGGGCCGCCACAGAGCCAGGGTGTGGCGCACCAGGAACCCGGGTTCCTGTCCTTGATCTGACTCACCGGCTCTGTGACTGTAGGGGCAGCACTTAGCCATTCCCTCATCTGTCAGAGGAGGCTAACAGTGGCATCTGGCCTGCCCGGATCTCAGGGTTATGTTGGAGCAAGTGAGGACTGTGAAGATGTGTCTACATGGGTAGGACTGTCCTCTGTGCCCCACAGTTATGAAATGTCAGAGAACGTTGTTTTGGAAACATGTAGGCCTGTCATTTAAAATCTGGTGACAAGCCTTTTAAGAAATGACTTAGGCCATTAGTGAGAAGGTGAAGTAGTAAAGCTTGTGCATTCATGTTTTAAGAGCCTAATTAACCTCTCATACTTAATGGAGGTCTTACATTAGACTTTTTTTTTTTAATTTATTATTAAGTTTTTACTTAAATTCTAGTTATAGAGAAGCATTTTTAACTCTAAATGAGACAAGGTTTCCTGTAATCTTAAAAAATAAAAATAGGGACGCTTGGGTAGTGCGGTTGGTTAAGTGTGTGACTCTTGGTTTTGGCTCAGGTCCTGATCTCAGGGTCGTGATATCGAGCCCGGTGGTGGGCTCTGCGCTCAGCATGGAGTCCGCTTGGGATTCTCTCTCCCTCTGCCCCTCCTGCTCGTGTTCTCTCCCTCTCTAAAATAAATAAATCTTTAAAAATAATAATAAAATAGCTTTAAAAAATTAAAAAATTGGGTTCTCTGTGTATACCAGACACATTTTACATATTCTTTACTTTTTTTTTTTAAGATTTCAGATTACTGAGTTTAGTTCAAATTAAGCCTGGTTGTTTGCTGTCCCCGTGTGTGGGAGTCCATTTGTTGAATTTACTGTCACCCACAACCTATGTATTTATTAATATTTGAGCTGTAATGAGATTATTTTGTCCCTGAAAATCTAAATGCCTTTTGTCTTCTCCCTTACTAAACGGTCTGTAATTTGTCACTGGAATATTTTTGTTTGTCAATTTGGGTTAAAATTTGAAGGTACATGTCCAAAAATGGAGTGTGATGCTTCTTGTTATTTACCCTTAATTCTGTGCTTGTTTTCAGATCTCTCTTTGATATTATAAAAAAGAGATTAATGTATTCTATCAGTACCAAAATTCTCAATCTTTTTAATTTTTAAAATATTACCAAATACACGCAAACTCTGTCATCGTGACCATTTTAAAGTGTATAGTTCAGTAGTGTTACGTACGTTCACGTTGTTGTGAATCGTTTAGAACTCTTAAATCTTTCTAGAACTGGAACTCTGTGCCCATCTGGGTGGCTTATTCAGTTGAGTGTCTGACTCTTGGTTTCGGCTCAGGTCATGATCTCAAGGGTCATGGGATCGAGCCCCATGTCAGGCTCTGCGTTTAGCCAGGAGTCTGCTTGAAGATTCTCTCCCTCCGCCCCTCCCTGTACTCGTGTGTGCACTCTCTCATGTGCACGTACTCTCTAAAAAAAATAAATCTTTAAAAAAAAAGAAAAATAACTCCCCCATCCCCACTCATGTCAGCCCATGGCAACCACCATTCCACTTTCTGTTTCTGTGAATTTGACTACTCTAGGTACGTGATTTCAGTGGAATCATACAGTGTTTGTCCTTTGGGACCAGTTTATTTCACTTAGCATAATGTCCTTAAGGTTCATCCATGTTGTGTGTGTCAGAATTCCCTTCCTTTTTAAGGCTGAATAGTACTGCACTGGATGTGTGTACTATATTTTACTTATCCATTCTTCCTTTGATGGATACCTGGGTTGCTAACACCTTTTAGCCATTGTGTAATATTTTTTATACACCCTGGAGAATATAAAGTTTGAAAAACCATTCTTCACTCAGTAGGAATATAGCAAAGAAAATAAAGTGCTTGGAGAACATGGATTTAAGGAAAACCTTGAACAGATTCAAGACCTGTTGTAAATATGTGTAGGTTAGCTCTCTTTGCTTAGAGTATTTAATATGGTCTAAACTGGAGGGATTGTCTTTTTTCTTAGATTATGTATTTTATATGTTGGAAGCCTCTACCACAAAGTGGAAAGGATGCCAACAGGAGTACCTGCATTCTTAGAGTCCCGTCGGAATATAGCCATATACCACTAAATGCTTGATCTTTTAAAATCCGGGGCAGCTATTTTATACTTAAGCGATCTCTCTGCATCTGGCAAGAAGGGTCCTGAACATTGTGGAGACAGAGGAATTCAACTCTTCGTCTGGCTTAAAGATATGCAAGTGCTCGTGGGGTGTCACGGAGTTAAGGACAGGCACCTGCCAAGGTGCTCCTAACTTAACCTTAACAGTGAAAGTTTTAAGCAGTTGAAATGCAGATCATTTTGAATGTGTGTCTTCATTTCATGCATTACATGGTGTGTGCAATGCAAAGTAAAATAGAAACCTGGCTTGGTATCTTCCATTAACTATACAGCAAAGCAATCTCTTATCTGCATACTCTTCCAGCACCTACAGCCATTCCTCCAACACAGCAGTCTCAAAAGGAGAAGCCTTCAGCCTTTTATTCCACAGGAGATTGGGAACCACCTCAAACGGTTGCTACCTGGCGTGCAGGGGAAGGTTGAGAAGCTGCGGTCTCGAGGAACAATCGGGAGCTCAGGATCTGGGGTTGGTGGGTTGGTGGAGATGCGAAGACCTGTCTACCTCAGTCAGTGTGGGCGTCATTGTTATGGGCTGAGAGACTGAATAAGACCACAGATCCTTAAAAGAATAAATTAGGCACACTAACCTGGATTTGAGAACACAAAGGCATGTGCTGTACATTTCCAGAAGTTTTCCATCAAAATGGGAAAAAATCAGGCTTTCTTGCATAAAGTGATGAAAGTCTATTTTTAGTAATATTTCTACGGAACTTATAATTTCTCCACAATGTATAATAAGGGACCACATGATCTTCATGGTAGTTGACTAGATTGAAAGATGAGGAACGCATTTTCAACATCTTGTTGGGGGAAGTCGGTCATGAAGATCAGTATTGTTTCAGGAGAAGTGTGCAACGACCAGAGCCATGGCGGTCAGTCATTTGGCGTGAATAACGTCTTACAGCTAAACCAAGTTGGATCTTTGTCTTTCACCTCAAATGATGTGCCTTTCAAGGCTCTTTGTGAAAGTGTTCTATTTCACGGTATTGCGTGGTTCCTCCCTCTTGAAGTTGGGACGGTAACTCAACAACGGAGCGATCTGTAGATGTGTTGGAATGACGCTTCTGAGCCAGAGACACTGTGGGGTCTCAGCTTACAGGCCAGCTCGGACTGTGTGGCAGTGACTGGGCTCAGTGGGGAAAGGTATCCTGATGCATTAGAGGGTCCGCCAGGCCTGACGGCCAGTTCTGCAGGCTGCCTATGTGCTGGATGTCGGCGGTTCAGCTTCCTTCCTTCTCCTCTAGAATCACGGCGGGGTAGGGACTGGGGGGGGCACGTGTGTGATGCTGGTAACTGCCATAGCCTCCAACCACATTGTTGTCCTGAAACACTTGACAGCTCTTTCAGTGGGCAACGTGCAGTATAAATTACTTAAAAGTAAAACCAGGCACAAGACCATTGTGGATGTTCCAGCTTCAGCTCTGCTAACAAGCTTTGCATGCCCTTGGCTTTCCTGCCCCCGTACAAAAACCATGTCCTCCACACTTCCAGCAGGAGTGATCTCTTCAGCCACGCTGTATGACCAGAGGGGTTGCCCAACCAGGAAGGGGTAGCATGCCTAGGAGGTTTTGACCAAAATAATCACTTTCCGAGTAAAGCTTTTGTGGAAAGGTTATGATACTCTTTATGAGTAGATCGGTACTTTTTAGAAGAAAGGCTCATCTCCCCAAATTTTAGAACAACCATACAAACATGTTATGACAAGGTGTGCAAAATTTTCAACACATGGGCTGGGGGTGTATCATTTAAAAAAATTTTTTTGTTTTTTTTGTTTTGTTTTTAAGTAAGCTCCGCGCCCAATGTGGGGCTTGAACTCACAGCCCTGAGATCAGGAGATGCATGTTCTACTGACTGAGCCAGCCAGGCGCCCCAGGGCATATCATTTTTTTAAAAAGTGTGTTAATAATGGGTTAATATCCTAATATTAAGGAAATTTAATTCTCAGCTTGATACTGTGTGGCTTTTACATTTTATTTGTAACTGAGAAAGAGGATTGCGTTGTGCCTGCCTCGCTGTTTTAAGAAGGAAGGCATTAAGTGTCTTGATTTCTGCCAAAGTAGGAAAAAAGTGAGAACATATTTCAACACAAAAATGAACAGTTTTGATATTTCCATAATAAAAATAATAATCGGGGCAGCTGGCTGGCTCAGTCAGAAGAGCACGCAATTCTTGATCTCAGGGTCGTGAATTCGAGCCCCACGTTGGGTGTAGAAAATACTGAAAAATAAGCTTTAAAAAAATCCTTTAAAAAATAATCATATAGGGGCGCCTGGGTGGCTCAGTCGTTAAGCGCCTGCCTTCAGCTCAGGTCGTGATCCCAGGGTCCTGGGATCGAGCCCCACGTCAGGCTCCCTGCTCGGCGGGAAGCCTGCTTCTCCCTCTCTCACTCCCCCTGCTTGTGTTCCCTCTCTTGCTGTGTCTCGCTCTGTCAAATAAATAAATCTTAAAAAAAAAAAATCATATAGCTGCCAAAAGGTAGAAACAGGTCTGATATTTTAGACAAAGTAGTTCAGGGGGCTAGACACCCAGAGCTCAAGCACTGCCTCCTTCACCCCTGCAAACAGTTGATGTGAAGGAAGGCACCAGAGCCTGTGGTCAAAGTGTTGATGGAGGACATATGCATCTTCCAGGGAAGTAGGTGGTTCTCTGTTGTCCTTTAGAAGTAGGACACTTTCCTTCCCCAGAGGAAAAAGCAGTTTCCATCTTTCTTTATGGCCAGATCTTTCCCACAGTGCCCTGGCCGGGGTAAATGGACTTTCTGGAGAGTTGAGGTTTCCAAAAACCTAACCATTTACCCATTAATGCACTATATCTTTTTCTTTTTTAAATGGAGGTGAACTTACTGTAACAGAAAATTAGCCACGTTAAACTATTCAATTCAGTGTATTTTAGTACATTCACAATGTTGTACAATCAGCACTCTTGTCTAGTTCCAAAGTATTTTCATCACCCCAAATGGAAACCTTATATCCACTAAGCAGTCACCCCCCATTCCTGCCTTCTCCCCCTGCCCATAGTAACTACCACCAATCTGTCTGTATGGATTTACCTTTTCTGGACACGTGAACTTTGGCGTCTGGCTTCCTTACCTTGGTGTAATGTTTTCAAGGTTCATCCCCACAGTAGCTCACATCAGTACTTTATTGCTTTGTGGGGCCGAATAATAGTCCATTGTATGGGCATACCACATCTTGTTTACCCGCCCATCGGGGAATTGACATTTGGGTTGCGTGACCTTTAGGCTAGTGTGAATAATGCTGTACTTGTTGTTAATTCTTTTGATTATATATCTAGGAGAGGAATCGTTGGTCATATGGTAATAACTGTTACGTTTTTAACCTTTTTGGTTCAAATATTTCTAAAATATATTGCAAACCTCCTTACGTTTGAAGACCGTTCCATGGAGCATATGATACTTTGCTGGATGTTCCTGGCAGTCACCATGAATATAAATGAGTACAAATTGCCACATTGTGGTACAGATGTTCTCAGGATGTTTGGACTTTCTGCCTAGCGTTGCTTGCTTTTCCTTTCCCTGGGCAGCATCGTTGTGCCTTGCCAAGGAATGTAAGAAAAGCCTCTGCAGTTGGGTTGCTCGGGTTCAAATCTCACCTCTACCACTTCCTGGCTCTGTGGGTGAACAGGACATCATCACTATGCCTGTTTCCTCCTCTGAAAAATCGGGCTAGTAATATTGGAAAGCTCCTTAGGTTATTGTGAGTGTGAAGGGGTCAGGGCCCCTGTGTGGGTCAGCTCGGGAGGTCATAACAAAATATCACTGACTGGGTGGCTTAAACAGACAGTGATTTCCTCACAGTTCTGAAGGCTAGAGGTCCAAGGTCAAGGTGTTGGGAGGGTTGGCTTCTCCTGTGGGCTCCATCCTTGGCTTGCAAATGGCCTCCATCTTACTATGTCTGAGACGGTCTTTATTGGGGCACACACATCTCTGGTGTTTGAGTGTCCACATATCCTCCTAAAAGGAAGGTAGTCAGATTGGACTGGGGCTCGCCCAAACAGCCTCATTTTAATGTAATCATCTCATTAGAGGCCTTAGCTCCAAATATGGTCCCATTCCAAGATATTGGGGGTTAAGGCTTCAATGTAGGAATTTTGGAGGGCCGAGTGCAACCCATAACTCTCCATGAAGCACCTGGACAGTGCATGTGCACGATCAAAGGTGGTGGTAGTTACGCAGCCTGCCTCCACCCCTCCGCTCTGCTGCTTCCATCGAGTCTGAGCCTGGAAACCTGGTAACCAAACTCCGTTAGCCTTTCCTGCAGAAGTCCAAATGAACAAGTTCGGTCCATGTGGACGAAGCAGCAGGCCTTACACGTTAATAGCTATAGTCTTTGCTGCTCTGAAGAGTTTGCTTAATTTCTGGCCTGGATTTTGTTCCGGAAGGGTAAGATGGTCAGGCATCTCGGTTCCAGACCATTTATGTGGCACCCAGTATTTTCAGAATGGTTTTGTTACTGTTTTAAAAGTTAAGGTTAGGGTGCCTGGGTGGCTCAGTTGGTTAAGTGACTGCCTTCGGCTCAGGTCATGATCCTGGAGTCCCAGGATCGAGTCCCACATCGGGCTCCCTGCTCGGCAGGGAGTCTGCTTCTCCCTCTGACCCTCCCCCTCTCATGCTCTCTCTCTCTCTCTCATTCTCACTCTCAAATAAATAAATAAAATCTTAAAAAAAAAAAAAAAGTTAAGGTTAAAGATACATGACATAAAATTTACCATTTTGACTATTTTTAAGTGTACTGTCCAGTGCATTAAGTACATTTGCAGTGTTGTGTAACTATAACCACGGTCTGTCTCTAGAATCTTCTTCCTATCCTGAACAGAAGCTCCGTACCCAGTAAACAGTGACTCTCCGTTCCTCTTCCCCAGCCCCTTGGTGTCACTCTAGTTCTTTCTTTAATCCCTGATTCCTGAGAGCTACCTGATGAGGAAGGAGATGGGGAGTGGACAGTCCTCTGTACCTGGGATGGGATGAGGAGGTCACCGGGAACAGGGATTTGGGCTTGGGCTGCCTCCCCATCTTTCTGTGGTTTACCTGTCACTGCAAGTCCTCTTTGAAGTGGTTCCGTTTGTTTGTACAGAATGACAAGATTTTGTTCCAAAAAGGTGTAGGAAAAACGTATGCAGAGGGGAGCCCCATCGGTCCTCTTCAAGCACACTCAGGTGGATTCTGTTCAAGTCCGAGACGGGTGGGGCCGTGGGGCCGTGGGGCCGGCCCCCAGCCTTCGGAGCATGGAACAGCGTGAGCGGAGGTGACGCGCCCTCGTCCTGCACCCCCCCCCACCAGTGCTGTGTATAACCTGGCGTCCTTCTGTCTCCCCGCCCCGTGTGCTTGCAGACCTACATCGGCTCCATCATTGCCTCAGTGAACCCCTACAGGACCATCGCCGGGCTGTATGAGCGGGCCACCATGGAACGCTACAGCGAATGCCACCTGGGCGAGCTCCCCCCCCACGTCTTCGCCATCGCCAACGAGTGCTACCGATGCTTGTGGAAACGCCACGATGACCAGTGTGTCCTCATCAGGTAACCGGCCAGCCGTGAGGCTGGCGGACGGCTGGCCAGGAGGCCGCTCGGGAGGGAAGCTGGTGTCAGGAGCCCACCACTGGCCGCTCAACCCAGCCAGCCCCCAGGACCCCAAACCTGCTTAGGAGCTTAATGAGAAAAATTCTTCCTAAGTACCCGAATTTCTCAGGCGGAGTTTTCCATTTCAAATAGCTTGATAAATACAGCTTTCAAAAGAGCCAAACTCACTTAGAAAAAAGCAAGAGGTACCACATTTGTTGGCTCTTGGCCTCAGAATAATTCTTCCATTTTTCTTTTCTTTTTTTTTAATTTGCCTTAATTATTCTTTGGTTTATTCCAAGAAAATGTGTAGTTCTTTCAAATTTAAAATGTTATATATATTCTAGAGTGAGAAGGCTTGTATATTTGAGCAAGAGATCTTTTTTCTCTAATTCAGGAAGATTACATAGAATTTCCCAAATTTAAGCATTTTAATGATTTTGAATTTTTTTTTTAAGATTTTATTTATTTATTTGATAGAGAGGCAGGGAGAGAGGGAACACAAGCAAGGAGAGCAGCAGAGGGAGAAGTGTATGGAGCAGGGAGCCCGATGCGGGGCTCGATCCCAGGACCCTGGGATCATGACCTGAGCTGAAGGCAGATGCTTAACGACTGAGCCACCCAGGCGCCACCATGATTTTGAATTTTATTAAACTAGCAGAAGGGGCACCTGGGTGGCTCAAGTTGGTTAAGCATTAAGCGTCCGACTCTTGATTTCAGGTCAGGTCATGATCTCAGGGTCTTGGGATCGAGCCCGTCAGGCTCCATGCTCAGCGGGCCGTCTGCTTGGGATTCTCTCCCTCTGCTCCTCCCCCAACTTGTGTGTGTACTCTCGTTCTCTCTCTCAAATAAACAAATTAAAAAAAAAAAACTACCCAGAAGACCCACTATCGAAACCTATCACTAGGAACTGTCTAAAAAAGCAATGGAATATATTTCTTTAAAAATATTTCTTTTATGGGGCACCTGGGTGGCTCAGGCAGTTAAGTATCTGACTCTTGATTTTGGCTCAGGTCATGATCTCAGGGTTGTGAGATTGAGCCCCACGTCAGGCTCCACGCTCAGTGCAGAGTCTTTGTGAGATTCTTTCCTCCTAACTGCTTCACCCCCAGCTCATGCTCACTCTCTTAAAAAAAAAAAAATTCTTCTATTAACTAATTCAAATTGGCCTCATCACTTACATTCTAGTGATATCCAATTGGATCTTTTTTTTTTTTAAGATTTTATTTATTTATATGACAGAGAGAGACAGCGAGAACAGGAACACAAGCAGGGGGAGCGGGAGAGGGAGAAGCAGGCTTCCCGCCGAGCAGGGAGCCCGATGCGGGGCTCGATCCCAGGACCCTGGGACCATGACCTGAGCCGAAGGCAGACGCTTAACGACTGAGCCACCCAGGCACCCCCAATTGGATCTTCTTATTAGTTCTTTATCCCAGAATCGTGTTCTAGTGATGTTCAGAGCGCCCGTGGATAGGACCCAGAGTAGGTGTGCTGAGCCTCACTTTCCGTGAAGTTTCCATGGACTACCCAGGCACTGCCTCATTCCCGCTCCCAGGCCTGCACTCATGGGGCCCGCCTGTCACTGAAAGTCTGGAGTGTACCACAACGGCTGGTGGGAAAGATTTGGACTTCTGTTGTAGGTGACTTTCTAGTCCCAACTTGTGGCAAAATAATTACATTATTTCAAGAGGAAAGGTCAAGGCACTTTGGATTTAGGTGAGATGATAAATAAGACCCTCTTGAAGCCCTCCGGATTTCTGATTCAATGGAAGTAAGACAGATGGAGAGCCATATGTTAGCTTTAGACTTGAAGCCAATAGGGCTGGCTAACATCGAAGCCCCAAATTAGACCAAAGCACCTGATCCGGATGCAGGCAGGTGAGTGGTGGCCACGATCACTGCGGGAAACCAGTTCCCAGCCGGTGAGGAGCAGACCAGTCCTTCCTCCCAGTTCACTTGTCAGGGAAGCCACCCCAGCTCCTGGGGGAGGAAAGGTGGGGTGTAGGTATGGGCAGACATGCCCGAGGATGTCCCTCACTGAAACCCCAGGGAAGGGAAGCAGCCCCCGCCAGCTGAGGACAATTGGGAGATAAAGGGTCCCATGTGGCACCTGTCCAAAGATGAGGACGCTAATGGTTTCTGAAGGGTTAGTGTGTTTTGGACACTGTGCCAGGAACTTTTCAGGCATCACCTCATTCAGGTATCAGCCTTCCAACAGTCCTTTGATGTACGTGGCTGCTCAGTAGTATCTGTCGGCGCCACACACGGAAAACTGCTTTAGGGATTATATTCTTCTTACCGACAGTTTTTGCCCATTACGCTAGTGCATGGGTCTTTGCTTTTACAACAGATCAGAATTACATGAATAGAATAGCAGAACTTTGCCTTTCTCATTCTACCTCTCTCTCTGCCCCTTAAGGGGAGGCAAGCATCTGGGCAGATAAAAGCTCTTTTCTTAATCACTTTTATGGTGCTAATGTCCTGGGCTGTGGAAATAACTTGGAGAGAGAGGCTATCCATTTATTTAGTTAAGTAAATGAGTCATTATGACTTGTAGTTCATCAAAATGAAGCTATTTAATATATTTAAAAGGGGGGGGCTTCCAAGGGTCCCATTTCTAATCAAGAAACTTGCCTTATGTCTGGAAGCACTGTTTGTAGGCTCTTGCAGGGAACTTCACCAAAGCTCAGAAGTTAGAATATAAGATCCCCATTTCAGCATACAGAATATAATTTAATACGATTAACAGGAAGAAAGAAAACTTAATCAATTTTAAGAAGGTCAGATTGTATTCCACACTTAGGTACCTAAATATTTGCCATTGATAATTGCTTGTGTTTCTTACTTTCAATGGGAAAAATGAGAGGATGACTCATATATCACTTGCCAGACAGAGTAGCTTAGGAAGAAAGAGGAAAATCAAACGAGGTCATTGTGCATATGTGTGTGTGTATGTGTAATAAAACGGAAATGGGTTGGCATTTTCATGCCAAAGACTGCGGTATTTAAAAATAAGGTGGGAGGTGGAGGGAGAGTGGATCCCAAATAGAAAGCTCCCATTGTGTGACACCCATGTGAACGGAGTAACTGTATTTATCTAAATTAACTCAGGAAATGGAGTCTTTTAAGAATAGAGTTCTCATTAAAATGTGTCTTGTTTAATAGATTTCTCTGGCAGTTTTTTTGTTTTGTTTTGTTTTTGTTTTTTTTTTAGTGGTGATTGAGGCTGTGGGAATTTAGAGAAAATTGAGTCTAAAAATAAAACTTGTAGGTTACTGTAGCCCTATGTGGATTTCCTCGGGCATAATCTGCCCCCTGGTGGATACAATGTGTTTTACTACTTTGAAAACATTTTCTCATGCAAATACCTTTAAAACCAGAAAATAGGCCTGTTTGGAACTAGAGAGGACTTGAGAGATCAATTTTTTCCCCTCCCTTCAAGGAAGGTTCAGCTATTTGGTGGCAATGCCAAGTCTCTAGGCTCCTAATCCGAGCCTCTTGTGTTGGTCTCACTTTCAAGTTTGTCAGCTCCCCCAATCTCTCATTTTACCTGTTGGTGCAACATTTAAGCAAGTGCTTACGCTATTATGGTTTTTAAAACATGTTTAAAACTTGAATTTTTCTTTCATCTAACTGGCAAGATCTTGGTTGATCTGGTCCATTTTACATTGACTTGGGTTTCTCATACATTGATTGGGCAAGTTGGGTTTAGTTTATTACGGTCTGTGGGTGTATGTGACCTTCTAAGATCTGTAGGGTAGGTAAGGCCTGTGGCTAATTCGCTATGAAGCTCATTGCCCAGGACAGTGTCTGGGAGAGGGCCAACATTCAACAGCTGTCCGTCCCAGCATAGATATACAGAGCAACTGTGGATTTGGGACCTTTGCTTTGCCTTGCGTGTTTTGGTTTTCCAAAACAGGATCGATTATCCACCTAATGGATAATTAGATGTTCAGTCTTCTATTTCTAGGAATATATTTATAAATGGTCGAATTGGAACAGTGAACAAAACTTGCGTCCAGGGTTAGAAAGGCACCAACCTGAATAGGACTTGAAGCAGGCCTCTTGTTCACGTAATATGGCAGGTTACTGTGCTAGACTTTGGCAATTAAAAATTAATAATAATATCCAATCACTGCCTTTAGGAACTTCTTCTCTGATGGGAAGAAACTGATGTAACTAATTTCAGTACAACCTGCCAAAAGCTATAACGGAAATATGTCCATGATTGCTCAGAGAAGGTGGTGGTAGATCCTCAGGAAGGAATTCAGACAATACTTCATAGAGGAAGTGATGTGCGATTATGAGTCAAAGAATGTGTAGGAATATGGCTGGCATAGAGGGGAGGAAGGGCACAGAAGCATTTGCCAAAACATAGATATTGGAAAAAGAAGGGTCATTAGGAAATGGAAGGTAGTCCCTCCTCTCTCCACGGTGCACCATCACACTGGGTCTCTTCCTGGTTCTCCGGGCGCTCCTCACTCGTCCTCCACCTGCTCATCTTCCACCCAACCTTTCCCTCTCAGGTCTACAGAACTCCCTGGTCTAAGATGCCTCCCCCTGCGCCCCTCCCCAAACCCCGCCTGGCCGGTTTCTCCTCCGAGTTCCAGACATGTGTCCAAATGCCCTGAGCTACCATCACAGAGATGTCTCCTGGGCATCTCAAGGGTGGCATGTCCTAGATTCATGCTCAGTTTCTCCCAGAAATGTATTCCTCCTTTCATGTTCTCATTCTCAGCAAGTGGACTCTCTATCCCACCAGCTCACAAGCCTGAGATCAAGAAGTCCTTCTTGGAACTAGAAGTCCTTTTCCTCTATATGCCGCCCCCTGGCCCCGAGGAAGATAGAAGTCCACATAGTAAAGTGTATTGACCTTATGTAGACGGCTCGATGGGTTGTGACAGACGTGTACACCTGTGATGCGATGCTCGGATCAACCCGCTAGCAAGCTCCCTGGGTTTGCAGGAGTCCCTTCCCTTCACCTCCCTGTTGCTTACCACCCTCTTGACCAGGTCCTGACCAGGGCCATCAGCTGTACCCCCCCCCATCTTTCCCGAGGCCTCTCACTTCATATCACTGCTGCCCCCCCACTACCCTTCTACCCTCACCTCTGTCTCCCCACCTCCCGTCTTGCCTCCTTCCATGCATTCACTCCATTCCGTACTCCACACAGAGTGATTCTTTAAAAACTTGAACCTGATTATGACAGTTTCCTGCTTAAAAACGGCCTCGTGACTTTGATTCTGCCTACGAACACATCTCAAAACTTTTAATATGGCCTATGAGGAGGCCCCCTGTCAGCGCTTTGGGTTATTTTCCTTTCTCCTTTTCATTTTCATTGTTTGTTTTGTTTTGTTTTAACAGTATAAGCTCATTTGGGTTCATCTAGAAGAACATGTGTTCTCTGCAGCCCATGTTTGTGTTTGCAATCATGTTGGCGCCAAGGGTTAGGACTCTAATTGCCATGGGCTAATGAGAAAAATGTAGGACTGGATATGTAAGGGATGTGTTTGCTGTAAGTGAAGGTGGAATAACATCGTAATTGCCGTATGAGTTACTGTGTTAGGGCGGCGAGAAGAAAGGAATGCAGTGGATTAAATGAGTCAGCACACTGCCCGTGGTAGGACAGGGTCCAGGCTCCGCACACAAGGAGTGAGCCCGTCCCAGTGCAGAGAGCTCTGCAGCTTGAGCAAAATGACATTAACCAGTGGGTTAAAATTAGCCCTGTTCATTTGGATTTGGGGGGTGTTCTATTTTTGTTTGTCGTCTTAAATTTGGCTTTATATAGTTCCGTGATGAGGATTAGCAAGGAAGTATGTACGTAGTTATATAGATCATTGCGCTCTAACGTACGTGTTCCGTCATAGTCTCCATATTACCAAGCAGGTGACGCAACTCTGACACTCCCTGCCCAGACCTGATATCAGATCCCACAGGTGAAGGGCTCCGTCCTACAAGACTGCCCCCTCCACGTCCCCTCCCACCCCCCCCCCCAACTTCAGACACCAATCACAAGTCCAAGTTGTTACCTGTGCTTCTGATGGACGGGCCATAGATTGGAGGTTCTGGCTGACCCGCTCCACACACACACTTCGATGAATTTGCTAGAATGGCTCACAGAACTCAGGAAAGCAGTTTACTTACAGATGACAGGTTTATTATAAAAGGATATAACTCAGGAAGAGCTGGGAGAGATGTATAGGGCAAGATATAGGGAAAGGGCCCTCAGCTTCCCTCCATGTGTTCACCAACCAGGAAGCTTTCTCAGCGGCACCTCCCACCCCCGTCCTTTTGGAATTCTGTGTGGGCTTCATTACATAGGCATGATTGATTGAATCATTGACTCTTGGTATTGAATTCAATTTCCAGCCCCTTTCCCCTCCCCAAAGGTCAGTGTGGGGGGGAAGGAATTGAAAGTCCCAACCTTCTAATTCTGTGGTTGGTTCCCGTGGCAAGCAGCCGCCAACAGGAGCTTTCCAAAAGTCACCTCATTAACATAACAAATGATGTCTTTATTGCTGGCATCATTTAGGAAATAATGAGGGTGTTAGGAGCTCTGTGTCAGAAAGGAAGATGAAGACTCAATATATATTTCTTATTATTCATAATCACAATATCACACACCTATGACATGTATATCATACGTTACATCTGTCATTATAGTGATGGGTAACTTGAAAATGTCAGGGGTTGTGACTCATGATCTTCCTCGCCACCCCACTCCCCTATTTAACTAGTTCCTGAGCGCCTGGGTGGTTCAGTCAGTCATGATCTCAGGGTCATGATCTCAGGCTTGTGAGATAGAGCCCTGCGCTCAGCGTGAAGTCGGCTTGGGATTCTCGCCTCTTCTCCCTCTGCCCCTTCCACTCATGCACGTGCTCTCTTGCATGCACACTCTCTTTCTCTCTCAAGTGAATAATAAATCTTATAAATAAATGAAAGAACTAGTCCCATACTTAACTAGAGAACTAGTGGCCTCTCACTGGGACCCCAGCATCATCCCTGCATTTCCCCGGACTTCAGCCATGCAAGCTGCTTTTCCTTCCTCCAAGGCATGGAGCAGTGTCCCCCTGCTGACTCTACTCCCTCTCCCTTCAGTTTTCACCCAGTTAACTCCTGTGCATGTTTTCACGCTTTGGTCTAAATGTCAGCCCCTCTTATCCCCTCCCCACAAAAAGGTCTTTACTGAACCTTTACCCTCCATCTAAATCATGAGTTCTCTTATCCCCTAGGGTACCTGTGACTCTTTGTTTGAGATCTTTGTGCTTCTAGATCATAGACAGACTGACCGTCCCATTTTATACATCAATGCTTTAACAGCCCTTAGTGCAGCCTGACACATAGTAGGCTCACAGATGTTTAAGGAGGGAAGGGATATCTGCAGAGATGCTCTTTCTCCATTGCTTCGAAGATTACATTGGTTTGACCTTCAGTAAATTGTTTTCATGGGGAACGTTGGAGTCGCAGGCAGGAGTAGGAGGAGGAGGGGGAAGGGAGGAAGAGGAGGGTTACGTAAAAGTGTATGGCCTGCAGAGTCCTGTTACCTTGACATCCGGCATATTTCTGGGTTTTAACAATGTGTGAGTTATTTAATTATCTTTATCCTTTGCCTTGTTCATGTAATAGTTCCACGGCCCCATGATAGTCACCACTTCTTACCCCCTGGAGCAGTCCTATCTGAATTGTGTGGAAACTGCTTTCAGGAGTAGTGCTTCCCAAACCTGGCTTCATAGTAGAATCCTCTGGACAATTTTTAAAAATACTGACGAGGAAGTTCTAGCCCTATAGGTTCAGATTAGAAACATATTAGGTGATTCTAATGTGCAGCCAAGTTTGAGAACTGTTGCAGAGTGTCTGTGTTTTGTTTTTGTTTCAAGTTTTAATTCTGTATCCAAAAAAGATGTACTTTAACACTGTGCTTGGGGCCCCTGGGTGGCTCAGTCGGTTAAGCGTCCACCTTTGTTTCAGGTCATGATCCCAGGGATCGAGCCCCGCAATGGGCTCCCTGCTCAGCAGGGAGTCTGCTTCTCCCTCTCCCCCTTCTCTCTCTCGCTAACTCTCTCTCTCTCTCAAATAAATAAATAAAATCTTTTTTAAAAAGTAACCAACAATGAAGACAGGAATCAACTAAATAGCCAAATATAGTACAGTGAAATATCAATTTAAGTTGCTAATGGATTTGAGCTTGGTACCTCCTTTGTTGGTTTAAAAATCAAAGATAAACGATAACAGCATGTCAAAAGTAACCCATAATCTCATAGTAAACAGCAAACCAATTCTATTTTTGAGTTCTAGAAATTTTTAAAAACAAGCATTAAATAGGGGTGCCTGGGTGGCTCGCTAAGTTCAGTGTCTGCCTTCGGCTCAGGTCATGATCTCATGATGCGGGGTGGGGCTCCCTGATGCTCAGCGGAGAGTCTGCTTCTCCTGCTCCCTCTGCCACTCCCCCTGCTTATGCTCTCTTTCTCTGTCAAATAAATAAAATCTTCAAAAAAAAAAAAAAAAAGATGCTTGAAGACAGTATGATAGATACAGTGAGAAAAAATGGCTGCAGATCGCTGTAGATCGATATCCATGGCCGGCTAATGGCAGTGAGAGTCCCAGATTTTCTTCTCCTTGACCAAGTCTTGCTGGTTTGGAGTTTGAACAGTATATGCTCTGCGATCGTGTCTTTGCCATGTTCTATTTATTAAGGTAGGCTAATTGCTGTAACAAACAACCCCCCAAAATCTCAGGGGCATAACACAGGAATGCTTTACTTTTTGCTTATTTTGCAGCCCCACAGGGAAGGCGAGAGACTTGACTTTATTCCACATGTCATTTTGTTTATAGAGCTGTGCCAGCCCAGAGGGCGCCCAGATGGCAGGCTTGGATTTCGAGCCCAGAATACCATGAAGAAGGCAGTTTTTCACCCACCAGACGTAGAAGTAGCCTATATCTCATGCTCCGTAGTTCAACTGCCCTTCTGTTCAAACGGGCCACGTTCAGTCCCTGTTATCCACTGATTGCTGTCAGAGAGGTTGACACGTTTTCCACTTCCTTGTGCTGGAGGATAAAGAAGTGGGTTTGGGAAACATGTAACCTTATTTCTGCTTCACATGTTTTTTAACTAGAGAATTTAGCCCTTTAAGTTCTGTTTGTTTTACCATAATTGAATCAACAACAACTGGCTAGATGTATGTACTTTTTTAAATATCAAGAATTGGAGTACCTGGGTGGCTCAGTCGATTAAGCATCTGCCTTCAGCTCAGGTCATGATCCCAGGGTCCTGGGATCAGGTCCTGCGTCTGGCTCCCTGCTTGGTGGGGAGCCTGCTTCTCCCTCTACCCCTCTCCCCTGCTTGTTCTTTCTCTCTCTCTCTTTATCAAATAAATGAAATTTAAAAAAAAAAAAGTTATCTAAATCTCTTCCTACAGTTTTTTCTTAGTTTATGTTACTCATCCACTGCATCCTTGATGAATGCCCCCTGGGTGCCAGTGATGTGAGGGAGATGAATACGTGTGCTAAACTCTGTACTAGGAAGATTCTGGTTGCTGACAACAGAAAACCCAACCGAAGTTGTTCTAACTCTGATAACACAGGGCAGAGCGGTTTCAGGTCTGTGAATTCAGCCACTCCTGCTAGGCCTTCTCTGATTTTCTTGGCTTTTGCTTTATTATCTCAAGATAGGTGTGGATTCCCAGGGATTGGTTGTCTGCAACAAGGGGGACGTTTCTGCCTGGTGTCTCTTGTGTGTGCGCAAAGCTCCCCAGGAGCCCTGAGCTTGCTTGACGTGGAGTCTCTCGGGCTGCAGTCCTCACACCTTCCCATGGCCAACCTTGTCACTTGCAGAGGGGAATGGAATGACTGAGATTAGCCTAGCCCGGTGTAGATTCCCAGTGGGCCTGCGGCGCCCAGCCAGACAGGGCTGGTGTCATCTCTCAGCCCCTTCCTCTCCTTTGTTACATGTGGTTAATCATTTACCAGGTTTTCAGCAAAATTCCTCTTTCATAACTTCCCAGATCGTGACCTTCACCAAGGGCAGCTTTTTTAGGACTAAGTGGAGCTCATCTGTGTATCTTGCCCATTTAGCAATTATTAAGGTGCTACCTTGATTTATCATTGGCATTGCTGTTCTGTTACACTTTTTTTTTTTTTTTTTAAGACTTATTTAGAGAGAGTGTGCGTGGGTGAGCAGGGGTAGGGGCAGAGGGAGAAGGAGAGAGAGAATCTCAGGCAGACTCCACACTGAGTATGGAGCCCGATGTGAGGCTCCATCTCATGACCTTGAGATTATGACCTGAGCCAAAATCAAGAGTCAGGCTCTTAACTGAGCCACCCAGGTGCCCCTGTCCCTGCAGCTTTAGTTTACTTCTCTTTTAAGTTCCCTGCCTTTTACTACTTCCGTTCTCCCCACGATACCGAGAATAGTATCTTACACAAAATTGAGTTTCTCTTTCCAAATCTGTGACCTCCGTGCCTTCTTGTCCACGTCCGGCACCAGACAATACCTGCTCTCCTGGGGCCCCCGTGCTCCTTCCAGAACATGACCTCCAGAGCCATGTTCTTTCCAGGCCACCTTGATGAGCTCAGTCTTCGCCTTCTGTCTCCTGCGGTTGCCTCTGAGCCATCAAACCCAATCCTCTCCACTTTCCTTCTCCAGCACCTCTGATCTCAGTGCCGCTGGCCTAGCCAGAATCCCGCCCCCTAGTGGTCTTCCCAAGCTCATCTGGCTCTTGTGCCCAAATCCTTCCCTTTTTCTTTTTGTGGCTCATGTTTGCCAGTCTGTTCAGGTGAGACTTGAACCTGGTTTACTTCTCTCACTGGTCTCCCCTCCCCCTGCACGTCTTTGTTCACTTTCCCTCAACTGTCACTGAAGCATGATCTCTGCAGGATGTCAGACCTGGTGTTACGTTCTGGACATGGAGGCTTAGCCGCTGCCTCCCTCCGAGGATTAGTATGGAATAAAATGTTTCCGTGTGGTGGGTCGAGGACCTGTGGGGTCATTCCCTTGTCCCCTCAATCATATTTACGAATAATTGCATTTTTTTTTTTTTAAAGATTTTATTTACTTATTTGACAGGGAGAGAACACAAGCAGGGTAAGTGGGAGAGAGAGAAGCAGGCCTCCCGCCGAGCAGGGAGCCCGATGCGGGGCTTGATCCCAGGACCCCGGGATCACGACCTGAGCCGAAGGCAGACGCTTAACGACTGAGCCACCCAGGCGCCCCGAATAACTGCATTTTTAAGCCTACTTGCCTGCTTTCCGTTTCCCAGAATGATGCTGTTAGTGTGCTCGTTCCTTTAACAAGTATTTACCAAGTGCTTCTCAGCAGCCGGGCCCTGTGGAGATGTCTGGATACTCTAGCGAACAAAACAGAGATCCCTGTCTGTGCCAGGCTTCCCTCGCATGGAAGGCATGTCCATCCTCTCAACTTAGTGAAGGTGATTCTGTTGACCTCTGACATCCCAGAGGCTTTCATAATAGCAGAAAGAGTGTGGCCAGAAGGAGAACTTGCTTTTAGCGCCCTTTAACTTGACCCGCGGGACAGGCATTTCAACCTCTGTTTTCCCACCTTTCAAATGGAGTGATGTTGGTCAAACTGGGTTTCTTTTCTTTTTTTTTTTTCTTTTTCTAATTTGAACAAGCTTGCGCATTTTGTTTTGCAGCGGTGAAAGTGGGGCAGGTAAAACCGAAAGCACCAAATTGATCCTCAAGTTTTTATCAGTCATCAGTCAACAGTCTTTGGAATTGTCCTTGAAGGAGAAGACATCCTGTGTTGAACAAGCTATTCTTGAAAGCAGGTATTTCTTTGTCATGCTCCTTATTTCCGATGAATAGGATTCACTGTCCTCCCTGGGTGGCTCATTTAAGGACGAGTTATAATTAGTTGGTCTATTTTCTCTTTTTACAATCCCTCAAAGGAAAAGTCCCAACATGGACACAGCAGTTTCTAACAACCTGAGCGACCATTCCTGGTCCCCACCCCACCCCCCACCCTAGGCCCCTACTGCGCCAGGTTTGAATTGGTGAGTGAGTGATTCCGAGGAATATTCTGCAGCCTCCTCTAACTAGCGAGCCCTCGACTCACTTTTCGGAGGCCTTGTTATGAGCAGAAATTTCAGCCTCTGGCCACTGGGTAACAGAGACCTTAGCACAGAGATGAGGGAGCCTCTGCTGGTCTTCCAGCCCTTCGGAGGCACCATGTTGGCCAGATGGCATTTTTTTTAAAGCCTCTCACGTGGCAGAAGATCAGTGGTACATCTGATAGCAGTGAGCCTCAGAACTTTGAAAGACGGCTGTGTGGTGAGGGATCATCTGAGTTCTTAATTTGAGTATGTATTGGCCCGATGTCGGATTTGCGCCTTATAAGATTTTAGGACCAGTGAAGACCTTATAGATCTTGTTATTTAGAATTTAGTCTAGAAGTCAGCAGACTACAGCCAGATGCCCATAACCTGTAGCCTGGTTTTGTTTTAGCATTCATACACTTTTGTCAATTGTCGTGGAATATCTATAACATAAAATTTATAATTTTAAGCGTTTTTTTCAGTGCACACCTTAGTGTCATTAAGTACATTCACACTGTGGAGCCACCACTGCAAACCATCCATCTGCAGAACTTTGTCATCTTTCCGCAGCCTGTTTTTGTAAATAAAGTTTTATTGGAACACAGACACGCTCATTTGTTTATATATTGTTTACAGCTGCTTTTAAGCTACAGTGGCAGAGCCGAGTGGGTTGTAACCGAGAACACGTGGCCCACAAAGCCTAAAATCTCTATTATCTGGTTCTTTGCAGAAAACTTTGCCACCCCCTGATTTGTCTGACCCCGTCTTACAGTTGGGGAAGACCCAAAGACATTACTTATAAATGAGTTGCCCTAGACAACAAACGGGTGAAATTCCCAGGACTGGGACTTCTTCAGTTGCTGAAATTTAAGTGGGGTCTTTTTCTGTGCAATCCCTGGCTTGTGTATATAAGCCCAGGCTAATTCGCACAAGGAACAAGCCACTGTGGTCACCTGAACTCTGCAGCATCCTGTGCCTGCCCACCGAGCCCTAAGAGCTCTCATTCGAAGTGGATGTGCATTATAAACCCATTTCAGGAAGCGCTTTGAAAGTGTGGCCCTTCTGTAAACAAACATAGTCACCATAGGTCCTTTTGATTTCAGATTTTTCTTGCAATTATATATTTTGACATTTGTGAGGAACGCTCTTGCTGATTTTAGATCTCCCCTAATTAACACTCACTGCTGTCCTCACTTTTTTTTTTATTAATTTTTTTATTGAAGTATAACAACATACAGTATCCTCTTAGCTTCAGGTATACATCATAGGGATGAGCTATTTTTGCACATTATGAAATGACCCCCACAATAAGTCTAGTGACCATCTGTCACCCTGCATAGTGATTACAATGTTATTGATATATCTCCCCTGCTGAAATTGACGTCTCATGGCTTAGGTATTTTATAACTGGAGGTTGTCCTCATGTCTTCCACAGCCCCATCATGGAAGCTTTCGGCAATGCCAAGACCGTGTACAACAACAACTCCAGTCGCTTTGGGAAGTTCGTTCAGCTGCACATCTGCCAGAAGGGAAATATTCAGGGCGGGAGAATTGTAGATTGTATCCTGTTTCATTTCGGTCTTGTCTTTAGTATTTGACCCTCTAAGTACAATCTGCTCTTGGTTATCGTAAGGACAGGTAATGTGAAACATTTCGGTTATGGCTTAATATTACTATGTTTGACCTATTAACTATCCTGGGAGATAGCCGTTTTCCTTTTGGAAAATTCTGCTATCATGTTCGTAATCTGGAAAATTGGATTCATCATCAAGCATCAAGTGTTTGTTGTTTGAGATCAATTTCGTCAAATAGTTTGGCACCTCCCAGGACACCATGTGTCCTGTTTGAAATTGGATTTAGATGAACTAGTCTATGCTTTGTTGGCTCATCTCTTGGCACTGGAAGTCACAATGTCAAAGGAACAGGGATTTGCAATTATTTGGGTGACAAAGAATAGAAAATTAAAGCCTAATTGAACATGTCATATCCTGGTTTTGTTCCTTGACTGGCCATTGCTTTTCACATGAAGATTTATTAGAAAAAGTAAGTAAACATGATTTAATTCACATTTTCTTCGGTAATAATTATTTTCGGGAATTGTTGGTTTGTGTTAATTAAATGGAGGAAACATCTCAGATGAAATCTGATTTATCCCCACAGAACCGAGTAGTAAGGCAAAACCCCGGGGAAAGAAATTATCACATATTCTATGCACTGCTGGCAGGACTACAACACGAACAGAAAGGTGAGTGAATGGGACACTGGCACAGAAGTGTATGGATTAGCAACTGGTGTTCCCTTGAAAAGCCGTCAGGAAGACATCTGTTTGCGTTTTGTTGGTATTCCATCAATTGAAACGAAATGTATGAGAATACCGAAAGAGGTTGAGTCCATTTTAGAGCCAACCATGTAGAGGGAAGATCATCAGTAGAGAAATGTTAAATTTTTTGTTTTGGGGATCTTGGTACTTTTCTAATTTATAGGCTATTTATGAAAAAAAAATGTATGATGCATATTGTAACTGGTTTACTTTTAAACCATACCCAAATAAAGCTAATTTCTAAACATTTGATTTTTTTCTAAAATTTTTTTTTTTTTTTAAGATTTTTTATTTATTTGCGAGAGAGAGAATGAGAGACAGAGAGCATGAGAGGGAGGAGGGTCAGAGGGAGAAGCAGACTCCCTGCTGAGCAGGGAGCCTGATGTGGGACTCGATCCCGGGACTCCAGGATCATGACCTGAGCCGAAGGCAGTCGCTTAACCAACTGAGCCACCCAGGTGCCC
>NC_138375.1:12317181-12357339 GCF_054177405.1 Leptonychotes weddellii | reverse complement strand
TTTTTTTTTTTAAGATTTTTTATTTATTTGCGAGAGAGAGAATGAGAGACAGAGAGCATGAGAGGGAGGAGGGTCAGAGGGAGAAGCAGACTCCCTGCTGAGCAGGGAGCCTGATGTGGGACTCGATCCCGGGACTCCAGGATCATGACCTGAGCCGAAGGCAGTCGCTTAACCAACTGAGCCACCCAGGTGCCCTAAACATTTGATTTTTAAGGGAAAATAAAACAGGATCCTTATCAGTTTTTCAAGAACATTTTCTATTATGCCATCTCGTTTAATTAAATCCTTTATTTTTATTTTTATTTATTGAGCTTTTCTTTAGCATAATCAAGAGTTGGAGGCTTAACCTACTGAGCCCTAATTAAATCCTTTTTATTTTCTCTAAATGATGATTAAGAGAGAATCTTTTTTTTATATTAATAGGAGACTATTAGCATAGAATTATTTATATACTTTATTTTTTTAAAGTTACAAAGTGAGAACTCTTTTGGATTCTGTCTTATCCTGGCCAAATACTGATTTTATGATTTTCTTTGTCTTTTTGCAGAAGAATTTTATTTATCTGTGCCAGAAAACTATCACTATTTGAGTCAGTCTGGATGTATAGAAGACAAGACAATCAGTGACCAGGAATCCTTTAAGGAAGTGATTGTAAGTTACTTTCTTATTTTACCTTTATTAAGAGTGACAACCCCCTAAAAAAAAAAAGCGACATTTCATTTCCTGTTCCAAAAAAAATTTTTTTTTTGTGAATGGACCTTCAACTCTATGGTCAACTAATCTTCAACAAAGCAGGAAAGAATGTCAAAAAAATTTTTTTAATGAAAATAGAAGTAATTACATTTGCACCGCTGTACTGAGAATAGGTACTTTCTTTTTGTTCCAAGTCATGATAAAGAATGTTCCAGACTGGAAGAGAATCCTCTTTCTTTAGAAGGTGGAGAAATATCTGTGGCATTCAGGCCAGATGGGGAGTTGACTTGGAACTGTATTAAAAAAAATATAGGCTTGCCACTGGAACATGCCAGTCTTTCTTTTTTGAGCTATTTATTTATTTATTTATACATACATACATACATACATACAGTTTCTACAGCTAAAACCAAATCTGTCAACCATTAGACCAGGTGACTATTAGGATCTTGTCTGAGTCTCTTGGCCTGGTTCTGACAACCAATTCTGACCACAAGAAAAGTAGTCACAACTCTGCAGTGTCAAAACATGTGGTCTCTTACAGTTTTCTGTTATCACGAGAACTGTGTTATAAGGTGACAACATTTAGGAACCCTGGTCATCGAGCTTTATTAATAGCCCCATCCGATTGAGAACGGCCAGTAGATTTTGCCAATGCAGTCTTCGTTCCTTTGCCAGAGTCATTACTATAACAGTTGGATACGGTGGATCTAGGGTTGATTCATCATCATAAATGCAACTGATACTGAGCGCTTGTTATATGGGCTCAAATGGGCCAACTCTCTCGTTGTGCTTAACGACACTGTGACGGTAGGAACCCTGGTTGGCTACACTCTGCAACTCAGAGAGGTTGGTGTCCAGCCTAACCATACACAGTACTAGATAGAGCCGGTGCGGAAAGAGTCTACCTCCAAATCCCAGACTCTAACCCACAAGGCAGGCAGGTGGTACCAGCTTCTGGTACAGCCCAGATTTGTCAGTCAGGTTCTTTTCTTTATAGTTGTCAACAGTTCTCTATTCAATATCCCCATTTATTCTTCCAGATTGTTTGTAAAAATGCCTTGTGGAATAAAATCAGGGTCTTTTTTTTTTAAGTGGATATATATCATACATCATTTTCCACATCTTAAATTGAAATTAAGGACAGGATTGGCTATAATATGATCCTCTTCCCCTCTGTCTCCCCTTTATTCTGTCATTTATAATGCAGAGGGGTTTCTCTTGCCAAATCTCCTTCCTTGAAACTGTTAACAAAAAAGCCTCTGTTGACAGCACCTTTTGCTGTGTACCCTGGACAGCATGAGAATTGGCCTTGAGAGTTGGATTTTATGAAATGTTTAACTATTTTAAATTTTCTTTCCCAATTTTATTTTGCCCCTGGAATTCTATTATTACTCAGACTTTCTCTCTTCGCAGTTCGTTTAGTATTGTCTTTGTCTTTACTGTGTGTTAGAATAAATATGAAAACTCATTTTTGATGAAAAGGGCAAAGGAGGACAGGATTTTTTTTCCTTTTTTTTTTTTTTTTTCTTGAAGCTGGAGAACAATGCTTTGTGATAGAAGGACGTTGTTTGTGGCAGGAGACAGACTCCTAATTGTCCAAAAAGCAGCAGGTCTTCTACTCATTAGCTTGCCTGGCCACTAGAGTGCACTGAGCATCGGGTCCTCCTCTTGTCCTGAGAGCCCCGGAGAAGTTACTCTGCTGGCTTTCCTCTGCTTTCCTCTTGGGCCTTCATTTTCTGATTCAGAATTGTTTGTGCCTTTTGCTAGCCTACAGATAGACTTTTAGGGCTCGCCCTGCTTTCATTGATTGCTAACTTTTATTATTAAATTGAAAGAGTAGGTTTTAGCATTTAAAATCTCATCTTAACATTGAAAACGTATCATTGAGAAAGGAAGAAAATTTGTACATGAAATTGATATAGACAACAAGCTTACAAGTTTAAATTATTTAAATATTTACTTTGTGATTACTTTTTGGTGTCAACCTATTAGAAATGGCAATGAAAACCTAGCTGCTATCTATTAAAATCAGGAACGTGTAGTTTTTTATTATTATTTAACTTTCTGGAAGTTCTAAGTAATACAGTCAGAAAAGAAAAAATGTGCACCTTTTCAGAAAGAAGAAAAACACTCTTTTCTATAAAAAGTAAGATTTTTTCTCCATTTTTTTTTCTCCCTTTACCTTAACCTGCAAGAACCACAAATAGAGGATTAGCTTAAATAATTTGTTAAAGCCATAAAATCAGGTCCATTAGAGCAAGCAAAACATATGCTCAAATATATTTAATTATATGGGAAAACTTGCTTATTTTATAATTGAAGATAAGCTGCAACACTCATTGATAATCCTTTTATTTAAAAAAGCATTTTATGTATAATTTACGATAACTGATATAGTAATTATATGCAGAAAAAAGGCTGGGACAAAAAATAAACCAAATATGTTATCTCATGAGGCAGAATTCTAGGATTTTATCATTCTGTGTTATCATATATTTACAGTGACTATATCAGCTTTAATGATTATATAATTATGATTACATTCCTAAAATTGCAACTTCTACAGTCAAAAGTATCCTGTCGATACCAGCCAGCCCGTTGTTCTGTCTTATGCAGTACTCTGTAACCAGGAGTGACACAGGAATGGTGAGAAAGAGACACTGAACTCTTCAGACCGAAGTCGGTTTTATATATTCAACATGTTTGAGCACCTGCTATATGCCAGGCACTGTTCTAGGCACCAAGGAGATTGCAGTAAATAAGCTACGTATAACCCCGGTATTCTGCTGAAGAAGGAAAAAAGATTGAATCATATTGTACAGCTGCTTTTAATGTAATTTGTCTCTCAGTATTTTCCTCCAAAATCAAATACCACTTAAATTTGTATCTTCATATTTCAGTTTCATAAAGCTGCTTTCCCCAGAGGTTTTGGGATCAAAGGGAGGGAAGGGACCACATTCCATTAAGCCTGAAGGATATTTGTTTGCAGAATATGTTGAAATGTTCATAGAAATTATTTCTGTGAATTATGTATGCAAATGTCATTTTTAGCTGCTGAAAAAATGAGTCTTTTTATCAACTTCAATGTCAGTATACTCTTGTATATGTCTTCTAAGAATTTTGCTTATTTTATTAAGAATTTGCTTTCTGTGTTTTTAGAGTTCATTATTGCCACCACTTGACATTAATATCAATAAGTGCCTGTTAAGTACCCCGGGCAGTTTAGAGGACCTGGTTTTTCCTGGTGCAGACTCTGTGAATATATGCTAAATTTTATAGCCATGTTTTTATGCAGCCTTTCAAGTTGCCCTAGAAATTTCAAGTCAATAGGAGCAACTAATTTATCTGCATTTGACCCACCAGAATGGTGGCTGATAAAAAGTGTGTGTTAAGTAGCAGGAGTCTTTGGGTGATAATCTTTTCAGATTCTCTTACTCCACAAATGTTGAATGTTTATAGCCTTCCTAGCTGTGGACCAGGACTGGGGTTTCTGGACCTTATCAGCCTTACTGGGTATATCCATGGGTTTTTAATGGTATGAGCCCTTGTGTATGTATGCATAAATTCATTCCACATGAGTCAGACTTTATTAAGACTTAAAGGGCGGACTTTAAACCTCAGTTTTGCCAAGCATGGAAACATCAGTCTCTTTCGGTGGTGGTGAACTTGGCAGCATAAGCAAATTTTATATTATAAAGTAACAGAATATTGCCTATCATCACATTGCATAATAAATTATTATCAGATTGCTTACTTGCAATTTACTATACCCAGAATCGCCTCCCCTTCCACTGTTTCAGTGACACCATTTGTTCATCTGTGGTCCCTTTGCCTTAAATGGCACCTCTACACCTCACAGCCAACTGCCTGAGACCCTAAGCAGATGTACCTTCTGGCAGTAAAGCACCTGAAATTTGCCCCTCCTTTCTATTACTTTCTAGTGCCATGAGCCTGGCCTCCTTTGGTCCTTCACGATTGGGACCAGATCCCATATTTGTCGTCCCTCTTCTTCCCCCACTGCCCACCCTCACTTTCCCAAACACCTATTTCCTTAATAAGGACTTTATTGAAAATATTTTAACTTTGTGCCAGTTTTGTTATAACTAAATTGCTGTTTAGTGCTTCGGAACTATACGGAGAATTTCCCAGCCCGTTTTTTAAGTCTTGCAGCCATACCGTTGAGAAAATAAGGTAATGATAATAAGCTTTAAAGTGGCTACTCTTGCCGAGGGGGGTGGAGATTGCAACTGGAGAGACTGTAAACAGGACAGTAGGGCACAGTAAGTAGAGGCTCTTAACTGTGGTTCCAGCACGCATGCCCATGCTGCTGCCAACTGGGGGCAGCCATTAAATTACCCCGCAGTATGATTAATGCAATTACTAATCACCACGCTCCTACTTCACTTAGGGTTAGATTGAGAGTAGTCAAATTTCTTAACACAGTAAGCACGTTTTATTTGCTTTCTATCTCCGTATATGACTTCGGTATGTATTTTAAGAGCTTAGCCAAGAATATTTTCATCGGGCGTCTCTTGATATTTTTCATGTGATAACTTGACATTTTCTGCTACAGCAAACTTATTTTTTTGGTCTTATTTCCTTTTAGTGTTTATAAAGTCCAGGTAGTTGACTTAAACAGTAAAGGATTTCATTTCTGTGACCTAAGAATTTTTTATAAGGTAGTGTTGAATATGCCTTATAGGAGGAAAACTTTAATCATAGAGAGGGAAAGTATTAACTTTTGTACAGTGTAGGTGCTTTATAATTATTTTGCTGTTTGATTTGGTCCTTACTGCTATTTTAAGAGTCTTGAGAATAAGAAATTATTCTGTATTAACTACCTTTCTTTACTTTTAACTTTTAGAATAAGTAAATTTGAATATTTTTCCATATGGTTTTTTTAATTGATAAGCACTCGACTAATGGTTCTTATTCTTTGTGTCAATTTCTGCTTGCACCAATGAAATGAGTCTTTAAACACCTGATTAAATAATTCATGGTGTTTTTATTATTTGTAATCAGATTTATTGAAAGGCAGTGTACATATAATAAAACGCTACCGTTTAAAGTATACATTTTAATGGATTTTGAATTTACTCACCCATGTACCCACAACCACAATCAAAATAAAGGGTGATTCTTTTTTTTTTTTCTTAGTAAAGCCTCTGTTTATTGTTTTTTTTTTATTTTTTATTGTTATGTTAATCACCATACATTACATCATTAGTTTTTGATGTAGTGTTCCATGATTCATTGTTTGTGTATAACACCCAGTGCTCCATGCAGAACGTGCCCTCTTTAATACCCATCACCAGGCTAACCCATCCTCCCACCCCCCTCCCCTCTAGAACCCTCAGTTTGTTTTTCAGAGTCCATTGTCTCTCATGGTTTGTCGCCCTGAAGGGTGATTCTTTACTCCAAAAGTTCCTTGGCCCTTCCCAGCCACCCTACTTCTGGGAAACCACTTATCTGTTTTCAGGCATAAATCAGTAGATTTGTCTCTTCTAGAGGTTCTTGTAAGTGAAATCATACAGAGGGTATTCTCCTGTCTAGCTCCTTTTACTCATCTACATCATACATAACACAGTTCATTCCTTTTTCTAGTGAGTGGTATTCCATTGAATAGGCAGCAATTTGTTTATCTATCCATTCACCCATTAATATTGTAAAAATATTGTACCGTTACTATAAAAATATTGTACTGTTACTGTAAAAATATTGTCAAAACACTAAAAGACATGATGGAACATAATGTTTGTGAGTTTACCAACACTAACATTGCAACTATTTTCAATACAGTATATTTACTTCCCAGCGTGGTTTTCTTTATGGGGTACTTGGCTGGCTCATTTGGTAGAGCATCGGACTGTTGATCTTGAGGTTGTAAGTTCGAGTCCCACATTGAGTGTAGAGATTACTTTAAAAAAAAAGTTGCAAAAATATAATTTTTAAAAAATTTACTGATAATGTGGTTTTATTTTTTTTAAGTAATTTCTACACCCACCATGGGGCTTGAACTCATCACCCCAAGATTAAGAGTCCCATGCTTTAGCGACCAGCCAGGCACCCCACAAAAATATAATTTTAAACTTTTTACATAAAGCTATCATAAATCATGTTTCTGGATGATCATAATTTCCTTTAAAAAGTACACACTATTCTAAACTATTGAACTGTTCTCAACTATTGCTGTATTTGACTTGTCTCATTATAGGATAGTTAGAATTTTTTTCTCGATGTGTTAATATAACACTGCAGTGAATATTTTATAGAACTTCCTTTTTCTGTTGAGATTTTCCTTGGAATTAATTTCCAGCATGGAAGTTATGGAAGA
Source organism: Leptonychotes weddellii (assembly GCF_054177405.1). Lineage (NCBI taxonomy): Eukaryota > Metazoa > Chordata > Mammalia > Carnivora > Phocidae > Leptonychotes > Leptonychotes weddellii. The sequence goes on along the minus strand of NC_138375.1, from coordinate 12,350,309 downwards.
TTATATAAGAGATTGCTTTTTTTCTTTTTATGTCTTTAGAAAGTAATAACATCGGCTGGATAATAAGTTTGTGGACTTTGGGTTCATTGGGCCTGACTTTGAATATTGGTTGTGCAACCCTGTGAAAGTTATTGAACCTCTCTGAACATTATAAGTTTATGTACATCTGCGGCATATAATCTTGTTTTCCAAAAAGATCATATTAACGTATGGCACCAATGATCAGTGCATAAATGTCCCAGTTTCACCAATTTTAGGTTTATCAGTCACAAGTTTTTTGCTAATTTAATAGAAACTATCTCAGATTTTCTTTGATTAGTACATGTTTGATTTCTAGGAAGGATTTGCATATGCTCCCATAAGAAATGCCTATTTTATTTTTGTTGTTCATATCTCTTTTATTATGGCTAAGCTATTGCTCCTTCCCTTATAATTTTTAAATTGTTGTCCTGCCTATTGTTTTTGCCTTTTGTTTCAACTTTGTTTTTTCCTTGTAAAGAAGTTAAAACTTTTCACATTTTAAATCTCCAGTTGTTTCCTTTTACAATTTCTACTGCTTCACAGTGGTGCCCAGTTTCCTTCCTAATCCCCTGAAGTGATTGTCATTGTCACGATTATTGCATTGTGGGCCCACGTGCTCTTGGTAGGTCATTTTCATCAGTATTGCCAACAATTCTGTCCTCAGTTGGGGGAACGGGGTGCTTTTTTCTTGACAAGGGTATGGCTTCTAAATCATAATAGAGGGGCACCTGGGTGGCTCGAGTTGGTTAAGCATTAAGTGTCCAGCTCTTGATTTCTGCTCAGGTCATGATCTCAGCGTCCTGAGATCCAGCCCCGTGTCAGGCTCCACGTTAGGTGCAGAGCCTGCTTAAGATTCTTTCCCTCTCCCCCCTGCACCCCCATCTCTGAAATCAATCAATCAATCACAATAGAAAATGAGCAGATCTTCGATGTGATTCAGACAATACCTGACTTCAGTTGTTTAGATACTTGTATTTGGGAACAAACCTCCTCTCCTGTAGGGGCCTGTTTATTTTTATTTTCCCCCAAACAGCATTATGTTAACTTCCATTTCCTATGGAGGGGCCAAGACAAGATCTTTAAAAGTTCTTTGGAGAAATTAAAAAGAGATGTGATGAATGTCTAGGGAAGACTGATCTGAATCCATTCATCTAATCCATCAGTATCTATTATAAAAGGAGCAGAGACTCTCCTATCTACAGAGTTCCTAATAGAGAATTTTATTCCTCTGACTTGGGTTCCTGCTGCATTTAGCCATTAAGGAAAAGCCCTGAAATTTACACTGGAGCAGTTCCATGAAGCCTTCCCCTTCCCCACCAACTTATGTGCAAGAAAATAAATATTCCATTTTGCTTCAGTATCTACAGAAAAAGCATTTCTTTTTCACCATCATTACTGTGACTCTCTTAGGTAATTCTTCTGTGGTGTCACTGGCAGACTTGTACCTAATAAGGCAGATATCTCATTTTATGTCATCGATTGGGTGATCTCTCCACATTGTACAGTTCTTCTGTAATATCACATCCTTTTATGAGTGCCTGTGCAAAGGCTTTATCATTTAAAAGTGAGGGGTCATGAATCTATTTCTTGTTTTCTTGCCTTTAGAACAGTACCTAACAATTTTACTGAGTAATGGGTTTTTCATTTTCTTTACTATGGAAGAAAAACAACAAAAACTTAAATACATTGATTTTCTTTCAGACGGCGATGGAAGTGATGCAGTTCAGCAAAGAAGAAGTTTGGGAGGTTTTGAGGTTGCTTGCTGGTGTGTTACATCTTGGGAACATAGAATTTATCACTGCTGGTGGGGCCCAAGTGTCCTTCAAAACGGGTAGGATGCCTCCTCCCTCCTTCCCTCCCTTGGCTTTTTCCTCATAGGGAACTTAGACCTAAAATATTTACTGTCTGGCCTTTTACAGAAAGAGCTTTCTGACCCTGGACAGAGACTTGCAGAGCTTTGTATTTGATGGGAACTGTCAGCTAAGAAAGGGTCCAAGCCTAAGAGGAGTGATTTTTGGAGGGGATGGTGGCTGTGTTCTCATTCTTAGCAAGGACAGAGGAAAATGGACCCAGTAAAGAAATACGAGCAACGAGGATTAGATGTAGAAGAATGATAGGGGTCAGGGGTGTGGTGTTGCGTTCTTTTGCATAGTTTGTGAGCGGTGACGTCGTGTCCTGGGAAGACCATTCATTCTCGGGTGGAAATGCTGTTCACTGTTCAGCTCTGCCACAGCCTGTTTCCTTGAGTTACGTATCCCCCAACTCTAGTGATGTCTTATCTATAACGTGCTTCGCTGACGTGTTGTCAAGACTAAAAATTAATACGCACATCACTATGTCAATTGTCCTTTTCCAGTTGTTCTTGACTGGGTAAGTAAAAATGCTAATCATATATACACTTTTCCTGAAGTGATTTCTGTATTTACTTCTGGAACTTTCCCGATGGAAGCAGCGTGTAGGGCACGAAGCCTTGGGGATTGGATGCGCTAAAGGTTGAAAGGGCTATAGGCGAGGACAGCGCTGTAGGTCAGTGGTTCTCAAACATGTTGTCCCAGCGCCTCTGAATCATCTTGAATCCATAGAGAACTCCAAAGAGCTATTGTTTATGTGGGTCATGTCTGTTCATGTTACTGCCTTGGAAATTAACTGAGGTGTTGTAAAAAACTAATTAATTTTGAAATAACTGTAAAAAACCCATTTCCTATTAAAAGAAATAATCGTGTTTTTATTTAAAAGACTGTTTTCCAAAACAAAAGAAAATCCGTGAGAAGAATGGCATTGTGGGGTACCTGGGTGGCTCAGTCGGTTCAGGTCATGATCCCAGGGTCCTGGGATCAAGCCCGGCGTCGAGCTCCCTGCTCAGCGGGGAGCCTGCTTCTCCCTCTGCCTGCCACTCCCCCTGTCCCCCTGCCCCCCTGCTTGTGCTCTCTCTCTTTCTCTCTCTCTCAAATAAATAAAATCTTAAAAATGGAATGACACTGTCTTACATTTTTGCAAACTTTTAAAGCATCTGATGTCATGGAGGACAGCTAGATTCTCTTATCTGCTTCTGCATTCAGTTTGTTGAGATACCTCATGTCATGTAGCCACTAGAAAACTCCTCTGTACCATGGTAAGGGAATGAGAGTAAAACAGCAAAGGACATCTTAATATCACAGAAAATAGTTAGGACCTTGCAAGCCTCTGGCAGGTCTTGGGTAGCCCCTGCCTCGGGGTCTCAGGACCACACTTGGTCCAAGCGCCAGGTTCTCTATTAGCCTGAGACCCACTGAGGGAGTGAACAACTTACCAGTAGAAAGTGTGTTCTGTAAATTCTACCTGAGGGACTGAGGAATGTTCTCTGCTGTAATGTATTGCCTTGTGGAGTTAGCTTTGGAGTCCCGTGGCCCGTTCCTTCTTGGCTCAGTGCATCCACTTTCCCCTTGTTCTTCATTTCCAGCCTTGGGCAGGTCTGCCGAGCTACTTGGGCTGGACTCCGCACAGCTCACGGATGCTCTGACGCAGAGATCCATGTTCCTCAGGGGGGAAGAGATCCTCACACCTCTCACTGTTCAACAGGTACGTGCCTTCGCTATCAGAGCTTGTTTTAAAAGACACTCCTGGGGTTTCACATTCACAGCTTTGATTCAAATAAGTGACTACAACGAACCATTCAAATGAGCAAAATAAAGAAGATAGCCCAGCTGAGGGGAAGAGACAAAGTTGTTCGTTTTCTTAGAGATAGTGCAGCCGAGTGTCTAAGAGGACTGGGTCTGATGGAGATTTCCTGAGTTCAAGTCCTGACATACTACTTTCCGTTTTTGGGGAATGCATTCATTGCGTCTGTTTCCTTCTCTGTAAGACAGGGATAATTATCATACTTAATTCATAGAATTCTTGTAAGGATAATAATAAATATATGCCAGTTACTTAAGTGATAAATAAACATGAGCTATTGTAATTTATTGTTATTATTTATGTAGTAGTACTTAGTTTTGCTTCTGCTACTGCCTTGAGCCAATTATATGTGCCAGCCCATCTAATATCAGTTTCTTGATTGGGTAAGTAAAAATGCTAATCGTACATACCATGAAGAAAATTTTTCTGTGTTCAAAGTAGATTATGAGGGGTGCCTGGGTGGCTCAGTTGGTTAAGTGTCTACCTTCAGCTCAGATCATGATCCCAGAGTCCTGGGATCGAGCCCCACATCGGGCTCTCTGCTCAGTGGGGAGTCTGCTTCTCCCTCTGCCCCTCACCCCGCTCATGCTCTCTCTCTCTCTCTCTCTCAAATAAATAAAAATCTTAAAAATTTTTTAAAAAGTAGATTATGAGAAGATGATCATGAGAAAACTCAGGCCTTAATTGTTGTCTTAAACCTGATAAAATTTGTAGCTCTATATATGTTGGTTCAGATTTTTTCCTGTAACTCAACATAAAAACTTGAGTTTGAAAGCCTGCTGTGTAAAGGGCGTCCTAGCGAATCCTACTGTAGAGTGAGTGAGTTCCAGTTCACCCTTTCTTTAGACACCTGTGTTTTCCTAGATGGTACTAATTTACTTGGTATTGGGTGCACAGGTGTTATTCCTGTTCAGTGCGTGTGTCTTCGAGGGGGCAGGGATGGACTTGCCTGCCCAGGCTGTCCGGGGTCAGCGGAGACGGTCACCGTGTTTCCTCTCCCCCAGGCCGAAGACAGCAGAGACTCCTTGGCCATGGCACTTTACGCACGCTGCTTCGAGTGGGTGATTAAGAAGATTAACAGCAGGATCAAAGGCAAAGATGACTTTAAATCCATTGGCATTCTTGACATCTTTGGATTCGAAAACTTTGAGGTATGCTTCTGACGAGTGGGATGCATGAATTCTTTTCTATCCACTTATTGACTGATCGTAAACTAATCTTTTCAAATAAATATTGATATGTTTCTCCACAGATTTATTTTTCCTTTTCTTTACCTGTGTATGTAATAGTAAGGGCACTGAAGATACTTGTTGAATGGTTTCCCACCCCCCTTAGGTTAATCACTTCGAGCAGTTCAATATAAACTATGCAAATGAGAAACTTCAGGAATATTTCAACAAACATATTTTTTCTCTGGAACAACTAGAATATAGCAGGTAAGCACTCATAGGATTCCACTTCAAAAAAAAAATTTTTTTTTAAAATCAGCCACTTAATTAGATAGCTTTAAAGCTCTATTTTATTATAACCTAGCCCTTTTAAATCTTGCTACAGGGAGGGATTGGTGTGGGAAGACATTGACTGGATAGACAATGGTGAATGCTTGGACCTGATTGAGAAGGTAACATTGTTGAAGCATTGTAGCAGTCCCAAGGGTGTCCCGCTGGGCTGATTCATATTTATGGGAACAAAATAGCTTGTGCGAACATGTACATCAAAGATGTGAATGTTTAGAACACAATGGACCATTTGGAAACATACATGCAAATGTGCAAGGTTGAATTTAAATACTTGGCAGCTTCAAGCCTATTGTCTCATTGAACTCCATATTTTAGAATCAATAGTATGTGAATCGGCTTCACTTAGACTTTGTCAGCATGGAAAACTTTGCCACCACCAGTAGTAGACTGGCCACTTGTACTTTCCTCCACAAAATTGTGGTGGGTTCCATTTTTCCATGTTTCTGTGACACTTAAATTCATGGGATGTCTTCATAGAATCATTCTGAATTTTTTTAAACCAAGAAATTGCTGTGCCTTTTCCTTTAACAAATACTTGAGAGGGGGGAAGGAAGCTCTGAAATATTTTGAGGCATTCAACTTTTAATTCATTTAACTTCTCTCTTCTAGAAACTTGGTCTCCTCGCCCTTATCAATGAAGAAAGCCATTTTCCTCAAGCCACAGACAGCACCTTACTGGAGAAGTTACACAGTCAACACGCTGTATGTCAAAACCTGCCAACTCTTAATTATGTCTGAGTAGCAGATCTGTGGATTAAGATTACACATAAGATATTTCAGTGCTGTTGGCTCTGCTGTGCTTCCCACATGTAATTTTTTTCTCAAAGCAAAGCTGTCTTCTCCAGATGCTAGAACTAAGTTGAAATAAGTTAAAGGGATAGATTTGGGGCTACTCGTCAGAACGTGCCCACATTTAGTTGATGAGTATAGAATTTAACCTCACTTCTGCGATGACAGACAAGTCCTGTGTGGTTTTGATAAAGTGTATCACACACTCTGACCTAAACCTCTGAAGTGCGGTGGGTTTTCAAATTGTTTTCACGATCTGTTGTAGTTAATTCTTTTGGGAAGTCAGTGCAAATCAGTAAGTGAAATTAGGCGTTTGTATTTGTTTCTTTGTTAGAATAACCACTTTTACGTGAAGCCCAGAGTTGCAGTCAACAATTTTGGAGTGAAACACTACGCTGGAGAGGTAACTTCCTAATTAAGATCCTTATTGATATTTGCCCATTTGGTATTTGGAGAAATAGTAATTTCAGGAGCCAATCATAAATGTATCAAAATGACTTCTCTTCATGGGTCTGGCTTTTAAAGGAGATGCTTATGACCCGAAGTTATTCTTTTGATCAGTTGTACCATTTCTCATTTATTTTTTGTAAAAACCAGGTGCAGTATGATGTCCGGGGCATCTTGGAGAAGAACAGAGATACCTTTAGAGATGATCTTCTCAACTTGCTAAGAGAAAGCCGGTATGTCAGTCTCCTCCCCAAGACATCCTTAGCAAGCAAACTATTACTTGTGCCAATTCTTTTAATTTACAGATACAGAAAAAATTAATATGGAAGCAACTTGATTTATTATCTCCTTTCATGGGCAATATTTCATTAATAAAATGACCGAGATATAGAAAGTAGTACAAGTAACAGTGACTCCCATTTAATGAGGTACCCTAAGAACAGCACACCCATGAGTTAGAGACTATTAATCCTGGTATGCAGATGAACAGACTAATTCTTGGAGCAGTGAAGTGCCTTGCCCAAGAACCCACAGCTAGTTTTGATTTGCTCTGCTTGGCTCCAGAACCTAAGTTCATAACCAGGATGACCTCCTTTCTTCACAACAAGCTTAGAGTAGCTATGTGTTAAATTGGTTTCAGCCTTGGGTCTGTAGGACCCCATCTGTCTCTAGTTTAAGGGATGTCAGAAAAAATAAACAAGTATTAACTCAGCTAAGATGACAAACTTACACCTTCATTTATTCATTCATGAATTGTAAATTCACACCATTACATCAGTAGCTGGTTAGTCCAGCCGTTTGTGTGTTTTAAAGCAGAAGGCTGTGTGTGGGAGAAAGGGCAAGAAATAACCCTTGGGGTGAAGCTTTCGATACTTGTTTCAGATCCAGCATGAATCTCTTTACAGAAACAAATTTTTATTATCTGAGAAAGGAAAGTAGCACAATTATTAAAAACCCTAATACTTTTAGGAATGTAAATGTCGGTGGCCACCTGGTCACACAGACCGCTGTGAATTGGGGTGAAGGAAACCCACCTACAATGTCAGTTTAGGAGCTTAGACCTGGAAGATACTTAGATCTGTTTTAACTTTCCTGTGGGAAGATTACCCGTTTACAGCACTGTCAGCTGTTCTTATTTTTAGATGAGTTTTTGGGTCTATAAAAATGGCAACATTCAGGGGCACCTGGCGGGCTCAGTCGGTAGAGCATGTGCCTCTTGATCTCGGGGTCCTGAGTTCAAGCCCTACGTTGGGAACAGAGTTTATTTAAAAAAAAAAAAAAAAAGGTTAAAAAATAAGAGTGGTGATGTTTGAAAAATACCATAACATGTTATCTATCAAAGCAATTTCTTAGTTGTTAGATTTTAAATGATACATTTAAAAATGACCTTGATGTTAAATAGAAGTCTTTGGCTGTGGGAAGATCACAGGTGTGGAGGTCAGCAGGGTGGTGTTTGGCTGGTCGCCTCTGCCTTCACGTAAAGGGGTTTTGTGACTGGAGTAAAGAAGTTTCTGTTCCAGTCCAGGTTTCTCTCTACAAAACTGTGAGGGGCTGCCTCTGCTCTCTTTCACCTTTGACACTTATGACATTTTAACAGAACCCGAGCTTTTCTCCAAAGTGCTCAAAGCACAGTTAGAGAACCTCAAAGGGTGAGCACGAAATAGCACCCTGGAACAAAAGTGAAAAAGGGATGGGGGCAAAGTGAGAAGTGGCGGGACAGGCTTGACATTGCCACCTTCAGAGGGGTGGATGCTCGGATGTCCTCCAGGCCTTCCCTGCTCTCAGGGAAGCCACCCGCCCCCCACTTCACAGCCCACGGCTATAGCATCTTCCATGCAAGAAAGATAGGAAGTCGTTGAGAAGACTTTTACTTTTTATTAGTAGTGGCAATTTTATAGAATTTTTTAGCAGTAACATAAATTCTAAAATTACCTTCATTTTTCAAATGAAAAATGAGGCTAAGTCCAGCATCTGCCCAAGTCATGTGGCTTGGAAGGGATGGAGGCAGGATTGAAACCCCAGTGTACTTCACTGCAGATGAGCAGCTTTCCCTCTGTTAACTGGGTGGATCTGCGAAACACTGTGAGATGGGCAAAACCGTCTCCCTTCACCAGGCAAAGACATCAAGGCTGCAAGGAATTTAGGTGGCCCTCTGGAAACACAGCGCTCCTCAATGGCATGTCACCCTGGGTCACTTTCATCCCAGTCTGCTTCTCTTCTGCAAGATGCTAGTGCTCAGAAGGGGGCCACAATTTTTTTTTTTCAGTGCCTAAAGCTCTTTGGCAATGGGTGCTTTGAAATCTTTGGAAGCTGTCCTAGTTCTTCCTGGACTTCATGGGTCACTATCAGTGGGAAACAGGCATGGTAATTACAGTAATCCAGCACCTAATAATTGGGCCCCTCACGGCCCTCCTGCTCTCTGCTCACACAGATTCGACTTCATCTATGACCTGTTTGAACACGTTTCAAGCCGCAATAACCAGGATACCTTGAAATGTGGAAGCAAACATCGACGGCCCACAGTCAGCTCACAGTTCAAGGTTAGTCTGCCCTGCTGGCTTTCATGAGTCCACGGTTGCTGTGATTTTAGGAATTGAAAGCAGAAATTGGGGGGATGTGAGGTCCATAAAAGTATTTGGTTTTTTCTCTTTTATGGCACCAGACGGTGCTTTCGAAATAAAATATACTTTTTCTGAGTCAGATGAAAACATGTAGGTGTTTTTTTTTGTCTTGTTAGAAATAAATAGCTACATATTCTAAGTTGAAGGACCGTTTGGCCATGTGGGATCACTTTGATTTGTATTTAGAGGCTCATATGAATATAGAGTATATTTCTTTCCACGTGTGGATTTTTGTATTTTTCCCAGATATGTTGACAGTATCATAACTAGGAATAATGACCAAGTAAGTGCATATTTGAATAAGGTCAATGTCAGTTACCTTGTCCAGATACCCAGAATTCAGGGAAAATAAGGACCATTCTTATTTGCATTTTAAATATTTGGCCATTTTAGAAAGTTTAGAGGTAGAGCATACGAAGACTATTTTCCCAACTTAATTGTTCCATTTTACCCGCAAGTAACAGATCCTAATATGAAGAGAAGTGGAGGCATGTCAGTCAGTAGACATTTATTAAATCTGCCTTCAAAGAGTCTGTCTTTCATGTAGTTACTCAGAGCAGGATGCATCCGGTGGGGTTCTGTGTGAGGTCTGTTGTACAGGGCAGCTGGTGATGAGCCAGGGACACACCAGCGTTGCTCACGGTGCTGGATTGTGTGATAGGATGGGCAGGTTTGACCCAGGTGTTATAATAAAAGTAGCTGCCATTTATTGGGTATGTATTATGTGCCAGTCATTGGGCTAATCACTTCATGCACGCTATCTTGTTCATTTCTTCCATGACCTTGTAAGTATGTACGGTGGTCCCCATTTTACAGATGAGGAAACTGAGGTGTAGAGAGATAGAGACCCCTTCAGTCCCTCTAAGAACTGAAACTAAGATTTGAAGTGACCCTGTCTGACTCTAAAACCTAGACTCTTAGTCTTCCGGTGGAGTTGTTACATTTCCTTTTTCTAGGGCGGTGTTGCCTGGAATTGCCTTGGAAGGCTTTGTGGGTGTTTGGGGGTTAAATTGCACTAGGAATCAGGGAAATGGCAGAGAGTGGGCAGGCCTTCCAGGTCAAGAGACCAGACAGGAGAAAGGAAGGAGTCCTGAGACAGGAGTTTCGGATTCTGTTCCTCTAAGAGTGTGGGTAGAGGGGGCCAGCTGACAGGATGCCTTGTATGGAGTTAAACTGGTACCAGAAGATATGAAGGGCCATGTGTACCAGGCCATTTTGTCATCTGTGAGAAATCCTAAAGCTTTCGAAGCAGAGAAGTAACTCATCAATGCAGTGCCCTAGACAACCCAGTTTCTTCAGCAAGATTGTAAGAAGAAAAAGGAGCCAGAAATGGAGGGAAAACCAGTGGTTTTAAAGAGACTTAAAGACCCGTCAACTGCAATACGAGAACTTCATTTACATTCTGATTTCAAAAAACAGACCCTTTTTTTTTTAAGATTTATTTATTTATTTGGCGGGGTAAGGGCGACTCAAGCAGACTCTGCACTGAGCGTGGAGCCTCACAGAGGGCTCCATCTCACGACCCTGAGATCGTGACCTGAGCTGAAACCAAGGGTCGGACGCTTAACCAACTGAGCCACGCAGGCACCCCAAAGAACAGACCATTTAAAAATTATGAAATTTGAGACATTTGAAGATTTAATATGAAATTTGAGACAGTTGCTTCTTTTAATATTGGTATTAAGGAATTCCTATTAAAGCTTTTTAGGATGATGATCTGGTGATGGCATACATGTTTGAAAGTGTGTAGCCTTTAATAACACACTGAAATCTTGACGGATGAACTAATACGCTGTCTGGGATTTGCTTTCCTATGAAGGGTGGGCATAGTATGTACGCAGACAGGGATCAGATGAAATGAGATTAGCCATGAGCTGAAGCTGGTGATGAGTGCTCATTACACACTCTGTCTGCTTTGGGAAATGTTAAAAATTCTTCACAACCACCACAACAAAAAATCTTAACAAACAAAAAAAAAGTATTACAGAAGATTGATCTGCCTGGTGATTTGAGGGTAAGAGTTGAGAGATTGTGGAATACTGGTAGAGACTCATTTTGATGGAAATAATGAATTAGGAGAAAAAAACTCCAAGGGGGAGAGGACAGGGTTTTTGTACGCAACATCGAAATAGCCTGGGGTTACTTCTTTGCCGGTTAACACGGTGTTTTTGTTTTTAATGATACTATTTCAAAGAAGTGACAAATGAGCTTTGTATATTGTGAAATAATTTCAGTGACTACGAATTGTAGTGTCTTGGCTTTATTTTATATTAGAATGACAACGTTAAAAGTAAAAACTATTAGTCCTATGATTTATATTGGTTTTTATTCCTGTTTCTGATCAGTGCCTAGAATGCTGAGAAATCTAAAGAATGACATAGTAAGAGACTAAATCAACATATACTTTTTCCTTTCTAATAGGACTCACTGCATTCCTTAATGGCAACGCTAAGCTCCTCTAATCCTTTCTTTGTTCGCTGTATCAAGCCAAACACCCAGAAGGTAAGATTTACAGCAGTGCTAGACTGAGGCTGGGTCTTTAAGGACACTGCCTCCTGGGGGCACTTTCTCTAAAGTCCTTTCATCATAGATGGTTCAAGCATATATGACATTATTATAACCTAACATTAAATGGAAAAATTCCCTTTGTCTCTTGGGCCTATTTGTCTGCTTCTGAAGGATGCTATTAAGCTTTAGAGAAATCTAGTTTAAAAGGAAACGTTGTGAAGCTTTCATGATTTTTTTTTTTTTTTTTTTTAAGGATTTGGTTTGAAATTTTGGGGCAGTCTTCTATTATGGAAGAGATATTGGTGTAGGTTTTGTGGTTGATTTCTTTTTTCATGTTGCTTTCTTGTTAAACATGATGAAGGCTCTGTATTCTAAGTAGCAATGCTGACTTTGAAGGATTCTAACCATGTGGTCAGGCCTAATTTGAAAACTCCTGAAAGGCTGCCATCGTCAGTTTTCATGGGTAGGCTCTGTGAGGTTAGCTTTTTAATGCCGTAGCCTGATCAGAAACAGTATGAGTGTTATAAGAAGCTATCTAAACAAAGAAAATTTAGTATTCAATGTATGTAGTTGCTGAATCTAAGACTAAATGGGCACCTTGCCCTAAAATGTTGTTGAAAAATGGAAATTATCTTGATTGGGGAAATAATCAACTCTTAGTAACCTCCCGAAGATAGGGACCCCCCCCAAAGACAGAAATGTCATTGGTCCCTTATGTGGAAATAGGCTTGAGCAAAGTAATTTGACCTGAACTGTTTTCCCGAGACTTGTGTTATATTCTGATAACTTTGCTGATGCTAGATCTTACTTTTTATCTTGTTTACCAGTTGCCTGTGACTTTAATATTAGTGATTCCTCATTTATGGTTTAAAAATGTTTCTAAGAACAGGAATATTGAACTCTCTGTCTTCTAGGATGGATGCTTTCTTTAACCAAGAGTAACCTGTTAGGTTTGCTGGCTTACTATGAGCCGCGATGGTGGGGAATTTGGTATTTGTAAGGCATAAAGCAGCTGAGATTGGTCCTCTGTGGAAGATCTGTGCATCTGTTCTGGTAGCTTAAAAGAGTAGCTTGTCTTTCTATTTCTTGAATTTATATTCAGATGTCTTAGATTATCACAAAAATGGCAGCATATACCATATGTAGTTTGGGGACACAATGTAGGAAATTACTAGTCAAAACATAGTAATATACCATGTCAGCTGGTGTATATTTCGCTTCATAACCTCAGTGGGCAGTATTTACAATACAAATGGACTTCACGCTTTGGATCTATACTCACAGGAGCTGTTTGACCTGTTACTCTTCCTCTCTTTACAACAGTGTTAATAATACCATATTTTATCCTTCAGACATGCCATTTTTTTCCCAAAATATAAGGACCTGGGTGTTGGGGTGTATTTTACAGCTTCTGGCAAGCCATAGTTTAATTGGGAGCTCTTGTCTTGTTTCTGGGATGTGTAACCTAATCATGCAGGTTTATAGGCATTGGTGTCTTAGATTTAGTGAAATGGGGACCCTCCATGCCAGCACTAATATAAGGATAGAAATTTTAATTCGAAAAACTCGGTGCCTCGTTTATTTGTTTTCTTTCTCAGGTGACATGGAATTTTTCCTTTAAATTGTAATCGCTTTTGAAATTAGGCCTGCTTGAAAACCCTTCAGCAGGCAGAATATTGAAGAAATTACCTCTTTTTGATGTCTGTTTTTTCTGGCTGGGATTTGACTGTGCCTAATTGCTTTGGTTTTTGCATTTAAGGGAATGCGCCGGCCCAGCCTCCTATTTCATGTGTCCTGCCTACAGGCTTTCCATCGCCTGACCTGTGGCAGACACTAGTTAATGCTCACCAAGAGATGGGCCCTAGGAGACTCTGGAAAGATGTCTTGGTACCATTTGAAATGCAACCAGAAAGTAAAGGCTCAGACACGTGAACCGACTTGTCTGAGGCCCAGGATGTAGGTGTGATTTTAAGTGTGAAGATGCTAATTAGAATATGGAAATAGTTAATTACGACTTGCTTAGCATTCATTTGGTCCCGTTGAAAATATCAGATGTTACTGGTGTTGATGGTCTATGAAATGGATGTAAACAACCCTCCTGCGGAGTTTATTACAAGTTTTCTTCTGTCCAAGGGTTGGTGCTTCTAGAAACTTCATGGGGAAAATCCTACCTGCTGTCACCCCATAGATGGGGAGTATATATTTCTGGTGCAAAGGGATGACACTGTCTCTCCCTACGTCATACCCTTTTCCAGCAATTTGTTCTTCAGGGGACCTTGAGAGGATGTACTCAAGCTTACGTGTATGTAGGTATATTGTGCATCATTCAGGAACATGGATCATGGGTTTGGGCAGATTTGGGAGGGTTTATTTTTGAAAATTCTATGACCAGAGGGGTAAAAACAGTGGCTTTAAAGTCTGTGGCCTAAAGACATGTGGCCTTAGAGAAAGTGAAGGAGTTGCTTTGTGCTTTTAGGAGCATATCCAACATATCCAAGACTCCTGTGGTAGCTTTTTTGAGTGTGAGCACACAGCCCAGTGGGCCCTGAGCTTGTAGGAGAGGCTGCCTCCCCTCCTTGACAAGCGTGAAGCTCAGAGTGGGTGCTTGGGCCTAAAGCATCTGGAAGTCCTTTGTTGGGAATATTACAAGGTTTTTGTTATTTGGGATTTTTGTGTTTTGCTTTGAAAAGTAAGTGCAAGCAGGGAGAATATAACTGAAATGCTAGACATTCTGTCAATTCAGCTATAGCAACTGTGGACTTTTTTTAGAAACAACATGTAGCTAATCTTAGGTATTGTATAAAAGACATTTCACTAGCATTGAGAAATTCTGGTGCCAAGTTAGGAGGCAAATTTTAAAAAGCCTACCTTTGAATACAATGGAATATTATTCAGCCATAAAAAAAAAGAATGAAATCTTGTCATTTGCAAAAACATGGATGGAGCTAGAAGCTATTATGCTGAACAAAATAAGTCCAAGAAAGACAAATGTCGTATGATTTCACTCATATGTCAAATTTAAGAAGCAAAACAAACAAGCAAAGGGAAAAAAGAGAGGCAAACCAAGGAACAGGCTCTTAGCTGTGAAGAACAGACTGATGGTCACCAGAGGGGAGGGGGTGGGGAGATGGGCAGAATAGGTGATGGGGATGAAGGAGTTCACTTGTGATGAGCACCGGGTGATGTATTATTGAATCACTATATTGTACACCTGAAACTAATATTACCCTGTGTGTTAACTATACTGGAATTAAAATAAAAAGTTAAAAAGAAAAAAAAACAAAGCCTACTTCTCCTTAGGGGCTCGTGTGCGGTCAGTTCTTTGCCTTACACAGCACTGCAGGATGTAATCTTCTGCTCGGCCTAGAATTTTGGAGTTTACAAAGGGCAGACTTCTCCACTAGACAATTTTTAGGTGGCAGTGTAGCCTGTTAGCTTTTTTCTGTTGTGATTCATTGGGCAGTACTAGTTTCTGGCTCAAAGTGTCCAAACCAACACCAGGAGATTTCCCTAACAAAGGAAACCTGCTTTGCTTCATCAGAATTTCTCCCCAAGGGTGTCCCATGGCCTGTGATCCCTCCCTTCTGTCCCCGCGTGGTGTTTTAGCAAATAAGTTCTAGTCAGAAAGTCTGTCATTAACATTGCTCAGAGAAACCCTGAGGAAGTGCAGGACAGAATTAAAGAAGGGAACAAACATAAATATCAGGAAAACCTTCTGGGGTGTGAGCCCTGGTTGTCTGCAGTTCCCAGCCTCGAATGTGGGGAAGGCGAGGCTGTCCCTTGTCAGGAACGTGCCTGGCTGACCCTCCTCACTGTTCCTTCTGGAGGTTTGATGTGAGGAACACTTGGATCCTAGAGGGGAAACATCCTCACTTCCTGCAGCATCCTCCTCAGGCTTTCAATCCAACATAACAGTATCCTCAAAGATTCTGTCAGCGTCTCCTCCAAAAAGGCAGGACTTGGGTCACCTGAATCACCTCGAGGCTGAAGGCCAGTGGAGGAAGGCTTCTAGTAGAGATGGCGGCTGGGAGTGAGGTTTATCTAAGGGAAGAGGGGAAGAGTGAGGAGAGGGACGTGCCAAGGGGAGGCCCCAGGGAAGGGAAACTGTGAGGTCTGTGAGGGGGCACTGCAGTCATATTTGCTGGAAACTGGAATATCAGGCGGAGTACAGAGCTGGAGACAGAGTTCACCCGACCGTGGTGGCCTTGTCTTTGAAGCACCCTCTGTGAGCCCTGAGACGCAAGGACCTATCAACTTCTCACATGGCGGTCTTTGAAAGACTTGAGAGGAGGCCAGGGCTTTGCACTTAAATGAATCCTGATGACCTGTATCCCTCTCTGTCATGATGCCACTGTTTATATCAGACTAGATTCCTCATTTGGACACTACCCAAGACAGGCTGCCACCACACGGGAAGTGAGGACACACTGTGCAGGCATTATGAAAACCTAAACCTTCTGTTTCCAGAGGTCCAGTGATTCCGTGAAGGAATTAATGAATTCAGCACATTCAGTCCTGGGGACTTTATATTTGTGTGATCCAGGTGCTGCCTGCCATTTGGTTTCTTGGGGGTTTTTTTTGTGTTTTGTGTTTTGTGTTTTAGGCTTGAACTCAGGATCCTGAGATGCCGACTGAGCCATCCAGGCAATCCCCTCCCCCACCTTTTTTTTTTTAAACAAAGACCAAACATTTCTTTAAAAAGTTCTGATGATCATGTGGCATATTTCCTACCTTGAATTTTTGTCCTGTTCTTCCTCAATCTTTTTCTCTTTCCTTTTATTCTTCTTACTTGTCATTAGCCTTACTGAGCTTTCTTGCAGCAATTTTTTTAGTCATTGTTTTCTCTACCCTAATCCCATTTTCTGAATAAAGTGTTCCCTACATATGGAAGATCTTAACCAAGTACAACTTTGTAGGACCTACCTTGCCTGTCTTTGCACCCTGCCACATAGCTCAGTGTCCAGGCCACAGTATGTGCTCAGTAAATGGTGAATTGAATCGCTTATCCAAGTACATTGTGCACTCACTCATGGTATATGAGTGCTTAACTTTGCCAAAGATAAAGACCTAACTTACTACTTTTTTTTTTTTTTAAAGATTTTATCTTAAGTAACCCAGTGTGGGGCTCAAACTTATAACCCCAAGATCAAGAGCCCATACTCCACAGACTGAGCCAGCCAGGCACCTGCTGACTTGCTGCTTTTAATCCTGACGGCTGCAGGTTTCATTCTAGTTAATTTATTTCAGGCATGTTTTTTTTGCTTCTGGATCCTCTTTGATTGATGTGGGTGCAAGTTACCCTAAGGATATACCAGGAGATCAGTATTAGGGTGATATCCTTAATATGATTCAGCCTGTCTATGTTCAAACATCAGCACACGATGCTAGAATATCTCAGGGCTCTTGGGGGCAATTGGTTTGGGAGAGTTTTGCTTGTCTGAATATACTGGCCGTGCTTGTTTTTGCCGTTCTTCCATGGGCGGCTGTTTGCCCAGGACCGCGTTTACGAGGGCCCCACCTGCCCCCGGCCCGGCAGCTCTCTGCTCTCCCTCTGTGCACTCACGGGGTTCCCTGCAGAACAGGGTCATCCACTGGTGCTCCACACCGAGGTCACAGATGTCTGTGCTCCGCTCCGGCCAGACACAGGACATGAGGAGGCGCCATGGTCCTGGGAGTGTGGGTGGGAGGCCTACCGCAGGGCCCCACAGGGGCCGTGGGGCGAGACAGAAGTGGAGCAGAGGTGTGTGCCTAGGTTCCTGTCCCCCCTCTTGTCACTGAGCAGTCCTGTGGCCTTGGGATTGCTTCCTCCTCTCTGAGGTGTGGATGTGGGCAGCACCTGTGTAGGGGACAGTTGTAGGTAGTAAATGAGCTAAGGGGGACACGAAACAGCTGTGTTAGACTATGTGGAAGTATTCATCCCTGCGCTGTAGGTGGGAAACGGAGAACATGCTCCACGTTTTTACAGCTCTCTCCGTCCTCACAGATTCCAACCCCAGTTTGTGCTGGATCACAGGAAAAGCTTCCTGAGACTGTTGCCAGCCCTTTTCCTTTTTGGGTTTAGTTTTAAATCACCTATCTTTGACAGATTGTTGTAACTGCTGCTGTGGGTTTTTGTTTGTTTGTTTTTTGGGTTTTTTAAAAATTTTCTTTAGTCCTTGACACTGTTACAGGATAAACATTTCAATTTTTAAAAATTGCCTTTATCTTTTATTTCTTTTTAAGTAATCTATACACCCAGTGTGGGGCTCGGACTCATGACCCCCAAGATCAAGAGTGGGATGCTCTACCAACTGAGCCAGCCAGGTGCCCCTAAAATTGACTTTATATTTTTTAGAAACTTTTAAGTTTACAGAAAATTTGAGCATATCGCATGGAGTTCCCATATCACTCTCCATCCCCCTCAACACACATACACACACACACACACGCACGCACGCACGCGTGTGGGGTTTTCCCTCCTATTAACATTGTACATGAGTACGTGAGTTTGGCATGTTTGTTATAATTAATGAACCAGTACTCTAAAGTCCAAAGTTAACATTAAGGCTGTGTTGTAAGGCTCTTTGAGTTTTGACATATGCACATGGTCAGGAAGTGTCAAAATGCCAAGTATTCAGTCTATTCCCAATATGATGAACATTTTCTCAGGTAATAGTTCCTAAGAATAGGACTGTTTCTGATTGGCCAAAAGGCGAAGCACTGAGAATGAGATCTCTATTGCGCAGGATAAAATGCAAATGATACTGTTCTGTGTGGAAGAAACCCACAAAAACCACATGAGAAAGTGGGGAGAGCAAAAGCATCAGGAGCACCAGGGAGCTAGGACATCTTAGAGCTATCTGGATCATCAGCCCCCTTGACTCCTCTCTGCGTTCAGTTGGTCTTACAGCCTTTAGAGGTGGTTCCGTTTCCTCCACATACCTCCTGGAAAATGCCCCCTTTGCATTGAGGAACCTTCCATAATTCTTCCTGTCCTTCTGATTGCCCCTCGTGTCGCCTGCTCGCCTGTAACTGGAGCGCCCCTTGCTAGCATCTTGACTTTTGAGAACATCACATACAGACAGACGCCTCATAAAAAGGCAGCTTTACCTTTTCAGGAAATTTTAGTAAAGGAGGCATTAAAGCAACCATTCTTCTCCCTGAACAAAACAATCCCCTTACACCCCTCCGTGGTCACTTGAATCCTGTTTACCATGTTGTCATGGCAACCATTCAGTAGCGCCCTGCAAAGCCCAGGATAATAGCCACAGATGAAGCTCTGCTCAAGTGAAGAGTGTTGTTCTCAGGGTCACATCTAGATTGCTCGATTTTGTCTCGTGGCTTTTTCTTCTTTAGTAATAGGCCCTCTTTGAAAATTGGGGGGGCCTTCAAGTGTCTTCACACACTTGTTGGGGGCATGGGAAGTGGTTAGTTTGCTCCTGCCGTTAAAACGCAGGATTGCTCCAGCAATCGCTAGCCCGCCAGTCTCGCCGGGCTGGACTTCCTTTCAGTAGAGTCGGGAATGAATTAAGCAGGCAGAGCCCAAGACACCACATAAAAGCCTGGGAACAGCAGCGAGCCGAAGAAAGCCCGTTTTTGTGTCCGTTGCCTCGGATGCTTGCAGTCCCGGGCTGCTAAAGATGCAGCCATTGACAGTGGACAAAAACTGAAGGGGCACGAGAAGCCCAAGGTAGGAGTCTTTCTCTTATTTGAGCCGCTTCAAAGTTTCATGGGCCTGGGAATGATCGTGGGTAGGCTAAAATTTGGTGGGGAAGTGTTCTAAGCCTGGGAGAAACAGGCTTTTCCGTCTCTCTGAGCACCAGAAAGGTTTAATTTCTAAACAGGTGGGTAAGTGCTCTATGAGTTGGAACTGCTAACGCTTTGTCAGGACGAAGGACGTTACCTGATCAGGCATCGATAATGGGATATATTTTTGATAGGAAATTCGCCTTGTATAGGAAAACTCATTTTTAATACGAGGTTGGAAGGGGAGATTGCTGGCGGTAGTTTCTTTTGTTTGTATGGGTTACCACGAGGCATTTTGCCTTAGAAGTTTACACGCCACAGACCTGTAGCTTTTCCTCGCCTTGTACTTTGTGTGAACCTTTGAAGGAAATCTGCCCAAGAAGAATCCTTTCTTTTTAAAGTGTATTGTAAACTGGTTTGGACCCGAATGTGGAAATGGAGGAGTGACTGGAGTTGGCTGGTCATCTATTGACTATCGTATGCTGATTTTGCACCAACATCACACGCCAGAATTTTTCAATCAGCCCAGAGAAACCTGATGAGGCACATTTTGTTGAGATTCTTAGTCCCCCCCAAAATGTCCCCCCAAAGAAAGAACATGATAAAGAGCGACTGAAATGCTAATCTCTGCCTCCACCGGACACTTGAATGTGTTCAGTTGATCTCCATTCATTTGCTAAAAGTGCCCTTTAAGGGAGCAAGTTTTAAATGTGAAGGTGGTCTTTCATATTAAATTGACTTACATTTAAAAGAAGCGAATAATAATGTGGCTGACGGCTACTTGGCTAAATCTACTTTCACGGAAATAAATTTCCAGCGCCGGGTGAAAACCCAATGTGTTAGAAGCCTTTACCATCAGGCTTAACAATCTTACCAGTCATTAATCTGACATAAAATTAATTACCACCGTGAGAGAGAGGTGGAGTGTTAGTCACTAATGGGAAAGTTTCTGCCTCTCACAGACTGAGTTTCCGTACCCACATTTCAATATGTAGCTCCCCCGGGGTCAGAATCCCATTGCTTTGCAGGCTGGCTTGAGTGACAGGAAACACTCCCTCCCATGTTAAAGGATACTTTTCGGGAAGACTGTGATTACAGAGACCCGCCAAGTCTGCCCTGCTGGCTTCCACCCTGGGAGGTGCCTCCTACCTGGGAGGTACCAAGCTGCCAGGATGGGGTAAACATTTTCCCCTGTGCCCACCGTGACAGATAGTCATGGCCTCCTCACCTGAGCCCTCCAGCCGTGCGTTTCAACTTTGGCTGTTCTTCTGGAAATGGCGACCAATCAGCATAGCAGCCCCTCTCCAACATTTGAGCCAATCCAAGTCTCAGGCCTTCCGTCTATTTGATGCAAACTGTGGGGTGATTTTTTTTTTTTTTTGGTTGCTAACTTAAAGCATTGGCATTTTCACAGGCAGCCCCTTTAATGTGTGATTTCTGTGAGTGACTTTGTTCTAAAGACCCACCACTGCCCACCCAGCAACTTTACAGAGAGCCAGTTCCCAAAGCGGTGGCCCCCCCTTGATGACTCTGGAGCAAAGGGCCCAGGTTGGAGCCCAGACCAGAGGGTAGAGGTGGGGGGTGCATTGCGGCGTGGTACTTGGGCTCAGAGACTAAGCCTCCCTGGGTCTCCTCACAGCCTTGGAAGAGGCCCACTGCACCTCCTAGTCTCCTCAGCATTTTGCTTTGTTGACCCTTGACCCTGGGGTGTCCCCCCTATTCCCGCCTCAAGCTGGCTCTTTCCCTGATACACAGAAATGCTACAACATAGATTAACAATAATAAGAACACCACCACAGTTAGTAACTGGGTTTTGCCTCCAGCCCTCCTCTATATAAAGGCAGTACTTACTGATTATAAAATAATTGGAAAATATGCAGAATATAAATTTAATTTAAATTCTTTACATTTTATTTAGAGGCTGCTCTTAATTTTATAACTATATTAGCAAACTGTATCTTAAAGCATTCCTGTGCTTTTTTTTTCACGACTACAGAATTCTGTCAGTGACTATACTTTCAAATAAACTCTATTACTGCACTATTTCCGTTTCTTGTTGTAAACAATGCTTCTGTATTATTCATGTGTATTATTACCTGTTCACATTCAAGATTGTTTGTTAAAGGTAAATCATCAGTTTATTTGCTAAATCACAGCATGCGCATTGCTATGACTCAGATGTATACATCCACACGGCCACATGTTCATTAGGGCCAACAGCGAACAGGAAGACTATTTTGCAGCGTGTATAACAGTGGATTTATAGCCCTAAAAAGTAGCCCTTAGAAATCAGGAAGAAAATAACAAATGTGTTGGTAGAAAAATGAGTAAAACACATGAATGAGAAATTTGCGAGAGGTGATACACAAATGGGAAATAACCTGACAACTTCGGTAGTATAATCAAGGAAATAAAACTTTAAAATAGATAATTTTGCCTGTGTGAAGACTGAACGAGTTTCTTGGTTTTGTGTTGCTTTTTAATAACGCTCCCAGGGCAGTCGTGGAGGAAACTCCCATTAATGTATGCGGGGAGTTTAAATTGTGGCAGCTTTTCTGAAGAACAGTCTCCTCCTGTCATCTTGATTGAATGTTTTCTTGCCTCTCCTGGGACTGTAAGCCATCTGTTTTTCTCCCTCGTGCTGTCAAAAGTTCCTTCTCTCCAGGTTCCATCTCCTCGCTCACACTCTCTTTGTATTAAATATATGTAAATATTCTAATGTTTAATATAGAAATATATACAGGGGCGCCTGGGTGGCTCAGTGGTTAAGCGTCTGCCTTCGGCTCAGGTCATGATCCCAGAGTCCTGGGATCGAGCCCCGCGTCGGGCTCCCTGCTCGGCGGGAAGCCTGCTTCTCCCTCTCCCACTCCCCCTGCTTGTGTTCCCTCTCTCTCTCTATCTCTCTCTGTCAAATAAATAAATAAAATCTTAAAAAAATAAAAATATATACGTAAAAGGGAGGGGAGACGGGAGGGAATAGGGAATGCTCCCCTGAGCAGTCTCTTCACTGCTAAGTATTTCCAAAGAGAGGCCATGCCCATTTTCTTTCTAATGCTGTGCCATCAAAACTGCCCTAGCCTCCCTTTGGCTGAAAGCTTCCAGGTAGTTTTCCCTGCCCTGCCCTCCTCATCCCCTACCCTCACCCACCAAGGCCTGTGACCTAGCCAGCCACCCCGCCTTCCTGGCACCTGTCTGACTAGGCCTCCTGCCCTCCCCCTTTCTCTTGACTGGTTCCCGAGTTGTAGGCCCGGCCTCAGGTTCTGCCCTCCTCCTCCCCTGCCCGTTCCTGCAGAAATGCTGCTCACTTCTCCCCTCCGGCTCTCAGCAAGGTGAGTACCTCTGCACTGTATTTTTCCCAGCCCCAAATCCTCCTCTAAGCTTTGGCCTCCTTGGCTAATTTTGTAACCCACTTTTTTTTTTTTTCCTGGGTTTCTGAAGTTTCTAGTTCTGTGCTGGTCTGCATCCCCTGCATCACATTTCAAATTGGAATGTGTTCATAATTTCACATTCTTTACCTTCCGCCTCATTGTTTATCGGGTTTTTCTTATTTTTTGGGTTATAGCAGAATATTGCAACGTTGGTGCCATTGGCGTTTTGGACGGGCCGATCCTTTGCTGTGGGGCCCCGTTCTGTGTGGTGTAGTAGGACCTGTAACAGCTCCCCTGCCTTCTCCCCATTCGATGCCAGTAACAGCCCCCACGGGCCTCCAGACATTTCCAAACCTCCCCCAGGAAGCAAAGTTGCCCTGCTTGGCAACCAGTGAGTTATGGTATCAGTGCTGATTATTTCTTCATTTTTATCCTATTTTCCCTTTGCTCTCAGTAAAAATGGCATCTATGTACAATTTCATTTTTTTAAAAAAGATTTTTTTTTTTCAAATAAGACTTGTTTTTTTTTTTTTAAAGATTTTTATTTATTTATTTGAGAGAGAATGAGATAAAGCATGAGAGGGGGAGGGTCAGAGGGAGAAGCAGACTCCCTGCTGAGCAGGGAGCCCGATGCGGGGACTCGATCCCCGGACTCCAGGATCATGACCTGAGCCGAAGGCAGTTGCTTAACCAACTGAGCCACCCAGGCGCCCAAAAAAAGATTTTATTTATTTATTTGACAGAGACACAGCGAGAGAGGGAACACAAGCAGGGGGAGTGGGAGAGGGAGAAGCAGGCTTCCCGCCGAGCAGGGAGCCCGATGCGGGGCTCGATCCCAGGACCCTGGGATCATGACCTAAGCCAAAGGCAGACGCTTAACGACTGAGCCACCCAGGCGCCCCCAATTTCATTTTTATTATACCAATTGTTCGGGCTTTGAACCTTGAGTTTTACTATTGAATATAGGGTGAAAAGAGAAAATGGCGTATTGTTTAACATTTTTCCAGATATTCCGAGTCCCTTGTTAACATGTATTGTTTCCTAGTAAGTAATATTAGAAAATTTTAAAGGGGGGGATGGGGTGCCCTTAATATCAGTGTGTCTTGCAGGATTACGTAATTATTCTGTGCTACTACCCACTTTCTCAGATGAATGGGTGGCCTAGTTTCAGCCACTCTGAAAGGATAAAACAGCTCATTAAAGTGTGCCAGATGCTTCATTTGTCACTGTTTCACTTAAAAGGGAATACTGTTTCGCTTTGGAATTATACTGTGTTACACTCCAAGTTTGCCTTTATGAAATGCAAGACAAGTGTCCCTGTTAAAAATATTGCAGCATCCCCATCTCAACCCCCTCCACGTTTATAATGAAAAGTTCACTACCACACAAATGTTTTAGAAACTGTTAAGTAAAGCTTTTTAAAAAGTCTCTTTAGATACACAAGAAAACAAAGTTTGAATATGCGTACTCAAGTTGATAACAGACTTCTGCTTTTGAGCCTGAAAGGATTTAAAGGACAAGGGTTTTTGGATATGAAATCTTTTTAGTATACCTTAATACTGTTTCCACTGGGACAGCTTAATTAAGGCTATTACAATACATAAGTAGAGGACTGAAACCAATTTGGGGGAGTCAAATACGTCCCACAAGACTGTGAGGGCCGAAAGTAAAGCATTGTTAGTATGTTCATGGTGGCTTGAGAAATTGCAGAAAGAAAATTAGCCTGGCTTCTTTTCATTTACTTCTCTCTCTCTTTTTCGGGGTTCATTTGTTTTTGTATTAACTCTGAAACATTGGCTTGTGTATTTGATTCATGGACATCATTACGTCAATTCCAATAAAGCTTGGACTACTGAATTTATATCGGACCCCGCTTGCAGTTCCTAGGGCCTTTTAGTCCCAGGTGCCATGTAAACTGAGGTCCTCCGTGGAGGTGGAGGGGCAGTTTGGACCTCGTTATGACGTCATTTGGTTTGGATTTCCAGGATTCTAACACACCTGTCAGTCCTCCGAGCCCAGTAGCAAAGGTGCAAAAAGGTACAAAAAACTGTAAAACTCAATGCACCTGACCATCTCTTAAAGCAGTCATTGTCTGTAGCCTGGTGTCATCAGCAGATGGGCCACTTCTACTTGGGAGCGCCTGCTGTCTAGAGCTGAGCTGGAGGCACTTCCCGGTTTACACATACTTGGGGCTCTGCCAGGGTCCGCAGAGTGAAAGCCTTTCCCTTCTCATGCTCGATTAGAAAAAAATGAGCTACAATACAATCATCAGTTGTTCTCCATGACTCACCTTGCCTGCTCCCAGCACATCCACGCTCCTTGTTACAACATGTTGACGTAGTTACATGATTGCGAAGGTGGTTTGGAACTAATGGAAGAGCCTTTAGCCACTGGCCTGGATGCACAGGCTTTTTTGTTCTCTGTTCTGGTCATTTTGGCAACCAGCCTCACGCACAGATTGCCCTCTGCTGGGTGCTGTGGGGGCATAAAGGGATAGACACCCTTCCGTTGCATATTAAGTCTATTGAGGATTGGGTGCTAAAAGCTAGGAAGCAGCGAAGACGTGAACAGATTACGTCTGAATCCTTTCTGTCTCTGTTCATGATCCCTGACCAGCCTCAAATGCCAAAACACTGATGGGGGGGCATGGGGAGTTGGACCAGGAGCATTTGCAGAGTGTTCCCCAGTATATATCATCGTAGTGGTTGTAGTCCCACGGTTTTCTTGCCTGAATCACAGAACTTGAACTCTGTCTCAACACTTATCCTTCCCAGCCTAGTGACAGTGAGCCAACCTGGGCCTGTTTTTCTACATATTCTGGGGCTAACGCTGCAAGGCTATCATAATTCTCAGAGAACAAGTTGATTTTTTTGCTGCTTGCTAGAGAATAAGGCAGTCTGTCCTTTAGACAATAAATGGGTGACTCCTTAAACATTTTTGGATTACAGTAATTAATGAAGATGTATCAGGAGGCCGTGTATCACGGTGGACTGAGCGAGGTTTTACAGAAAATGCTGTACTCACCGTCCCCAGGCACGTGTCACTGGTCTTTGAGTCCGCAGTGTTCTCGTTGATGGAGTAAGGACAGAAGTCATCCCTTTTTTTAAGATTTTATTTATTTATTTGCCAGAGAGAGCATGCACAAGCAGGGGGAGCGGTGGGCAGAGGGAGGGGCAGCTTCTCCCCACTAAAGCAAGGAGCCCAACGCGGGACTCGATCCCAGGACCCTGGGGTTCATGATCTAAGCCGAAGGCAGGCACTTAACCGACTGAGCCACCCAGGCGTCCCAGCAGTCACCCTTTTTTAGGGTGGTTACGAGGATTGACTGTGATCATGTCTATAGAACCCCCAGCTCAGACTGGCACACGGTGGCCACTGATGATAATTATCCTGCTGGTCCTTACGGAAAGAGGCAATGTGTATGTCTTGGAGGAGGCCACCGATGGCAATTGTGTGGTAGACCCGGCAAATCGGGGTGTTCGTTTCCTCTCACGACCTATCATTTGTATTGATTCACCACTCACTGAAGTTGACACTGCACCCTCAAATAGATTTATTAAGGACCTATATTCATTTTGAGGTAAATGTAGAAAAAGACCCATTTGTGGGAAAAGTATTATTAGAACCCTCAAGACCATTCTTTAAATCCAAGAATGGGGAAAGCGGTTATGGTCAATTGGATCCCTAAAGGAAGTGGATAGATAGGTTATTCTGAGGACAGGTGAAGAGAAAAGAACGTTTTATTGTCATACGTGTTTTCTGTTTGGTGTGTCTTTCTCAGGTTTCGGAATGTGTTCTGTATACGTATCCCTTTTATTTTTTTTTTTACCATTTTGCTTGGGTAGTGGAAGGGTCTTGAACTTAAAACTCTTTTGTGCTGATTCTCAGACACCAGGGTCATGAAGAAATGTGCCAGAGTGCAGATGAGCCGGTGTGGCACATCTCGCTTTGGGCTCTTTAACCGTGGGGGGGGACAACGGGGTGGCGGGGGGGGGCATCCGATTTAAGCATCTTGAGTCAAACAGCTCCGAAGCCCGGCCCCTCCCTCTGGCTGCGGAGTCCTGTCGAGGCCCCAGGGATGGGAAGAACCTGGCCTTTGAGCATTGCCTGACCTCCCGTTTCCTAGCAACTCCCAAGTGCTCAGTGGAATATTTTGTGCTGTTCCTAATTTATACTTAACAGATACTGGCTGTGTTTAAGGCTGGCTAATTTCCCATTATGACTTGCAGACAACCACTTTTATACATGAATAAGCAAGAGAAAGGACTCCTGGGAGGCTGTGCTCACCGGCACCCCTTTCTCACCAGGACTTCATTTTCCTTCTAGAAAGTAGAATTTACCAAGGACTTGCGAACACGTGGCCATTTCCCCACAGAGACAGGCTGCACTGAAGAGTTTTCAAGTAAAATTCTTTTCTTTGACATTTTTTTCTGATATCCCAGCCCATATTCATGACTATTGATAAGTCTGCTACATCCATTATCAGAGCAGCAACTCCTTCCTTAGCTGTATTCTTGTCAGCGAATGGAGCGACCACTTTCTGTTCCTTCCTGCGTAAATGAGGCGATAGGTTGGGGTGATTCTCATGCCCCTTCCAGCCCTCAGCTAACAGGCATCTGATGAAATCCTACTCTTTCTAATAATTGACGTCTCTCATTTGGGGGCTCAGATTTTTCCCAGTTGCCATTTTTATTTTCATACTTTTTGTAACCGTTCAGACTCCTCAGTCCTTATTTGCCTTTGTAGCAATTGTCTCTGGGAACTCCTTTTCCTCCGTATCCTAGCTTAAACTTAAGAAAGATGATCTTCATCTCTGATCTTCATCTCTCAGTGGCTCAGAAGTTTTTTGTCTCTGAAATTCAACACCTGAAAGCAAGAGACCACCGGTCTATTCTCTCTTCTCCTGATTATTATCTGTAGACTAATTTCTGCTCCCACGGTGGTCTTAGTGCCAACTGAGCAGCACTGCACTATATAAATAATAACTCTGGCCAAGCGTTACAGATGTGCGTCTGACAGATTTTCCAGGCTGTGGACATGGAAGCATGGAGGGCCACTGGGCACATGTCCCTCCTGTCTTGCACCTCCTCCCCTGCTTTTTGTCTTCGGGCTCAGCATCCTTCTAGCATTGGCATAACCTTGGTGATGGTGTGAGTGAGTCGGTCCGGTCCACGGCTACGTTAGTGGTTTCGTGGCTGGCTGGCACTTCCTCACCAGCGTCTGTGAGGAGACACAGCCGCCCTCCTAATGCGTATTTCTCAGCATGACTTTTCAGAGCGAGTGTGAATAAAAGGGCCTCTGACCTATTCAGTATGGTGGACGGAGCAATTGAAATAGAACAGTGATGGACAGTGAGGTTGAGGTTTAGTTTAGCAAGATAAAGGGTTTAATTATATTCACTGGATAAAATGGCAACAGCTTATACCCAAGAGGGAGGCTGCTTTAAGAGGATTTCCAGATGGGATTTATGCTAAGGATCAGACCTTCTGTCATCTTTACCGGGGTCTGTGGACAATTTAGAGCAAACCTGTGGTCTCCCTCCTGTCCGCCCCCCACATTTCTCTGTGTTTTTCTGAGTCTCTTTCAACACACATTAATTGACTCTCAAGACTGATTTATAGATACAGATATATCTCGAACTCCCAACCTCTGATTTTAAATTTATATGACCTCTTTGGAATTTAAATGTGCCCTATCAGCCCACCCTCTTGTCCTTCCACTGTTATTACTCTGTTTGATGGGACTTGTTTCTTTTTCTTGCCTAGACCTCAGTCCCCTAGTTTCTCTCTCTCTTTTTTTTTTTTTTTTTTTAAGATTTTATTTATTTGACAGACACAGCGAGAGAGGGAACACAAGCAGGGGGAGTGGGAGAGGGAGAAGCAGGCTTCCCGCCGAGCAGGGAACCCGATGCGGGGCTCGATCCCAGGACCCTGGGACCATGACCTGAGCCGAAGGCAGACGCTTAACGACTGAGCCACCCAGGTGACCCCCCAAGTTTCTCTTAATCTCCCCGTGGACTCACTCTGTAATTTCATTTTATGCCCCAGTTGGATTCATTGGTGGGCCTTAATTTTTTTTTTTTTATGGAACACAGCCTACATATTTTTAAAAGTGCTCAGATCATAAGTAACGTGCTTTGAAAGATCTCTGTGTGAGCCCAGACACAAGAACAGCGGCCCACGGCAGGGAGGAGAGCAGTTTAGTTATGAATTTGGGGCTTCGGTAAAGACTCTGGGCTCACTGACCTTTGTCCAGATTGCCAGCCTTGTCTTAGATGATGCCCACATTGTCCTCTCTGATCCCACCATGTCACTAGAGGATATAGAGAAATGTGCTGTGATTGGTTCTAGGACATGTCTGCGTCAGCCCTGGAGGAGGAGACCTTCCTGCCCTCAAAGACTTCCCACACTCCCGAACCTGATGTGAGCCTTCCAACTCTGGCGCATGACCTCACCTTGTAATCCGGCAGAGGACTGAGAACATCTGTCACTAGCGAACTCGCCTGCCCTCCTCCACAGTGTCCCCTCCCTCCGTCAGGTTCTCAGTGACGCGTTGAGTACAGTGTTCCCAAGAATTACGCTGTCCAAGCCTCTTGGCTATGTGGCTGCTTCACATGAGGCCACCAACTCGTGGTTCTCCTTGTGACCACAGGGCGCTCAGTCCATGCCTTCTGTCTTTGATTCTGACTTCTCTGACCTAGATTTGAACTTGACCACAGCCCTGGGATGTCCATCTGGCTTTGGCATCACATACCAGCTCATGTTGTCAGTGATGACGTCTGCTCTGCTATGTCTTCTGGATATTTGTGAAGTTTACTGTATTAACCACAATAGCATTTTCAGCTGTACGGCAACCTTGTGTTTCCACCAGGGATCTGGATGTTTCTGGAGCCTAAGCCCATTCCCCACTGGGGCCGCTTTCTTCCCAGGGGTAATCCTTCCCTTCCTCCACAGGACCTCTTCCATCTAACTGCAAGTCGTATAGGTGGGTCACACACACTTGCTTCCCCTCAGTCTCCCTTTAGAAAAATGACTCTTAAGTGACAGGACACAGAATATCTCAGCCGACAGTGACCTACACGATTTATACGTAGAAGTATCACATTTAATCAGCATTTGTTTAGAGGCTTCACAGTATTGGGGCTTCACATCAATGTGTCTGCAGTTCTCTTGGTCCTTCCTCAAGGTTGCAAAATGGCTGCCGTAGGGGCAACCATCACATCTTCACAGAATATCTTCATTCAGTTAACAGCTAGTTTTTAAGTGTCTCTTTGTCCCTTTGGGATGCATCTCTGAATCAAGCCAACAAAGATTTGGTCCTCTTAGAGTAAGTATTAACCCGTGAAAGGAATCAGGGTAGGGCCAAAAGAGCAGCTCTCCTTTTATTCAGAAGGAAAAATCCTCCCTCAGTAGGTTTGCCCCAGTCCACAGGAAGCTTGGGAGAGTGAGTGTCTGGCAAAGGTGGGTGGGTTTGCCTGGTTGGCTTGGAATGATCTCATTCCCAGGACAGTTGTCCTGAGTACAGTGGGAGTTCCATTAGCAAGGGAGGATTGATGGGCCCCACCAGCAAATAACACTTTACATGAGGAGTAGAGCGGATGAAGATGGAAAGATGGAAATACAAAAATATTTGTAACTTGTGTACAGCTCAGAGAACTTTTTGGGATGTGATATCAGACTTTCTGAATAAACATTTAACATATAACAGTTTTGAGGAAGAAGTTAGATAAATTTACGTAACTTATATTTTTTAAAGATTTTATTTGAGAGAGAGAGAGTGTGTGAGCAGGGGAAGGGGCAGAGGGAGAAGCAGACTCCCTGCTGAGCCCAGAGCCTAAGGAGGGGGAAGGACTGGATCCCAGGACCCTGGGATCATGACCTGAGCCCAAGGCAGACGCTTAACAGACTGAACCACCCAGGCGCCCCTTATTTGTTGAGCCTGATTTGACGTTAAACAATAGAAAGGGAAATAATTCCCGTACTTCATGCAAAATTAAAATTGTAATAACAGATTTGCATACACATGATTATCAAGGAATTTCTTATAAGCGTTGCCCAACTTTGACATTGGTATCTTGTAGAACCGCACTTCTCACACTGTGTGTGTGGCCAGAGAGTGGTTCTTTTTTATTGCCAATTTGTCGTGGAGCGGGAAGTTCGATGGTGCGTCCGTGTCGAATTGCTGTTAAAGATCCTGAGCGCTTTGCTCCCACTTCTGGTGTCTGTCTCATCATGGACCGGCACCCGTCACCAGCCACACCTGGAGGGTTGCCCTTCTGGTTCTTCCGCAAGGAAGAAGAGCGCAGAGTCTACTCACGGGTGCTAGTGCTTAGGACCTAGTGCTTAGCAGCACGTCACCTTGGGCGAGTCACTCTAGTTACACCGATTCGCTTCTTCCATGTCTATAAGGAAATCCTGTTCCTGGCTTACCCACTTGTCTTTATTTACAGGGTACTGGGAGATTTGATTGAGGTAGAGAAAATCTTTTGTGCAGAGTAGCCCATATTTAAATATTCGACACCGTTATTTGCTGTTTGGCTTTTAAAATCAAGGAGAAAACCAAAGCTTTTTTCCCCGGTAGTGAGAATTTCTTATCAGTTTAAATAGCAACTCTATTTAAACAGCCCAGGGGTTCCGTTTTGCAGGAACATGCTGCTTTTGGTCTTCCCCAAGTGAGGGGCAGAGAGCGTCCACAGGAAAGCCCCCCCGGTACCTCGTCCCCCAAGAGAGGTCTGGCGTGCAGGCCTGAAGGCTGGGAACTTCCTGCAGGGTTTCCTGGGAATTCATGGCCCAGAGGGAGGCAGGCTTGGGGGCATCTGTGTCCGGTATGTGCAGGAAAGGCGGGAAGGAAGCCCAGCCGTGTGCAGTATTCTGCATGCATGGCCGTGGAGAGGAACTCAAGTCAGAGCAGCAGGTGCAGGGGCTGTTGTTAAAAGCAGGAAACCGGAAAGGAATAAGAATGGAAGAAAGACACTGTGGAGGAGGGCAGGCTTGCATTCTTGTAATGCAAGGAAGCATTTGACCGAACGTTAAATACGTGTGGCTTTCGGGCCATTTGTGGGGTTTGGAAACAAGCATGTGACGCAAGCACAATGGTCGCTGAGACTCAAATGGGTAAATGTCCCCTGGACACAATTAAAGACAAAGTGCTTGTTCTGAACACCCGGGAGCTGGCCCTTAGCTGTAGCCTTTCCAGGCGTTTACTTGCCAGGTTTGGGGAACAGATTGATCGGGGTGCCCCCTTTTTGGCCTCTTCAGTCTAGCTTTATTACAGACCCCCCCGCAGTGGTGCACTTTTTTTTATTGTTATTATAGATGCTAAAGACGCTGGGTTCAGTAGCCTGTTAAAAGTAAAGCCAACTGAATGTCCTAGGAACCTTCTGGAGTGACATTAGAAACTTTGTATAAATTTATTAGGAAAAATGAAATCCGTATGTTTTGCTTGAGAACTGTGTTGTTATTTAGCACTTTATTTGAAGTTCATGGGAATTCTTCATGTCTAATTTCTTTAGAATCATTAGCCTCATGGAAATTGCCTGGGGTGTTTTTCATCTTTGAATAATGGATCATGTTTTTGTTGAAAAGTAATATATTTTGGTTTGGTCTCTATATAAGCCTTGTATTGAAAGAGTTTGACAGTTCATTTTATATAAAAATATGCTCCAAGTATCAAAGGCAAATAGAATTATAATGTTAAGCCTTGCTCTTTTTCTCCACGTCCTCCTAGAGTCAGGGCTCAGCCTAATTTGGTAGAGCACCACTGTCCAGTGGAAATAAGGTTGTGAGTCCTATATGTCATTTAAGATTTTTCCAATTGCCACATTCAAGTGCAAAAAGAAATCAGTTTTTGTGTAGTTTTAATAATATACGTTAGCCCAATATAGCCGAAATGTTATTTCAACATGTACTAAATTTCAAAATCATTAATGAGATATTCTACATTTCTTCTTCTATTGATTTTTTTTTTTTAAATCCGATACATAATTCGCTGCAGACTGCAATTTCGTTTGCACTCTTTGATTGCACTGTTTACCTGGCTTTCGTTCTCTCCCGGGTCGGTTGGCATACTTTTTCTGCAACTGGCAAAATAGTAAATATTTCAGGCTTTGCCGTTGTCGTGTGAAAGAATTCACGGACAATGCGTGGCTGTGTTCCAAGAAAACTGTGTTTACAAAACCAGGTGGCAAGCCGGATGTGGCTCCCAGGCTGAAGGCGGCCAACCCCTGCCCTGACAAAGTGTGCTGTCTCCTTAGAGTTTTAATCCTCAGAAGTTGACTACTGTTTTGGTGTAAAGCTACCAACATAGCTATTGTGATGACTTTCGTTCAAGAATATTCAGGAAAAATGTACCAGGAAACAAAGTCCATGGTTAAAGAATGAAAATTTTGGAACCACAGGAACTCCCCATCCCCCTTTCTGAACTTGGACCTTGTAGGGCAGACAGTGCAAGGTAGGGGTTCGTGGTGCTGGCCC
>NC_138375.1:12291697-12317081 GCF_054177405.1 Leptonychotes weddellii | reverse complement strand
TTTTCTTTTAAGATTTTATTTATTTATTTGTCAGAGAGAGCGCACAAGCAGGGGCGGCGGGGGCGGGGGGGGGGCTCGATCCCAGGACCCTGGGATCATGACCTGAGCCGAAGGCAGACGCTTTAACCACTGAGCCACCCAGGCGCGCCGAGCACGCAGCTCTTGATCTCGGGGTTGTAAGTTCGAGTCCCACGTTGGGTGTAGAGATTACTTCAGAATAGAATCTTAAAAAGTTCAGTAAGAAAAAAAAAAAAAATAAGAAAAAAAAAGTTCAGTAAGAGCTAGCATTATAAAGTTGGTGTAATGTCTGGCACACGGTGAGTTCCTGGTGTGTTAGCCTTCCTCATTGCTGCTCCTCTTTCATTACTAGTACTGTTATTACTAGTACCATTGCTACAGATGCTCTTAGTGCTACTGTTAACCACCACCACAGTAGGGACTCACGAACGCAGAGCAGTCCGTGCTCCAGGACAGAAGCGCTTCCACGGGACCAGGCACCCGCGGGTGGTCGTAGCAGCTGCTCGCATGGGGTCACTTTGGGCTCGGACTTGTGGACAAGGGGAGGAGCTCCTGCGCTCTGGGGACGCTCGGGCAGAATCTGCAGGGATTCCGGTATTAGATGCAGTGATGCCTGTCCCGGTAACTGCCGTGTGGTGTGACTTCCGTCACTCAGTCTTTGGACCTGTTGCATGAAAACACCACAGCTGCCCTTCCTGCCTTCCCGGGTGGTAGAGCTGAGTGCGTGCTCCCCTGTATGTATGTAGTTTGGAAGCTGCAAAGTGCTATGCAGATGTTGTTAGCCGGGAGCATTTCCTGAGGAGTTGGCTCTCTTTGCCTTCTGTTACACATTTAATTTGATCATCGTAGGCTGACGTAATTCATAGAGCAGTTGGAAGGATTGAAATGCCGGTAGAATGCTTCATTCGTTGGTGGAAACATAGCTCCTGTTCAATGAGTAGTAGCTGCTATTTTTATTAAATTAGTTTAAGACACAGCCTTTTTTTTTTTTTTAAAGATTTTATTTATTTATTTGAGACAGACAGCATGAGAGGGAGGAGGGTCAGAGGGAGAAGCAGACTCCCTCCCGAGCAGGGAGCCCGATGTGGCACTCGATCCCGGGACTCCAGGATCATGACCTGAGCCGAAGGCAGTCACTTAACCAACTGAGCCACCCAGGCGCCCCTAAGACACAGCCTTTTATCATAATCCATCCCTGTAGATTTCTGTGCGTCCTTTGGACTAGAAATACATTAAATGACCTTGTTATATAGCGTGACAAACTCCCACATTTCCATGGTCTGACACACTACAAGATGGTGGCACACATAACATTATGACACTCCGCATAGAAGACTGACAGAATTAAGCCACTAGAGTGTTATCAGTAATTACTTTCTGGTTGATTAAAATGTCAAACTAACAAGGACACCGTGTAAAGTGGGAGCTGAGGGAGTCTCCCGCAGGGTGATCTTGTCCTAGAACAAAGCCTCTCTGACAGGAGGCATCTCTAATCCTGTTGCCTTAGAGGTTGAGGCTGGGCAGAGATGTGGAGGTTATAAAGCTTCACGTGGGAGCAGTCGCCTTCCAGTTCTCCGTGCTCCTAACCACGGGCCATTGAAAGTACAGGACTGCATTCGCCACGAAACAAAGGGACTCTTGAGAGCCAGGATAGGGGTGTGGACAGGAAGCGCTCTGGTGTGGGGACTCCGCCGTTCCACTCTTTTAATTTCCTTCCATTCAGTAAAATCTGAATAGAATACAGCCAAGAGTAGAAACCACCGAGACGTCCTCCCTAGGGACTAGCTGATGAAGTATGTCCTGGTAGTGACGTTGCTGTGCGGCTGGTGGAAAGGACATGGGGCACCTGTGTGTCCTAACAGTGATGTCTTTAGGTGAGAACGAAATGTAGGGCATGCTTTCATTTGCCCTTTTTTTTCTTTAACAAAGCTTGTGTGTGTGTGTACCTGTATGTGCTTGTTAGGTGTGTGTAGAATGCACACACGGTCGTGTGTTCGTACATGCATTGAATATGTCCAGACGGAGTCACCGGAAGCTGGCCAGAGTGGTTTTCTCCAGGAGAGCTGTGGGATTTTCACTGTACACATTCTGTGTGTTTCTGATTTAAAAAAAAACAAAACAAAACAACTTTGGATGCAGTCATTTAACCATAATTTAATGGAGAAATGAGACTACTTTTATTTCCCAATTTCTTTTACATTCGTCCCTGAACTCCATACTGAGAAGTTACTTCATTGTGTTTTGCAGCTGAACTGTTTCCTATAGAAACACATTCTGGTAATGTCCTATAAGTAGTTAAGAAAAAGAATGGGATATTGAGCATGTTCTCTAGAAACACATTTTGAGGACCGCTTGGACCTTGTGGCTGCCATCCTTAAGAGTTCCAGTTACGCCAACTCCAGAACAGAGTTTTTGTGCTCCTGTTTTCGTAAAAGTAAATCAAATCTAGTTGGATAGAATTTGTTTTAAGGTTTTCTTGCAAAATTCGCCCTCCAACAGTGAGAAACCTGGCTCCCACCACCTGCCATCCGCCTATTTAATTGTACAGTAGTAGCGGAATTGTGAACCTGTCATTCCCAGGGGAGAGCTCTATCAGCTACGGTACAGTGTGTCTATGCAGCTCCCTTTGCTCTTAGTCTTGCATACAGACCCCATTTCCAAAGGTACTTAAGACGGCCCCGCCCCCAGTCCTTCAGTGAGGTGGTTTTCAGGCCTTTGTAATACATTGAGATTCTTTTGTGACAATATACATTACTTCCTGGGATCCTCCAAGGTTCACTCTTGTGCTTTAAAATTCTCCGGATCTGGGCAAGTGTATCATGTGGTATATCCACCATTACAGTATCATACAGAATAGCCCCACCAACCTAAGATGTCCCTGTGCTTTACCTATTCATCCCTCCCCGCTGAGTCCCTGGGGACCACTGCCGTTTATACTCTCTCTATGGCTTTGCCTTATTCAAATGCCATATAATTGGAACCAAGTAGTAGACACGTATGCTCATTTCAGGCTGTTTTCCTGTAGCGCTATGATTTAAGGTCCCTCCCTGTTTTGGGGAGCTTGATATCTCTTTTTTAAAAATCTCTGACTAATATTGCATTATATGGATATACCACAGTTTCTTCGGCCATTCACCTATTGGACGACATCTTGATTGCTTCTAGATTTTGACAGTTCTGACTAAAGCTGTTATGAACATTCACCTGCAGGTTTTTGTGTGTTCGGTTCAGTTGGCTAAATCCTTAGGAGCATGCTTGCTGGATCATATAAAACTGTGTTTAGCTTTATGAGAAACTGTCTTCCAAATTGGCTGTATTGTTTTGCATCCAGCCACCTGTGAGTTAGCATTCCTGTTGCCCCACATCTTCGCCATCATTGGGTATTTTCAGTTTTCTGGATTTAATCATTCTAACGGGTGTGGAGGTATCATTGTTTTAATTAGCAATTTCCTAAAACAACTGCTGTTGAGTATCTTTCCATATGCTTAGTAGCCATCCCTAAATCTTCTTTGATGATGTGTCCAGATCTTTTCCCTACTTTTTACCTTGGGTGGTGGTTTTCATATTGCTGAGTAGAAAGTGTTCTTCTGTATGTTGGATACAGTATTTTTTCAGACAAATATTTTTTTAAATCTTTTCCCAGTGTATTGCTTGTCTTTTCATTGTCTTAACAGTATCTTACACAGAGAAGTTAATCAATTTTTCCTTTGATGAACTGTCTTTTGATATCGTTTCTAAGTCATTGCCAAATAAGTACTCTGGAAAAGGCTGTAAACAGAACCACGGTTTTTTTTTATGTAACACCGTAGTATAAGAGTGTGTGTATATGGTGTGTCGGGACCAATGGTAGGCAATTTAGTGACAAATTCATAAAATTTAGACCCTCCCCTGAGAGAATGTATCATCTACTGGGGACTTCACATGAATATGTCTAATGGACATGCAAATATACGTGCCAGGAGAAAACGCATGGTCAAGGTCACATCCTAAGGCAAGTACACGTGTGCTGCCAAGGGAAGGGGAGGTGACAGATGGCGCCGGTCAGATGCCTCAGGAACAGGTTTATGTATTGAGGAGGGTATGTTTGAGAGACCCCTAAAAGATCCATGAAACTCACCAGTTAGAGACAACGGGAGGAACGGGTGGTGAGGCTAGCCCCAGCTGAGGAAGACAGGAAGTGACGGCTTTAGTCCAGAAACAGCTAGGGTTCTCTAGAACTTGAATACAATGTAGGGTTCGCCTAGCTGTGTGTTGACTGGAAGCCTGGCTGGAGCCATAGCGTGGGGCCTGGAATGTGAGATTGAAGCCTTTGTCTTGGCTTGGTGTGTGCTGGGAGTTGGTGAGCAGGGGCACAGCATGGCTAAAGTGGCGCCTCAGAAAGATTCTGCATGTGCGTGTGTGCGTGTGTGTGTGATCTGTTCCAACTTCTCCTTTCCTGTCGGGTAGTTGGGGTTTGCGTGGCTCTGAGGTGAGCACAGCAGCTTCCAGCTGTAATAGTTGAGCGTTTTCTCCTCAGGGTTGGTGACCGCTCTTGGCCGGGAGGGGTGTCATGTGAAGGCTGTGCCTGGTGAGGGAGAAATTTCCAGCTCTGTAATCTGACCTCCAGGACTGATGACAGCTTTTGCCAGTTAGTGTCACCATGTTGCTTCCCGTTCCTCACCTGGGAGGGGGCAGGGGGTGGCCTCTTTTCTAGGGGAAATGAGTTCCTGCCTCTTTGCTCAAGATGCAAAGTTAGCAAGCCGCAACAACTGTGTAAAGTGTTTAACAACCCGGGAGTGAAATGACTGATGTAAGTACAAAGAACTTTTGTCACTAGTTTAATGGGCTTTTGTTTAGTGCCTGTTCAAGGTCAGGAAAATTATATTGCCGCTTTGGTAACCATGCTTTTGAAAACTCTTCAAAGCGCGATAAACCTCTGTTCAATATTTATTAACTGCTTTTGAGAGTTTGATGTAGCAAACACAGCAAATAAAGATTGAGAGGCCTTGCATCTTTTTTTTTTTTAATTAATTTTTTTGGTTAATTAGTAAGGTGAGGATAGGCGTCCCATTGTAAGACTTTCTCAGTCATTACAGGGCTGGGAATGATAGTTTATTAGTGTAACATAATTGACTTTGGATAAGCCTTTCTGGAATCTTTGATTTTCTGTAGTTGAAGAAGGGTTATCAGAGGTGAGGTTTATGTTTAAAGGTGAATAGAGTAAAGGTATATCCGGTAATGGTAATGCAAATACAAATACACCTAAGATATTCAATCCTCTCTGTAAGGTTAGTTGCAGTGCTTCTTCCCGACTCCGGAATATTTGCTTACCAAAATAAAGAATCATGTAAGGGTTCTTTTTATTAAATAATTAGCTTGTTTTATATTTCTTAGGATGCCAGGGACTAATCCAACATAATATGGACTATGAAATAAGTCCCTCAGTTGCAGACCTAATATGTATGTAAATAAAGGTGAATGTACTTCACATGGAAAAGTAGGTCAGGATCCATTTAAAAATATGAGGAAGAAATAGGACCCTTTAATTTTAGAATGTTATACTACTCACTTTGAGAAACAGTCTACCAAAGAGGTGGGAGATTAAGTCTTGTGAGATAGAAAGTTAAAAATTTTTTTCTGTTAAGCTACTAAGGGCAGTAAGGAAGGTACTTGTCGGTAAAATATTCAGATCTCATGTTTGGTTTTCCTGTGCTCCGAGGACCTGGATTGTCAGGCCTACGGCTTGCTGTCATGTTGCATTCTAAGCAGATTGGAGCCAATCTCCAGTTTGGACCCAGTTGTTTGTTGGGTCCAAACAGAAACGGGCATTTCATGCTGTAACCTGGAAGGTTGCTCTCAGTCTATGGAAGGAACTTCCAGTTTCCTCTTCTACAAGATGGAATCATCTGCCCTTCTCACCCACCCAGTCAGAGTAGAGAAGTACCTTCTCCCTGAAGTCCTGGCTAGCCCCGCACCAAACCCCGTGGACCTCTGCGTGGCAAGCCAGATTCCCACTCTTCCTGAGTTCCCAGGCCTCCTTGCCTGGTTTCTGAAGTCTCTCTCAAATGCTGAGAAGCACGAGAACTTTGAGGGTCCATCGATAATGAACTCGCTCTATTTTCTTAAGTAAGCACAGATTGAATGTCCTCGTACTGTAGACAGGTGGCTATTTCCAAATTCGCTGACACCCTTCTTATTATCTTTATGCAGTATTTATGAGATTATGAAAGGCTAGGTAATGTTCGGGGTAATCAGATTCATTAATACATAAATGCATTTATTTCTGTCTCTGATTGTGAAGCGTCTCCCCTGTCCTGGGTCCCTGTTTATCAGCACCTCTCTTACCCTTTATTTAGATTTGAAGCTGCAGAAGGTAGGGCTTGCTCGTAACTGGATTTTGGGGGGAGGTCTTAGCATGTTCTCAGTCATTTGTTTTGTCTAGGCATTCTGAAATCTTTTTAAAATGGTAGGGGAAAATAGTTTTCCTCATTATTATTATTATTATTATTATTGTTATTATTTTAGAATTGAATTACCTGAAACAAATACATTCAATCCTGTCTCCTGGATGAAGACTTTCCCTCACATCCATTGCTGCTTGTCCATTTTATTTTTTAATTTTTTATTTATTTTTTAAGATGTACGTATTTATTTTAGAGCGAGCACGTGCAGGAGGGGCAAGAGGGAGAGAGAATCTCAAGCAGACGCGGCGCTGAGTGCGGAGCCTGACCCAGGTCTGGATCCCACGACCCTGAGATCAGACCTGACCCGAAACCAAGAGTGGGACGCTTAACTGACTGCGCCACCCAGGCGCCCCACTGCTTGTCCATTTTAAATGCCTCCATGTCTTGTGTGGCGTTTAAAATACTTTAAAAAACTGGCTTTATTTAGATAGAATCCACATACCATACAGTTGACCCATTTGAACTGTACAATTTGGCGGGTTTTTGTATGTTCACAGATAAAGTGCACCCATCACCACTGTAAGTTTTAGAACTTTTTCATCAGCTCACAAAGAAACCCCCTACCGTTGGCTTGCCCGCCCCGCCCCCCCCCCCGACACATACCTACCCCCACTGCTTCCACCAACCCTAGGCGGCCACGACTCTGTGTCTGCAGAGTTCCCTTTCTGGACATTTCATGTGGATGGAATCCTATAATATGCACGTGATTTTTTGTGACGGGCTTCTTTCACTTAGGAAAATGTTCTAAGGGTTCATATAGTGTGTATTAGTGCTTCATTCCTTTTTAGGACCAAATAATACTCCATTGTGTGAATAGATAAACTATATTTTGTTTATACATTCATTTGGGGTTTTTGTTTTGTTTTCATTTTTTTTAAAGCAATCTGCACCCAATGTGGGGCTCAAATTCATGACCCCGAGATCAAGAGTCACATGCTCTACCAACTGAGCCATCTGGGCACCCCCATGCATTCATCTGTTGGTGGACATTTAGGTTGTTTCTACTTTAAAGTATTCTTCCAGTAGCTTCACACTTGGTCTCCTTGCTTCTCTTTCCCTTTTTCACTCTATTCCATGCAGGACCTCTAGAATCCACTCGATATCTGGGTTTTTTTTACCTTGTAAAAAAAATGTTATTTATTAAACATCTTCAAAGACATATAGCCATGTAGAAAAATAGTCATATTGTATATACG
Source organism: Leptonychotes weddellii (assembly GCF_054177405.1). Taxonomy (NCBI): domain Eukaryota; kingdom Metazoa; phylum Chordata; class Mammalia; order Carnivora; family Phocidae; genus Leptonychotes; species Leptonychotes weddellii. Next base: position 12,309,424 of record NC_138375.1, on the reverse strand, counting down.
TGATTATCTCCTTCGTTCAGTGCAGCCTAATTTTTTCATTCCCTTTTTTCCTAGCAACTTTTCTTCCCAGCGTCCATAACAGCGCCTCCAATCCCAATAAGGACTAAACCTGAGTCTTCCTGTGCTTTTCTGCACATACGTATCTAGATTTAGACAGAAATACCTCAGAGATACTGTGGGTTTGTTTGCAGACCACTGCAATAAAGTGAGTATCACAAAAAGCAAGCCAGATGAATGTTTTGGTTTCCCAGCGCATATAACATTATGTTATTCTGGAGTCTATTAAGTGTGCAGTAGCATTATGTCTTAAAAAAGGTGTGCATATCTTAATTTAAAGATGCTCAGCACCATTTGAGCTTACAGCAGGTCATAATCACTGATGACAATGAAAGAGTTTGAAGTTTTGCAAGAATTACCAAAACGTGACACAGAGACAAAAGTGAGCAAATGCTGTTGGGAAAATGGTGCCAACAGACTTGACACAGCTTTGCCACAGACCTTCAATTTGTGAAAAACACAGCATCTTGGAAGCGTGATAAGACGAGGTATGCCTGCATATTCATGCACATACAGTAAATAGGGCAGGGTCGATTTTTTGTTGTTGTTCTTTTGGGGGGTATTTTTGTTCCTTTGGGGTTTTTTGGTGAGGTCATTGTTTTACAAAAATGAGATTGTTTTACATACTTTCCTGCATCTACTGGTCCATCTTTCACTTGGTCTCGTTTTTAATGGCTGCATAATATTTCGTGATGTGCCTGATATCAAAATATCCCTGGCCGTTCTTCTGGTCTCGTTTCCAGTTTGGACGCTGCCAACAAAGGGATCCTTGTACACTTCAGGTCTGACCGCATTCATCTCTTACTCTAAGCCTCCGTTGGTCCTTATCTTGAAAACAATTGCCATCAAAGTTGGGATGCAGGAAGCACAGCCGCCCAGGTCCACTGCACCCCACTTTCTGCCCCAGACTAACAGCTGGACACCCAGGTTCTTGTTCTGCCTCTTAGCTATTGTTTGTGCTGCATTCTCTGTGATTCGCCCCTTCCCCTGCAGCAATGAATAGAAGTTGTTAGAGCCCAGACTCTGAGTCAGACCTGGGTTCAAATTATGTGTCCCCCGTACCTCCTCATACTTTGCTTTCTTCCGCATTCCTGAGGAGCTTAATTTTAATGTTTGATATGGTTTTATATTCGGCTTTCTGCTACGTAAGGAATGAGGATTGGTTGGTATACCTGACACCCTTCTAAGTTGAAGGGTTCTGGGAGACGGAATGCAGCCCCTGTGAGCCTACGCATGGGGGCGGCAAGGGCCTAAGGGAAATGTCTGGACCTTCCTCTCAATGTTGCTGTGAACCTTAAACTGCTTTTCAAAAAATTAAGTGTCTCAGTGGGGAGTCTGCTTCTCTCTCTACCCTTCCCCCTGCTCATGCTCGCTCGCTCTCTCAAATAAATAAATTTAAAAAACTTTAAAAAAATAAATAAAAAATTAAATGTTAAAAAAACAATTAAGGAAACCATGAAAAGATTAGTGCTTGCCAGGGGTTGGGGGAGGTAGAAATGAGTAGGTGGAGCCCAGAGGAATTTTAGGGCAGCGAAACTACTCTCTATGATCCTCTAATGGTCGATGTATGTCATTATCCATCAAAACCCTTCGAATGCGCAAGACCTCGGAGCCCTGTAAACTATGGACTCTAGGCTGTGATGATTCATGAGTTGTAACAAATGCAGCGCTCTGGTGGGGGTTGTTGATTAAAGGAAGAAAAAAAAAATCTAGCCCCACTTTTTTTTTTTTTAGTCTTCCTTGAGCATGAACCATGAACCCTTGCATATAGTAGGTGTTTAAAGCCCTGGTTTATAGCCATTACTTCCAAAGTGCATGTTATTTGTTGCCATCAAAACGTTAGGCGGTCTCTGTCAGAGCAAACTCCAGCTCTGGAAAACTAGTTCCCAGTGAAGACCAGTGTGCGCTGGTGAAGTTTGGGAAGGAAAATGCCTCTAAGTTGTGACGTGTCCCGCCCCCAGCTGGGTCATCGTTGAACATTAAATTCGCCAGAGAAGGAAGTTGAAACTAAAAAGAGAAGCACGGATGGAAATACAGGCTTACCGTGCCTGCCCCCCCCAATCTCCTGATTGCTGTGTGGGTTGCCCATGGCAACAATCTGCCTAGAGATCCCCCTTCCTGGTTAAATTACTACACAATTGCACCGCGAGCCTGGAAAGAGCGGCCGCTCCTGGTGGCCCCCTGCCTCCCTGCCTCCCTCCCTGGGCTGTATGAAATCCTACGGCCACACCACACTAATTAGCCCGAGAGTGGAAGGGGTTGTCATGGCGACCGCGCACTTTTTAAAGCACAGGAATGGTGTTCATTATTGTTCAGTGTCTTTAGCTGTGCCCGAAAGGTCAGTGAGGCAGGCATTTTCCATATGAATTTTGGCCTGAGCGCCAAGCTGAAGGTGGAATGTTCCTCGGAGAGGCTGAAGATGGTGAGTGTGGCTGAACTTTTTTGGATAGGGGTGTCCCTTTCGTAATATTTTTTTAGGACGTTCTAGGAACTGGTGCCAAATGAAGGAATCGTGGGGACATTGTTAAATAAGGGATTGGAAGAAAAGACGCACGGAAAAACAGTGTGGGTCCGGGAAGGGGAGAGATTGAGAGAGGTCTTTGAGCATCCAGTGATTGAATACTAAATTAGTAGGTGTCTGATTATGAATTTAACAAAGTTGAGTAAGCCTGATGCTTTATGCTGTGTTTGTTTTACGTTAGCTCTGTGCTAGTCTTTGTGGATGGCTACTGCTCAGATTATATTCCCAGATAATATAACGGAAGCATGTTAACCAAATACCTCTAGAACTGTTGCCTCTCTCCATGTTTTTAGAACACAAAGATAAGGCATAAGAGTAACTGGAGGTGACTTTTCATATTTTTATGTTTTTCTTCCTTTTCCAGGGATAAATAATCAAGACTAAAAACCAGGGAGCCACAATTTTTTGGAAGTTTGCCCTAATTTTTTGGCTGTACTCGGGTAGAATACTGCTGAGTAAAGACAAGTTGACCACATTGTTTGTAGAAGGAATGAAATAAATTAAATGTAAGAGAAGTCAGCCTGCTGTAGATGATAGCAGGCTATTTCATCAAAAGCTGTAGGGGAGATTTACAGAGCATTCTTCAAATTTATTCTTCGCTAGTTTGAGAAGCCTGTGGGACAACGTGGCTTTAAGCCTAAATTTGTGTTAATGACCACGTTTATAAGGACTGCAAATTTAAGCCACTCTTTTTTTTTTTTTTTTTGCACTTTTTAACAGTGTACTTCCATCCTCTCACAGTCTTTTTCAGTCATTTTATTTACAGTTGTGTAGGATAAAATACAAATTAGCTCAAGGGACTGGCTGTTTGGATTGAAAAACAAATCATTGCCCAAAAAGCCGAGAGTGGGAAATGGCCTACTTTTGGGCTTTCCCCTGAAAGACCATTGTCCTGTCAGCAATGCTAGTTTGTTTGGTAATGGAGTGGATAAGAGAATACATTTCAGGACATGAAGTTTTGGGTTGATTTTTTTTTTTTGGCTGTCTTTGGTTTGGATTTTCTGGGATTCATTTACTTAGGGATCATCTTGTAGAGCTCTCGATACATGGAGGATTTGACTAGATATTGAGAAAACTAAAATTCTGTATTTTTTCCACTGGTACGCTTTCTGTCTCCCCACTCCCCACCCCAGCTGCACCCACCCCTCCCTCCATCCCTCACTGGGTCACTCTATTCTTTGGCTAGAAACATGCCTTTCAGTTCCTTGAAATGGAAGTTCAAAAAGTTTATTGACATCCAGATGACACTTCCTAGGTTCTTTGAAAAACAGTATTTAAAATGGTAGTTATGTTTATGATCATTAAAACAGAAATTTGAACATGGAGATTAATACCAGCGAATTATTGGTATCTTTTAAGACATGATAATGGTGGTGTGGTTATATTGAGAAATGGTATTGATTGTATTTACGAATGAGATGATGTGAAGTCTGGGACTTCGGAAAAATTTAAGGGCAGGGAGTAAGGGCTCCTGGATGGTGCTGGATTCACAGGGTGATGGTTGTTGAAGCCAAGTGATGGGTCCCTGGGGATGGGGTTTGCTTTCTCTTCTGTATTTTTGTCTGGGTTACGTGTGTGCGCGTGTGTGCACGTGTGTGTGTGAGACAGAGAGAGAGAATGGGGGGATTGCCTCGTTCACTTTATCCTCTCACCGTTTCACATGTTCTAGATGCCAGACCAGTTTGACCAGGCGGTTGTGCTAAACCAGCTGCGATACTCGGGGATGCTGGAGACGGTGAGGATCCGGAAGGCGGGGTATGCAGTCCGCAGACCCTTTCAGGATTTCTACAAAAGGCAAGGCCAGGCTGAATAGATCCTCCTTCTTTTCGGAGGCACTGGGAAAAAGAGGGTCGTAGCAAAAGGTGACGCGGGTGACGTCTTTATGCGGCAGGTATAAAGTGCTGATGCGGAACGTGGCTGTGCCCGAGGACATCCGGGGGAAGTGCACGGCCCTGCTGCAGCTCTACGACTCCTCCAACAGTCAGTGGCAGCTGGGCAAGACCAAGGTAAAGATACGGAGAAAGAACCTTCATCCCGTGGGGCGCCTGGGTGGCTCAGCCGGTGAAGCGTCTCCCTTCGGCTCAGGTCATGATCCCAGCGTCCTGGGATCGAGCCCCGCATCGGGCTCCCCACTTCTCCCTCTCCCTCTGCCCCTCCTCACCCGCTCGTTCTCTCTTTCTCTCAAATCAATAAATAAAATCTTTAAAAGAAAAAAAAAAAAGAAGAAAGAACATTCATCCCATCGAACTCCTGGGAGATGTTAGGGCAGGTATCCTGTGCAATTGCTAACGAATTATTTTTGAACTTGGGGGACAATATGGTGCCATCCCCACCGTTGTCTTTTGTCCTCCAGACAAAAGTTAATATTTTATCTGAAGTACTTGACTTGTCAGGAGCTCTGTTTTCTGAAACCTCAGACCCAGAGTATGCGTGCGCGTTCCTGCAGGCAGTCAGCACATTTGGGCAGATGAGCAGTTCAGTGCCACGAAGTGCTGGGCAGCCTCTGGCTTCAGAGAAGTGAGAGCCCAGACCCTTCTAACTGTTCGTGATCCGGACGCTGAATGCTATCCCTGCCCCACAGGACTTGTTGTGCCAGAGACCGGCCAATAGTCCGAGATCTTGTAGGTTGACCAAAATCCAGTCTAGAAAAGCAAGTGAAGGTCATTTTTGGAACATGCTGGTGTGGCTGAGATGAGGTCTGTATCCGTTTTATTCCAGACAGGAGCTGAGGGGCAGACAGTTTAGCCTCAACAGCAAAAATTAGCCATAAAATTGGTGGTGTGACCTCTTCTGCTTGTAGCAGGGAGCTGCCGAAATATTCACTTGCTGTTCACTCTTGTTTCTTCCCTCCGCTCCCGGGCCTCATCACCCGGGAAAGACAGAAATGTGACTTGGCACAGAAATGCAGGCAGCTGGGGGGGCTTGACCATTGAGTGTTTGGATGTACTCGAACATAAGAGGTGGTCCTCATGCCTCATCCTCCTGGCCCTCTGAGTAGCAATGCAGCATCCAAAAAATATTTTAAAGCTTCCACTCATATTACATTGTTTTTAACCAAAGAATTTATTTCTTTAAAAAAAGGGAAAAGGGGGCGCCTGGGTGGCTCAGTCAGTTGAGCGTCCAACTCTGGATTTCGGCTCTGGTCATGATCTCAGGGTCATGATCGAGCCCCGTGTTGGGCCCAGCTCTGATTGTGGAGTCTGCTTAAGACTCCCTCTCACTGTCTTAGTCCATTTGGGCTACTATAACAAAATACCACCGACTGGGTGCCTTGAAGAACAGACATTTATTTCTCACAGTCCTGGAGGCTGGAAGTCTGAGAGCAGGGTCCTCACGCGGTGGAGAGCAAGCTCGGGCTTCTCTCCCTCTTCTTAGAGGGCACTAATCCCATCATGCCCTCCCCCCCGCCCCGCCCTCCTGACATCATCCAAACCGAATTACGTCCTAGAGGTCCCGTGTCCAAATCCCATCACACTGGGAAATGGAGAGGACACAAACATTCTGTCCATTATCACATCAGTGACAAGTATGGACGTATCATGTGGGGACATTCAGCAAGGGAAAGTGTATAATGGACGTACTCTTCACTCTTAAGTTTTTTTTTAAGATTTATTTATTTATTTTAGAGAGTAAGAAAGAGAGTTGGGGGGAGGGGCAGAAAGAGAGAGGGAGAGAGCATCTCAAGCAGATTCCGCACTGAGCTTGGGGCTCGATCTTGATCGCATGACCCTGAGATCACAACCTGAGCTGAAATCAAGAGTCAGATGTTCAACCGACTGAACCACCCAGGCGGCCCATGCTCTTCTACTCTTGAGCACTTTCACCCTGGCAGGGATTTAAGATACAAACATCCAACAGGGTAGTGATGGCATGCAGAGGTATTGATTAGTTATCTGTTGCTGTGTAACAAGCTACCACTAACGTAGTTGCTTTAACAGCACATGTTTTAATTCCCTCACGGTATTATAGGTCAGGGCTCCAGGCATGGCTTACCTAGGACCTCTGTCGGGGTCGCCCGAATTGCAGTCAGAATGTCAGCTGGGGCTGCATTCCCTTCTGGAGCTCGGGGTCCTCTTCCAAGCTTATGTGGTGCCAGCATCTGGTTCTTCGCAGTTGTAGGACTGAGGTCCCTGTTTTCTTGCTGGCTGCCACCCAGGACCGCTCTGAGCTCCTGGAGGCCCCAGCAGTTTCTTACCATGTGATCCATCCCACAACATGGCAGCTCACTTCTTCAAGGCCAGCAGGAGAGCTCAGCCGGAGTCCTTATAATTCATGTATTCGCAGAAGTGACATCCCATCACTTGTCCATATTCCGTTTGCTAGAAGGAAGTCCGTTTCCACCCACACTTGCAGGATTAAACCAGGGTGTAACTCACTGGGGGGTCATCTCAGGATGTGTCCTCACAGGTTTATAGGTCTTCCTGCCTGGAATTCTCCTCCCTCTGGCCCCCACCTCCATCCCCTATTTATCTAACTCATCCTTCCAGTCTTAGCTTAGACATGGACTTGGACAGGAATCCTTTTTGACATTCTCCATTGCACCCCGCATGAAAAATACACCCCCAAACTGAGTCAAGCCCCCTCCTCTGCCATCTACATCAGTCCCGTTGTGACACTCAACATGGTCTCGTGCCGTCTTGGTGTTACCTGGTGACTTCTCTACAATCACCCAGGAGAGAACATAGAGTTGATTGTTCATTCTTCTACATAGTGCACAGAGTAGGAGCTCAGTCAATGTCTGGTAAGCGCTAGAAAACTATAAGGGATGGAACGAGGGTATCACTCATGTAGTCCCCCCGGGGAAACTTTCTAAAGATGGCTCAAATGGAGCTCTTGACAATACAATATCAGCCTGCTCTGACTTTTTAATCAAAAAGGTACTGCATTCTCTATCAACGGCTACCCTCCTCCTATCCCGCTGCCTTATACAGTGGAATGACAGCAAAGATCGTGATGTCTCAGACAATACAGGTCTCTTCTCTGAGCTCTCAAGAACCAATCCAACTTCACGTACAGTTACAGTTACATTATGGAAATGAGGCCCAAGCAAGGCTTGGAACCAGGCATAGCACAGGGGACACACAGATATAATGACGTTGCCCTTCAGGTTACTATGTTCCCGGGAGAGAAGACATCCACGTGCCACCAGTCAATCACACAGCATCATCTCCTCTAGGAATAAGGACACCGCTTCTCCAGGAGAGACCTCGCTGTGGATTGAAATGCTCAGGAAAGCATTCAGGATGAGGACATCTTTAAAGAGGAGTTAAACTTTAATTGGTGACCAGTTGGAGGTAGAAGTAGGATGGAAACTTGACGGTTCACAGAAACACTGGGAAGAAAATGTAAACATCAGAGCGTTTGAATTGTGTCCACTAAATAGCTTTGACCTTGACCACTGTTTGACTTAATTATACATTAGTGTGTGTTTTGGTCAGTGTTGCTACCAGAAGGTCTTTGTATTTAAAGCCTTGAAATCTAATGAACATCTGGATCTTCTAGTAAAGAAATTCCCATCACACGTGACGGAGGGAAACGTGGACAGTGTTGTAGTCGGCAAATTAAACACGGTACCAGGTCTAAATTAGTTGGCTCACATAAAAACACATTTAGTACTTGGAAGGCAAGAATTCATATCTGCTGGGGACTCAGGTAGGAGTCCTGCCTGAACCTCCGGTGAACAGCCCGTCCAGAACATTCCCCTGTGTGTCCCCGCTGTGAGGTTGAGTTGAGGGTGACCTCGTTTTGACTCTTCCTGCTGCCTTGTGACTCTGACACATTTCATTTTTCTGACCACCTGGACTCTGTTGCCAGACCTTTTCCCCTCTGTTCTATGGCAATAAAGTCTGCAAGAGGTATTTTTTTTATAAAGACATTTTACTGGAATAATCCTTGGGCTCTTGAACTATTAGGATAAGGATGAAAAAAAGCCAGATGAAATTGTTCATATTGTATGTTGAGTCGAGCTCAGCAGGGCAGTCCCTTAAGTGGGCACTGCCCTTTCCTGAGCCACTTGGTGGCACCTGCTGAGGGCAGCACTTGCATCCACAGAAGCTGGGTCGTGCTGGCTCCATCTTGGCCGCGTCCCAGGAGGACGGGGATATGGCCGCTGCTGGGCTGGGAGAACGGATGTGGCTTTCTGTGTGTCCTTGCATAAATTCAGGGTGGATGTTCTTAAGCTGAGTCGGGCCTCTAAAAGTGTTCTGCTCTATTTGTTTGCCCTTCGGGTTAGTGGAAGAGCATCTAGAGAAAGATGGGGAAGTAAATGTACTAGGTGGAGCAGAGAGCTCTTTGGGATGGGCCTGAAACTTAACACTAAAGCAGGTATTTCTCGGATTCTGATTCAAACCAAGACATTCTGTAGACTTCCAGGAAAGTGAAAGACACTCTTCCCTTCATAAAGCTCTCTATTTGATCATGGAATAAATATGTTGCTCATTAGAACTGGCATTTTGTTTCATTATAGCCCCACCACCATCGTGCTTCCCCAAGATTTGACTTTCGTACTTTTAAATACTCCCCAGAGCAACAGCATTAGAATAGGATCTTTAATGCTGGAAAAAAGTCTCAAAGAGGTTTAAATACTTCTTGAAAGTCTAGTCTTGATGAAAACTGCTTCAGAGATTCGTATTTCTGAGAACTTTTTATTATCAAATAAAGAAGCTTTATACTTGTAGCTTCTGTCCTTTACTTTTTTTTTTTTTTTTTTTTGGCCAAAGATGCAGTCTCTTCATGCATCAATAGAGCATATAATTGCAATTATTGGAAGAGAGGTGTATGAAAAACTTTTCTAGGAGAATGATTTGTGGTAGAGTTTTGCAAGTGCCCGGGAACCCGGAGCAGGAGTAGGTAAAGCTTCTGTGAGTCACATGGTGGTAGGATTCTTTATTCGCTTTTTTTTTTTGCCCAAATGTCTTGGAAGAGGCAGAGCAGAGTGTCTGGGAAAATGTGCTATTAAGAAAACATAATGCATCATTATAGGCCAGAATGACTCACAGGAGCATAAATCAAAACATCATGAGTGAGAGAGAGTGTCATTTAGCCTCCCGCCCACCACCACCAAAATGCTTCCAGGCTGACCGTTAATAGAAAAGCATAAAAATATTTGGCACTAATTCTTCTAGGAAATAGTTCAGAATTTCTTATGCAGGCAGTAAATCTGAAATTATAAAATTTAAAGCTACCTTGATCAAGGGAGGGTCTTAATGTTTTCACATCTTTTTAAATACTGGGAATTCTGATACAGAGTGCCAATTAGCAGATATACTTCCCTTATTTAATAAGCATAGGGTTGAGGTGCCTGTTCCCAGAAATAGGCCAGCAAATAGCTATGATCTGTTTTGTCCCAATTCTGGTATTCTTGTGAGGGTCAAACGGAGATGGAGCAGAAATGGTTCAATTCTAATTTCAAACTCCGTTTTCAGAATTACATTCTTTTTTTTTTTTTTTTTAAGATTTTATTTATTAGAGCATGAGCGGGGGTGCAGCGGGGAGAGGGAGAAGCAGACTCCGTGCTGAGCAGGGAGACCACTGTGGGACTCGATCCTAGGACCCTGGGATCATGACCTGAGCCAAAAGCAGACGCTTAACCAACTGAGCCACCCAGGCGCCCTCAGAATTACAGCCTTTTTTTTTTTTTTTTAAGATTTTGTTTATTTATTGGAGAGAGAGAGAGTGAGAGAGAGCATGAGAGGGGAAAGGGTCAGAGGGAGAAGCAGACTCCCCACCGAGCAGGGAGCCCAACATGGGACTCGATCCTGGGACTTCAGGATCATGACCTGAGCCGAAGGCAGTCGCTTAACCAACTGAGCCACCCAGGCGCCCCAGAATTACAGTCTTAATGTCAACTTTTAAATGTGCATTAAAAGTTTTTGAGGCCAAGATACCGTGATCGTAATCACTTAACAGTCATGCAGAGAGAGTTTCCATGTGCTAGTAAAGTAACATTTTGCAAAGTTCTTGGTTTTTTTTTCCCCTCCCTCCCTTTCCTTCTTTCCTTTTGTAACATAGAGTGTCTCTCTGTGTTTCTTGTGACTTACACTTCATGTGGGACTGGTGCTGGTCCATGAACTATTTGTCCCACTTAAGTGAGTGTAAACTTTGATGGCAACTTCATAGTCCTCTTTGCCTGTTGGATCTAATAACCAAAAAAAAGGGGGGACTTTTATTTTCTGTATCTTTGCTTTTTTTTCCTAGTAGTATATTTTTGCTCTATTTTTCGAATGTCTTAGTACATGACAGATGGAAAGTTAAAAAAACAAAGCAGCCCTTCACCACAGGGAGTTGGAGAAGCACTGTTCTAGAACACATGGCTGTGTGTTTGGAGCAAATTTACGGAGAGAGAGGAAAGCCTGACTTCCAAAAGATATCTCTGACTTGGAGAGAACCTCCTTTCACCAGCCATGTTCTTTGCTTCTGATGCGTCCCTTTCCCTCGGCCAGGTCTTCCTTCGAGAATCCCTGGAGCAGAAACTGGAGAAGCAACGGGAGGAGGAAGTTACGAGGGCGGCCATGGTGATCCGGGCCCACGTCTTGGGCTACTTGGCACGGTAAGAAGCACACAGAGGGGAGAAGCCATAAAGTATAAAGTGGCAAGACGAGGCCTCCCCCTGTATGTGTCACCAGGCGGGGTAGCCCTTGTTTGCTTTTACTTACAACAGACCTGGATGGAGGTCAGGACCAGGCTATGGGGAGTCTCAGCGTAGCGCTCCTAACTAGCAATGCCAGATGCCCAGTTGGCTTGACTTGGGTGAACATAGGCAAGGGGCCTCCTGCTGTCTCCATCAGAGCGATGACAGGAGGGGACAGTGCCGAGATATTTAAGTTGTTTACCCAGTTCCTCTGTGTCGTGTATTGAAGCCAGGCAGCCTGGCTGTTGACTTGGCTGTTGGCCCATCGGGTCTACAGAGAACCCCCCACCCCCACCCCCGTGTTTGCCCAGTGAGGCAGCTTCTTGCCTTGTGCGCTAGAGTTCTGTCCATCTCTGCGGACCTGCCTGCTCTGTGAAACCCCACGCCATTCCATTTTCTGAAGACCATCCTGCTGTGGCCTTTTTCTTTCCCCCTCATGAGAACGGGAGACTACATCAAATCTTTTTTGGAGCTGTTTACAAGCCAACCTCTCCCAGGACTCTTCAAAGTCAGCATTAGGGGTTATGGGCTTATTTAGCCAAGATAATGATAAGGTTCTTGCTTTAGTTTTGTTTGTTGTTATTCTTTTGTTTTCCTTCTGTTTTGTTTTGTCCAAAGGGGCCTCCTCCTGTTCGCTCCCGTCCCTGTAATGAGACGTTCAGAACTTGGCCCTCTTCTTCTGTCTTGTAGCATTAATGTAAACTCATTTGAAGAGCTCGGAGCCTCATTACCTCAACAGCTATTCTGTTGTGCTGTTTTGTTTTCCATTTTCAGAAAGCAATACAGAAAGGTCCTGTATTGCATAGTGATCATACAGAAGAATTACAGAGCATTCCTTCTGAGGAGGAGATTTTTGCACCTGAAGAAAGCAGCCATAGTTTTCCAGAAGCGACTCCGAGGTCAGATTGCTCGGCGAATTTACAGACGCCTGCTGGCGGAGAAACGGGAGGAGGAAGAGAAGAGGAAACGGGAGGAAGAGGAGAGGTATACACTAGCTTTCTTGCTCGGATGAAGCAGAAGGGCACCTTTTGAAAGTTTTAAGGTCAATATCCATTCTTGCAGCAAGAATTCTCAGTGGATGCTGCAGAACCTTCTGTTTGAAACATTACCTGCTGGTGGCTTGGATATAAAATTCCTTGGCAGCCTTGAATACCGAGTTCTGTGCATTTTTATTCATGCACAGAATGAGCCAACTGACCAGAGGAAGAGGGTCCATCCTTCATCCTTTTTAAATTGTATTTAGCAAAGTTATCTTTTAAAAAGGTGGTGCTCTCTCAGAAACGTGCTTCTGGGATTTTTTTTTTTTTCATTGCTTTTGGTTATTTTCGCCATCTTTTTCCTTTACATTTTTAGAGAAAGAGAGAGGGCACGAAGAGAAGCTGAGCTCCTCGCCCAACAGGTAAAGAATGCTGTTGACCGTGTGCCATCTCATCTGCCCCTTTCCTTCCCACCTCAAACACTTTGGTGTAAGGATTCAAAACGAAAATAAAGTATAAAGATACAAGAAGAAGAGTTTTAAAGGAGATGCTGATGATGCGCAACCCGCTACAACTGAGTAAAACTTAGTGAATGTCTGAGGTTTTAAGCATCATTTCTATAAACCCCTGTAAGCTCTGCATCAGTTGGCTAGCACTGCCATCACAAAGTACCACAGCCTGCGTGGGTTAAACAAATTGTTATTTCACAGTTCTGGAGGCTAGACCCCCCAGGATGAAGGTGTTGGCAGGTTTGCTTTCTGCCGAGGCCTCTCTCCTTACCTTGCACGTGGCCACCTTCTCACTGGGTCCTCCCGTGGGCTTGCATTTGCGTGCATGCATCCCTGGTGTCTCTGTGTGTCCCCCGATCTCCTCCATCTGTAAGGACACCGGTCAGATGGGGTTACAGCCCCCCTCACGGCCTTATTCTCAATCACTTCTTTCAGAGCCCTGTCTCCAAATACACATTCTGTGGTAGGGGGAAATTAGGGCTTCAACATCATCCATTTGGTGGCAGGGGCACACAGTTCAGCCCATAGAAAGAAAGCACAGCTCCTCATGGTTCTTTATTGCAGAGAAGGAGCAATGCTTGTCCTGGTTGGCGTGACTCTTGCTGACCTCCTCCTTCCTCTTCTGCCCAGGAGGAAGCCGCCCGGAAGCAGCAGGAGCGGGAAGCCTTGCAGAAGAGTCCGAGGGAAGCGGGACTGCACTGTGACCTGGAGAAGCAGAAGGAAAACAAGCAGGTGGAGGAGATCCTGCGTCTGGAGAAAGAGATCGAGGACCTGCAGCGCATGAAGGAGCGGCAGGAGCTGTCCCTGACCGAGGCGTCGTTGCAGAAGCTGCAGCAGCTGCGGGACGAGGAGCTCAGGAGGCTGGAGGACGAAGCGTGCCGAGCGGCGCAGGAGTTCCTGGAGTCGCTCAACTTCGACGAGATCGACGAGTGCGTCCGCAACATCGAGCGCTCCCTGTCGGTGGGCAGCGAGTTCTCGGCCGAGCTCGGGGGGCCGGCGGAGGGCGCGGGCGCCGAGAAGCCCAGCTTCAACTTCAGCCAGCCCTACCCGGAGGAGGAGGTGGACGAGGGCTTCGAGGCCGACGACGACGCCTTCAAGGATTCGCCCAACCCCAGCGAGCACGGCCACTCGGACCAGCGAACTAGCGGCATCCGCACGAGCGACGAGTCGTCGGAGGAGGACCCCTACATGAACGACACGGTGGTGCCCACGAGCCCCAGCGCGGACAGCACGGTGCTCCTCGCCCCGTCGGAGCACGGCTCGTCCAGCGGGGAGCCCGCCTACTGCATGCCCCAGGGGGGCGGCGGCGGCGGCCTCGGCCTCCTCCCCTCCCCGGACGGCGACTACGACTACGACCAGGACGACTATGAGGACGGGGCCATCACCTCGGGCAGCAGCGTGACCTTCTCCAACTCATACGGCAGCCAGTGGTCCCCGGACTACCGCTGCTCCGTGGGGACCTACAACAGCTCCGGGGCGTACCGCTTCAGCTCGGAAGGGGCGCAGTCCTCGGTGAGTATGGCCCGCGGGGGCCTGGGCGGTGGGGTGCGGGGGTGGACCTTGTCTGTGACCCGCGCCCCGGGGGAGCCCAGGTTTCAGAGTCGGGCTCTTGAGGATGATCCTCCACCCCTTTCTCTGGCCAAAAGCGGTCGCGTTAGTAGATGGAGCTTTGATGTGCTTGCTGTAGGTTGAACAGAGAGCCCAGACTCGCCTAAGAAAACTGGCATTGCATAATGGAAACGCAAGCTGTGTCTGTCATAGCCTCCCAGCAGGTGGGGAAATAAAGCCCGCCCTAAATTAGAACTAGAATGGCCAAGGGCACACGGGCGAAAGGTCTAGCCTTCGGGTGGCTTCACGGTCCACTCCCTGGCATGTTCTACCTGGTTCTGCACTCCTTAATGGCTTACACCTGCTCTTTCTAGCATATGGGTTTATTTATAGTTGACTTTTATTTTTTCCCATTGGCTCTGCCTTAAATAGCCCCTTGATTTTCTAAGGCTTGAAGGTATTCTTATCATTGTAATTTAAAGGGAATTAACTTTTGTATGGTTTGATTAAAATTATACCCTTGAACAGCAGTGTTTTTAGAACAGCCTTTGGATGAAAGTATGTCTCGCATCGTATCAATTCGATAGATCATTTGACCTTACAGGTCGGTGTTTTGTAATTCTTTTGATGACCACCCTGTGTTGTAAATGGTATGAATCCTCCTGTTGCTTCTGCCAGGTTTTGTTTTGTTTTTCAATGTTGACAGATGCTGGGCATTTTTGTTGACTTTTCTGTTTGGCTCACCATTGGCTCTCTCCTTCTTGTCCAGTTTGAAGACAGCGAAGAGGACTTTGATTCTAGGTTTGATACAGACGATGAACTTTCTTACCGGAGGGATTCGGTGTATAGCTGTGTCACCCTGCCTTACTTCCACAGCTTTCTATACATGAAAGGTAGGACCCGTGTCCCCAGGGCGCCTGGGGAGGGGGGTGCGGTAGAGCCACGGACCGCTGAGGTTTTGTTTTCACGGAGGCTGATTGAGGGGGACCAGGAAGATCACTCTCCATGGCCCCCACCTGGCGTTAGGTCCTCTGAGGTGAACGAGGGATGCTGGGGGTGCCGTGATCATACCACAAAGAACGCTGCTTGGATTCTCACGGCATTAGGCCAGAGGATGCAGCCACCGTCACCGTCTTCGGGCCCTGTCTCCTCTCTCTCGCCACCCCATCTCATTTCTGTGCTCTTTTCCTTCCTTCCTACATCTCCCACGCCCCGGCCAACACACACTTTTCCTTTCCTTTCTCTCTCTCGCTTCTGCCGCAGTTGGCGTAGCCCGTTATAATGATACACTGCACCTTTCCCTCCCGCGGGAGTGTTAGAGAACCTAGAAGGGTTTCCTATACGTGGGAGAAAAGTAAAGATCTGAGACAGGGGTGCACCTTGCCTTGACTGCTTATGACACCTGCTGTCTACCCCACACTTCATGACAAGGATTTGGGTTGTATATTTTGACCGCTGTTAAATTTTGAATGTCTTGTATTGGCCCTTAATACTTAAGGACTTCAAAGCATACTCCTTGTGGAAAGGAACTTAATTAGGCCCTTGTGGTCATGCCTCTTCCGTGTTCTCAACTCTGACTTATATTTTATATTTTATTTTTTAAGTTTTTTTATTTGGGTGCGGGTGGGAGGAGCAGAGGGAGAGGCAGAGAGAGAGAGAGAATCTTAAGCAGGCTCCACACTCAGCACGGAGCCTGATGCGGGGCTCAGTCTCATGACCCTGAAATCATGACCTGAGCTGAAATCAAGAGTTGGACACTTTAACCGACTGAGCCTCCCAGGCACCCCTCAACTCTGACTTCTAAATCTGTGACAGGGATCATGAGAAGCCACAGTCCTCACCAGGTTTTGGTCGGAGTTTCACATGGATCCCTGAAAGAAGGGTCTGTCTGGTTTCTCTCACAGCTCCAGGCTACATGAGGAACCAGGTCCAGATCTGGGGGATGGGCTGGGGTAACCAAAACCATCATCCCGCTGATGATGCCCTTCACTCTGCCACCCGTCCTTTCCTTTCCCTTCCCCATTTCTCTGTCAGCAGGTCTTCCTGACTCTTCCTCACTTTCTTTTCCACTGCCATCTCTCCTACCTTCTGTTTCCCTCCATGAAAAAATTTTTATTCTGTGTTCCCTTTCCCTGTTTCTTCTGTTCTTTGCCTTTGCTTCTCCTTCCTACTGGCATATTTATCTTTTTTCATATTACTTCTCCGCCTTAATAGTTTTCCTGTTCTTCACTTACATTTTTATTTTCATTTGATTTTTTTTTTTTTTTGCTGCTTCTGCACCCCCCCCCACCCCCCACCCCGCCATCTTCAACATCAGTCTAGCTACGAGTATCAGTCACTGGCTTTTCAAAGGTCTGCTGTTCTCAACCCCAGAGCCCCAAAGTGCTCATGGAAACCTCGCTAGGTTTAGTTTACAGGGGATCTTCCTATTGCCTGAAGTCATTGGTTGGTGGAAATTTTTATAGGTGTGCTAGAATGAAAAAGATTGAAAATTTTGAACTGAGTAATCAAGTGTTCACTAGAATACTCAATAAAAGAAAAAAATTTAGTCACAAATCAGAAGTTAATCTAAGAAGTATGAAATCAGAGCATTTTAAGATTTTTGTCATTCATTTCTGAGGATAAATATAAGCTTTTTATTTGTAGTATATATTTCCCCCACCCCTAGTTAATTCTAGTTCCCTAAGTTAGCTTTAGAATTCCCTATAAGTCACTCTTCTATGGCATTTGGATTTATTACATAATTAATTAAATAAGATTAGAAAAAGTAAAGATCTACTCAAAGCATTAAAATCTTAAGATTAAAGCATGAAGAGCCCAAGAAGGTAAACAAGTGAATTTTTGGCATACTCCTCTTAATAAAAGAAGTTGTCATATAAATGCATCACCTTCTAATCTTTGACACATCATCATTTAATCTTTAATAAAGTATTTATAAAGTTGTGACCAAACGTTTGAGAGAAACCAATGATAAAGAAAATCTAACCACCAGATTATATTTTGAGCATAAATGCGTTTGCACCAGCCTAATAGTCTCCATAAAGGGTTTGCCGTTACGAAATTAATAGCATTGATCGAATTCTCCAAATGATGAAGTATTGAGAGAGCACCCAGAATTGGAGAGGGACTGCTGGGAGTGAGTCCCATCCTTAGCATAAGACCAATAGAGTGAATAAACTCGAGGTGATGGCTGTGGTGATAACGGGTATAATCTGTGTCTTCAGAACAACTGTGAATAACCTTTATCGTTTAAAAACATTTTTTAATCAAAGTATTAACTAACATACAGTATTATCTTAGTTTCAAGTGTACGACATAATGAATTAGCACTTGCACACCTTGCTCAGTGCTCACCACTAGAAGCCGTAGTCCCCATCTGTCCTCCTACAACGTCATTAACCTTTATCACCTGAAGACAATAAGATCATAGAATAACTTTGTACTACAGTTTCCTCTGGGCTTGCTTTGAGAAACCCAGATTAAAGC
>NC_138375.1:12274235-12291197 GCF_054177405.1 Leptonychotes weddellii | reverse complement strand
CCCCCCCTTGGAACATTGGGACGTCGGTCAAGCTCCATTTTTATTCCGTCATCAAAACTAACTTTTGATTAATTTTCTGTTAGAATATCACGGCTTTTAGAAATCGAAATGTGAGTGCTTAGGTGAAATTTGACACTAAAAGTACTTTGTTTTCAGAGGGGCGTCAGATGTTGCTGCCGAGGCAAACCCAGATGTTAGATGGTCTGTGGTTTGAGGTGTAGGGCTCCCCATCCCAGGGACATGGTGTGATCTGTGTGAGGATGACCTGCTGCCACAGGATGCCCTTGAGCCCTGGGGTGGGGACCTTCTCGGAGCAACACAGTAATTCTCCTCTTACTGTACAGTGACCGGACCACACAGCGGGGGTCACCAGCAGCCTGGATTGGTCTAGAAAACTTGGAATCTTTATAGGCACCTCCAAACTCACAGGAAGCTTCCAAGTCTCTGGACCAACATTGACATTGTTAAATTGTAATTTCCTTTTCATAAAGATGAATTGCTCAGGGAGTATACATTGAACGGATAATTACATGGCAGCCATGCACAGAGATGCCACACTCATTTTTCAGGAATGGAAACAGAGACGTGGAATATTCTGGTTGCGTTGTTCACGTAGCTGGTCAGTCCCTGATGCAGAACCAGGTCAAGGGGATTATTTTTACTGCTGTTCCTCTTAGTTACCATCAGATAGATTCCCAATACCAAGCAAAGAGCTGGAATAGTGACATAAAAGATTTGAGAATGCTAGCAAGACAGGTGTTTACTGATCTACATCAAAGGAAATTAGCTCATCAGATCCAGGAGGCCAGCTAGATTTCACGGAGGTGGGAGAGGGTCTAATATGTCCATAGGATATCATTTCCCACTGAATTCAAGTCTGCCTGTGGATTCCAAAGTGGTGTGTTTTCTGGGTATTTGGAGCTAAATTCCACGAAATCAGATATTCTCCAAAACTCTGCAGAGCCTTCCATGAAACCCAGGATGCTAAATACTAGCAATTTCATTTCTAGCATTAAAAAAAATTTGAAGGTTTTTTTTTTTGAGAAAGCGAAAACACATCACTGAACTTTCTCTTCAAAGCTGTGTCTTCTCTATTCCTATGTTCTCTAATTTGAAATCTGTCATTAAAAGAGTAATAGAATTTTCCAAATATGAAACAGTCCTTTTTAAATAATTAGGTTGCCCTAATTAAGCCCATACAGAATTGTTGAAATAAAGTTGTTTTTTTTTTTTTCCTGGCTTTCAATTGGGTGTTATTAAAAAAGTTTCATAGTGGAAATTACCACAATAGAATGATTCGTTACCTCTCCTCCAACTTTTCTGTTTGTTTAACGTTCTAAAAGGATTTTGCCTTTTTCGAATCCCAGATTAACATTTTAGGAGCATAAGTACATGATGAATTTCTACGAAGGGATCTCTTAAATTTCAGGAAAGAGGTTAGGCATGTTGAACAGTCTCTCATAACATATCAACATGTGTAATTTTCAGGTGTAGAGAAAATACAGAAGATCAAGTAAAGAACGAAAACAATGTTTTAAGCAAATTATAGATGAAAATACATGGTTTGCTAAATGTTTGATGGCTAAATAGCAAAAGAACTTTAATTCTTTGAAGTATATATAATCTCCAGGAGAAAATATGTACACATGAAATGAAGAGAATGAGCTGTGTGTGAGAAAAATGTGATTTGTGATTTGTCTTTAAACGGATTATGGGTATCTTCGTGCTTGAAATTTTTTTTTTAAGATTTATTTGAGAGAGAGACTGCACGGGCAGAGGGAGGGGGAAAGGGGGAGGGAGAAGCAGACTCCCCACTGAGTACGGAGCCAGACTCTGGGGTCAAGCTCACAACTTTGAGATCATGACCTGAGCCAAAACCAAGAGACGGATGCTTAACCAATGGAGCCACCCAGATCCCCCCAAATTATTACTATTTTTAAGTAGGCTGCATGCCCAGCATGATGCCCAGCATGGAACCCAGCGCGGGGCTTGAACTCACGACGCTGAGATCAAGACCTGAGCTGAGATGAAGAGTAGGATGCTTAACCAACCACCCAGGTGCCTCCGTGCTTGAAATTATTAATGCTAGATTCTCTAGTATCTCATGGATGCTTTAGACGCTGGAGAATGTTCATGTGTGGGAGAACACAGATGCTGGGGCACCTGGGTGGCTCAGTCGGTTAAGCTCCTACTCTCTTGATTTCAGCTCAGGTCATGACCTCAGGGTTGTGAGATCGAGCCCATGTTGGCTCCGCTCTGGGCATGGAGTCAGCTTGAGATTCTCTTCCTCCACCCCTCCCCACCTGCTCGTGCTCTAGAAAAATTTTAGGAAAAAATACAGATGCTTTTGTTCTTGTACACGTGTGTTTTAGATAAGCTTGCTTGCTTGACCGGGTCCTCTGTTTTCAAGGAGAACTGCCTGAACTCCGATGTGGTGGAGCAGATTTACAAGCGGAACCCCATCCTCCGCCACACGCACCACCCCCTGCACTCCCCGCTGCTGCCCCTGCCCTACGGAGACATAAACCTGAACTGTGAGTGCCCGGCCCCTCCCATACTCCGCGGTGGACACGATTCTGTTCGCCCTCGTCACTCCTTAGCTCGGTCACGTAGCGTTGTTGTCTGTGGTGATGCACGCACTGTTGAACTAAGAGAACAATTTTAGAGGGAGGCAGGAAATGCCAGCCCTCCTGCAAACTCAGAGTCGCCTCAATTTACTAGAGAACCAGATCCTGAGAGTCTTACATTACAAATCGGGAACCTGTTTGGCAACCGACCAACTTTTTAAGCAAGCATTTTGTAGAATAAAATAGTTCAGTTATATAACAAATCAGCATAACTTGCCCACCTCTGTGTTTTGACAGCATTGTTCGCCTGATTCGAAGGTTCAGGGAACGTGGCGAGCACCGCGTCACGAAGCTGCCGTCTGTCCCCATTCCTTCCCCTTGGGTGTGTGCTGCTCAGATTGTAGCATGTCCAGGCCCTGCATCTAAAGGCTTCTGTGTGTGTTCTTCTCCTAGTGCTCAAAGACAAAGGCTACACCACCCTTCAGGATGAAGCCATCAAGATCTTCAATTCCCTCCAGCAGCTGGAAGCCATGTCTGACCCCATCCCCATAATCCAGGGCATCCTGCAGACGGGGCATGACCTCCGCCCTCTGCGGGACGAGCTGTTCTGCCAGCTCATCAAGCAGACCAACAAAGTGCCTCATCCGGGCAGCGTGGGCAACCTCTGCAGCTGGCAGATCCTGACATGTCTGAGCTGCACCTTCTTGCCGAGCCGGGGGATCCTGAAGTACCTTCGCTTCCATCTGAGAAGGTACGAGACAGCCCGATCCAGGCGCTCACTCAGGTGCCGTGCGGCCCCGTGGCTCGGAGGACGAGGACGGGAAACAAGACGCCTAGTGTGGTCGCACTCGTGGGTCCCTTGAACCAGCCAACACAGGGTCGGTGTCCTCTCTAAGCCAAGCCACACAAGGCTGTGGCGGGGACCGGGTCCCTTTCAGTGTAGTGTCCTAACGTCTAAGATGTGGAGTCCATTTAATTACCACCACCTGTATAAATGGCGGCGGGGGGTGGGGGGAAGCCTGGCTATTTGGATCCAGATCAAATAGGTAGAAACATTCTGATTCAGACTGACGACCCATGGAAAAAAGATTTCATCCAATGGTATGAGACATGGCTCTCAGCAATCCTGCAGCTGCTCCCCATCCAACCCTGGCTCACTGGGATTTTTTTTTTTTTTTTTTTTTTTTTTATTGTTTGCATTTAAACAAAACCTGCACAGAAAGTGGCTGGTGTTTGCTCTGCACCATGGGGGGCCCCCTTGGTGCCTTCGTGGGCAGCGCGCTGAAAGCATCGGGCTCCCAGACGCCAGCCAGCCTCAGTCTAGCAATTAACAATGAAGTGTTTGTCTCCTAGGATACGGGAACAGTTTCCAGGAACCGAGATGGAAAAATACTCCCTCTTCATTTATGAATCTCTCAAGAAAACCAAATGCAGAGAGTTTGTGCCTTCCCGAGATGAAATAGAAGCTCTGATCCATAGGCAGGAAATGACGTCCACAGTGTATTGCCACGGGGGAGGCTCCTGCAAGATTACCATCAACTCCCACACCACAGCCGGGGAGGTGAGGGAGAAGCCCCTGTCTGATACCTAACTGCGATGCACACAAGTCAGGAAAGTTGTACACGGTTAGGGGGGCTACCGCGTAGTTGTGACGTGCATAGTGTAGCAGCTCAATAAACAAGATGGAACCTACACCCAAACTCACGTATCGAGATAAAAATATGTATCAAAAATGAGTAGAAACACAAAAGTTAAGCTGGTGCCAAAATAGCTGAGACCTAATCCTGCTAATGTAAGAGGCAGGTGCGTGTGGGTTTATCATAGCATCTCTCCAATAAGGGGTCTCTGTTTGCCATGCAAATATCTACAATGATGTGTCAGATGAGCACATTTTTTTTTTCCTTTTTTAAAATTGAAATTTAGCATTCTAAAACCAATTGGCTAAAAGGAGTAGGGCAATAAAATCCAGAGAAGCTTCTGGCATGGAAAGGAGAAACATCAGTGGAAGCCATTGTTTCTTGGAAGTTGATGAATGTATCCGATGAAAGAGAGGGCTTCAGTTTTTGTGTGCCTTTCCTGCTAGTATGGGTTTGCGAGAACTTTGCCTGGCGTCTGTCTCTACCAGTGGGCAAAATGCTCTGCATTCTTTTTTTTTTTTTTTTTTTTACAAAGACAAGAGAAATCTGATTTCTAGGGAACAATGGAAAAACAGCACTTTTGAAATTCTGTGTGACCACACATGACAGTGGGGGGAGCTGCTTGGACCCTCGCGTGTCGGCAGCTTGCCTGGGGGCTCTGGTGAGAAGGCACATTCCAGAACCACGTGCTGGAAGCTGAAGACCTCGGGGTGTATCTTGCAGGTGGTGGAGAAGCTGATCAGAGGCCTGGCCATGGAGGACAGCAGAAACATGTTTGCTTTGTTTGAGTACAACGGAAGCGTCGATAAAGCCATTGAAAGCCGAACCATCGTAGCGGACGTGTTAGCAAAGTTTGAAAAGTAAGTTCCTTCTCCCTGGAGTGCCAGCAGATGAAATAAATTAAGAGCAAGAGTTGAGGATCTGAATTTCCATTCGTTTTTGGCTTCAGTGTGCATTTGAGTTCCTATTCTTTTACTTGTGTTGAAGCACGTTTAATTTTTCATCTCCCCCTGCTGCCTGTTTTTCTTAATTCCTAGATAAAGCCCATCTCAAGTAAGATTCAGCTCGCCATTGTTTTTTTACCCCATTCGTTCAGTCCCCTGTTGTACACACTGCCTTGGCATTTCCTGATTCTAGGCTTTTCACTTGTCATTGGCTTCGAAACGGGGCCAGCAGACACAGGCAAACTCATACACTCTTCAAACTGCATTTTATATCTCACGCACCTGTGATATTCGATCTAGGACTTTCTTATCCCCTAAGTAGCACAAAAGATATTCCTGTTCAATATAAACACAGCCTCCATAATATTCATGCTGATTTTTTGTAAATATTGTCGTTTATTTGAGGGTTAGTAAAGGGAATGAAGATAGAGCCTTTGTTTATTTTCTTGCTATGGATTCAGCATAATGTTTAGCCAGTACTAATTTGCCTGGGGCCTGCAGAAAATCCTTGTTAGCACAGTGTAATTGAAGGCTGCCCATTTGTTGTCTTAAAGTGAGACCAAAATGAAAGTGTGTTTTTCACTTCTGGCTAAATACAGTTAGTAAAGAATGAGTCATCTAAAGTCAATTCCTTGTGGCACCGAAAGGCCATTTCTCCTTTTGCTTTCTGAACCTCCCTTGCCTTCTGTCCATAGGCTGGCTGCCACATCAGAGGTGGGGGACCTGCCCTGGAAATTCTACTTCAAACTTTACTGCTTCCTGGACACAGACAACGTGCCAAAAGACAGCGTGGAATTTGCGTTTATGTTTGAACAGGTAGAAGAACTTTCAGAAACGGATTCCTCTGCTGGGGAACAGGGGTGAAACCTGTTCACACTCTTCTTAAGTTCGTGGTTGGTCCGGAGGGGTGAGGCATGACGGTACATTTCCCAGCATGCCCGAGGCGGCTGCTCCTTATGCATCTCTAGAACGAAACCACAACACATGCTGTCTGAGGTCCTGTGCCAAGACCTGTTCTAGCTGGGAGGAGAGAGACATTAAGGGATGAAATATGCGTTAGATGCCGTCTGTGCTGAGGAGAGATTTCAAGCAGCAAAGCAGGGGAGGGTACAGTTGTCAGGGAAGGTGACATTTGGAGGGAGATGCTGATGGATTTTGGGTCACACACCCCTAACATTGCTGCCTCCTTTCAGGCCCACGAAGCGGTTATCCGCGGCCACTACCCGGCCCCCGAAGAGAACCTGCAGGTCCTTGCTGCCTTGCGGCTCCAGTACCTGCAGGGGGACTACTCGCTGCACGCCTCCGTGCCGCCCCTCGAGGACGTCTACTCCCTGCAGAGACTGAAGGCCCGCATTAGCCAGTCCACCAAAAGCTTCACCCCATGTGAGCGGCTGGAGAAGAGGCGGACGAGCTTCCTGGAGGGGACGCTGAGGCGCAGCTTCCGGACAGGGTCTGTCGTCCGGCAGAAGGTCGAGGAGGAACAGATGCTGGACATGTGGATCAAGGAGGAGGTCTCCTCGGCTCGGGCCAGTATCATTGACAAATGGAAGAAGCTGCAGGGAATGGGCCAGGAACAGGCCATGGCCAAGTACATGGCCTTGATCAAGGAGTGGCCAGGCTACGGGTCGACGCTCTTCGATGTAGAGGTGAGGACTGACGGCTGCTTCTCGTTAGTGCGGCTGTGGCCAAGTACATAGGGCGGGACGACAAGATAGAACCTTTGCTCTCTAGCCCCTTTTGTTAGAGCAACACCCCCACCCCCCATGCTTTACCATTAGCACACCCTCTCATCCACCAAAAGTTTTTTCCTCTCTTGTAGTAAATGCTTCCACTGTATTAGGAGTGAATGGAAAATTAAGGGGTCACCTATTCTTAAGTAACTTCTTTCTTACGGAAGCCACAGATCGATCCAATTAACAAGTGCTGGTAAAAATCAGCATTTAAAATTAAAAAAAAATTTTTTTTAGAATTATGTACATGAAATTAGAAACTTCGGATACAGTTGACCCTTGAACAATGCAGTTGAAAATCCATGAATAACTTTTGACTTCCTAAAGTGTAACTATGAATAGCCTGCTCTTGACCGAAAGCCTGACCAATAACGTAAACACTCGACACATATTTTGCATGTTACATGTTACATACATACTGTATTCTTACACTAGAGCTAGAGAAAAGAATATTGAGAGAATCCTAAGGAAGAGAAAATACATTTACAGCCCTCTACTGTATTAAAAAAAGAAATCCACCTGTCAGTGGACCCTCGAAGTTCAAACCCATGTTGTCAAGGGTCAGCTATACCTGAATTTTACATTTAGTTCTTTCCCCATGAATATCTGTTAGCAGGGAAGAATTTTTTTCACGAATGGAATTTAGCCATTAGCGGTAACCCATACTGATTCATATCCCCCTTTTTTTTTTAAGTAGACCATTTATTTATTGTTAAAGGTTTTATTTATTCATCTGTCAGAGAGCACAATCGGGAGGAGCAGTGGGCAGAGGGAGAAGCAGACTCCCACTGAGCAGGGAGCCCGATGCGGGACTCATCCCAGGACCCTGGGATCATGACCTGAGCCGAAGGCAGACGCTTAACGACTGAGCCACCCAGGCGCCCCTTAAGTAAACCATTTACTGAAAGGAAGTCTTACCAGTGCTCTAGATCAAGGCTTGGCAATCTGTGTGCCACATCCTGCCTGCCTTCTCTGATCACGATTTATTGGAACACAGCAATATTCCTTCCCATCTCTGCCTCCTCCGGCTGCTTTCACGCTAACATAGCGGCATTGCGTAGCCGTGACAGAGACCCCGTCCATGGCCCGTGACACCGAAAATATTGCCTCCCTGTCCCTTAACGGGTAAGTTAGCCAGCCCCTGGTCTAGATGAGCTTTCAGTTTTCTTCTCACAATCCCATTCAGCGTGTTTGGTATCTGATGCCTTTTAAATGAGGCTCTCTAAAAATCTAAGTATTGATTATATATTCCAAGATCCCTTCGTGGATTTTCATTGGATGCTATGTTTGGTTGCTGGGTTGGTTCAGTTAGGTTTGTTTCTAGGTGTAAATCAGGGGCTTTATACAACACCTCTTCTTCTCGATGTCACTAATGTACATCCCTCGTACCCACTTCTCATCCCTGAATTGGGGCTCTTGTTTCCCAGCACCAATCCGTGCAGGGAAGCCCGTCGTTAAACCAGTGACATTCCTGTTAACCTCCGTGCACACAAGAGGTCATTGCTGCCTCTTGTCAAGAATCCTGAGCGGCTCAGTCGGTGAAGCGTCTGCCTTGGCTCAGGTCATGGTCCCAGGGTCCTGGGATCGAATCCCACATCGGGCTCCCTGCTCAGCAGGGAGCCTGCTTCTCCCTCTGCCTGCCTCTTCCCCTGCTTGTGCTCTCTCTCTCCTTCTCTGACAAAATCTTAAAAAAAAAAAAAGAATCCTGTTTTCCAAGAGGAGCCAAACCGCTCAGCAGAGAGTGATTCTCTCTGAGAATTTTCCTCTGATACTAGATTTTGTATTGGAAGAATAATGATCCAAAAAAAAAAAGGATCGGAGGCAGAGCTAGGAATAGGAGACTGGCTTCCGCTGCTGGGTTTGCTGGGGCAGCCGTTGTCAGCTTCCCCCGGAGTAAGGTTATCAACGGGTGGAGTCAAAGCCCGATG
This sequence comes from Leptonychotes weddellii, assembly GCF_054177405.1. Taxonomy (NCBI): domain Eukaryota; kingdom Metazoa; phylum Chordata; class Mammalia; order Carnivora; family Phocidae; genus Leptonychotes; species Leptonychotes weddellii. Next base: position 12,282,391 of record NC_138375.1, on the reverse strand, counting down.
TCAGGATTCACCGATTGGGTTTTCCAAATGCCCAATATGGGTCAGCCAGTCAGAAATCAATCAGGCCTCCATGGGGAGACCACATGTCCTCTTTCGGTTCCCTGGGCACATGCACGTGTTGGATGCATACGGTGTTCTGCACAGAGTACCTGACTCAGCCTCTCCCACGTTCTCTGTTTCTTACTGCTTGCTGATGGGCTTCTGGTCCACAGTGCAGGGAAGGCGGCTTCCCCCAGGACCTCTGGCTGGGCGTCAGTGCGGATGCTGTGTCTGTGTACAAGCGTGGGGAGGGAAGACCGTTGGAAGTCTTCCAATACGAGCACATCCTCTCTTTCGGGGCGCCGCTGGCAAACACGTACAAAATCGTGGTCGACGAGAGGGAGCTGCTCTTTGAAACCAGTGAGGTAAGAAGCCAGCCACGGAAGTCATTTGTGGCCTTGACAAGAGAGAGAAATGCCCCATTTCCTGATGCCTTTGAGTAACTTTGGCTGTTTTGCTTTAAAACATGAAAATACAGCATGGTGGTCGCTTCCCAGCTGTCAGTGCCCCGAGGGCCAAAATCAAATCCTCCCAAATTTCTTCTCTACCTTTGCAGCCGAGAAATTTGGTTCCGTTCTACCAGTGGGTCTTACCCACAGAGGAAAGGAAATGATTTAGATGTCCAAAATATATATAGCGTGGCAAGGAAGCCTTGTGCCAATCAGCAGATGATGACGGCAGAGAATTGCAGCTGGAGGGAGCAAGGGGCATGACCGCCCGGGGCGTAGCGAATTCTGGCTCACAAAGTCACCCAAAAAAAAGCCTCAATGTGTGTGCCCTCTGCTCCAAAGCTTAAAATGTAATCATCATCATGATAAACCAAAAAGCCTAGTGAGGGCTCCACTTAGGGAGCTGCCAGCAAGCAGAGGTAGAAAATGGAAATGAATGACCCACCAGCTTGGCTATTGCTGTAAAGTCCTGGGGAGGCGGCAGTCTCACCGAGGCTGCGATGCGGGAGGCGGACTAGGCTAACGGGAGGGGAGCAGGGACAAGGAAGGGGCTGGGCCTTTGACCGGAGGGTCCCAGGCGCCCGGCTGCCAGGCTTGGCCGACGCTAGTACACAGAGGGAGCCACTGTGGGGGTCTCTGATGGTGCCTGGTGTGATGCCCGTGACTGTGCTAAGTGACGGGGGTGGGACTAAGAGGGAGGAGAGATGAGGGAAACAGAAGGCGGTCAGGATGCCCTAAGAGGGATGCAGGCCAGCATGAGGGGGGCAGCCCCCCGCCCCCAGCCTCGCTCTGTGCTGCAGCTGCATCATGGGGCGGGGACAACACTGAGGAGCCAGTGTTTACCAGCTGTGATCGTGGGCTCGGTCGTTCGCCAGTATTTTAAGCGGGGATAGTAATCCCAGCCCTGGTGACACCAACAGTGTCCTCAGGTGGGGTTTGTTTGTTTTAATGTGTAAAATCTGACAAATGTACATCAGGCAGAATTGTCGTTTTCGTGTGAAAGAACCACCAGGTGGTGCCCACCGTACTCAGAAAAGCCACGCTTCCCCTGCCCGCTGACTGGGAAGAGGGAAAAGCCGCTGAAGGTTCGGTCCGGGACAGAACCGGAGCCGTGGAGTCGCGCGGCTGGCTTCGGCCCGGCGACCGGCCCTCCCCTCCCTGCGCCCCCGCTGACCGCGCGCCCGTTCTGCTTCCCCCGGGCAGGTGGTGGACGTGGCCAAGCTCATGAAAGCCTACATCAGCATGATCGTGAAGAAACGCTACAGCACGTCGCGCTCCGTGAGCAGCCAGGGCAGCTCCAGGTGAAGGCAGGAGGGAATCCCCGCGTCTCCAGCTTCCCGAGCGGCAGCCCTCTGGCCTGGGCCGGCGCCTGCGCAGAGCCGGATGAAGCCGCCCCGCCTCCCGGAAGCCCCTCGCCGGAGGGAGGGGCCTCCGAGCGTCCTTCCGCCCTCTCAACTTCCGCGAGCCTGTATTAAGCGGTCAACCTTAACAGCCAGCCCCGTTTGGAAAGCTTTACTACTCTTAGATGTCACATGCCTTAAAAGAGAGAGGACAAACCCCCCTCCGCCTCCCCCCCGCCCCCGCCAAAGCAGCCAGAAGTGCCTTAACGTGTGGACCCAACACTAACTGACCTTAACTGTGCTACTGAAGGGAGATGCCCCCTCCTGCCATCTTGGGGGAGACTTAGAAAGCTTGGACGGGGAGGGGCGTTTATCCATCAATTCTGCACTAACCTCCCAGCCTGATTTCCCTACTTTGAGGGAAGGTGAGGGAGCGGGGAGGGGGGACAGAGGGAGCACAAGGGGACAGGATATTTTAGTCGGAGCGCTGCTGGCAGCCTTCCCTGTGGACGTAGATTAACTTCTTTGTTTTCTCTTTCACGTCTCTGTGCTTGCCTGTGCATGCATGTGTTCATAAACTCATCACTTTAATCATTGTCTCATGAGCATTAAAAGCAAAGGGAAAAGAGGATGTGCAATGGTGTAAACAGTCTGTCTGTATATTTTAATAGTTCAGAGTTCTAGTCTTCAATCGTTACTTTATAAGGTGGTTTTATTAACAGACCAGAATCTTGGATTTTCCTGTCTTTGCTGTATTTCGAAAACCACGTTTTGACTCCGTTTTGTTTTACGTGTAGCAAAGTCTGCACTCTGTGTCTGCTGTATTATAAACAGATATGCAGCCCATACAGATAATGGTATTTATAAACCACTCTGACTCCAATGCTGTTTTTAGAACTATATGAAGTCATTTTGGAGTCTTTAGTTTCTAAAAAATTTAAGTTAAAAAATTTCTTTGAAGGTGAGTTTGTATCGCTCCAGGTAGATGACCATATGACCACATTGGGTATGGTGGAAAGAAGCTTCATTCCCCAGGGGTATAATGTGCGAGTGAATCTTGAAAGGACCCTGACCATATAAATGCCGAGGCTTTAAGAAAATACATTTTATCCCAAGTTTATAATGATAGTCCAATAAGGTGCCTGTAAATAAATCAGCATTTATGACCAGAAGAAAAATAATCTGGTCCTGGACTTTTATTTTTATATGGAAAAAAGTTGTAAAGACTTAGGCCAACTGAGTCTGCCCACAAAGAAAAAAAAAATTGCCTTATCTTTCCTGGACAGCCCTGCGAAATCCTTGTTTGTTGGCTCAAAGTAAGTCTGACAATAAAAGATATTAGCTATCTTGCAGTGTGTTTTCTTGAGCAGGGGGACCTGAAATACATCATGGGGTTGGGGTTTTTGTTGTTGGTTTGGTTTTAATGCTTTTGGCCTCAGTGTTGAAACTGTGTTTCATAAGTTGATCACTAGGTCTTAAAGTGGACATGTAGACACACAGCACGACTCCAAGGAAGCAGAGAAGATAAAAGAAAGGATTTCATGAAACCCAGAAATCTAAGGCCTTGAAATGTGTGTTTATGTCAAATGGTCTCGGAGCCCCAAAACCCGTCTAATCGTGAAATCATGATTCTACAACCTGCTTGCAGCCATGCTCACTGGGGAGAATACACAGGTAGGCTCTTTGGCCATTGATTTACCCAAAGAACTCAGGACATGGGGTCTGACCTGGGACGTGAGTGGTGCCAGTCCCCCGGATGTCCCTTTCTCTTCCACTGAATCCCACCCTGCCCCCCACCCACCCTGGAAGTAAGTAAAGGCAGGTGCTGCTGAGCACCTGTGGGCTGCAGGTGATGAGAAGGAAGGTGAGCTAGACTCTGTGTTCTACTGCTGTCTTTGTTTTCATTTCTAGCCCAGAGGGAAGTTGGCAGAAGGGCCTCTTCCCTCCATGACTTGTACCCCAAAAGGCTGCCTCTCCCCCAGTTGCATATGAAGAGGTAGGCAAAGTGAGGCAGAGTGCCTCATCTGAGACATCACAGCAGCACCAACACCAGAACCTAGGTCTCTCTGCACTTGGGCCTTTATGTGCCCACGGCTGGGATGTTTTAATGTTTTATTTAGAAATAATATAGGTTCAGAAGAAGTTGCAATAGCATGTACAGGGAGAACCATATACCCTTCACCTGGTTTCCCCTATGGTGACATTTTGCAAAACCACAGAACAGTATCACAATTGTCCATTGTAATTAGGATTTTGCTTCCCCATGTTAGACAAGGACTATAGTCCCCAGTCTACGGCCATACCACCCTGAACGCGCCCGATCTCGTCTGATCTCAGAAGCTAAGCAGGGTCGGGCCTGGTTAGTACTTGGATGGGAGATTGTTGCTTTAAACATTTCTTGTCTGCTATTTTGAATGAGCTCTGGGATTTCCTTCCCTCCCTGCATTTCCTCATCAACACAGACTGGCTCAGCATCACCTCTCACTTCTACTTGATCAATCAGCATATTGACAAAAGTCTCTCCAGGACCGAAACACTGTCTTCCCTTCACATGCCCTCCCCCGCTCCCCCCCCCCCCTGCAAATCCAGCCTCATGCGTGCCCAAAGCAGGCAGAGAGGGGACTGGGATGGCTGAGAGGATTCCGGTGGGGGGGGGGGTAGTGTCTTGAGCTGGTCTTGCAATATGGCAGAGGGGAACAAATTCTTCCTAGGGGAGGGTCCCGGAACTGGCATGAGCACAGGTGTGCAGCAGGTGTTAGGGCAAAGGTCAGAAGCCATGCTATGGCTCCCCTGTCCTAGCCCCATTGGCCTCCATGCTTTACCACCTCTGGCACCCTCCCCTGCACCCCCCACCTGTATATGCTGTTGACAAACCAGATACATGGAGGGATCTTTATAAAATCTAAATCCAACTATATCCCTCTCCTACGAAAAGCTCTCCTATAATTTTATCCAACCAAAATATCACCCTCTACCATAGCGCTGTGTCCTCTGCCCCGCCTGCCTCTAACCTTGTCTCGTGGCTCTTCTCCCCACTCAGCACAGATCTCGGCTTTCGTTTCGTCCCAATTTTATCAGCCCCCAACTTAGGGTGTTCTGCCCAGCAGTGAGCAAAGGGACTCTGATGTTTTCCTGGTGAAACTGAGTGTCTGTACTCAAGAAGACGCGAGCTGTAATTCCCAGGTACCTGGGGCTTCGGCAGAGATGTTCTGGCGAATGTTTATCCGCGGGCTCTCCGGGGTGGGGGGGGGGGCAGTCCTGCCGTGTGGGGTTGGCTGATTGTCATGGTGTCCGTATTTCCACCAGGGCTAATTTCGAGCTCCAAGGTGACATCACTGAATGTGGAGTTGGATGGGATGCATAGTTGGCTCCCGAAAGCTTGGTCCTGCACACCACACGGAAAAGACATACCAATAAACAATTTTTCCATAAGAAATTTGTTTCCTATTCATAAGAAAACCTCTAAAGGAAGTAAAAAAGACACTTAGAAAGCTTTAAGCACTTTGTGCAGGGGAAAGTTACTGTGGGAAAAGTACAGATGTTTGCAAAGTATATAATCTGCTCCTATCTTTAGTTTTCCCAGAGATTTCTTTTCCCTTTCAAGTAATAACAGGATTATAGTTGATTAGCAGTTTGAGACATAAACAGGGTCTCCTACCCGAGGCATCCAGACATTTGATTGGTGGGAATTAGTTTCCAGATCAGTGTTCTCATCATTCCCTCATGACCTGCCAGAAAAGAAAATGAGTAATTCTGGTAACTCTGATCTCTTGGGGGAACTGTTCTCCATAAGTTTACTTACTGACTTGACATTGAGGAAATGCAATAGGCCTCTTGATTAGAAAAAAGATAACCCCAATGATCAACATCAACCATAACATAATTTAGTTGACTTTAATTTACTAAATTGTTTGGATTGGAAAAAAAAAAACCACACACTGTCCACACTATCTCAGTGGGGTTTGCAAAGGAAGTAGAAGAATTGTCTTAAGTTGCTTAGAGCCTAGTTAGGGGTAAAAGATAAAAATATATGAAATCAGTTGACTGTAATAGCAACAGTAATTGGGCCATCTGCATATGTGTTGAAGGGGTCCAGAAAACAAGAGTGCAAGGGAGAGTTTTCAAAGGAGAATGTGGTAGCGTTGCTAGAGAGGAGGTGGGTGGGGGGATGGGGTCACTGGGTGACGGGCATTAAGGAGGGCACTTGATACAATGAGCAAGGGGTGTTATATGTAACTGATGAATCACTGAACTCTACCTCTGAAACTAACAATACACAATGTTAATTGAATTTAAATTAAAAAAAAAATGTGGAGCCAAAAAATGAAGATTTCTGATGTGTAATGTGAGCACATGCCAATGGAACAAATTACTGAAGAAAATCCATGAGGCAAAAATGAGCAGAATGGGGAGTACGTTTCTAAGTACGTCCTTCTTATGCTCTCCTTGTGTTTTCCCCTTGACCATCTCTCTCTGATGTGATCAATGGCATTAGTTACCATTTGCTCAGAACATGTTTCAGGCTTGGTGCAAGATGCATCATCCTGTCATTGTGTCCTTCCAGTAGGAGTAGGGGCTAGCAAACCCATTTTTACATTGGGGATATTGAGATTTAGAAAGCAAATTATTTAAGCAATATCTTTGCTGTGCAACAAGTAACTCCAGATTCAGTGGCTAAAACAATAAGCATTTACTTAGGTCACGATTCTATAGGTCATCTGTTGGAGCTGGGCAGTCTCCCTGCTCATCTCATTCATGACTAAGTTCAACGGTATCCAGGTCAACTTTGTTGATCTTGCCTTGGCTTTCTCATCTGTCTGGAGCCTCAGATGAGAAGGCTGAGCTCTGCTCCATGTGATCTCTTGTTCTCCAGTTAGCTAGCCTTGGCTGATTCACGGCATTTGGCAAGGTCTTGCAAAAACTAGTAGGTACAGGCAGGCCCTCTCAAGGCTTAGCTTCAAACTGGCACACTGGTAAGTCCACCATATTTTTTTGGCCAAAGCCAGACCCAATGCCAGACCAGAGCCAAGAGGTGGGGAAACAAACTCCATATCTTGATGGAAGTTGCTGCAAAGTCACTCGAGAGGTTGGAGAACTGTGGCCTTTTTATAATCTAACCACACTTGGCTGAAAAATGACAAAACTACAGTGGACAAAGAATTCATACCAGGTTTGAGTGAAATCGTGCTCTTCTCATAAAGCTATCCTAAAATCCAACCACTTTCTCTATTTTCCTTTACATGGCCACGCCCCTAGCTTACCACCACCCGATCACCAGCTTCCTCTGATTGCACACTTCTAATGTCACCAGACACAGATGCCCACCGTCGTCCCTTTTCCAGGTTTTCCCTCAGAATCTTCTCTTGCCGGAAATGATCTTTCTCCCCGTTCTTATCTCTTCATCCATGACAACCTGGCTTAGATTTTAATTTCTCTGCAAAGCTGCCTGCAGCAGAGACTGCTACCCATCCCCCAGTGATCTGCCATTTTACCATTTGTCCTTTCTTCCCTTTTGCCTTTCATAATAGAATTCCCTTACATTTTAGCTTGCGGTGGATGCTAAGCTACAGAATCCATTCCCCACCTTCCCCTGCCACTTTGTGTGGTGCTTTTAAAAAAAAAGTTACAACTGGGACGCCTGGATGGCCAGTCAGTTAAGCATCTGCCTTCAGCTCAGGTCTTGATCCCAGGATCTTGGGATCGAGCCTCGAGTCAGGCTCCCTGCTTGGTGGGGAGCCTAGCTCTACTTCTCCCGCTCCCCCTGCTTGTGCTCACTCGTGCGCTCTCAAAATCTTTTCAAAAAAAAAGTAACTTCTTGATAACCCTTCCTATAAAAAGGTGAAGTCTCATCCCCATGAATATGGGCCAGCCATCGTGAGTCCACTTCTAATAAATAGAATGTGGTAGAAGTGAAACCACATAGCTTACAAGGCCAGGTCATAAAAGGTGACACATCTTTACTTGCTCTTTCTCTTGGGACACGCACCTTAGGAGCTCTGACCCGACATGACAGAAATCTCATCAACCTGAAGCCGCCATGCTGAAAGAACTAGGTAAGGAGGCCATGCAGAGCTCACCAAGCCCCACAGGTACCGTCCCCCAACTGGTTTGTCTTCTCAACCTCAACACACGGGTGTGTCTTCAGATTACTCCAGCCACTAGCTCTATGCAAAAGACACTCCCTCCCTCTCCAGACCCATCAAAGTCTTATTAAGACATCTTGGGGCCCAGGATCTTGTCATGTAGATCAAGTTCTGGTGTGAATGAGGCTCTTGGGTGTAGTTCCTCAAGTACAGCTCATTAACACTGACTGGAAGATTCGTGTGCC
>NC_138375.1:12228694-12274135 GCF_054177405.1 Leptonychotes weddellii | reverse complement strand
TGTATGAAGGAGAAAAGTAAATCATTTGGGCCAGGGGACCCATTGGGGTGGCTTTAAACATATCCACAAATTTCTTTGACAATCCTCCCACGAAAAGGTGGAGTCTAATTCTCCTCTCCTCCTCCTAACAGCCAGAGTGTGACAGGAAGGCTACCACCTGAGTCCCAAAGCTAGGTCGTAGAAGGGACACTAGAACATTTGCGAGGCTCTCGGGACACGTGCTGCTGGAGCCCTGGAGCCACCGTGCCGGGGAGACCACGTGGAGAAGCTAGGTAAACAAAGATGCCAGAAGGGTCCCAGCTGTGCCAACCCCCAGCTCTTGAGGTCTTCCCAGCGTCAACCACCAGACATGCAAATGGTGAGCCTGCAAATGAGTCCAGCCCCCAGGCTGCAAGGCGACTCAGCTGATGCCAAAGGAGACAGAGATATGGTGACCCTGCTGAGGAGGCGCCAGCCATGCCAGCGAGCCAAAAAACGAATGGAAAAAGTATGAGGAATGGATGAGATTTAAAACTGTCACTATTGGGGGCGCCTGGGCGGCTCAGTCGCTTAAGCGTCTGCCTTCAGTTCAGGTCATGATCCCAGGGTCCTGGGATGGAGGCCCGCGTCGCATCTGGGTCCCTGCTCAGCAGGGTCTGCTTCTCCTTCTGCCCCTCCCCCCCCACACTTGTGCTCACTCATGCGTGCTCTCTCTAAACTAAATAAAATCTTAAAAAAAAAAACTGTCACTATTTACAGCTGATGTGATGAAGCACTCAGTTTAACTGATCATGCTGGATTTTCTATTAGAATTAATGAGTGAATGTGGCAAGATCACTAGATAAAAGGGCAGTATTTTAAAAACCAAATGTATTTCTATATAGCAACAGCAACCAATTATAAATTTTTAAAAATATCTCCTACAATGTTACCAAAAACATTTAATATCTAAGAGAAAATGTAAAGAAATATGTGTCCTCTGATGCCAAAGCTCAGGACATCTCCTTTATGCTACACTCTTGAGTTGACATGTAAATTGATCTGCAAAAGCATTTGAAACGAGGTGAAGCAGAAAGTACTATGATACAAGTCTAACCATTAAAAACAAAAATATGTTGGAGATACAAGGAAATGGGTTTATAACCCAATTTATTTCTCATACAGGTGAGGAAGCTAAAAGACTCATAACTTCTAGTTTCATGGTCCTTTCTCTTAAATGAGGCTGAACTTAAAACACAGAAGAGATCTAAATTCTAAAATAAAATACATCCCTTCACGACAAAGTGAAGGTTCCATGTCTTGGTTAGTAGAGAGCTCCTGCTTGAAATGTTTATTTTGTATTTTAAACCATCTGGCCTAGGGCATCTGGGTGGCTCAGTCATTGGGCGTCTGCCTTCGGCTCAGGTCATGATCCCGGTGTCCTGGGATCGAGCCCCGCGTCGGGCTCCCTCCTCATCGGGGGGCCTGCTTCTCCCTCTCCCACTCCCCCTGCTTGTGTTCCTGCTCTCGCTGTCTGTCAAATAAATAAATAAAATCTTTAAAAAATAAAAAATAAAAAAATAAACCATCTGGCCTTTCTGTTGCTTGGGAGAATCATGAATTTTTTAAAAGTAAATTTCTGCAGTCATTCAACCAGAGCATGCTACCTAGAATCATCCATGTGAGAAGCACATCGAATGCAAATTGATGGCTGCCATTAAGCCCACTTCTCCTTCCCCTGGTTCCGTACACATGACTCTGTCATCCAGGCCTCAGCTTAAGTGTCACCTCTCCAGAAAGGCTTTTCCTCACCACCAAATATAAAATAGCTAGTCTTCACTGCATCACCATGTTGTAAGTAGCACTAAATAGTATTTCTAGTTCAGTTGCTTACTGTACATCTTCCTTAATTAGAAGTTAATCTCGGGGGCTCGATCCCAGGACCCGCCTAGGTGGCTCAGTCGGTTATACATCTGACTCTTGATTTCAGCTCAGGTAATGATCTCAGGGTCATAAGATCGAGCCCCGCATTGGCTCCAGGCTGAGGATGGAGCCGGCTTCGGATTTTCTCTCTCCCTCTGCCCTTCCCCCTGCTCATGTAATACATAACCAAAAAATAAAGTCTAAAAAAAAAAAAAAAAAGATGGTCTCCGTGAGAACAGCAATCTTTTTGTATTTGTTATTGTCACTCTTAACCAGACCATGTCTGAACATGGTGGATACTTAGTAATTTTTTTTTTTTTTAAGATTTTGAGAGCATGTGCAAGTGGGGGGAGGGGGTCCTCAAGCAGACTCCCCACTGAGCACAGAGCTCGATGCAGGACTGGATCCCAGGACCCTGAGGTCATGACCCGAGCCGAAACCAAGAGTTGGACGCTTAACTGACTGAGCCACCCAGGCGCCCCTCAGCAATTAATTCTTAAACAAGTGGAAGTGTAAACTGCAACTTTCAATTTGGGGGCCACCCCAGCTGAGAGTCCCCAGGGACAAGAGCCCAGGGCAGAGGTTAACCGCCAGTGCTTTGGGACGTGCAGCACCAGGGCAGAGGGAATAAGGGAATGAGGCAGAGAGGGATGAGAAGCGATGCAAAGTCATGTGTTGTCATGCTGGCCATGGCTTCCCGTGAGCCACCGGGAGACCCCGCAGTTGCTCAGCAGGAATGGAGCCACATGGGATGTCTCTGCACAGGTTGTAGAGGGAAATCCTGCCTCAGAGCAGCCCTTCAAGAGAAGGAAGAGAAGACACTTCCTGGGTTGGTCCTGTCTCCTGTTCCCCACTGGGGGCGTGGGGAGTCAGTCCCCTCCCACTTCCATGTCATCCGGCATCTCTCAAAACCACGTGGACGCCAGACCCCACACTGTGGCAGGCTGAAAGACAGCCACACCCTACCCCCAGGACCTGTGTTACCTTGTATGGCAAAACAAACATTGCAGAGGTGATTACCCTGAGGATTCTGAGATCATCCACGTGCATCCAGTGTAGTCATGTGTCCTTCTAAGACGGAAGCAGGAGACCGGAGTCAGCGGTAGAAGATGTGACAGAAGGCAGAGGTTACAGTGGTGTCGAGAAGCCGCCATAGGCCAAGGCAGGCAGGCCACCTCCAGGAGCCAGGAGACACACCGAATGGGTTCTCCCTTGGAACCTTCCGGAGGAACCAGCCCTGCGGACACCTTGGTCTCAGCCTGTGAGTCTCATTTCAGACTGTTGACCTCCAGAACTATAAGGAAATAAACTCACGTTGTTTTAAACTACGAGTTTGTGGTAACTTGTTACAGCAGCAACAGGAAACAGATACGCACACAAACGGATAAACAAGGGGAGCATTTCCTCTAACTCTGTGGCAGGAGGGTGGAGAGACCCCCCCCAGATAAGCAAGGCCAGAGAACCTGAGGTACATAAGATGTACCCAATACAAGGACCTGTATGACCGCTTATATTAAGAAGCTAAGGACAGAGAAAATGTGTGATGATTGTATTAACATGGTCTTTTATCCTACTTCATTTTCAGTTGTGAATAACTTCCCGCTCTGAAAAATATCCCTGGGCCTCACGGATGACTTCTTTTTAAAAAAGATTTTATTTGAGGGCGCCTGGGTGGCTCAGTTGGTTAAGCAACTGCCTTCGGCTCAGGTCATGATCCTGGAGTCCCGGGATCGAGTCCCGCATCGGGCTCCCTGTTCGGCGGGGAGTCTGCTGCTCCCTCTGATCTTCCTCCTCTCATGCTCTCTGTCTCCCATTCTCTCTCTCAGATAAATAAATAAAAAAATCTTTAAAAAAAAAAAAAAAAGATTTTATTTGAGAGAGATAGAGAGCAGAGAGAGTGAGCACATAAGTGGTGAGGAGGGACAGAGGGAGAAGCAGACTCCTTGCTGAGCAGGGAGGCCGATGCGGGGCTCGATCCCAGGACCCCAAGATCATGACCTGAGCCAAAGGCAGATGCTTAACCGACTGAGCCACCCAGGTGCCCCCACAGATGACTTTTATATATGTCACATAACCTATACTCCAAATCAGACCATCAGACAGCTTAAAATCTGGTAAAAATCCATTTGTACAGAAACTATTTTATTTTATGTAGCTTTGATATAGAATGGATAGAGAGCACAGCATGTATTAGGGTAACTCTAGCTGCTTTAGCAAATACCTACATTTCAATTACCTACCATTATTTTATTTTTTTAGAGAGAGAATGTGCATGAGTCGGGGCGGGGGGGAAGGGGCAGAGGGAGAGAGAGCACCTCAAGCAGGTGCCATAATCAGCACAGAGCCCAATGCAGGGCTCAATCTTATGACCCTGAAATCATGACCTGAGCCAAAATCAAGAGTCAGACACTTAACCAACTGAGCCACCTGGGCGCCCGTCAATTACCTACCATTGTTAAAGATGACTTCTTGCTTCCATAACTGACTGATATGGGTAAAATGTTAGAAGGGAGTTGGATCTGCTCCTGTGGCTATTCAGGAGCCCACTGGACAGGGGCTCTGCCTTCTTCAACATTTATCTTCCAAGGTTGCCCTAGGCACAAACAAAGTGGCAGACAGGGAGCAGCTCACCAGATAAGAACATACACCTTTTAACCTCCTTGGCCTGGAAGTGATGTCACATGAGATCACTTCTATGCGAGGGATGCTGGGAAATGTAGCTCCAGGCTGGGCAACTACCTTTTCAGTTACACTCTGCACTACATAAGGGGAGAATGAAACTCTGGTGGACAACTGGCTGTCCCTTGCCACGGTCTATTCCTTGGGCCAAGAAGTATTCATGTGGACTCTTTCCTTCAAATATGGAAGACTCTTCTCCCAGTCGAAAAGGAACATTCAAGGGGATTAACTCAAAAACGCTAATAGTTACTACTGCATCCCTCGGGGCAAAACAGATGGATAACCAACAAGAGACTGCTCAATCTATACAATCGAAAGAAGTTAAGGATGGATGACCAGGAAGCTGAGGGGACACGACTCCAAGTCCTTGCCTGGTTTCAAAGCCCACTGGTTGAAGGCAAGACTATGTCTCCAGCCCCCTGCAACACCACTATGTGACCCTGATCTCCCAGTCCTTCACCTAAGGGTAACTGAACTCTGAGGAATACCCAAGCATTTTGATGACTGTTGGACAGGGTCTTAACACCTAGAGACACTAATGATCATCAGGGGCCTCTGTTAGGGTGCAGGAATATTGGGGCTAGGTAATAAATGGATACTTGGCCCAGATCAACTTACAATGGGCCCACTGGGTCTGTGGTCCCATCTGGAGGTCATTTTCCTAGATCCCAAATGTAAAATGGAACTAGACATGCTTGGTAGTTGCACAAACTTACATTGGTTCCTTGGCTTAGGGTAAGAGTACCATAGTGTAGACATCGAGGAGCATGTTCTGAAATGAATCCCCTCCATGAAAAGGACAGTGAATCAAAACTAATATGGCATCCCGGGAGGAATGGCAGGAATTAGTGTCCTCACTAAAGAACTAGAGGATTCTGGGTGAGGCTCCCATCATGTTGCCTTTTAATGCACAAGTATGGAACCTGCAAAAACCAAACAGATCCAGTGAACAACAGCAGAGTCAACCAAGTAGTAGTCCCAACTGCAGCTGCCACACCAAATGCTGTCCTGTTCCTAGGTGAGATGCACTTGGTCTTAGTGCATGCACTATACGATTTCACATTCATTCTTCCTTGGAATCCTGTTTTTATCCATTAATTTCAAGTAAATGTAAATCAGAATGTATAATTTTGTCTGAAGATACACGAGTTATATAGGATAAGATTTATTTCTTCAAAGAGAGTTACATAATTAAAGGTTAATAAATATTACCTGTAATAACAGGGGCGCCTGGGTGGCTCAGTCGGTTAAGCCTCTGACTTTTGATTTCGGCTCAAGTCATGATCTCAGGGTCATGAGATCAAGCCCCACACTGGGCTCCCCACTCAACTGGGAGTCTGCTTCTTGCCCTATCCTCTCCCTCTGTCCCTCCCCGTCCCTGCTTGTGCTTGTGCTCTCTCTCTCTCTCTCAAATAAATAAATATTAAATAAATAAATATTGCCTATAATAATAAATTATTCATATAGTACTTATTTGGCAAACTCATTAATTCAGAACATGGCCAAGGATCTGCAGAGAAGCAAAACCTGGCTTCATGTAAGTAAGTAACAATGGCTAAGTCCATGTGAGCTTTGCTGATTCTGCTTATCCTTGAAGAGGCTCTGAAGAGCCTATCTTCCCTTTCACCACCACAACAGGTACCTTCCTCTCTCCCCACCCCCACCCTGTGCTCTCTGCAGCTCATGATTGGTCATCTGCAAACCACCCATAATTACCATTTCTTCTTACGTTCCACCTGCTAGTTCTAACTCAGAGTTGGAGTGTTCCCTGCAACCCTCTCAAGTGAGGACTCTTTGATCCCCAGCCCTGTACCACTGGGCCTACTATGCAGTAATTGTCCCCTTGGTACTTCCAGACCATTTCTCTTCCTCCCCTGATGAAATCCTCAGGATCTTTGGAGAATGCTATTGGACCAGACCATCCACACTCCCTCCTCATCCAAGTTCCCGGTTGCTTTTCTCTGCACCATTATTCTGCAGACTTCCTTCACATAAACAATCCATCCAGTGCCCTGGCTTCTTGCTTCTTTGACCTTATGTCCTCTTCCCCCTCTAAACTCTAGCCTCCACTGACTCCTTTCTACCTCTTTTCAGCGTCCTCCTGCGAGGAGCACTTCAACAGTTACCTCATCGGGGCCTCCCAACCATGAAGCCACCATTTCCTTCAATACCCATCACTTCACTCGTGCCTTCACTCCCCTTCTCTGCCAGATTAGAATCTCTGGTCCATCACTCTAATCATTCAATTATATACACCCTCAACTCCTTCCTCACCCCTTCTTCTTCTCCACTTGTCTTGAAAAACCGCATCCACAATAAACCCAATTCTCTAAGTCTGTATTTGAGCAGATAAATGTTGCTGGAGAAACTCCCAAATATGCTGACTCTCACTGTAAGCTTATGAGCACAGTTTTCCAAGGCTGGCCTGTCACATCCTCCCTCCCACCCTTCCCTAGTGAACTGTCTCCCATGGTCTCCCGTGTCCCAAGGCCACTATCCCAAAATTCCTTTTTAAACTTCATATCACTATTCCTCCCATCCCCCAACTTATTTCATTGTGAAAACCCCAGGAGAAGCAGAAAACACTGCAGCCTCTACATCTTCTAATTTATCCCATGAATTGCTTCGGCTTTCATGTCATTTAGATGCTGACCTTCTGTCCCCTGAGCTCACGGTTTTTATATCCAGTTTCCTACTTGTCTGCACGTGGATCTGTATTAGGCATATGAAGTACAGTATGTCCAAGAGAGGATTCCTCTCCTAAGAGAGAATTTTCTCTCCCAAATCTTCCCTATCTCTACAGGTGTTGGATGTCATCTGTAATTCCTCTCTGTCCCTAACACTTTACATCTGATCCCTTAGCAATTCTTGTTGGCTGGACTTCCCAGATGTATTCCAAATCCGGTCATTTCTCACCAAGTCCACCACTACCAATATCTCTGTGACTAGTGCAGTGATCCCTAGTTGATGTCCTTGTTTCATGCTTGTCTCTTCATCAGTGACCAGAACAATCTTTTCAAGAGGAAAACTGAATGGAGTTTTGCACCACATCCTTCACGGATTTTCCACCATCTTTTAGAATGAAATCTCAACCATGTGTGGTCTGCTGCATCCTTCGTGATGCCCCGTCTTCCTCTCCTCTCTCACCTGATCTCCCCTCACTCTGCTCTCTCATTTTAGCTTTCTTGTACCTTGGCCAGGTCCAGCTAGTTCTAACTTGATGGTCCTCACCCGCACTTGCCATCCCCTTTGTTTGGCATGCCCTTCCCTCCAGAACTCCACATGACTGGCTGCCTTCCTTCATTTAAGTCTGCTCAGAAGTCACTTCTCTCACCTCCCCATCTCGTCCAAAACACTTCCCCTTTTCACTCTGTTCCCTTTTCTTCACTGTGCCCTGTGTTAGATTGTTATGTTAATGGTCTTCTGCTCTTGGGCTATTGCCTCTCATGTGGACTCTGGGCTTAGCCATATGACTTGCTTTAGGCACCAGGACATTAGAAAATGTGACCCAAGCAGAGGCTTGCTTAGTGTCTGCACATTAGCGGACGCCTTCATGGAACTCCAGCTGCCAAGTGGAGAAGCGTGAAGCCGGCCTGCTGAGACACATCCGCTGACAGCCACGGCCAGTGGCCACCCAGCATCTTCTAACTGGTGGTAAATGCGTAAGTGAACCCAGCGATACCATGTGGATCTGAGATGTGCCATTCCAGCTGACCTCGCCCCAACTGCCCATCCGTGGAATCATGAGCAAATAAAAGTTGTTTTAGGCCACCAAGTTTGGGGATGGTTTGTTATCTATAGCAGTAAATGATACATATCCTAACCTAAAATGTTATGCCTATATGCATATTTGCTCACTGTCTGCGTAAAATGGAAGCTCTCTGAGGATAGGAACATTACCTTGAGTACACTGTGGTCCTCCAGCCTAGAACACTGTCTGGCCCACAGAGACACACAGAAGACATTTGTTGTTGAATGAACAGTCTCTTGTGGAGCAGCCTCATATGATCCTCTGGATCTCTAAATTTGGCCCATGAGACAGATCTGTCTCCATCGAGTGCCTGGCTGGCTCAGTTGGTAGGGCACGTGACTCTTGATCTCAGGGTTGTAAGTTCAAACCCCACGTTGGGTGTAAAGATTACTTAAAAATAAAGAAAGATCGGTCTCCTGTCTTCTGATTGACCACTAGACATGACCAACGGACATTCAAAACCTTCTAAATTGGGGGCGCCTGGGTGGCTCAGTTGGTTGAGCGACTGCCTTCGGCTCAGGTCATGATCCTGGAGTCCCGGGATCGAGTCCCGCATCGGGCTCCCTGCTTGGCGGGGAGTCTGCTTCTCCCTCTGACCCTCCTCCCTCTCATGCTCTCTGTCTCTCATTCTCTCTCTCTCAAATAAATAAATAAAATCTTTAAAAAAAAAAAATATCTATCAAAACCTTCTAAATTGATGGGGTTTTTTTTCTCTCCAAATTTGTCCCCAGCTTTTCTCCTCTATTTCATATTTTAGTTACGGCACAATGGTGATGACACTTAATTTTATGTGTCAACTTGGCTAGGTGATGGTGCTTTTTTTTTTTTTTGTCAAACACCTGTCTAGATGTCACTGTGAAGTTATTTTTTAGATGTGATTGACATTTAATCAGTAGACTGAGAAAAGCACATTACCCTCCATAATATGGGTGAGCCTCATCCAATCAGTTGAAGACTTTAACAGAAAAGCCTAAAGTCCCTTGAACAGGAAGGAATTCTGTCTCCAGACTGCCTTCAGACTCCAGACTACAACATTAACTCCTGCCTGGATTTCCGGCCTCAAGCCTACCCAGGAGGTTTTGGACTTGCCTGTGCACACAATTGCAGGAGCCAATTCTTTAAATCCTTCCTCCCCAGCTACACCACACACACACACACACACACACACACACACACACACCATTGGTTCTGTTTCTCTGGAGAATCAATACTGGGGTTATCTTTGACAATTTCCTCCCCCCCTTTTCCCAACAGCCATTCGGTCACCAAAGCCCTACTGGTACAGTGTACAGGATGTCTCCTGTGGCTACCCTTTCTCTGCCTCCATGTCCCTTGTCTTGGTTTAGACTCTCAGCATCTCTCACCTGGACTATTATAAAAGTCTCCTAACCAGTCTCTCTGCCTCATCTCCTTCCCATCCACATGCTATTCCACCGCCAGGGTTACCTTTCTAAGAATCTGATAATGACACTTACCTCCAAAGTCTCCAATCACCTACAGAATACAGTGCAAACTCCTCAGTATAACATGAAAGCTTCTTATCAACAAGTTCAAGTTTTATTCCCAGCTCCATATCTCATCCTCTCTCAAACCCCTAAATTCTATGTATATTTAGCACCTGTGGATCCCCAGACATCTCATGTTCATTTCATACCTTCATGCTTTTGTACAGTTTAAGATTTCTTTTCATTTAGGAAGAGAAAGAGAGAGAGAGAGTGTGTGTGCGTGTGCACACGCAGGAAGGGGCAGAGGGAGGAGAAAGAAAATCTTAAGCAGGCTCCATGCTGAGTGGAGCTTGGTCTTACGGGTTCGTAAGATCTTGCGGGGCATGATGCTGAGATCATGACATGAGCTGAAATCAACAATTAGATGCTTAACCGACTGAGCCACGCAGGTGCCCCGCTTTTGCATACTGTATTCTATTTACTTGGAATGCCTACTAATTTGTCTTGAGAACATTCTAACCTGCTCTTCAAGTTCTAACTCAGATGTACTGTTTGTTCTTAAGCGGTCCCTGCATGCTTGGTCATAATATTTAGACAATGATAAAGATCTTTTCATTAGTCTTACTGTCTTGAAATTAATGTATGTGTCTGTATTTCTCAAAGACAAGAGGCTCTTTGATGGCAGGGACTGTGTGTAATAATGGATACTAATAGATAGTAATAGTAATAATAATTAGATCTCTGGTCCTGGTCTTCTGTTTAGCTCATCATAGCCACTCAAAAAATGTTTGCTGAGTCGATTTTTGTGTACTAGATTTTGAGCCCTTTGAAGGCAGAAACCATATTGCTATTCATCTTTCTATCACTCACGGTGCCTCTCATAGGATCTTGTACACAGTACAAGGATCAAGTACACAGTACTATGTACATAGTACACAGATTTAGTGCCTAGTACATAGGATCTTGCTCAATATAAGAAGATTGAATTAAAGAAAAGCTTCAGTTCTCTGGAGAAAACAAATATTTCATTTCCTGTTGCTACACTATGTCAGCCACACTCAGGGCTGTCACAATGATTTTAAGTCAAGCAAGTGTTTGTGGAAAGGAGAAATCACTGAAGGTCACAGTCTTGAGGAAACGGAAAGAGAAAGGGACTGTCTTTTTTTAAAAGAACTATAAGAGGGCGCCTGGGTGGCTCAGTTGGTTGAGCGACTGCCTTCGGCTCAGCTCATGATCCTGGAGTCCCTGGATCGAGTCCTGCATCGGGCTCCCTGCTCTGCGGGGAGTCTGCTTCTCCCTCTGACCCTCCCCCCTCTCATGTGCTCTCTCTCTCTCTCATTCTGTCTCAGATAAATAAATAAAATCTTAAAAAAAAAATAAATAAAAGAACTGTAAGAACTTTCTCTATTTTCTATTTTCTACAGTCTTCTAAAAAACATTTTTTTTTTCTTTTGGCAATTTTCAAAGCCACAAGAGAGTAGAAAGAACAGTACAATGAACAGCCGGATACCCCTCACACAGATTCACCAACATCTTGCCCCACCCATTTCCCCCCTCTCTCTCTATATACACACTACTTCCTTTTGCTAAAAGCAAACACTGCTGTCATGGCACTTCACCCCTAAATACCGCACGTGACAGCTCTCAGAAGGAAGACATTCTCTTACATCATCCTAACATCATCATCCTATCTAAGAAAAGCAGTATTAATTCAACAAATCATCTAGCATAGACTCTGGACTCAAATTTCCCTAATTTTCCCTCCAAATGTCGTTGATAGCTTTTTTTTTTTTTTTTTGGATCCAGAATCCAATCAAATTTCACACATTGATTTGGCTGTTCTCTCTCTTCTCCTCAAAGTGTTCCTCTGTTCTTGATATCAAACACTTGAAGATCCAAGTCAACTGACCTGTAGAATGCAGGACATGGTTTTGCTAGGATTTGATTCAGGCAAAATGTTTCCAGCAAGTTCTGTTTTGTCCCTGCCACAGCATCAGGTCAGGGGGCCCATAAGGTCAGACAGTCCCACTCCTGGAGATGCCAAGCATGATGAGAAGCAGATAAGGTGGAGATCTCTCCAATGCAAAGACACACTTTGCAATTAATAACTAACCTGTGAGATAATGTATATTTCCTCCCTAGTCTTTTTCCGAGTGGGTCAATGATCATTGCCTGAATCACTGATTACATTGAGAGTTAACAAAATGGTACTTTTCTAAATCTACAGTCTATACTTATTAACTCATCTCTTGTAAAGCAGAGCTTCCCACCCACCCCTTTTGAGTAGCATGATGGAGTCATGAATTTTTTTTAACTCAATATAATCATTTAGCAGGATTATTATTATTATTTTTTTTGATCCTCAAAGTTTCCCAGATTCGGTAAGTGGGATCCCATTCAAAGCTGACTTCTGTGTCCTTCTGACATAGATTTTAAAATAGTCTTTGAACATGTCTTGCTTTCTGGTACACAAGATGTTCCTAACTCAGACCTAGTATCAGCCAATTCTCTAAGGAGCTTCAGCTCTTTTCTGGCAGGAAATAGAAAACAACACCTGGTCTGTAAGTGAGCTCACCACCATGGGGTGTCATGGATTCTAGGCTCTTTCTGTGGACATAGCTAGAATATCACATCATGAACTCATATTTATTGATAGATCTAATTCAAATCTTCCCCCAATTCCATGTTCTTTGGCTTTCATTGAAAACCCTCATTAGTTCCAAGAACGAGGAACACAGCCCTAGGCAATCTGGATTTGGAAGAGAAGGGGGTATGAGGCTGCTCTGGTTCAGACAGGCACCAAGTGATGAAGCTTGAGCAGGCATGGCGGCCCTGAGACCAGAGAATGAGGTATATGGACATGGGAGCTTTTAAAAGGTTCTCAGCGATTGTTGAAAGACTGGAGATGGATGGGGAGTCCATATAATTTATCAGCTAAACCAACACATTTTTTGAGAAAGAAAGCGAAGTGGTATTAATAACCATGCTAGTCAGCAGACATAAACCAGCTAACCTGACATATGGTTACTTCAACAGAGGGAATAAAGGAAAGACCAGAATCAAAACTTACTCCAATATTTCCTGTCTTGGGGACTATGGGTTACTATAGTTGACAAGGCAGTTGTAAATGCTGTTTCCGGTTCTGGGGGGTGGTGGTCGTGTCTTTGTGACCTCTACTTGTCCTTCCCAACAGGGCTTATGAGGAATCAGCGTGAAGGAACAGGCTTAACTTACAAGGTGTGTGACCAGGGTGGTCTCTGAAACCCACTGGGGTGGACATTCCTTTTGTTTTTTTTAAGGTTTTTTTTTTTTTTTTTTTTTTTAATTTATTTGACAGAGAGAATGAGAGACACAGCACAGGCCAGGGGGAGAAGCAGAGGGAGAAGCAGACTCCCCGCTGAGTAGGGAGCCTGATGTGGGGCTCAATCCCAGGACCCTGGGATCATGACCTGAGCCAAAGACAGATGCTTAACTGACTGAGCCACTCAGGAGCTCCTGGGGTGGACACTCCTAGAAAAGGAACCTCTCCCCTCCAACTCTGTCTCACCTCCCTTTCTTATAGGGCAAGAGCAAGAACAACCTCATCCATGAGAGAACAAACTGTCTATAGGAACATTGGATGCTAGCAGGTGGCAGGGGTTCTTTGAGAAATCCAGCTGCCCAGCACCAGGGGAATTTGAGGGTCCACAGGAAAGCTGGCTTTGGAAGCAGAGGGCAGTGAGCCTGTGGGACCCTGGGTTGACATGTATCTTCTCCCTGGAGAAAGGTCTTCAGTCCCAGCCAGGCCCTTGTCCCGGTAACCCAGAGTAAGCCTCTAAAGCTATTTTTGGGGTAGTTCTGGTTTAGGGCAGGGGAAGGGGGCAGGAGAGTGCAAATGGGGTACAGAGAAACCATCAAGTTTCAATGAACTGGCCTGCAAGCAAATATACTGAACTCCAAACTGTATTAAATATAATCTTAAGATTCCTTTGATGGTTCAGAAAACACGTGAGTCTTGTAAAGCTTCAGGGTCCCCAGGAACACCCCTGGCTGCTCAGTAAACACCCAGCTGTGCCCACTCGTGCATGGTCTAAAGGATTCAGGTGACACGGCCCGCCTACGTGTTCTCAACGCGGGCTGGGCCACTCTCCCAGGCTCCAGGTTTTGTGCCTAATTTCTAATGAACTAAAATTAGTAACAGGTGACAAGCCAAAACCATATTTTGAAGGGATGTCTGTGGCATGTAACTCTCGTAGCTATTTCATTACATTCCACGCATCTAATTTTAACTTAGAGAATACCCCTGGGGACTGCAGGCGGGATTCGCAGACCTGGGTTTAAAGTCAATCACATGGCAGTTTTGCTTTGATAATCGAAGTCGAGCTGGCTTGCCTGGGACCTCAGGGGACTGGCGTTTTGAGTCTACCACTTTCTTGGTTAAGAACAAACAGAAAGAAACCCATGAACTTCAGGAACTCTCCATTGCTCACAGGACTGCCACTAAACTTGGAGAATGGTCCTCAAAACTCTCCTCCATCTGGTCTGTTTATCCAAAAGCCTCAACATATCCTGTCCCAGGCAGGCCACCTGCTCTGGCCGGTGCCTCTGAACTCATCTGGGCCTTTCTTTTCCTGCTGATCATTCCCTCAGCCTGGATCTACCTCTTGGCCAGGACCCCTGCTGCTCCCTAAGCTCCAGACCTCTGTAGCCCACAACATGACACTGATGAACCTCCTTGTCCCCCTCGAGGCACTCCTCACCTGAATGAATGACAAGGAGGAAGTTTCTTCCAGTGGCTCTGCCAGGCTCTATTTAATCCACTGCCCAGAGATACCTTTCTAAAACACAAACCAAGCCACTTCACCCTCCTGCTGAAAGCCCGCCAATGACCTCAAGCTCAGACTCCTTAGCAGCACCCGGGAGCGGGCCCTTTGAGCAACTACCAGCTCCTCTCACTCTGTCCTCTGGCTCGGAACTGCTCATGGTTTGCTCCCTGGGCCAGGCTGACTCCCCTCCTGCTTTCAGGCTTGCATATACCACGCCTCCCCATTCCCTTCACTGATCACCTTCTTCAGGTTTCCTTGCCCATGACCTAGCGCCAGGAGGGAAATAAGCAGCCTTGTTTGTCTTACTGTAAGCCCACAGCCAGCCTTTAATGAATGTTTAATGATCAATAAACGAAGAAATAAGGAATGATACAAAATTGCAATGAGACAGAACCAGGACCATGGTGGGGGGTTGGGGAAACAAGGAGAGGCTGCAGACCAGGATGATGGTTCACAACTTTGGCAGCTTCCCAGGTGAAATCTGAACACCCCCTCACCTACCCCCACCCTACAGGAAGGGCAAGGAGAGACTGAAGGAGGAGGAGGCAGGCCACTCCAGAGTGGCAGGTGGCAGGCTGAATAAGCAAGAGAACTTACAGAGGAGGCTTGTCTTGGGCAAGATCTCCACACCTGCCGGCCAGAATCTTAAAAGTTTATACAGAGGCGATAAGCAACAACACTTCACTCTCTCAAGACTGCATCCTTGAAACGGCTCCCACTGTGGGAACCACGGCTACAAAACAGACGTTCCAGGAACAGGGGAGGGGGTAAGGAGCTTCCAGTTGCCCAGGTCCCGCTTATGGGTCAACTGGCAGTCACGTCCTCTGGACGATCAACTCCAACATAGGACCAGCGCAGTGGCTAGTCTGCGGACTTGGGTGTTACCGCTAGCCCAGTGGGAAGGGGTTGGAAGTTAATGTTCTGCAGTCATCCTTGCTGAGTGTGTGCGTGCATGGGATAAATTAAGAGTACCTTTTCAGGATATACTCTTGTTGTCATATGACCTCGTTCTCTTTAACCATTCTGAAGCCTTAACAACCTCTTTCGTGTAATATCAGGAAGTGATCCCTAAACTGGGTGCCCCAACTAGTGTATGGATGGCCACCATCTTGGTGCGAGGTTGTTCATCTCTGGTAAGCACCACCCTGACACAATGCTTCTCAAATGGAGACTGGTTTGGACATTCCAATTCTCGCAAGCACAACAGTCAACCCAAAGCAGAAATAACCAATTCCTTCTACAAGCTGGGCCTTGGAAACAGGGTCTGATCTTCTTTTCCATTTCCTGCGTGTTGCTATTGTGGTGTGATGTTCCTGTTTATCTGGGCTTAGTGAACTATCTAGTTCTCTTGGCTCAGTGACAAGGAAATGAGGGGAAATTAGGAATAAGGAGTAGAAGATATGGTGAGAACAGGAAGGTAAAAATTGCTTCAATAAAATTATCAGCACAAAAACATCTATGTGAGGGACTAATAAATAATACAATATGTGTACACAACTCCTTTCATGTGGGAGTCATGGACCTACTGTAGGATTCTAATAGAAAACCTATTTAATGGGGCGCCTGGGTGGCTCAGTTGGTTAAGCAACTGCCTTCTGCTCAGGTCATGATCCCAGAGTCCTGGGATGGAGTCCCACATAGGGCTCCCAGCTCAGCGGGGAGCCTGTTTCTCCCTCTGACCCTCTCCCCTCTCATGCTGTTTCTCACTCTCTCTCTCTCAAATAAATAAAATCTTAAAAAAAAAACCTATTTAAGGAAAATAAAAGCACTATTGGGGTATTTCCATCTCATTCTAAGGCTTAGCTTGATGTTGTCCATGTGGCCTTCTGGGATGAGATTCATTCATCATTTTTTCTCCTATTACAAGCTTACTAGCTACTTTTGGAAGAGAAAGGTGAGTGGACTCACATAGCTATGGGTAGGGATAAAAGATAAGAGATAATCTCTCTTAAATAGAGATAAAAAGCGTTGCAAACCACATGTAGCAACTCAAGTTTAGCTTTTATGGGTCTTCTTGTCCACACCTTTTACTACTTCCACAGACCCTGAGGACAATAATTAGAATTCAGGAGGAGAGGAAGGAACATGAAGAATCTTATGAACATGTTTCTAGAAGCACATGCACATTGGTTTGGACAATCGGGATGACCTGGTTCCTCATCTCCTCTGCCCTGCATTCTACCCTCCAGCTGCAAAGTCTAGTGAAAATGGTAGAATATTGTACCCCTGGGGGCTGTGTCCAATCCTAAACAAAGGCCAGATGACAAAGTAAAGCCCTTTTTACCTTTCAGAAGCTTCTGCAGTAGGGCCAAGGGAGGGAACAAACACCTGGGAAAAGAGAGTCTATTTTGTGGAAAAAATACCTGAATTGTTTCCACGAGCTTTTTCATTGCCTCCCTGGCCACTTTCTATCAGGTGGTCAGATTCTCCTGGGGGCACGTCGGACACTGCCTTCAGGAAAACCCCCGAACTCTGTACGGCTAGTGGATCATTCAGGGCCTTGGCGGTCTGCTGCAAATACACATAAGGAACTGTGCATCCCCGTGTGTAACTCCATACCTTCTCTCATGTTGATCTCCCAACAGAAATTATTGCCCCTCCTCCAACCACCACTTTACTTCCCTCCTCCTCACAATTCAGACCAGTTACCATTATTACAAAAAGCCTCCTGAAACCTGACTCTTCCACTCTTTCCCTAATTTGGGTGATTTAAGTTAAGACTCTTAGCATAGAGCAATTATTTCCATGACAGTAGTTATCACGTTGTAATTAGCCCCTCCTTGGCCTGGGAGCTTCCCGTGGGTGCAAGCCATATCCACTGGGCTTGGCAAAGCATTTGGGCGCACAGTAGGTGTTCAAGAAACCCTCGAGTGAACTCTAGGAATATACCCTCTTGAGATATATCATACATACAGCCAAGTGCACACGGCTGCAATGTACACATCAATGATACACAGAGGTATAAACATACAATGACCACCCAGGTGAGCATCACAGGGCATTGCCCAGAGGCTCCTTTGGAACAACAGGCTTTAATTGCTCTGGGAATGAGCCCCATCCATCTTGTGAAAGCCGGCTGGTTGCCAGTATGAAAGCCAAGAGGACATAAGAAGCCCAATTCCTTGCAGGTAGAATGCCCGGGGTGGGGACAGGGTCATTTTATTCTAGAGAAAAGTTAAGAACAGGGGGATTAAAGACTAGAACATTTTTTAAAAATGCAAATAGTGAAAAGTGAGCATAGCAATTATCCTCCTTCCTTCCCCCCTCACGCTCCCCCAGAAATACCAGGGCCAGTGAGACCCGGTGTGGGCGGTCTCAGGAGTCCCTGTCACCCCCCTCCCGGACGCCTTACCCATGTCCTGATGGCTGTTGAGACACGGAGACCAGAGTGACTCAGAAGTAACCGTGGTCAAGGCTTGCCAAACCTTACGTGACACGCGCCAAGCGTCGGGTCTCCGCAGGGATCTGACTCCTCAGCTCCCGCTCACCTGCACCTCCCGCAGACCAGCGTGCGTTCGGGAGCCCGCTAACTCTGCCCACAGGTCGGAGAGGGGAAGCGCCCTCCCCCATCGCTGCGGCCTGACGCTCCTTAATTGACTCAAACGTTTTTGTTTTTGTTTTTGTTTTTTTTCCCTTCGTTTCTCAATCCAGCATTTATAGCATCACGTTACTTCCAGAGGACGAAAGACCTCTGCTGTGGTTGTACAGGCGGCCCCCGCCAGGGCGCGGGGCTCAAATCTGCTGCCAGCGGAAGGGGCGTCTGGGCGAGCGGGGGCCCGAGCCCCAAAAAGTGAAGATGTGCGGGTGACTTGGCCGGGTTCCGGGCGCGGCCAGCGAGGAGGCGCGCGCTCCCCGGGACGCCGCCCAGCCCCTCGGCGCCCAGCGCCCCGCCCCTGCGCGAACTTGGCCGCACCCACTTCCCCCGGGAGGCGCCCCTGCCGTCGCCGCCGCCGCCGCCGCCGCCGCGGGGGCTGACGTCACAAGGCACCCAGCCGCCAGCGCCCCGCGGTGCGCGCCTCGCGCGGGGACCCGCCGCCCTCTCGGCGCCGACAGCGAGGCGCGCCGCGCGCGTGCCCGTCCCCGCCTGCAAGCGCAGCTGAAGATGGCGAGCCCCGCGCCTCCGGAGCACGCCGCCGAGGGATGCCCGGCTCCGGCGGTCGGGGAGCAGGCGCTGCGGCCGCCGCCTCCGCCCCGGGCTCCCCCCGAGGAGCAGGGGGAGGAAGCGCAGGAGAAAGGAGCGGTGGCGGCCAGGGCGGGGCGGCAGGTGGAGGAGGCCGCCGGCGGGGTGGCCGCCGCCGTGACCTGGCTGCTGGGGGAGCCCGTGCTGTGGTTGGGCTGCCGCGCGGACG
The DNA here is from genome assembly GCF_054177405.1 of Leptonychotes weddellii. Lineage (NCBI taxonomy): Eukaryota > Metazoa > Chordata > Mammalia > Carnivora > Phocidae > Leptonychotes > Leptonychotes weddellii. The sequence goes on along the minus strand of NC_138375.1, from coordinate 12,255,225 downwards.
AGCTCCTGAGCTGGAAGAGGCCGCTGCGCAGCCTGCTCGGCTTCGTCGCGGCCAACCTACTATTCTGGTGAGAGCTCGGGGTGGGTGGGGACGCCCAGGAGGGCAGGTGACCTTGGGGCGCCCAGGAGCGGGCGGAGGGCTCGCCCCGGGCCCGGTGTGGGGGGGGTGCACCCTGAACCCCGCGGAGGAAGTGTCAGCCCTACCCCACTTTCTGGGCCACCTTTCTCGAACAGGTAGACGCACACTTCAACTTTCCTCCAGAAACACTTCCCAGTGAACGGTTGCTATCCTCCGTGTGCGTATACAGCCTGGCATGGGAGGTGGTCGGCTGATCCGCATGCACCTGTACTTACAGGTGTGCCCAGCGTGCTTGGAAACTTTGGCTTTTGCTTTCGAAAACTCACAGGTCTTGACCTGCTTCCCCAAATCGTGCCAGTGCAAACGTACTTGTACTTGTATTCGCTCTTTCACCCCGAGCAGACATCTGGACCAGCTTAGGTACACGCTCAAGACTGCGCCGCCTTCATCAGCCACCTGAGATGGGCACTGAATGATTTGTTTTTCCATTCCCTGGAGGGTTAGGTTTACTGTCTTTACTCCCTGGTTTCTCACCAGGAGGCAAACAGGTGGATTATGTACATCGCCCCGCTGCTCGCCCCCCCTCCCAGGTGTGTGCACAGTGTGATAAACAGTCATACTTTCAGGGGAAGTACAAGATAGAATCTACAGGAATGTTCTCTGAAAAGCCCCTGATCAACAGGTTTGTCTCTCCAAAAAGCTCTCCTCACCAGTAAGGGCAGGGAAAGTGGCTCCTTCATTCAAGGACGTGCCCTGTCATCTGTTAGGAGTCTGATGGAGGGTAAAGAAAAGCTTCTTTTTTGCAACTGTGTCCTCATAATAAGCATGATCCCCACAGTGCAGAATAAGCAGGGGTTCAGCAGGAGATACCTTGTTACAGGACATGGACTTATTAACCATAAAGTTAGGAAGTAAGAAAGTACGCAAAACATATACAGCTTGCTATTTTCTAGGCTACCTGGAGCAACTTGAAAATTTTTCTGCTGTTCTGTGCTAGTCTTGATTTCTCTTTAAAAGTGAGCTGTATCTTGTCAGTGTCGCTGAATGTGAATTTATTTTGGATATTTTAGCTGTATGTGTTTCTAGTGTTTATTCCAAATTTCTTTATCCTGTTCTGAAGTTATGTGAGCCCTCAGATAAGGAGGATATATTGCATTGTACTAGATCAAGCCACAGTACAATAATCTTAGGACTGTGTTTCCCTCATTTTACCAGTGAGGGACATGTTTTTAAAATTCTCTTAATTTTAAATTGTGTTTACTTAAAAAACAGTTAATAGCCTCAGAGTTCAAACGTTTAAAGGTAAAAAAATGATACACATTTTGGAGATCTCTTTCCCATGCCTGTCTCTGGCCATGCGGTCTTCTCCCAGAGACAACCAATGTCACCAGTTTCCTCTGTATTGTTCCAGACTGTGCATATTTTTAAAAATAGGCAATATTCTATGCAAATTGTAGGATACTATTTGGGTTATTCCTCTTCTTGTATGTCTTGGCGATCACTTCCTTGATCTTTTTCAGTTGCATAGAATTCCATCATAAGGATGTCAAAAATTATTTAACCTTTCTCCTACTGATGGACTAAGATATTTTCTAAACTTCTGCTATTTGAGTGTTCTAGCTAATGGCCTTGGACATGCATTATTTTGCATATATGAAAGCATTTCTGTAGGATAGTTTCCCAGAAGTGGAATTACTGGGTCCAAGAGAATGTGCATGTGTAATTTTTTTTAAGATTTATTTATTTGAGAGACAGATGGAGCGCATGTGAGCAGGGGGAGGGGATGAGGAGAGGGAGAGAGAGAAAATCCCCAAGCAGGCTCCCCACTGAGCAGGGAGCCTTCATCCCAAGCTCAATCCTAAGACCCTGAGATCATGACCTGAGCTGAAATCAAGAGTTGGGTGTTTAACCGCCCCTGTGCACATGTTCTTTTGATGGATATCATTATAGAATTTCCTTGGCGGTCTATAAATTTATACTCCAGCCAGCAATGTGTATGTCTGCCTGTTTCTCTATTCCCTTGCCAACAGTGTTTTACCAGACTTTTTGACCTTGCATTATCAGGTAGGTGAAAAGAGCATCCCAATTTGGTTTTAATTTATAGTTCTCTGGGTTGGGGCATTTTTTCTTAAGTTCAAGAGCCACTATAATTTTCTTTGCATTATCTATTTATAAATAACTTTGTCCATGTTTTCAGTTGTGCCATTGGGCTTTTTCCCTGTTGATTTGTAGGAACTCTTTTTATATTAACAACTTTAGCCTAATTTCTGTCATGTAAATTACAAACATTTTTTCTGTGATGTATTTTTAATAACATCCATTAAAGAAGGATTTTTGCATAAAATAATTGAAAGGCATATTTGGTATTATTTTGGAGTGATGTCTTCCATCCATTTTTTTAAACTCTTTTCTTTTTTTTTTTAAAGTAAGCTCTGCGCCCAGTGTACGGCTTGAACTCATGACCCTGAGATCAAGAGTCACACGCTCTACTGACTGAACCAGCAGAGCGCCCCCATCCATTTTTTTTTTTTAATGAGTCTGATGGAGAGGCAAACAATGGCCAGGCATTCAGTCCAGCTATAACTTTCTGCTTATCTGTTTTATTTCTTCTCCTCTTTGCAGTATCTACATTCCACGCATGTATTTTCTTTGACAAAAAGATGAGAGTCCTGCTTTTAAAATTCTGAAATACTTACTAGTTGTAATTTCTGATCCATTTATTAATTTCATTAAAATTTTGGTGTTTTATCCCCCTCTCTTGCTTTTGGGGTTAAAATGATTTTCAAGGTCATCATTTTCTTTAAATAATGTGCTTCTTATCAAGTGATCTTAAATTATGTGACACTCTAGCATTCTCTGTCCCAGGGACTCTAAAACTGTATTTTTTTAATGAGAAAAAATGATCAATGTTAAAAATATAAGGAACCCAAATCTTGTCTTAAGCAAAAGTGATGATGTTTTATCTTTAATTGGTGTTACTGCATTTTTGTGGAAATTAACTTTTTAAACCTTTTTTGAATGATTTAGTACCTGATCCCAGCAGTAGCTTTCAAGACTTTGAGTTGGGGTTCAAAAGCTCTAACATTTTTCACCTGTCCTTTATCAGCAAGATTTTAGTGTTGTGCACTAGAAGCACAAAATCTGAGACACAGCCATAACAAATGGGTATAACATAAGGCCGCATGAAGCAGGTGTGGTGGAAGAAACAGAGAAAGCATCATTCATTTGATGGAGTTTTGGGCGAGTGACAGCATAGTGGCTGGAAGAGATCGTGGGGTCTTCCTAAGGTGATTGTGCTTGAACAAGACCTGGGTGGACAGGACGATTTGGGTAGATCTAATATAAGGTCAACAGCATTCCAGCCCTAAGACATTGTTCTTAATATTTTGACCAATATACTGAACAGGTGCAGTCAGATAGTGGTTGGTAGAGAAAAATAGGAAGAGGAGACTGGCTAGGTGTTTTGGACACATAGTTGGGGACAGTGTGGTCACCTTGAATGTCAGACCATGTGTTTGGACTTGTTTTTTTTTATAAGCAGTGGGGACAAAAAAATGTCAAAGTGTCCATGAATCTTTTAATGGGTAAGTAAATTGTGGTACATGCATTCCTACCATAAAATACTATATCACAGTGAAGGGCACCTGGGTGGCTCAGTTGGTTGGGTGTCTGCCTTCGGCTCAGATCACGATCTCAGGGTCCTGGGATTGAGCCTGGTGTGCGGCTCCCTGCTCCGTGGGGAGTCTGCTTCTCCCTCTCTCTCTGCCCCTCCCCCAGCTCGTGCTCTCTCTCTCTCTCTCAAATAAATAAAATCTTTAAAAAAATACTATATCACAGTGAAAATAAACTGCAGCTATAGGCAACAATGAATTGTACAAACAGATGAATTTTACAAATGTAACTTTGGGCAAAACACACAATATGTGTAGAATGATCCAGTTTTTTAAAAGTTTTCGAACACATTAAACGGTATCAATTAGGGCTATAGACATGGGAGATTAGAAAGACTTTTTTTTTTTTTTAAGAGAGGGCGAGAAAGGTGGGGGAGGGGCAGAAGGAGAGGGAGAGAGAGAATCCTAAGCAGGCTCTACGTTCAGTGTAGAGCCCCACGTGGGCCTCGATCATGACCTGAGCCAAAATCAAGAGTCAGACGCTTAACTGACTGAGCCACCCAGGCACCCCTAGAAAGACATTCTTATCCCTAAAATCAAGAAAGTGTTTATCTCTGGGAGGAGTGAGAAGGTATGACCACAGAGAGGCACATAGAAAGTTCTGGGGTGTAGGCAGTGTTCTGTTTTTTGGCTCTGGTGATAGTTACATGACATTCAAGTTCTGATTATTTTAAAACTCTGTGTCTGTATGTATGTGTTCTTATCTATGATATATTTTATGAAAAATGCTGGAATACTAAATAATACTAAAAAAATGGCATTCACTCATAGCTCCAAGGAATTTGATAAAACACAGACCACAGATAGTGCCTGTCTCAAGTAGCAGGATTTCCACAACCTGAAATAGATTGAGCAATGGCCCAATAGTCTTAGGGCTGTGTCTTTTTCATCTTACCAACAAAGAACATGTTTTTAAAATTCTTTTTCTTATTTTTAAATTTTACTTATTTTAAGAAATCGCTAATACCGCCTCACAGTTCAAAAGTTTAAAAGTACAAAAGGGTAAACAGCTTGAAGAACTCTTTCCCACGCCTGTCCCTGGCTACCCAGTTTCCTTTCAGATGCAATCAGGGACACCATTTTTAAGCACAACATAAAATAGGATGGACCCAATGAAGCAGAAAACACCATTTATTTTTGTTTTTAAGGGATTAACTTGCAGTATACTGTCAATAAAACACACACTTCAAGTGTACAGCCAAATATATGCTCTTGTATAACCATACAGCAATCAAGATCTAGAACACTCCATCACTCCACAGGATTTCTTGGAGTCCCTTATCTGTCAGTACTCACCTCCGGGGATTAATCTGCTTTACATCACTATAGATTAGATCTGTCTTCCCTAAAGTTTCATATAAGTGATACCATATTAATATGATGTCTTTTGTGTCTGGCTTTGTTTACTCAGCATAAAGTTTTGAGATTCATCCCTGTTGTGTATATCCATGGTTTGTTCCTTTTTATTGTTCCCTAGTACGCCATTTAAGGGATATGCCACAATTTGTTTATCCATTTGCTAGATGATGTTCGTTTGGCTTCTTTTCAGGGTTGGCTATTATGAATAAAACTATTAAAAACTTCAGGCACAGATCTTTGTGTGAAATGTCTGTTTATGGTGAGAGTAGTGGCAAGGTCGGACCTGTGTTTTGTCTGGCCACGTGGCCGTTGTCTCAGATAGGCAAGCAATGGAGACAAATGCCCCTCTTCTTAGTCTCCTTGCTGGTCAGAGTACTGACATTGAATGCCTTATGATACAGCCACCCTCTCGGGTCAGATTGCCCCCCGCAGCCTAGAAAGCCACTCTGGTGTGATTTAGTTTTGAACCTGCAGTTAGAGACCATGGCCTACAGAACAGTCTTAGCATAGGCTGTTTCCTTCAGGGCATGTAGCGTTGCACGATGACATTCCCCACCATTTGTGTAAATAATAAAACTGCAAGAAAGTGGTTGGCTTGAGGTGACTACACAAGGGTGTACCTGAAGAGACCCGTGGGACTCTGCCTTCTGGGCATCTGTGCCGTTTGCCATGCCCAGGACCCACCGGGAGTCCTTGCTGCACCGTCCTCAAGAGCTGGTTTGGAAGGTTGCAAAGTCCAACTCTCACTTGGTTTCAAGAGCCCCCACTATACTGCCACTGATGGGTTCTTCCAGCTTGCATTGGAATAGTGGCCCTCAAAGAGTGGTCTCTGACCAGCACGGTCAAGGGCACCACCTGGGCCCTTGTTAGAGACAAAGATCATGGGCTCCACTCCACCACGCCTACTGTACCGAGATCCCTGGAGGTGGGACCAAAGCATCTGAATTTTCTCCAGCTCCCTGGGTAACTCAATACACACACAAGTTTGAGAACCACTGCATTTGATCACACTTTCTGGGATCACAAACCCAGTTCTCCATAAGGCAGCATTTTCATTGGTGACAACGAAATAGTAAATATTTTCCTACAATGAGTTAAGCCCACCTCTTGATTATCTCGGCAGCTGCCCAAGATCCACACCCCCTTTCTAGGACAATCCTTTGTTTCAAGATGCATTTTCTTGCTCCTGCTGCATCCTTTTCCCCCAGTTGAGAACTCCTGGGCTTCTTCCCTCACTGTTTTCCAGACTCTTCCGGACTTGCTTCAGTTTATCTGTATTCCTCCTGAATGCAGCATTCCTTAGATGGTCTCACCAGTGTGTACTCTCCCCCCTCCTCCTGGACAGCATTCACATAGCCTGAAATAGAATTTTACTCTAATTGATAGTAACTCCCTTTGACAGACGCTATTATTGACAGTTGTTAGACTCTTATTTTATATATATACTTAAAGCCATACATATATATATATATATAACTATACAATTATAGTTTGTCAAGCTGTACTAAAATTACTAAGGACATTCATATTCAGCACCTTATTTAAATCTTACAGCAACTCAGTAAAGCAGTTATTCCCTTTTTACACAAGAGGAAACTGAGGCTTGTAGGAGTTCAATCAAATTATCAAAGGATGACATTGACCTGTACCATTCAATAGAATATGTGCAGTGATGGAAATAGTCTACATTTGTACTGTCTGGTATGGTAGCCTCTTGTGGCTGTTGAGCATGTGAAATGTGGCTAGTCTGACGCAGGAACTGTATTTTAAATTTTATTTAAAGTTAAATTTAAATAGCCACATGTGGCTAGTGGCTACCAGATTGAGTAGCACAGTGCTAGACCATAGTCACAGGGCTGGGTCATGAAGCCATGCCCTCTCTCCACAAATTTAGTGTTGTTTTGTTGTTTTGTTTTACTGTGTCACTCTAAAGAGAAGATAGATTGTGGCAGCCAATGATTAGGGCTTACATTTTGCAGCATTATAGAATTATACTTAATGATTTCAGCATAGTGCAAAAATAATTATGTTGGAAGAATGTTGCTTCTGCATTAGGAAGGATTTTTTTTTTAGCTTGATAGCTAGTCTAGTCCATGTTCCTCACCTTATCTCTGCTCCAACTGGGCAATCAGCAGCTGTAGATGAGCGTCTGCTCCAGGCCCACGTGGTGCTGGGCCTAGAGGGTATACCAGAAGCCCCAGGTCTGTCCTTGGCTCTGAGGGCTTACACTCTGGTTTATGAGGCATGGCTGGTTCAGCGAACTGATTGAAACAGTACGCCACAATTCTAAATTGTATGCCACAGTCCCTAGACCCTTACAATTTTGGAATAGTGGAGATCAGGAGGGCTGGAATAGTTAATGAAAGCTCTGTGTGAATTAACAATCGTATAGACCTAAAAGAGAAGATATAATTGTAAAAGCAAGATTAACAATGAGGGACAAACCCAGGAATAAATGGGGGTAAGAGCCAGATTTTGTCAGCATAGGGAGACTCACCTGCCTCATGCTGAGGGTACATTCTGGAGAGCGTGGAATAGAAGTTATTATTCTTGGATGCCTGGAACCAGCATGGGATCTGAAACACTGTAAGATATTCAAAAGTTTTGGTGAACTGAGCTGGACTAGAGGATGGATATTCCCCCCGCCTGAATAGGGTGGGGCTAGTTAAGAAAAGTCTTGCGAAACAGAAAGGCTACAGTTCACTGAAAATAGTTATGGACTTTTTTGTATTCAGCATTTAGCAGACATTTCTTGAGCGGTGGTCTCATGTGCCTATTATTAGACACAGTGTCTCTTTCATGAGTTCCCATGTAAAGCTGTTCTCTCAGACCTCAGTATCTTAGCACCAGGAACTTCTGGTTGAGGACCTAAAAGACAGGGTTGTTTTTACCAGATTAATTCTCATTCTAGAAACCCATCAGGTTTTCCTCTCTAATAACTACAAAGCTCTTCTTTAGTGATTTTGCACAATTTTGATTATGTTATTTGGATAATAACTTTACCTCAGCTTCTTTTTCCTACTTTTTTTTTTCATTTTATCCTGTTGTGCATGACTGTTTTTAAATTGCTGGATGGATTCAAATGAGTACAAATAAATGAGGTGTATCATTATTACTAGCTGCTGGGAATACAGTGATGACAAAGACATTCTGATTCCTGGTGATAGAAACAGATTAGTAAGCAAATAATTCTAATGCAAGGTTATGCTGTGCACACTAAATTATCACACATGGGCCAGGAAGAAGCAATAGAATTTCCTTAGATAACAAACAAGAGCCTATGGGGACTGGGCAGGAGACAAGACGATCAGTATGTGAAAAGTCAAAGAGAGCTAATACATATTGAGTAGCGGTTTATGTACTAGGTACTCAGTTAATTCATGGAAGCTTGAACAGTAGCACTCATACATAACTCGCTTCTACAGATGGATGAAGAGACAGAAAAGGAGGAGGGGAGGGGGAGAGTTGTTTTATGTGCTCCAGGGAATACCCAGAGGTGAGGTTGAAAAGAGAAACGTTGGGGACAATTTATGAAGGGGTTACCATTGGGCTGTGCAAAGGAATTTGGACTGCATCAACACAGCAGTTTCCATCTATCACCCAATATAAATAGCATTGTGTTAGACCCTTCCTTCTGAAGCCTCCATTCAGGAAAATTCAACAAATATTTATTGAGTGTCTACCAATGTTGTTTTAGGTGCTAGAGATGTTAACAGTGGACACAAAATGTGTATATAGGATCCCTTTTTTCATGGAGCTCGTATTCCAGTGGTGGAAATGGCAGAAGAAAGACAACAAACAAATACACAAAAGGCTAGAAGCAGCTGGATGCTCTGGAGGAAACAAGCCGGGACAGGAGACAGGGAGTGGCAAGGAGGTGCTACTTTGCTGAAGTGGTCATTGCTGGCATCTCAGGGAGTGACCTTGAACAGACACCTGAAGATCGAGCTGGGGAATGGTCCATGCAGCTCCCTCTGTGGTGGAATGTGCCAGAGGAAATGGTGTGTGCAGAGGCCCTGAGTGGAGGAGGCTTGGGTGTGAAGGGCATCGCGAGGAGCACAGCACGGCTGCAGCTGGGTGAGCAAGGGGGAGGCACCGTTAGGTTAGCCCAGAAGCCCACGCAGCCGCTGTGCCAAATTCTGCTTTTTCGCTTTTTTCTCACCCCCCCTGCCCCACCCCCGGATGAAGGAGGGGAATGAGAGCCTGGGACCAGAGACCACTTAGGAGCATCGCAGGAGCATGGGGGTGGTAAAGAGAGGCAGTGGGGGTGGGGAAGAGGAGATGGATTCCGGGGGGGGCTTGAGGTAAAATCGGGAGTCTCGAATGACTTGGGGGGTGGGAAGAAAGAGGTGGAGGGTCTACAAGGAGCCCCTCCTCTCTTTCTGCACTGCATTAACCAGGTGAGGGTCCCTGAGGTTCAGCAGGTTGGGGCCATGCAGAAGGAGGGTGACCTGTCCAATCGTCAGGGAGGTTGAATTTGATGTGCCTGTGGGCCACCAAGTAGTTGTCCGAGTAAGTCCCTGCCGGGTTAGCTCCATGGGCTGATGTTCAGGGGACAGATGGTTGCAGTACAGACTTGGGTATCTGGGGGTGCAGGCGTGGGCGGTTGGGGAATGCCCGGGGGAGCACTGACTGGGTAGCAAGAGGAGGGCCTGGAGGACAATGTTGAGGAAACTGTCGTTACCAAGGTGGGTGCCCCCAAAAAGCCCCCTTTGCAGGAGCGTTGGAGCATGGTGGGTCCCAGAGGGAGGTGCCGGGGAGAAGCCAGGTCAGCTAACTCTCTAGGGCGTCAGCGAGCATTCCACGTGCAAGTGCTCCTTCCTGGCCTTGGTGAGAGCAGTGTCTGCAAGGGCCTAGCAGAAGGGACGGATTCTCAGTTCCGTCCTCCCAGCCATGTCCTCCTGGCCACTTTGCGATTTGGCTAGCTCCCGACTTGGCCAAGATTCACGCTAATGCCTAGCTTTCACGCCCGTTGAGATAACCTATTTGAATGTCAGAAGGTGCGTTTTAAAGCTGTTCCTATTTGCCTTCCTATAGAGTCCTCCCCCTGTCCCCTCCATGCCATTCTCCAGGTGCTGTGAGACCTCTGGGTGGGTCCTCCAGAGGACACTGGGGCCTGGGGGGCTGGCTACAGCTTTCCCAGGAAGGAGGAGGATCTGTTGAAGGCATTGATGGACGGGGAGGCTGGCTACAGCTTTCCCGGGAAGGAGAGCAGGAAATCACACATGACTGGGGGAAAACTCTCAGGTACATTGTTTTCTTGGCTTTATGTATGTTTAGCCATTTCTTCAGCAAATCCATTTTTATCAGGTTCCTGTATTTTCATCTTTGCCCTCATAGACCAATTTTTTTCAAGGTGCATTTTAGTCTATATTAGTTTAATAGTCAATATTTTGAGGGGCATTTCCCATTTGCTTAAAGAAGTGAGATCAAATGTGTCCATGGTATCCATATATCATTACAGACATGCTTTTAGAAGCATAAAATGCTTCACTATCATCAAAGACTCTTCTGAAATGTTCTCTAGAGTGCTTTTTGTTCTCTGCAGATTTCCATGTATTTGGGAAGGAAATCTTCCTGTCTGGGTACGAAGGGGGTAGTACCTAAGTGAAACACATTGGGCCTGGTGTGGCCACTTGCATGGTCCAGGTAGAAGGAATCTTAGAACCAGGGAAAGAGCAGGAGCCACGCATGGGGCAGCCAGCTGACCGAACCTTTCCAGTGAAAGGTTAAGCAGAAAGCTCACTCTTGCTGTGACCACCCAGGTTCACTGGGTTTCTAGATAAACTGATCTGGCTACTGTGTAACAAGGCAGGTTTCACGGGACAGATTTGGATGCACAGTGTTGTAGCCTTGCATGATTTCACTTCATGGTGCCTGCAGTGGTCATCGATTTTAACAGCGACCATTTACTGGACTCTGCTGGGCACTGGGTATAGTTACTGTCTTACTGAATTCTCCTCCCACCCAGCAAGGGATCATAGCCCCGTTTTGCAGGAGGGATACTGATGCTCAGGGCTTTTGAGTCGCTTGCCCCAAGATGCAGAGCTGCCATTCCAACCAGGCTTCTTGTATGTTCTTGCCTCAATAAACTAGACTCTCCTGCAAGGGGAGATTACTACATAAAATGAGGCAAGATTTTATACGGCTTATCCCGTCTGTCTTCTAGGACAAGTTAATTCTCAAATTAAAATATCAGCTGCCTCCCACATAGCTGGGTATGTCTGCTGTAGGGAAGGAAGTGAATTTCTTTTTCCCAGTAAAATTTCAGCACCTACCACGGCCTTCACCCACAGCTCCACTCTGCCACCTCGGTATTCCATTTTAGGCATTAATTACCCAAACTGGATGTGCATCGGTCCAAGATGCCAAATGGTCCAGCTTCATCCTATTTCGGGTCCCTTTTGGGCGGGCCCTCTAGACTCAGGGATGGCCCTTTCTCCACAGGTAAAATGTCAGGCGGACTCTTGCACGTTCTCAGATGGCTCCACCCCGTGTACTTTGGGATGTGACATCTTGCTTGGTGTTTGGGACATGGCGTCTTGTCTTTAGGGAGCACTCCGCCGCACCCTGGGTGGGTGGGGCTGACACTGATGGCGGTGCCTTTATGGGAGGAGCACAAGAGGCAGTCGGGAGAGCCCTGCTTCTCCCCTGGCTCGTGTGCAAAGCCGTCGTGCTCTGCAGCTGTTCGGGGCCCCAGGGCCCTCGTATTGGGAGTCCTCCCCCTGGGGCTTCCTGTTAATTTCAGTTGTGGCTCTGCCTGTCTTCCACGATGCCGGGCGCAATTTGAGGGTATTTTATTTTTCTGATTCTTAGAAACTTAGGAAACCTTTGTTGACTACCACCTGGGTCAAAGAAAAAACCCTACAGTTGGGCGCCTGGGTGGCTCAGTTGGTTAAGCGGCTGCCTTCGGCTCAGGTCATGATCCTGGAGTCCCTGGATCGAGTCCCGCATCGGGCTCTCTGCTCGGCAGGGAGCCTGCTTCTCCCTCTGACCCTCCCCCCTCTCATGTGCTCTCTCTCTTTCTCTCATTCTCTCTGTCTCAAATAAATAAATAAAATCTTTAAAAAAAAAAAAAAAAACCCTACAGTGACAGAATATGTAGTAAATGATGTTGAGAATCCTACACATGAAATGCAATCACTGTCTCTCTTTATGTACACACAAACAGACTTTCTCTCTCTCTCTCAGATCAACTAATTCCACCCGACTTTTAATAAAAAACAGCTGTCTCTTGCCCTGCCTCTCCCCAGGTCTCAGTCCTGTTTCTCAAAGCAACTATTGTTATGTTTCTGCTTTTTAGGTCTGTTTTTAGGCTTTTCTAAATAATATCCTCAAAATGCCATTCCTTTTTTTTTTTCTTTTTGAGAATTATAAGCAATTTCTTGAAATTTTTTGAGGTGTAATTGATATATAATGTCAAACAATTGGTTTCAGGTAATCAACATAAAGATTTGATATTGGTATATAATGCAAAATGATCACCACAGTACGTCTAATTACTGTCACCAGACTTAGTTACAAGTTTATTTTTTTAAACGCCATTTCTTGACTTAGCTATCAGAGATATTATTTTTTCCCTCCCGCCCTGACCCACATATACACCCTTCCCTCCTCCAACCACTCTAATGATGTCATAATTTGGGGCTCAGTCACTGACTGTGTAAGCATTGTTCATACAGGAGCTAAGGAGAATGCCCCATTTGCAGTTCCTTCCTGGTCTAACTTTATTTTGCTGTTACTCTTAGCATGTTTTTTCTATTTGATCATTTTAACTCTCCAACATTTCTAGAAAACTCCCTTCGATAAAGGGCAAACATCAGGCTGACACTTCAGTCTCTCTCCTTTTTACCTTTCCCTTGGAGCCATCCCTGCTGGAGCGCCCACCCCCCTGTCCCAGTCTAGTCTCATCCCTACTGTCCTCAGAGGACATCCACACCATCACCTTCTCGCCTGTGGTAGAGCCTCTGTTACTGGATCTATGATGAAAGTGGGGTCAGGGGAAAGTTAGCGGCCTGAGTGGGGGAGCTCCCATTTTTCCTTGAGAATTTTCATGGTAGCTTAAGATTTTCTTTTTTTTTTTTTTTAAGATTTTATTTATTTATTTGATGGAGAATGGGAGAGAGAGCAGGAGAGCACAAGCAGGGGGAGCAGCAGAGGGAGAGGGAGAAGCAGGCTCCCTACTGAGCAAGGAGCCCAATGTGGGGCTCAATCTCAGGACCTGAGCTGAAGACAGATACTTAACCGACTGAGCCACCCAGGTGCCCCAATTGTAGCTTAAGATTTTCTGATGTTAATTTGAGTTCATTTGTTTTTTTCTCTGTTACTAGACTCTTTCTCGGTGAACTCTTCATTATCCAGAGAGCACATTCCCTAGCTTTGAGAGAGCACAAAGGAAACCCATGTTTTGAGAACTTGCATGCAGAAAACATCTTGATCCCAACCCTTCCAGTTGATTGCTAGTTTGGCTTGGTTTAGAGTTCTGGGTTGGGAATAATTTCTCCTTAAAGTTTGGAAGCATTGCCTGTCCCCGTCTGCTTGCTTGTGTCCAGTGTTGCTTTTGAGCAGACGCATGCCTTTCCAAAGCCTCACCTCTTATAGATGATCTAGAGTTGGTCTGGCTTTTGATTTATGATTTCTGGTGTTTAGGTAAGCGGGGAACAGACCATGCTGCTGTGTTATTATTGTTCATGCTTTAGGTATTCCAGGCAAGCTTAAAGCAGTTCTTTTTGGCTTTTGTGCCTTAAGGACCCAGTATTTCCTTGCAGTATAAAAGGGGCATATGACTTTTGTAGTCTGTTCTCTAGGTGGATGGAGTTGAACACAGGGCTTCTATGTGCATCCCAAGGGTATTCACTCAGAAAACAGCATGAGTGCCCCCCCGCCCCCGCCAGAGTTGTTCAGGAGTCTTTCCTGGCTGGATGCTGTAGGCTTTGCTGAGCTGAACCCTGGGGGGGGCTGGGTGTCAGGCCTGGCACATGGCCTGGCTTTGAGTGAACACAGAAGATCCTAAAAGACACTGCGCCTAAACCAAACAAAAGGCAGAGAGAATTCATGCCTTGACCTTGTCAGCACAGAGCTCAAAACAAGTATCTTAACCTGCCACAGACAGGAGGTGCTGAGTTGAGAAAGCATCAGTGCGATTTGCATTTTAGATTTGGATTGGAGCTTAACGCTACCTAGGTGCCAATTTCTGCTTGTCAGCTTCCAAAAAGCCACCCTGGCACTTTTGCTTGTGTTTTGCTGGGCTATGTAGCACTGAAAGCAATGTGCATCCAGAGTAACTGATTTCAGCGAAAGAATGAACGGAACGAATCTGTCGGAATCATCGAGGACCCTGAGTTCCTGGTTCTTTGGAAGTACTAACCTGTGTTCGGTATTTAAAAGATGCTTCTGTCTGTGATCACATTGAGCTAGTTCTGACCTAGTAAACCACGTCATTTATTTTGTTAGCAGCTAAAGCCTTTCTAGTTTAATCACCTCATTGTACAGATGAAGAAACTGAGTCCCAAGGCTCCACAGTGAGCTGGTGGCAGCATGACCCGTATCAGTGCCTCCTGACCCCTTTTTCTCAAAACTGCATGCCACTGAATGTTGAAAGAGTGAGGATGATGAAACCTAGGAAGCAAAATAATAATGCTCCCAAGTGCGGAAATCACTGATGATAGTTTGCAGGTCAGCGTGGAGGTTATACTCTGTTGATCCAGCCACGTCTTTAGGGGGCTTGAGAATCTGGAGCAAGTGATTGACCGACCTCCCCACGATTTGCAGGGACCCTCAAAAACTCCCAGCAGTGTGCCTCAGGCATTTGCTTCTGACTTCACCTTCCCTTCTTGCCCACCATCAAATGAGCCAGAGTCTGTTAAAAGTCACTTTTGGCAAAAGGAGACTTTCTCTCGCTCTCTGTAGTAATGGCTTGCACTTGACTACCTCTACTTGAAACATCCGACTAATGGCAACACAACTTCTTTCAAATGATGAGGGTAAGTCCATTCTGGAAAACCTTTTGTAAGAAGAATTCTTGTCATGTAAAAATACATTTGCCATTCAAAAGAGAAACATTTTTATGTTCCTGAATTACAAATTGATACTTGTGTTTACTAAAACAATAACAAGACCTGTCAAAATAGTCACTTTCATAGTTATCAATATCATAGTTATCAAACACAACTTAAGCGCTTTTGTTGTTGTTGTTATTAATAAAATCTCTAAAAGAGCTGCTGACCTTTTCTCCTCAAGCTCTCCTGTTTGTTCACAAAAAACATGCATGCACTCTGTTTTAAAAAACTGAAGGTTTCATGGGAAATAAAAAAAAGTAAAATAAAGATCAGAGTTGTCCTTTAGAACAGCCTGAGGGGAGGGACGCCTGGGTGGCTCAGTTGGTTAAGCGTCTGCCTTTGGCTCAAGTCATAATCCCAGGGTCCTGAGATTGAGCCCCGCATGGGGCTCCCTGCTCAGTGGGGAGTCTGCTTCTCCCTCTGCCTGCCCCTCCCCCTGCTTGTGTGCTCTCTCTTTCTCTCTCTCTGACAAATAAGTAAATAAGAAAAAAAAAAAAAAGAACAGCATGGTTTAGGGAGTATGAAAGGAGATCCCACCATGAGTCAGAAGGCGGTCGGTCGCTCGTCTGGGGCTCTGTGGCTCACAAGTGCATAAAACCCAAGTCCATCTTTGTATGTGGAAGAAATGGCCCGTAAGCTGGAGGAGGGACATTATAAGAAACTCTTTCTGCAGTTGAGTTCCTGTACTTTGAATGGGTATATCCTGGGGTGCTGACTATAGGATGGAAACCTTATTTCATCTACAAATTCATCTTTTTAGGAATACATATTTTCTTGGTCTACCTTTTAAATTTAACTTCCAGATATCTTCTCAGTAAATTCAAAACAACTGCATTGATGTGTATAACATCAAAAAGTTTTAGTGAGATACTTTCAACAGTTTTATTATTGTAGTTTATGAGAAAATGGTATAATAAATTTTCAACTTTTTCTTAAAAATGATATCTAAATAGTTAAAGATATTTAACAACAAAGTTTCATCTTCAGCTCTAGTTTTGTGTGTTAGGATAGATTTTAAAATATAATCCAATGGAAATGGAAAATGATTTAAAATTGCTTTTTTTTTTAATTCACTAGTATTAGTGAACACTAGCTTTCCTTTATCAAAATGGATATTGATCATTTCCATTAAAATTTTTCACTTTAAATAATATCACTAAATATAGCTGAAAAGCTGACATGTTTGTATATTTTTTTAAGACTTATTTTAGAGAATGTGAGCACAAGTGGGGGGAGGGGCAGAGGGAGAGAATCTCAAGCAGATGCCGTGCTGAACACAGAGCCCGACATGGGGCTGGATCCCACGACCCTGAGATCATGACCTGAACTGAAATCAAGAGTCGGACGCTTAACTGCCTGAGCCCCGCAGATGCCCCCACGTTTGTATATTGATGTCATGTATGATTAAAACCCTGGATTCTGTGTATGTGCCAGCTCTCTTTGGTGCTGCCCATGAATCTCTGCTGTGTCGGGGGTTTACCTGCTGCAAACAGGTGCATGTCTTTTGGCTTATGAGCCCGTGGTTGACACATACCTATGGCATTCAGGAGCATGACTGTTAGCAAAAGAACCAGTCTTGGGCTGTAATCCCTAGAATGTCAGTGCTGATCTTTGGCTTCTAGTTAGAACTCCCAGATGCCTCGTAAGAAGCCCGGGCCCATACTGGGCATTGGTATGGCTTTCATTATAAGTATGTCTGCTGGGCTTGAGGGGGGTACACCTGCTACCCCTCCTCCGGATATGAGGATGTGTGAGTTGGCCAGGGCACCATTCTCTTTGTCCTCTTTGACCTGAGCAGCCACATCATTGCAACAGGCCTTAGGCACAGTGGCATAATAGGATTGCCACAGTGACTTCCAGTAGGTTGGAAGATGCCACATCTTCCCTTAAAGAAATAAAAATTGATCTAAGCAGAGATCCAAGGGCCATTCATGTTATTGGTTGCTCCCCAAAAGATCTTCAAAAATTGTCAAGAAATTCTGATGCTTCCCATACATTTTTTTTTTCAATGTTGGCAAGTTGTTACTGTTATGATAGTGTGCTTTTGGGAATTCATGATTAATGATTACATTAATTACATGCCTGATTACTTAATTATGTTAATTGACTTATTTATTCAGCAAATATCGAATGAGCAACAATGCAAAAAAAATATTGAGTACCTGCTGTCAGCCAGGTAATAATCTAGTGCTGGAGTGTCACCAGCGAGCAGGAGAGGTGGGCCCTTCTCCTATGTAACCTGCACTTTGGTGTCAGGAAGGCAGATGGTAAACAAATGAACAAGCAAATAAATACACAAGTAGAAATCAAGATGAGTACTATGAACGGAAAAGACTACCCTGGAAGAGCCATGGAGTGGACTAATTTGATTGCAGGCTCCCCAGGAGACGACTTTTCAGCACCATCTTGACTGTGTGTGACCACGGTCCACAGGGTGATATCTTGATTCATTCTTGTGCATTTGCCAGGCTTCTGAAAACAGACACCTTTTGCTAAAGAACTTATGTTCTCCTGGATTAGAATAGCCAGTTCCTTTTGGGCATGGCAGATTTGAAGTTCTGAGGTCCCCGACTACACGGTTGGGATGGTTTTTAGAAGATGGGTTATTGACTCACAGAGGGCATCTCTATCATTTGTAGGCACAGTTTCCCTCCCATTCAAGGGTCATCCGATTGAAATGCAAGCTCATGATTAAAATGTAGATCGTGTTCTACTCCGGGCTCATGGTGCTTGCTGACTATGTCTGTGGTTGAACAAAGGTGTTTCCTTTTATTGCTCATGTTTAACATCAAATGTTATAAACACAGACACTGAGTCGCTCACTGAGGGGAGCTTAATGAGAGACTGTCATCTTTCCTTGTTACATATTATTGTATTCTTCTCCCCTGCATTGGGACTGGCTGTCTTGTTTGGAGAGTTACTATGGCCCTGGGAATCTCTGGTGGAATTATCAGGAGAGACTTATGTTTTCCAGTAGAGCTTGGTGAGGGCTGTGCTAAGGGTTTGTCTCCCTTGTTTA
This sequence comes from Leptonychotes weddellii, assembly GCF_054177405.1. Classification (NCBI taxonomy): domain Eukaryota; kingdom Metazoa; phylum Chordata; class Mammalia; order Carnivora; family Phocidae; genus Leptonychotes; species Leptonychotes weddellii. The sequence continues at coordinate 12,237,040 of NC_138375.1, read as the reverse complement.
ATTAGAGAAAGTTGTTAGGGTTGCTTCTACCACTGTGTATTGCCCATGTGTGCACACTGAGGGGACAGGGAATGGACACACCTATAAAGGTAACACCTTCTAGGTCACCCATGTGAGTCTTTACACTGTGTGTTGGAGGAGGTGGCTTCTAGAACATTACCCATCACTGTTTCTCTTGTTCTTCCTATTTTATAGCTCCCTTTTGGTAAAGAGTGAGAAGCATTAAAAACAAAGAGACATACCCAGAATTTCACTTTTAACAAGTTGGGATGGTTCAGTTCATTATTGCTGTTCGGCTCCTTATGGTGGCTCTTGGGCTTTCAAACTGAGCTTGGGATGGTCGTCTGCAATGTCCACTTATTTTACTCACTTGCTGTGTTTTATTGATTGATTCTTTCCACATTAAGAAGATATGGAAATGTTCACTGTGTTAGTTGTCTTCTCTTATGGGGGTAAAGAGGGGGTGCCCTAATGATGAAGTATTAAATTCTTATAATAGGCTATTAGGGTCTGATCAAGATTCATTTGCCCAAAAAGGGATTGGTTGGAACTAGGGAGGCAGAGCCCAGGCAGGGGCTTCCTGTGAGGATGGAGAGGAGAGGGTGCAGGAGATGGGCTGGAGAAGCAGGCCAACCTACAGAACAGAACCAAGTCTGGGTGGGGGCCACACGGAGACATGGGGCTGAAGTCCAACTATTTGCGCCCTTGAGTTTTTGGAGTAAAGGAGATGGAGAAACAAAAGGATCAGTTGCACCTGTGGTAATGCCATCAGTCTTAGAACTGCAGAGTGGCTGGATTCCTTTTGGGACCGTGGACGGGTTCAGGTACATTGGGGTGGGCTCTTGAATGGAATGTGGACATGAGCCGATGAGTGGTTGACCTTAACTTAATGGGCATTTGTTATTTTTTTTTTAAAAAAGTTTATGTATGCATGTATGTAATCTCTACACCCAACATGGGGTTCAAGCTCATGACCCCAAGATCACGAGTCATATGTTCTTCCAAATGAGCCAGCCAGGCGTCCCCTGAATGGGCATTTAAAAAGCAGGAGCTGATATGATGATTGTTCTTTCAACTCTGCTCTCTAGAACATGATTAAAGTGAGATGCCAGGGGCCTCTATAAATGGCATGTAAATAGAATTTGTGAACAGGAGTCAATAAGACCCAATTCTTTCACTTATAGGCTGCATGGTTTTAAACACATTGCTCCAGCCTACTCTATTTATGAATATATTGCCATATATCTTACTTCATTGGGTTGTTGAGGAGCATAAAACGATATGGAGAAATGACAATATCCAGCACATGGTAGGTTCTCATTACACGTCAGTTCATTTCCTAGGTGTGCCCGCAAAGGTTCACTGAATTCATTAGTGGGTGTCCCACTCACTTAAGAACTATTCTTCTTTGAAGCGTCTTCAGCACCTACCTGCCCTATGCTTGTACCCAGTATATGCATTGATTTATTTATGAAGGAGCTTGATATTTGGATCAATAATGTGGACAGCCTCTATGTTTAGAGTTATGGATTCAGAGAGTGTTTGAATGGGAAACACCTCGAGAGATCTTCCCTTCTTCCCTCTTAACCCTGCGATGCTGCATTGCAGTGCATGACTTTCATCAGATCTCTCTTTTCTTCTTCTAGCTCCTTTCTATAGCCAAATCTGGTAGTTAGTATGTAGCTTGCTGGTAACTCAGCTGGAGTGGGCTGCAGAGATTGACTCACCCACCCTGCTGGAGAGCCTGCTTCTACTGAGCAGCACTGACCACCTCGAGTAGGGGCAAGGCAAGATGGATTGGCAGATATCATACACTAGGTGGAGCTAAAGTACCCATTGCATTGCCCCTGGGGTGCTCCTTGTTGATTTGCTCATGGCTTTTTTCATTAAAGCCAGAGGAGAGCAGGCCTGATTTCACTTTGCCTTGACCTCACATGAATTTGGTTCCACTCCAGCCATGCCTTTGGCTTCTCCCATTCCCTGGGCTCAAGAACACAGACTCCCTGCTGCTCCACACCACTGTCTTTGTGTTTCATCACCAGGCCTTGCTGACCTGGGCACATTCCTTGAATTCACTGGATTATCACCACCCTTTTCTACTAGAGGCAGCCGGTTTCCCTCCTCCACGGCAGTGTGCTCTTTCTGATGGCTGTGAACCAACTTTTCCCTGCCCATGGGTGCCTTCCAAAATGTCTCATCTCCCTGTAGAAATTCTCTCATCTATTTTTTTTTCTTCATTTTTCTCTTCTCTCTTGCTTCTAATTCACTTTTTTGGTCATCACAACTAAAGAAATACTTCTCTAGAAGAAAAGGTTTCTCAGTTTTATTTAGTCTTCGATTTGAAATTAATAGAGTCATTACTTACTTCACTTCATGATCACCCTCTTTCTTTCCAAAGTATTTAAAACCATACATTTTATTGACTTTTGAGAAACACATCTCCCTCTCTCCAATATATATGCATGTTTAAACAGATCTGAAATTGGGAGATATTTTCATCTTACAATTCAGAGCATTATGGTTTTTGGCAGCTTTTTCTTTTTCCCTTAATGGTCCATAGTTTAATTTCATAAAGCATCTTCAGACACTGTTTTTACACAGTCTATATAAAAGGCCAGGAAAAATGAAAGCCAACTTTAGTTGAGATTCAAAATTTTGTCATGTTAGGGAAGATGGCTGACTCTCAAGAAGATGACAGAACTATCTTCCAGCAAAATGTGATAATCTGGACTTTGAATAATGTTGGATAAATCATTATGCCTTATGAAGCCCTTTTTCTGTGATATGAGGTACTGTAATATTACATAAAGCCAACATACATAAAGGACTCTGTCTAGGCAAAGTCTGTGGTTGTATATATTTCAGTAAAGGAAAACAGAACCCGCTTTTTGGATCTCTAGCTAAAAAAAGTTACAAAGCAAATACTACAGATTAATTCCCACCTTATAATTATTGGAGGGTTCCAGTGCTTTTGTCCATAGATTTCCTTTCCTTAAAGACAAAAAAATTGTATCTTTGCTGTTGACATCATTTCATTTCATAAGACAAAGTGGGTTATGCTATACCCAGAAGTGAGGGTTAGGGTTTCACACATGGGACACACTAAATATTATCCTTTTTGTTCATAACAAGAGAAGGTTTTTTTTTAAAGATTTATTTATTTATTTTAGAGAGGAGGGGGCACAGGGCAAGGGAGAGAGAATCTCCAGCAGACTCCCCCCTGAGCACGGAGCCTGAGGCGGGGCTCAGTCTCATGACCCCAAGATCAGACCGGAGCCGAAACCAAGAGTTGGACACTTAACCAACTGCGCCACCCCAGTGCCCCCAGAACCAGAGAAGTTTTTTGTTTGTTTTGTAAGTTATCCTTTTATTTGCTTTATGACAAATATAGCCCATTGAGACATTTAATTTGGCCTTGAACACTCATCATGAAGAAATGGAAAATTTAGTTAGCTTTTCCTTGTCAAATGGATACACAACTAGTAAAACAATTTTTTTTCTTTTTTAGAGATTTGTAGTTAGTCACGGAGTAGAGTCCACAGAAGGTAGCTCTGATACCTTTGCATCCTTTTCCATCATGTTGTCCACAGAACCCAGGGCCTGTCCTGCCCTCCCGCCAGTCTGGCCACCGTGCTGGGACTTTCTCCACTGCCGAGGCTGAGCGGGCACCTCCGGGGTCCTGCATGCATGCGGGTTGCTTGCAGATCCGTAAAGGGACAAGGAAAAGCGGTGTTCCTGAATGATCCATGAACAGAAAGCTAAAATGATGGGTTACCTGAGAGTCGTGGAGTGCAGGACTTTCAACATGGCGATGAGCAGTGAGTGTGGACTAACTGGACAGTGGCCAGAGCCCATCATTTGATAGGAAATTTTCTATTTAAAATCGTGGACATGATTTAGAGATACCACACCTCTTCTTTTTTTTTTTTTTTTTTTTTAATATATATAACCATTAGACCCTCAACAATCTTTTAGGCTTTCTCTGGATCTCTAGCTATGGTCCTTACACTCTCCTTGATCTCTGAACATAGGGATTGAGTCATATTTCATAGCTGACCCAGATAGCAGAGTAGAGACCAGTCCTACGAGTAGAACTAGTAAACCATCCCAATGCCAAGTGGGCTATGGCAGTAGGTTATTTGAAAACCAGATGAAAATTTAGAATAGTGTTGCCGAATCAGAGAATAAAAGGCAGAAAGTGTAGAAAAAATTAGAAAACAGAAAAAAAGCACTTAGCAAGAAAACAGCAAGGGAAAAAAATGTAGGCAACCTAGAAGTGAATCAGAAATGATGCTATGCAAGCATGGCTAGCAGTCATCCATGGGCCCTAATAATCACAAGCTAAACATGAGTCACCTGGGCAGTATGGGATTTTTTAAAGCAGTCATCACATTGAGGTATAGAAATTGGATACAGTTTGCTAAAGGAAAAGGGCACGTACTGATTTGGAACTTTACCTTTCCATAGCAGCTAAACCATATAGTATGTTTTTATAAAAACAAATGGGATATGGGGTGCCTGGGTGACTTAGTCGGTTAAGCATCTGCCTTCGGCTCAGGTCATGATCCCGGGGTCCTGGGATTGAGCCCCGCATCGGGCTCCCTGCTTCTCCCTCTCCCCCTGCCTGCCGTCCCCCTTGCTTGTGCTCTCTTTCTGTCAAATGAATAAATAAAATCTTAAAAAAAAAAACAACAAATGGGGTTATTATTATATAGATACGATTTTATATGTTTGTAAAATTTATATATATATATATACATATACATACACACACATATAGTATGGAATTGTCATTTGCAATGTTTACCTATCATGATATGTCTATGTATATTGTAGTTATCATATATAATGTTTGCTTGCCTTGGTTTCCAAAATCCAGAATATCCTTTATCAGATAGAAATTATATCTGATGTCAGCTAAAAGAAGTACCTGTATCAGACTGATATTTTAATTCTAAAAAGATGTAGTTTTTTGGGCGCCTGGGTGGCTCAGTCGGTTAAGCGACTGCCTTCGGCTCAGGTCATGATCCCAGGGTCCTGGGATCAAGTCCCACATCGGGCTCCCTGCTCTGCGGGGAGCCTGCTTCTCCCTCTCCCCCTCCCCCTGCTGGTGTTCCCTCTCTCGCTGTGTCTCTCTCTGTCAAATAAATAAATAAAATCTTTTAAAAAAAAAAAGTTTTTTTGTTTTTGTTTTTTCCTGTGAATTAGGTATAGGAAAGCCCATCCATCTATAGAAAGATGTTTCGGATAGCCAGAGACTTAGGGATTAGTGGTGCTTTCTCCATTTTGGGATCCACGGATGTCCTCACAGGTTCCTAGGCTAATTTGGATAAAGGCAAGGGTTGGTGGCCTTTTTTATTGAATCAAAAATTATTTTAAGGAGAAAAAAAGCCTTTATTGGTCACCTTTGGGGAACCCCCTCCAAGATAAGGTTCCGAAAGCCCCACACTTGGGGATTAATGCTCTGCAGATGCTGCCTTGCAATTCTGTATTCTTCTTCTTTTTTTTAAAGATTTTATTTATTTGGCAGAGAGAGACACAGCGAGAGCGGGAACACAAGCAGGGGGAGTGGGAGAGGGAGAAGCAGGCTTCCCGCGGAGCAGGGAGCCCGATGCGGGGCTCGATCCCAGGACCCTGGGATCACGACCTGAGCCGAAGGCAGACGCTTAACGACTGAGCCACCCAGGCGCCCTGCGATTCTGAGTTCTTTTGTCTTTGAATGTATGTTTTGTAGGTGAAGTCCGATGGGGACAGTGGAGCAGGCGTTTGGGGTGTGTGGAGCTTCAGCTCACGCTGAGGGGCTCTTACCATTCCCTGCTGCCACTCGTCAGCCGTCCTGCCCAGCGCCCCCTCCCCACCCAGCTGCTCTGCAGGACTGCCCAGGGTCCTCTGCCCAGGGCAGGGGGCAGGTTGTATCAGTAGGGGGAGGCTGTGTTCCACGAGGGCCATCTGCCCCTCATGGGGAGGCCTGAGCACAGGGTGTGGAGGGTCCTCATCAGGCATGTGCCCTGCAGCCTCTGTGGTTTTGCTGCCCTTGCCCCAGCTGTCAATGCCACAGTGCGTTCAGGGGTGACTGGTCACGGGCATTGCACCCACCCTGGATCCAGGTCCCAAATATGCCCTGGAGTGGAGGTTGACATATCTTGGGGACCCATTTGCCAAACAGGTTGGGGTTATGGACTGGTGGGAAGGGGGTATTGACTTCTCCACCCCCAGCATTTTCACCTTGCAGTGGACCCGGAGAATTATGTACCCCCTGAATGAGGGTGATGTATATCCCCAGACCTCCCTCTTCTTCTTCTTTTTTTTTTTTAAAGATTTTATTTATTTATTTGACAGAGAGATAGCGAGAGCAGGAACACAAGCAGGGGGAGTGGGGGAGGGAGAAGCAGGCTTCCCGCGGAGCAGGGAGCCCGATGCGGGGCTCGATCCCAGGACCCTGGGATCGTGACCTGAGCCAAAGGCAGACACTTAACAATTGAGCCACCCAGGCGCCCCAGACCTCCCTCTTCACAATCTGTACTTTATCACTCTGCTTCTCATGATTTCTTGGACATCCTGCATTTTGAACACCACCTATCTCTCAATTATTGTCGAACAGCATTCAGGAATCCTCTGATCACCTGTGTATGGCCATCTTAGCCTTAAAATTCCACCATGGGAGATGTGATGACCGCATGTGAATTCTGTGAATGGGCAGACCAGCAAGATCACTCTGGGGCTCGGATCAGGCTGTGCCCCGTGATACTCTGGCAGGTTCTAATGGTGTTTAGTCCTGCAACTGAGAACTGTTTCATACCTCAAAGTAATTCTCAGCATAGTCAAGCAGATTGACACTTACACTTAGACTGTAGGAATGCATTAGGTTTCAGCAATGTGTTTAAGAAAATCTATTATTATGTCTTTGTGAATAAGATGCAGTAATATGGACAAAAATGTAGTGGCAGACTGGTCTATCGTATTCATAAAGTGCTGATTAATAAATCTAGGTCACTCTGGGAGAAGTCGCTAACGGGGAGTGACAGGACACCAGCACTGATTGATAACTTTGATCAATAGTGTGGATGAGGACCAATGACCAGCAGATAGCAAATGGGTGGGTGCTATGAAGCTGGACAAGAGAACAAATGGGATTGATGACACCATTCAGGTCTGTAGGTTTGAATGATGGGCTGTATCAAATAAGAACATATTTAATAGGACATACTTAGAGTCAAAAGTTGCATCTAAAAAATAGAATCTGTGGAGGTTTTAACTGTCTATAAATCCAAAATAAGCTGGCATGCGGATGGGCCTGTTTAAAAAAAAAAAGAGGCTGTTCCCAAAGAATTGAAAACTTGTGACCACACAAAATCCTGCACACAATAGCAATTTTATTCACAATTGCTAAAAATAGGAAGCAAACAAGATGTCCTTCAGTAGGTGAATGAAGAAACAGTGGTCCATCATACAACAGAATATTATTCAGTAATGAAAAGAAATGAACTGGGGTGCCTGGGTGGCTCAGTGGGTTAAGTATCTGCCTTTGGCTCAGGTCATGATCCCGGGGTCCTGGGATCGAGCCCCATGTTGGGCTCCCTGCTCAGTGTGGAGTCAGCTTCTCCCTCTCCCTCTGCCCCTCCCCCTGCTCGTGCTCTCTCTCCCTCAAATAAATAAATAAAATCTTAAAAAAAAAAAAGACAAGGTTGTACCGAAGAACTCAGGATTCTGCAGAAATAAGCTCCCACCAGCCAAGATGGGACACTCGGGGATCAGTAGGAATTACATTGCTGTTCACTGAAGTACATCAAATATGTTCATAACACTAAAGAAAGGAATGAAGAAAACCAGCTTAGTTACCTTTAGAGGATACTAAGGAATTGCCTCATTATCTTGACAGCTGGTAAATAAAGAGAAAGAATCAAGTATTAATCCTGTCTCTCCATAAAAACAGACACATAGATCAATGGAACAGAATAGAGAGCCCACAAATGGACCCTCAACTCTGTGGTCAACTAATCTTCGACAAAGCAGGAAAGAATGTCCAATGGAAAAAAGACAGTCTCTTCAACAAATGGTGTTGGAAAATTGGACAGCCACATGCAGAAGAATGAAACTGGACCATCTCCTTACACCACACACAGAAATAGACTCAAAATGGATGAAAGACCTAAATGTGAGACAGGAATCCATCACAATCCTTGAGAACACAGGCAGCAACCTCTTCAACCTCAGCAGCAGCAACTTCTTCCTAGAAACATTGCCAAAGGCAAGGGAAGCAAGGGCAAAAAGGAACTATTGGGACTTCATCAAGATAAAAAGCTTTTGCACAGCAAAGGAAACAGTCAACAAAACCAAAAGACAACC
>NC_138375.1:12154727-12228194 GCF_054177405.1 Leptonychotes weddellii | reverse complement strand
GCAATCATAATGAAACTAATTCCACGAGGCCCCCCAGGCGCCTCAGAAGCGGCAAGATTCTAAGAAAGGAACAGCTCAGGCTGTTCCACAGTTCACTATATTTCCTGCACTATAGAACAAAATAGCAAGACGGTCACGCTCTGTCTAGCACCTTTCTCTTTGCGTATTGTTTTTTAGTTTTAGCAAAAGTCAATAAGCGGAAATCAATAAAGGTCATGTTAATCATTACAAAGGAAAAATAAAAGAAGACTATGTCTGTAATCAAAAAAATGATCTAAGATTATCTCAATCAATTGTGAAAAAACATAATCACATGTTACGAAAGTATGGAAAAACAGAAAAACCCTAACATATAAATAAAGTTCCTCCAAGGCTGTCAGGAGGAGATGCTTGCAACCTGATCCTGTGTCTGTGTCTCCTCATTCGCCAACGCCGTCCTTTCCCTTGAGAGACCCACCCCGGCTGGAGCTGGACTCCGGCAGGGGAGGGTATGTGCTATGGTGAGCACTGTGAACTGTGTAAGACTGATGAATCACAGACCTGTACCCCTGAAATAAATAATACATTATATGTTAATTAAAAAAAAAGAAAAATAATCCTGTCTCTCTTGTGACATCCATCTCTCAGGGTACCAAACATCGACAGGGGAAGTTTCTCTTTATAGATCTTTAAAGATCTCCCCTCTGTATAGATCTGATCCAGCTCATACCTGAAGCAAGAATGAAGGGCGCTCACTCTTGTGAATCTCCTAAGGAACAGATAGTCAGGTAGTCCTCATCAGCGGCTGCTGATATCACAGAAATAGAGACACCAGACGCCCAGACAGTATATGCCTCCTGACAGAAATGCACACCACCACCTCTCATGTAGTTGGAATTTTGAACCTAAATCCGGTCAAGTCTCTAGATCTAACTACCAGTTTTTATAGTCTGCTCAAGGCATGGAGGAAAATAAACTAAAGCGCAGGATTCCGTGAAAAAGTCTCAGACTCTGGAAAATTTTACTGGACAAATGAGTCTGTTTCCTCCACAAAGAACTTCAAGCAAGAGGGACAGAGAGAGAGCAGGAGACGTATAAATTAAAAGAAACTCAAAACTCAATCAATTTCAACGTATGACTTCTTCACATCTTGTTTCAGTCTGTGTGTGTACGGCACATGTGTGTACAAAAGGTGATTGGGTAAATGTGCGTGCTGGTGGGATACCTGATGGCCTTAAGGAATTAAAACAATTTTTTAAGGGGAGATAGTGTTTTTATTGTTAGGCTGAAAAGTCCTTTTGGGGAAGATATGTGGCAATATTTGTACATTTTAATTGTCAATAAATATTACAATATTACAATAATTATATGATATCTGCAATTTGCTTCAAGTAACCTTGGGCAATGGGAATGTCAGGTAGAATGGGGCCATGGATGCAAAATTGTTGCAACTTCTTTATTATACTTTGGTCTCTCTTGACCTGCTTGAAATTTACTAAAGTAGAAGTTTTCAAGAAAAAACTGTAACAACCCAAGCTCTCCCGAATATTAGGCAATTCCTAGAAAATGAAGAAATTAAACTCAAGTGTTCCTAAGGTTTTATTTTCAAATCACAATTCTGTACAGCCACATACTTTAAATTGGAACCATGAGTGAATCATCTTAAACAGTGTAAATGATTAAAATACCAAATATGTATAGGTTTTTCTAAGTATGAATGATTAGTATTAGGGATTTGCTTTGCAAACTTTTCTGTACTTAAGTCTTAGGGTCGAGGATGCTAACCTACCAAGGCGGCAATCATGGAATCCCATATAATTTCAGCATTCCCTTCCTAAGTGGTTGTTGGGATTGCCTTTGCACCTGACCAAGGATTCGTGTGTGTGTGTGTTGGTAAATAAAGTTTATTGGAACACAACCATACACATTCTTTTATATAGTATCTATGCTGTTTTCACAGTGACAGAGTTAACAGTTGTGGCAGACCATATGACCCACGAAGCTGAAAATATGTTCTATCTGGCCCTTTGGGGGAAATGTGCTGACCTGGTTGCAAAATATTATTATTCCTTTTTCATTCACTTTAATGTGTTTGGCAATAGACATACAATTTTCCTTTCTTCCAGATGGATTACAAATGATCACAGCATCATTTATTAAATAGTCCAGCCTTTATGATTGAGGATTCTCAATGACCAGTGAGACCCTTAGCCAAAATGCCCCCTGGACCCTTGCCCTGGACCCCTAACTGGAGTTGCTATGGCAGTCGGTGCCCTCTAAGTGAAGTCTTCCAGGAGCCAGGGCTGAGGGTTAAAGTCCTGTCATTACCTGATTTTTCTATTCCTGGAAGATCGTAACTTCCATTAAGAAAATAACTAATGACCTTCACTGCTTGGGTTGGTTTTGCATGTCTTTATTTTTTCAAAGACATTTAACTGGTCTCCTGGCTAAGTGGACACTTTTAAACTTGAGAGAACTTTCCTAAGGCTTTGCCTGACTCTGCAAAGCAGGTTATTCTAACAAACCATACTAATTTAATATCTGTAGATTTTCTCTGATGCAGTGAATGGAACTGTGAGTTACAGCTCATTTATGAGCCTTGAATCACCTTAGAATTATAGTCAACATTTAAAAATATAATAGAATTAAATGGAAAATATCAGAAGGCATTACAATGGGGGCACCTGCTATCTCAGTCAGTAGAGTGTACAACTCTTGATTGCAGGGTTTTGAGTTCAAGCCCCTCGTTGGGTATAAAGATTACTTAAAATATCTTTAAAAAAGGGATAAATTGGGGTGCTTGGGGGTGGCTCAGTTTGTTAAGCATTCAACTCTTGATTTCAGCTCAGGTCATGATCTCGGGATAGTGAGATCGAGCCCTGTATCGGGCTCCATGCTGAACAGAGTCTTCTTGAGATTCTCCCTCTCCCTCTGCCCCTGCTCTCTCTCTCTGAAAAAAAAAAAAAAAGGATAAATATTATTTTTGAGACTTTGGTTTCATATGTATGTATTTAGATGTACATGAATTTCTTACCATGGGTCACTATCAAAAATTTTGAAAACTGCCATGTCAGGGTCAGGTGGGGAAAATGGAGCGAGCCTGGCACACACACAACAGCAAGCAGTGATCATAAACTGATAGGAGGAGGTGAGCAAGAAGAAAACAAATACCAAAAAACAGCCTTGGTTAATACAAACATATATGAGCTCAAAGAATAGAGCCAGCAGCAGTCCTGGAGTAGAAGGACAAGCTAGTGTTACTAAAAAGCATAGTTGGCATTATGGATTCTCTGGTATGTCTGCTCCTTCCCTCTGTGCTTCTTGTTGACTATTTATTTCCTTTTGGTAGTACAGTGGCTGGCCCAATGTAGACACCTTCCAAAGAGGTATTTATTGAATGTAAATACTAGTAACTAGACCACCTGTTTCAGAGGATCTGGGGGGAGAAACCTAAGGTCTGGGAATTTGTATTTTAACAAGCTTTCCAGGCAGCAGCCTGTGGCTGTGGCAGACCAGTATTTAAGAAACACAGACTTACTCTACCTGCACATTCTCCTGACCCAGGTCACACGCACAGCTAACATTAGAACCAGAGCTGGAACCTGGGTTGCCCTCCTTCTGCTGGAGGACTTTACCCATAACTTCACCAGCATCTCACATTGACCACTTCTCACCAAACACATTGCACAACCTTCTAATAAATCCTGAACTCCATGCTTTTTCACTATCCCACCTCATCCTCTCAGTTGCACTCAGGCGTTTTCCTAAATCGCCCATCATTCCATTTTCCTACCCTATACCTTTGGCTTTCTCTTTATTGCTGGTAACATTGAGACCAAATGCCCTAGCATATCATTCAGGGCCTGCCACAGTGTGCCCCCAGGCTGCCCCCTCAATATCTTCTCTCTCTGCCAGTCTCCCAAATCTCTCCTATATCCATCTCCTTCTGCCAGGGGACCCCAGAACACTCGGCATGCCCCAAGCACACCCTCCCCTTCCCTGACTCTGATCTTCTGTATACGTTGTATCCTCCAAGTGGAACAGCCTGTTTTCCTCTGAATTACATCCATCCTGCCAGGCCAAGTTCAAGGGCCATGTCTATAAAATCTTTCCTCAGTGAGTTAATCATCCCTCCTTTGCTTCTCTTTGTTCTTTGCTCATGGTTTTTTTTTTTTTTGTCTTTTTAAAAAATTTTATTATGTTATGTTAATCACCATACATTACATCATTAGTTTTTGACGTAGTGTTCCATGATTCATTGTTCATGCATAACACCCAGTGCTCCATTCAGTTCATGCCCTCTTTAATACCCATCACCAGGCTAACCCATCCTCCTACCCCCCTCCCCTGTGGAACCCTCACTTTGTTTCTCAGAGTCCATAGTCTCTCATGGCTCGTCTCCCCCTCCGATTCCCCCCTTCATTTTTCCCTTCCTGCTATCTTCTTCTTCTTCTTCTTTTTTTAACATATAATGTATTATTTGTTTCAGAGGTACAGGTCTGTGATTCATCAGTCTTACACAATTCACAGCGCTCACCATAGCACAAAGCCTCCCCAATGTCTATCACCCAGACACCCCATCCCTACCAACCCCCACCACTCCAGCAACCCTCAGTTTGTTTCCTGAGATTAAGAATTCCTCATATCAGTGAGGTCATATGATACATGTCCTTCTCTGATTGACTTATTTCGCTCAGCATAATACCCTCCAGTTCCATCCACGTTGTTGCAAATGACAAGATCTCATTCCTTTTGATGGCTGCATAATATTCCATTGTATATATGTACCACATCTTCTTTATCCATTCATCTGTCGATGGACATCTTGGCTCTTTCCACAGTTTGGCTATTGTGGACATTGCTGCTATAAACATCGGGGTGCACATGCCCCTTCGGATCCCTACCTTTGTATCTTTGGGGTAAATACCCAGTAGTGCCCCTGCTGGGTGGCATGGTTCTTTGCTCATGTTTTATTAGAGTACCTAAGACTCATTGTCTTGGATTTTGTTAGCTTGGCCTGTGTTCCTCTCTGATGAGGAAGTAAGTTCCTGGAAGACGGGATTCTTTCTTTGTAGTTTGTGTTTTTCTCTATAAAGCTTACAGTGCCTTGCAACTAGTATTAAATGACATATATGTTAAGTTAGTGTTTCTGTGATTTTGATTACATCAAAATTAATATTAATTGGCAGTTTGGCCAATTAACCTATATAGAACAGGTCACCCTCTATACAAAGCCTCAGAGCTTGCGACTTAATCAGCCATTCCATTTCTTTATCAACCCAATTTTAAAGTACCGCAGTGTTCGTGTGCTGTTCAGGATAAAGAATTCTTTGTTTCCCTCTGGAGAGGAAGGGGCCAGATAGACCAAAGAATAGTGACCTTAAAGAGAAGAGGCTAGCACCTTGGATTCCTTAATTGCTATTTTCGAGAGATTGGAGGGAGGGGGTAGTAGTTAAATAAGTAAATGTGGCATAAAAGCAGCACATAGAGAACAGCGAGTAAAGGGCATCTGCAGTAGCTCCTCCGCATGTTGGAAAGCCCTGCAGCCCTGCCTTTCTAGAGCCTCATGATTCGGTTGCAGGTCAGTTCCAGTCTCCATCTGTTAGCAGAGTGACATTTGGGCCACACCCAACATAGCAAATCCTTGCCCAGATTAGAGGTTACAGCAGAAAGCCCCACACAAAAGCGTACTGGCTCAAGCGCTTTTATTTTGCTGACTTTGATGCCCATGAAATAAATTTGTTGTGGTCTCATTGGAGTGATTCTGAAAACTGAAATTTGGATTGTTGTTTCTATGGTGAAACTAAACCTCATTTCTTTTTTCTTCATTTGAGAGAGGGTGTGTGAGAGGGAATGCGAGAGTAGGACTAGGGGGAGGGGCAGAGGAGAAGCAGACTCCCCGCTGAGCAGGGAGCCTAACCACGAAGGGGGTAGGGTGCGGGACTCTATCCGATCCCAGGACTCTGGGATCAGGACCTGAGCCGAAGGCAGACGCTTAACCGACTGAGCCACCCAGGGGCTGTGAAAGTAAACCTAATTTTTAAAAAAAGGATAAAAATCCTCAAATTGAAATAATGATTTGTCTGTTTTTGCTGTTACAGGTTCCTTGCACTGACTCCATGGAGAGTGTATCACCTGATTTCTGTCATGATACTTGGGCGTGTTATTATGCAAATAATAAAGGATATGGTTTTATCTAGAGCTAGAGGTAAGAAAACTGAGAATTCATTTTTATGGTATGTAATTTTCTAGACCCTGAATGTCTGATCTTTGTGTAAGCATATTAACCAAGTAGTTTTAAAAGGGAACAAAATAACAAATTATGTAGGCATTGACTTTGGTATTATTGTTTATTGAATATTTATGTATTTGGTAAATATTTAATACTTATTAATTACTTACCTGATGTTGTCCCTAGTCATAGCTACTGATCCTGAGCGAAAGGTTTGTGTGTGCTGGTTTCTCTTTGGCTCTAAGCACTACTTAAATATCATTTTGAAATGTAAGTAAGCTGCAGTGAAGGTAACAGTGAAATATTTATTACATCCCACATGATGAAACTTGGACCACTGGAAGATGGCCTCATTTATATGAAAACTTTCTCTGCCTCAGTGAAGAAAAAAACAATTCAGGGCTTAAAAACAAGTAATAGTTGGGGTGCCTGGCTGGCTCTGTCAGTAAAGGTCTGACTCTTGATCTTGGGGTCATGAGTTCAAGCCCCATGTTGGGGGTAGAGAGTACTTAAAAACAAAACCCCAAAAAACAAGTAATAGTTAAATAAATTTTAACAGATGAGTTCACACTGACGAAAAATGAACTAATTTTAAACATTGTTTAGAAGTGAGAAGTTGAATTACTTTTGAAATTTGCTTAAGGTGTTTTCTGAGTAATTTGTGTTATAAATCTGAGTCAAGCTTTTCTGCACTCGGAGAGGCCTCTTCTACCAGCTAGTTTTTGTGAATGAGCAAAAACTCCGTCCTTGGAATAATTGAGCCCTGGGAACCTAAATGTGGTAAGATGGATTTGATCAAAAAACAACAAAGAGGAAGAGGTTACAGTGAGACATTTATTTTCATTAAGCGTAACCCCCACACGGAGGGATAATGCTGGTTGGGGTCCATATGGATCAGTGCATATAAGGAGTTCCCAAAGTTCTTGCCCTAATGGGAATCCCAAGGCCTGCCTTGTGGGAAGCAGCCTTGTTCTCCCTAAAGCCAACTCTGAGACTGGGGATAGAAGCTGTTACCGATTTACCATCATCATGTTCTACAATGTGCCTTAACTCCGGTTTATCTTTTAAGTCTTTACAGTTTTAAGGCAAATTGTGTGTAAACCATTTTTCGAAAGATGGTTTCACATTGCTGTGTTTCAAGGTTTGAAGGGAATTCCTTCATTCTAGTGATCTAGGAAGGGGACAGAAAACTTGTGAATTTAAAGAATTTATGTGAAGAATCAATCTCCTAGAAGGGGGCAGCTCCAAACTGGAGGTTTGGTTAGGAGACCTCCCACCAATGCGTTTGTGTGCAGTTACTGCATTTCATGAATCTCTAAGATTATGTTCTTGTATGCAGTGTTCCTTCTCTCCTCTCTCTCCCTGCCCCAACATTTTGTGTTTCAGAGAACAGTCACCCAGCTCCCTCACTTCTGTTTTTAAGATTTATTTATTTATTTGAGAGAGAGAGAGAGACAGAGAGAAAATGCAAGTGGGGGGAGGGGCAGAGGGAGAGAGAGAATCCTCAAGCAGACCCCCGCTGAGCGTGGATTCCCAGCACAGGGCTCCATCCAGGACCCTGAGATCATGACCTGAGCTGAAATCAAGAGTCAGATGCTTAACCGACTGAGCCACCCAGGCGCCCCACCGACTCCCTAACTTTCAACCCTATCAGGCACCCGCCCCAGTACTTTCTGTTCACCCCAGATGTAGTAAGGATGCCCGGAGGTAGAGCAACTTACACCGTGGGGTTTTGCCCAGGGCCGCTCCAGTCAACGCATGGCGATGCCTTGTTTCTGCCCTGATTCCTAATGGATAGAGGAGAGCCCATTTTTCTCCACTAGACTTTGTAACATCTTCACCCTCCAGGACCTTCCTCAGGGGAATCTTAGAAGAAAAGAACTGCTTAAAAAGTCTGTCAGCGGCCACTGTAGATGAGCATCTCAGCAGTGTTGGTGTTGCATCAAAGCAGGTCACATCTGGGCACACGTTATAAGCAGCAGACAAGCACCGAAGGCCAGGACAGAGCTGGAAAACTCTGCAACTGCTCATTTCTCACTCTTGGCCGGTCACGCAGAGGTCATTCTCAGCCTTGACTCATTGGCCTGATGTTCTTGCAAAGACGGGACTTTCATATTCCTAAAGGGTGGGACACCTCTGCTTGCAAAGGTTCAGTCCTTTACCAAACTGAGCCGGGAGAGTTGGAAGAATACGAGCCTGACGGGTCTAGTCCTTGAGCTCATTCACTCCACTCCCCAGCCGTGGAGGGCACCCATCCTGGACTGTGTCCGTGTCCTGGGGCTGCAGTAACAAATCATCATCGGCGTGGTGGCTCAAAACGACAGAAATCTCTTCTCTCACTGTTCTGGAGGCCAGTTGTGCAAAATCAGTATAGCATGGGGCCAAAATCAAGGTGCTGGCAGGGCTGTGTCCCCTCCGGAGGCTCTAGGGAAGCATTCTTTTCTTCTCCTGGCCTCGGCCTCGGGTGGTTGGTTGGTGTATTGGCTTGCAGCCTCAACACTCCACTCTCTGCCTCGGTGCTCGTGGCTCCTTCTCCTCTTCCATCCTCACTAGATCTCCCTCTGCCTCCCTTTTACAGGGATCCTTGTGACTGCATTTGGGGCCCAACCTGGATAACCCAGGACAGTCTCCCCACCTCTTGATCCTTGACTGAATCCCATATGGTGCCTCGCTTTTTCCATATAAAGTAAGATTTTGCACGGTTCGGGGCAGAAAAGCCCGCAGCCACTCGGTCTCCTTATCCCATGACATGGCAGAAACTGACCTGCAACCACGCAGTTGTGCGAGGGCCACCTAAGAGCGTCGACTAGAAGTGCCTCGGGCGCAGTGACCCTCTGCCCCCTGCAGCTCTGATGCAGAATCTGAACAACACGGGGTTTGTTGGCCCATCAGGCAGTCTGTGTGGAGCGCCTTTCTGTGCGGGGCCTGCCTCTCTGCCCCCCGGGGGAGCTCTCATGCCCCCATCCTGTAGGGCAGGCTGTGTCCCAGGCCAAGCTTTACGTCAGGGTTTTAACTGGGTAGCTTGCTACGCACCAAGAGGAAAGGAGAACGGGATTAACTACTGTGCTTTCCCAGCACTCCTCAGCCTATGACCGAAGGAACACTGGTGTCCGCCCCGGCCTCCTTCAGTGGAGTCTGTGCAGACAAAGCACATAGACAAAGTCCATGTGAGCCCTGCACATAGATGGCAGGAGCCCGCCTCTGCAGACCTTTCAGCCCAGAGTCCTGCTGTGATGAATGGGTCTCTGGGAGGCGCCCAGTTCGAGGCAGATGCGGTTATGGAAACTCCATGGCTTCCACCAGACCTGCCAGCCACTCGGGCCAGACACCTTGGCTTTGCCACAGCAGCTGGGAAAGCGTGAGCGAGTCCTCAGGCTCACGGGGCTGTTCTCTCTCCTCCCATCTCGGGGTCTCTGCTCCCCCCCCACCGCATTCCTGCCTGAAGATAGCACACTTCCATTGTTAAGAATTTAGTTTTATTCCTCCTCTTCCCCCATGGTTGTCTTTTTTCCTTCAAGATTTTATTTATTTGACAGAGAGCATGAGCGAGAGCGAGCATGAGTGGGGGAGGGGCAGAGGGAGATAAGCAGACTCCCCACTGAGCAGGGAGCCCGATGCAGGGCTCGATCCCAGGACCCCAAGATCATGACCTGAGCCAAAGGCAGACGCTTCACCGACTGAGCCACCCAGGCGCCCCCCAACACTGATCTTTAAAACCATCTTAGATGCTTCCTATGAAGTAGGTGAGGCCCAAGTATGGAGATCCTTTCAGGTAAATTAATCTTTGTGGAACCTACCAGAGCCCACGTGTCTGTTGCGAGTCAGCAGCGTGAGCAGCCTCCAGCTGCAGTGGATTTCTCGCTCACTCTTGCTGGAGCCTACCTTGAGTGCACACTTCTCTTCATCCAGGCCCTGGGGAACTTTTCTGCAGCCATAGGCTCTTCGTCCATCACCTACCGCTCTCTCTCATGACAGAAGAGCCCAGAATTTCCACACTGGCCCCCTTTAATATCCTATTCAAGAACCGCCCTGTGTGGTGGGGAGGGGGGGGCTCAGCGGGTCCCCACGTGGCCACCTGTGGAGCATTTCCACCCCTGTCTCTTTATTCCCTTCCTCCTGCGAAATCTGCACTGCCCATTTATGCCATGTTCTGCCAGCCCCTCGCTCCTCGGGAACCCGCTCTCTCCTTTCCGTGTAAGTGCTGCCCTGCTCAGCCTCTTCCCCCCGCACTGCCCCCCAGCTCCGCACAGCCCCAGCCTGCTCTGTGCTCCATGACTGTGGTGCTCCTGTCCCTGCCATTCTAAATGTCCTTGTCCCCTTAGCCAGCAATCATACTCCTTTTCCTCACTTTTAATGACAGACCAAACAAGCAAACACCCCTTAGTATTATCTGCTTTCTCCACTCTTGGATCCAGTGTTAACAGAGAAATGTCCTATGACAGGTGGGTTGTTAGTGCTCGACTTTATCCCACTTTCCAACGTCACCTTGAGGCCTCACTAGTGCTCAGAATTCCTTGGATTCTTTTGAATAGTTTATTTGCTTTGTTTGACATGCCCTCTAACCCCCAAATATATGCCATCTAACCCCAAAAGCTTATAAGGATCATAAAAAATGAGACTCATTTAAAAAGGTGTAGTAGAGGAACAGGATTCTAATGTGACCATAACTGAGTGACAGAGTAGTCCCTGGGCTTACCGGCAGCCAAGGCAAAAAGGGAAACTAGACCAACTGAACAATTCTTCTAATAGTCTGATGAAAGAATGCAAGCAATTTTGAGAAACTTTTTTTCCTGGGACTCAATTTTAAGAATTTATTACATAGATCTTTGGTAGGGGAGACTGCAGAACAAAAGGGACAACATCGTTGGCATTCGTTTCATGGGAAAATGCAGAAACAGCCTCGTGGTGCTTCTAATATTGCACTTCATTAAAGCTGGTAGCTCAGAGTATAATATTAAGATATAGCACAGTGAAGAAAGCAAGCCAATCAAGAAAGCAAGTGATTGATCTAAGTATACATTTTTTTCTGTTGATTTCATTTGAGCCTAGGTATAAGCTCAAAACACCTAAGGAAGGAAGAGATAAAAATCCCCTTTCTCAAGTAACAGTTGTCTTAGTTCTCCTTCCGTCAGCACCATTTCAGAACCCACCTTAAATGCCACCTCGGTTATTGGTGCTTCCTTGAGCAGCCTGATTTTCTCTCTTCCCTGAACTCTTGTGGATTGGGCTTTTTGTGTAGTTCCTACACCACCTGCCTCGGTTCGTATGTACTTGAGTGCATGCTAGGACTGCCTCACTGAACAGTCAAGTCCCTGAGGCAGGACCACGTGTGATGTAGGATCTCTCATGGCACCTGTCCCAAGTGTTTTACATGTAGTAGGATCTCAAATATTCATGGACTAATCGCCTGAATTAATTATGGTACCAGAGGTATACACTGAATGGTTCGATAATTCCTAGAGTTTAAATATTTAAGCATTTCATTTTTTTTTTAGATTTTATTTATTTATTTGAGAGAGAGAGCGAGAGTGTGTGTGTGCGCACAAGCACAAGCCTGGGGGAGGGGCAGAAAGAGAGGGAAAGCAGACTCCCTGCTGAGCAGGGAGCCCGATGCGGGACTCAGTCCCAGGACCCCGGGATCATGACCTGAGCCGAAGGCAGACGCTTAACCAACTGAGCCACCCAGGCGCCCCTAAGCATTTCATGTTAAATAGCTCAGAATATTTCTAAGTTGAGAAATGCCTCAAGAGAAAAACACCTCCATTAATGTCTTGCTTTTTGCCTCTCCTTGTTACAGGTGCACAGTTATGGAGAAGCCTCAGCGAAAGGTAAGGAACTTGGTTTTTTTTCAATGTTATTGCTAACAAGAGGGTAGGTGACTGAGCCTCCAAGATGTCCAGTGGATTCAGATCCATCAGTTGGTTCTCTCCTTCTTTAAAATTGACTTTATGTTTTAGAACAGTTGAGACTTACAGAAAAATTGAGAAGATAGTACAGAGTTTCCATATAGAGATAGTACATCGCCTACGTTTCTTCTCTTCACATAGTAATATTACATTACCGCCATACATTGTCACAGTTAATATCTTCTTATTAGCTAAAAGTCCATGCTGTGTGCAGATTTCCCTAGTTTTCGCCTGATGTCTTTTTTTTGTTCTAGGATCCCATCCAGGATTCCACAATGCATTTCATAGACATATCTCCTTAGGCTCCTCTTGGCTGTGACAGTTTCTCAGACTTTTCTTATTTTCGTTGACCTTGACAGTTTTGAGGAGTACTAGTCAGATATATTGTAGGATGTCCCTTTATTAGAATTTGGTGTTTTTCTTTTTTTTTTAGAAAGATTTTCTTTCTTTTTTTTTTTTTTTTAAAGATTTTATTTGACAGAGAGAGCACAAGCAGAGGGACAGAGAGGGAGAAGCAGGCTCCCCGCTGAGCAAGGAGCCCGATGTGGGACTCGATCCCAGGACCCTGGGATCATGACCTGGGCCAAAGGCAGCCGCTTAACAGACTGAGCCACCCAGGCGTCCCAGAATTTGGTGTTTTTCTTATGACTAGACTGCGGTTATGGGTTTGGGGAAGAAGAGCACAGAGGTAAAGTGCCATTGTCATCACATTGTATCAAGGGTACGTCTCATCGATGTGATTTATCATTACGGTTTTAACCTTGACCACCTGGCCAAAGTAATGTTTGTCCAGGTTTCTCCAAGTTGGTTATTTTAAGCGGGGGAGTCTGCTTGGGAGATCAAATTAAGATCAGAAGGCTGTTGATAAGAACAGGATCAGAGACAGTGATTTGAAATTGGTTAACGATGCTGCCCTTGTGGCATGCAGGCCCCTTTAGGCATGAACCCATCCCTGGCAGGCCTGGCAGTATGGGCCTTGGGCTCTAGTCCTGCCCACCGCAGACACACTGGGCCTCCTTGGGCAAGTGTCTAAGCTTCCCGTGCAAGTGAAGAAATTGAGCTTGCTCTTTAATTTTGGTTAGGGGGACGATGCGACCCAGTGAGCTAGTGTGATTTCAAGGGAATTTTAAAAAAGCACTTTGTGATTTACTGGTCCTTATTTGACTGGTGAAGTTATCAATTGCCTGCTTTTTCTAGAGCCCTTGCTGTCCAAGCCCTGTTTAGAAGATGTTTGAGGGGTGCCTGGGTGGCTCAGTCGGTTAAGCATCTGCCTTCAGCTCAGGTCATGGTCCCAGGGTCCTGGGATCGAGCCCCGCATCGGGCTCCCTGCCCGGCGGGAAGCCTGCTTCTCCCTCTCCCACTCCCCCTGCTTGTGTTCCCTCTTTCGCTGTCTCTCTCTCTGTCAAATACATAAAATCTTTAAAAAAAAAAAAAAAGCTGTTTGAGTGTTTGATAATGATTTGGAAAAAATAAAATAGTGAGCAGGACCAAGGAACTCTGCCAATGCCGGGTTTGGTCAGGGGGTAAGTAGCTTATAATATGGCTTTTTTTTAGATCTATAATATTTCACCACTTTGGGAAAGTGCTCATGTGCCTCCAGAGAAGGCATGATAATGAAAATAACCTTTTTTTAATTTTATTTTTTTATTTATTTTTTTAAGATTTTATTTATTTATTTGACAGAGAGAAACACAGTGAGAGAGGGATCACAAGCAGGGGAAGTGGGAGAGGGAGAAGCAGGCTTCCCACGGAGCAGGGAGCCCGATGCGGGGCTTGATCCCAGGACCCTGGGATCATGACCTGAGCCGAAGGCAGACGCTTAACAATTGAGCCACCCAGGCGCCCCCCCCTTTTTTTTAGATTTATATATCTCAGTGAGAGAGAGAGCAAGCAGGAGGAGGGGCAGAGGGAGTGAGCACAGGACGGGGGGAGGGGCAAAGGAGAGGGAGAGAAAAATCTCAAGCAGACTCACGCTGAGCGAGGAGCCCGATGAAGGGCTCCTTCTCACAACCCTGAGATTACAACCTGAGCCAAAACCGAGAGTCGGTCACTTAACCAACTGCGCTACCCAGGTGCCTTGGAAATAAGCTTTTTAAGGGAGGATCTCATTCACTTCACAATTACCTAGATACATATTCAGGTTCATCCTGGTCCCAGCCCCACAGCTGATGATCTTGCCAAGTTCATTCCTCTCTTGGCCTCAGTTTTTCTCATCTGCTGAGTATGTGAGAGAGAGAATTATTTCAGATATCCCTTCCAGCCCTAAAAAGTCTGTAATGCAATTTGAGGTATTTGCGTGTTTGAGTTATTGTGATTCATAATAAGAAATATAGATTTGGCCTTTGTCCCCAAGGTTCTGGCACCAAATCACTAAAACTTTTGCACTTTCCTAATTGTTGAGAGAAAGGTGTCTTTTGTTATGTTAATGAGGTGGCTTTTCTATGGCACCTAAGGACGGGGCTGGTTGGCATGGAAATTGATTAGAGGCTTGATTGGGAGGTTGGAACTTTCAGTCCTCCTCCTCTTCTCTGGGGAAGGGAGAGGAGCTGGAGGTTGAACCAATTACCAATGGCCAGTGATTTAATCAGTCGTGCCTGTGGAATGAAGCCTCCATAAAAACCCAAAAGGACAGTGTTTGGAGAGCTTCCAAGTGGGTGACCACGTGATTTATGGGGGAGCAGCACATTTGGGGAGGCCATGAAAGCTCCCCACTCTTTCCCCTTGCCTTGCCCTAGGCTTCTCTTGCAGCTGGATGTTTCTTAGGTACATCTTTTTAACAAACCTGTAATGTAGTAAGTAAAATGTGTGAGTGCTGGGAGCTGCTGGAGGCAAGTAATGGAACTCAAGGGAGGGGATTGTTGGAACCTCCAGTATATAGCAGGTTGGTCAGAAGCACAAGTGACAGCCTGGGTTGCAAATGGCATCTGAAGTGGGGGAGGGGACAGCCTTGTCGGACAGAGCCTTAACCTGGGGGGGTCTGACTCTGTCTCCAGGTAGATAATGTCAGAATCAAGTTGAGTTGCAGAACCTTCAGCTGGTGACCTAGAATCGCTAGGTGGTGTGGAGAAGGTCCCCCTCCGGTCCCCCCCCCCGAAACTTGGGGACAAAGGCCAAATCTATATTTCTTATTATGAATCACAATATCTCAAACACGCAAATACCTCAGATTGCATTACAGACTTTTTAGGGCTGGAAGGGATATCTGAAATGATTCTCTCTCTCACCTACTCAGCAGATGAGAAAAACTGAGGCCAAGAGAGGAATGAACTTGGCAAGATCATCAGCTGTGGGACCAAAATTGTAGCTGGTGATCAGAAGTGGGAGCAAAGAATCATTCCCGTTTCTTTCATTTTGTTATCTTGTTACGTTTCTGTTTGGCCAGTGACTCCTTCAAAGGGATTTAATCCACAGTAGAAGGGCTACTTTCCGGTATTTTTACACCGGTTTTTTTTCCCCCAGATTTTTATTTAAATTCTAGCTAGTTAAAATATAGTGTGATATTGGTTTCAGGAATAGAATTTAGTGATTTATCACTTACATGTAAGTGTTCATCAAAACAAGTGCCCTTAATACCCATCACCCATCTAACCCATCCCCCACCCACCTCCCTTAAATAGAGAGTCTCTTATGGTTTGCCTCCCTCTCTCTTTATTCCCCTTCCCCTGTGTTCATCTGTTTTGTTTCTTAAATCCCACATTTGAGTGAAATCATGATATCTGTCTTTCTCTGACTGCCTTATTTCGCTTAACATAATACTCTCTAGCCCCATCCGTGTCGTTGCAAATGGCAAGATTTCATTCTTTTCGATGGCTGAGTTCACAGTTTCTCCTGTGTAATTGTATTCTGTTCTCTATTCATCATGGAGACATGAAATTACAATATTTATTCCTCTAATTTCTTTGATTCGGTATGTTGCTTACGGTGATTCTTAGTGTCTGGTACTGGGTAGTGCTTGTGTTTTTCACATTGAAAAATTCAGAACCACTTTATTTGAAGGACAAAATGCAGTGCTGTATGAGAGGCTCTTCTGAGTCAGAGAGGCGCGGTTTTGCTCACAGGAGCATTGTGGGATTAGGATCTTTCCACTTCCATGGTTGGTTTGCTGTCTCACTCTCAGAACGAGCCAGGCCTTCTCTCTGTGGGGCTTTAATTGCTTCATTAAAGATCATTACGTTCAGTATAAAAAGGTGAGGCAAATAACGGACCATTCTCTCTTCATAATGCCATTGTAAAGCTTTTTAATTACGAAGGAGCTCCTTGCAAAGGGAACCGTTGTGCACTGTTGGTGGGAATGTAAATTGGTGTAGCCACTATGCAAAACAGGGTGGAGGTTCCCTAAAACTTGAAAGTAGAACTACCCTATGACCCAGCGATCCCACCGCTGGGTATACCCCGAAGGAAAGGACATCAGTGCCACAAACAGAAGCCTGTAGCAGCATGTTTACTGCAACGTCATTCAGAACAGCCAAGCCAAGACACAGAAAGAGCCTAAGTGTCCAACGGTGGACGAATGGATACACAGGGACATATATACAAGGGAATATTACTTAGCCATACAAAAAGAAGGAAATTCTTCTATTTGTGACAATATGGATGAACCCCGGAGGGCATTGTGCTAAGTAACATAAGTCAGAGAAAGACAAAAACTGTATGATCTCACTTATATGTGGCATCTGAAAAAGCCGCTGATAAAAACAGGAGAGGAGACTGGTAGTTGCCAGGGGCTGGGAGGGAAGGGAAATGAGGAGACGTTGGCCAAAGGGCACACATACACTTGCAGTGATAAGACCGATGAGTCCTGGGGATCTAACGTACAACATGGCCGCTCTAGTGAACAATATAATATTGTACACTTGCACGTTGCTAAGACAGTAGACCTTCTGTGTTGTCACCACCATTCCAACAAAACGGGAATTATGTGAGGTGGAGGATGTGTCAACTATCTATGTGGTAATCATGTCACAATTTATGTGTGTATCAAACCCTCATATTGTACACGGTAAACTTATACAATGTTATATGTCAACTATGTCTCAGTAAAGCTGGAGAAGAAAAAGGATCTCCTTCCTTCTCTGTAGTCTGATGGCTTATTTCCCAGAATGTTATTTACTCTTCGGGAAAATTTGCTTCTGTTGGCTTAGCTGAAATTATTTCCCTCAAAATTTAGCATGAAGATGGTACTGTACCCTTATGTATATGTGTAGTTTCTCTGGGCATTTAAAGGCTATTCATAAAGTTCACATGGGTTATACTGGTAAATAACAATAAAGCCAGCATCTAATTTCTGATGTGGTCATCAGTAATAAAAGTTGGATAATTTTAATCAGATGCTACTCATATATAGACTTTTGTACATGGAAAGTTGATTTTGTGAAACTGTGGTTCACAGTGGGTAAGCTCTGAGAAGGGCTCCTGCTTGACCTATTTTTAATAAACTAAGTCACTAACTCTACAACCTGCACAGGGTGTATACAGAGCAGTCTGTCAACTGAACCAAATTAACATCTCTTATGGCTCATTCTGAGTATTGAAATGCAACCTGACCTTTAGTGTCCTAAGAGCTTTTTATTTCTGCACGTGACTCTGGCAGCTGACTGAATAAAATCTCATGTTAACAAAGGAGACATTGTGCACACTGCCTTTTAAAAACATAAATTTGTTTTCATTTTGGCCAGGATTTCTAGGTATAAATTTGACAGGAATAACTTCACTTGCATATATCCTGATCATTCAAAATTTCTTTACAGACTTCTTTAATAGTTGGGTACATTATAACCAGATGAGCTGTTCTCAAAATTCTCATCAAAAATCTTGTTTTAGGGCGCCTGGGTGGCTCAGTCGTTAAGCGTCTGCCTTCGGCTCAGGTCATGATCCCGGGGTCCTGGGATCGAGCCCCGCATCGGGCTCCCTGCTCCGCGGGAAGCCTGCTTCTCCCTCTCCCACTCCCCCTGCTTGTGTTCCCTCTCTCGCTGTGTCTCTCTCTGTCAAATAAATAAAATCTTTAAAAAAAAAAAAAAAGAATCTTGTTTTATCGTTCAGTGCCAATTTACAGAAAATACCATTTTTTTTTTTCATGGCAGCTAAAGAGTTTGGAAATTATGGCTGAGAACTCTGGGATTTTCTAACAGGTGTCCCTGGAATCTCGATGCCTCTAGCAGGGTACCCTTCACAAGAATCGGGGAGTGGCTTTCCAGTGATTCATGAGGACATCAGATCTACTTTGCCTTACCTGGAGTTGACTCTTCAGAGGCATAGCAGAGAATTAACAGTCAGTATTTCTAGAGCCAGCAGGGATTAGCAAGAGTCGTGAGCTTTTTGCCTCTACCTTGGTCAGATGGTGGGGGTGTCGGCGTGCTTCCGTCTCATGCTCTCAGGAGAAATAGCTGTGTGGCCCCACTTCATGGGATAAAATGCCCTTCTGCCTTGTCAGCTTCCTGATAACTGCCAGTCAGAGCATTCTAGCTGGTTCTATTTTTTTCGGAGAAAAGGAGCCAAGAATCTTTGGTTGTAAAACCCAAGTCCCAAGCTTGTCCCAGCTCATATGCCCAGAACAGACTGGAGCATTTAAGTAGGGGATGTCTAAGTAATTAAATCTTTGAGCACGACTTTATGTCTCTGTTAAAAGTGAAAAGTCATCTAGCATTTGCTAAATTGTCTCTCTGAGGAATAGAATTTAGTGTGAAAACTGCATTTTCAGTATTTATGGATCATCCTTACTCATCAAAATTACATTGACAAGGTGAATTACTAAGTAAAAAGCCTTGCATAGTCACATGGTATTTTAAAAAGTATCCTTTCTTTGCTGTTAAGCACAGCAATGATTTTTGACTTGCCCATTGAAACTAGTCGATTTTTACAGTTTGAGCATTTTTGAATGTGTCTAAAAGTCACCTTGTAACTTGTGTTTTATAATCTTGTCCCTGTACCTTTCTCATAAGGCATTATATTTGAAAGCTGTATTTTTTTTTTCAATTTAATTTCAGCCAGAACTGTAGACAGGGAGCCACATCTCCATGAGTTTTAAAAGAAAATTTTGCTCTGAAGGATACATTTGACTGAATTAAATTTGGTAAAAATTATTTACTTTTAGAGAAAATATTCCCTTAAAATCGGAGTCTGCTGGATTTTAGCATAAGCATATCTGAACTTGAATAAGTCTTTGGCTGAAGATATCTGGGCTGGCCTGGGAGTGAAACACTATTCAAATCTCTATCCTGCCAAAATAAAAATCCACATAGGCCTTTATTCCCTTTTTTCCCCAAAAATAATAATTGAGCTCTATTCTGTAGTCCTATATTGCACAATGGAGAGTCAAAGCCCCTTTCTTCCTCTCTGTCAGGGAAGAACAGCCAGCCCCATTCAGTGACTGATAGATGGCGAGCTCTCAGCCAGAGCTGCTGAGACTTGGTCTGAAAGTTTCTCTAAGTTCTTCATCCGGATTCCAATCTGTTGTATTCATTTTTTAAAGTTGTGCTTTGAAAATTAGACCAGTTTGAAGACAAGTATGGAACAAAGGACTCTAAGCAGTTTTTAAAGCTAGTGTGGAGGACTAGCAGAATTCTGCTGCTTCTCTCTTCACCATGAGTGGTGGACCTACATAGAAGATTACTTACGGGTTTTTGAAAATGCCCCCTGCTAGACATTTAGGGGCTGTCTTTGTCTCTCAGGAGCCTGTCAAACTGAAACATGGCTAGAACAAGCGTTCAAGAGAAAAATTTCACCCTGAAATTGACATGGATCCTCACCACCAATGGGATACATTTCCTGAAGCATTAAAAATAAAACCAAACAGGAAGTGCGTTTCATAGCCCACCAGCTTCATTGAGAATCAGGGCAATCAATGGTTAGACCTGTTTCTGGCTGCATGTTCCTTTCATGAGTAACATAATCTCCTTCTATCCAAGCAGATTTATCAAGTCAGAACATGGACAGAAAGCCAGGGGTCAGGCTTTCTGGGTCTGGGAGCAGTAGCCCTTAGATGAGCCCTAAATGACTTAAAACTCAAGGCTCCTTAAGTGAAAAGCCCTCAATATTATGTGTAGGATGAGGGATGAGGGTGTGTAGGCGTGGGTGGGGAGGACCAGGTTTTAATAAAGTGCTCAGGAAAGACTTGACTGAAGATTTTGAGCAAAGCCTAGGAAGTGAGGTTGTGAAGCATGTCTGGGTAAAGAGCTTCTAGGCAGAGGGAACAGCAAGTGCAAAGGCCCTGAGGCAGGAGCTGTATATGATATATGTATATATTTTTTATTTTATACTGGTAAGGTTTTTTTTTAATGCAGCCATAGTAACTGGAATAAATGGAGTATTATGCAGTTCATTAAGATCATGTTATAAGAGTATTTAGCAATCTGAAAATTTACCCTTTATTGCTAATTGTGTTAAAAAAAAACTGTAGATTTAAATAAGTGCAGGAAGGTATAATGTATGATATTATAATGATATGTTGGTACACATGTGGTATCGCTCTGTTAGGGGAATCCAGGTGGTTTTCATTTTCTTGATTTTGTTTACCCAAATTACATTTCCCTTTCTGTAATGAACATGGTAGCTTTTATCAGGAAGAGAGACCGTGAAGGGGGGGGTGCGTCCCTTCAGGCAGGATGAGGTGTGTGACTGTGGCTGTTGGAGGTGACACATGGAAGTCTGCAGGTAGTGTGTCTCCAAGTGCCTAAGGGCCCTGACTGCCGAGCTGCCGTCCAGAGACAGGGCTCTGGTCAAGGAGAGAGACTGGCGTGGCCCCGTCATTGGAAACAACGGTCAGGGCCGATGTCCAGAGAAACAGGTGGGCTCTACGGAAGGATGGAGCCTCAGAAATAAGTCAGAGGCATTACTGGGGGGGTGGGGGGGCATGGGAGCTGACCAGGCCAAGTGCCACTTGACATTAAGCCTCTTAGGACTGGAGTGAAGAAAAGCATTAATGCATTATTAAGTAATAAATGAAAATTATGGGGCGCCTGGGTGGCTCAGTCTTTAAGCGTCTGCCTTCGGCTCAGGTCATGATCCCAGGGTCCTGGGATCGAGCCCCGCATCGGGGTCCCTGCTTCCCCCTCTCCCACTCCCCCTGCTTGTGTTCCTTCTCTCGCTGTGTCTCTCTCTATCAAATAAATAAATAAAATCTTTTTAAAAAATGAAAATTATTCATTTCCAAGGTCAGGTGGTGTCTGAGGGGTGGGATAAAATTCTTGAATTCTTCCTTTCTGAGGTTCTGCTACAGGCCCAAGGTTGAGCCTCCACATACAGGGGAAGGGCCTAACTGCATCTTCTCCTGATTGACACATGATCCATGAGTTTTTACTTAAGTAAAATTTAGAAACTCATTGTATCACTCAGACTAGGATTGATAGCTCCAAACTATAGGAGGACTTTAGGCAATTCAAACAAGAATGGAGCTGAGAAGACCTCATGTTCTCTTCTGAACAACCCACCCCTGGGTTGGTCCCTCTGTCTAGCTGTCCATCTGTCAGTTATCAATCTATCAATCTACTTACCTGCACATATTCCTTAATTATATTTTAATGATAATATTTGATATATTGAAGAATAGAACATACTTGTAAGTTGTAGACATTATAATAAAATGAATACACATGAGCCTTTCCCCCAGACAGGACTGGTGCTGCTGTCTCTCCCTCACCTTCTCCTGCTGCCTCCTCATGCCCAAGGCAAGAATGATCCTGAATTTTGTGGTCTTCATTCCATTGCTTTAAAAAAATTATATATATATATATATATATATATATATATATATATATATATGTGTGTGTGTGTGTGTGTGTGTGTGTATCTATATTGAAATTACATATACATGTACTCCTAAGATTTTTGCGGGGGGAGCCTATAAAAATGGTACCATATTTATTTACATTAGAACTAATGTCTTTTTCAAAAAGATTAATTTTTCAAAAAGATTAATCCATGCTGCTGTGTATGGCTGTGGTTCCTTCTGGGTTGTTGCTGTATAATATCCCACCATGTGACTATACCATATTTATTTACCTATTGTCTTTTTACTGGACTTTGGGCACTTTCTTTAACAGACTGTCCACTACTTCTTTTGAGTTTCTGAGCTTACTATAGGGCCCTACTAAAAATCACAAGAAAAAAGGTAAATGCCTAACACATAAAGTGAATAGTTTCTTAGGCCAGAATGCTGTATGTTTGCAAGCCTGTGTAAAATCTGTACCAAAACCTGGGCTGAGACCTATTGTAGAATGAAGTTCCCGCCACGTGGCACGGTTCACATGCTGGCCGCCACTAGGGGGCGTGGGAGGGCGGGGACATCTGTGTGTCCCAGAAGCTAAGAATAACGTGGTCGCTGCTGGAACTTGGATGTGTGGCTGCAGTTTTTCCAGTACTCGCGCATTTCAGGGCAAAAACATTTGCGTCGCTCCAGTTACAGGAAGAAAATCCAGTGAACGATTATGTCTGTATGTGTACACGTGTACACGTGGATAGACACATGTGTTCCTTGCTTCCTCTCCCACCTATATTAAAATATAAGGGTAGGGCGCCTGGGTGGCTCAGTTGGTTAAGCGACTGCCTTGGGCTCGGGTCATGATCCCGGAGTCCTGGGATCGAGTCTCGCGTCGGGCTCCCGGCTCAGCGGGGAGCCTGCTTCTCCCTCTGACCCTCCCCTCTCTCATGCTGTTTCTCTCGCTCTCTCTCAAATAAATAAATAAATAAAATCTTTAAAAATATATATATAAGGGTAAAGAGTAGTGACAGGGACACACTCGTGGGGATAGGACAGACTGGGTGGGGAGGACATTCACATACAAACCAGCCCAAACTACTTTGAGTTCATCACCCTTTTACTGCTTATTTCTAACGACTCACAAAGTCTTCCACATGATCTTTTTAAAAAGGTGCTTCCCTCACCTGTCCTTGACTTAGAACTTTCTCCTCTCTTGGAAGTGAAATGCATGGATTCCTTCCTTCCTCCCCCCACCCCCTCACCCCCAGCTCTAAATAACCTTGAATAGGGAACCCCAGAAATTTGCTTCATTTGCTCTTCTGAGGAGAGAAGACTTCTTGCTGCGTGGTTGGCCGCTAGGCATGAACTGCCCTGTACACCATTGAGGGTGAAGGTCCCTGCTTGGTCCGGAAGCGTACAGAAGAAGTGGCTGCCAAAGGTTGTCCTCAGAACCTGGGAATGTTTGTGGTGGACTGCATGCCGCCCTCTTTCCCCACAACTACCGTCCACCCCCTAGCACCCAGAGCTTGTGGGTGACTGTGTGCCTTACACGGCAAAGGGGACTTCGCAGATGTGATTAAGTTAAGGGTCTCTAGGATGGGGGGAGGATCCTGGGTGACCCAGGTAGGCCAGTGTATTCACACGCGTCTTTTTAAGAGGGAGACAGGTGGCCAGAGAGGAGAGAGACACATGCTTTTGGCTTTGAGGATGGAGCCCAGGGCCACAAGTCAAGCATTGCAAGCCGCCTCTGGAAAGTGGAAGAGGCCAGGAAACAGATTCTCCCCCGAAGCTTCTAGAAAGAATGTGGCCCAGCAGACCCACTTTAGATTCTGATCACCAGAGCAGTAGGATGACAAATGTGTGATTTTCCGCCACCGAATGTGGTAATTCATTACAGCAGGAATACGAAACCGTGTTCCTTATGTGTGAAAGAACCACCGTTGTTAGAAAACGTTGAGAGTGTGCTTGCCAACTTACATCTCTGTCCACTGAAGAAATGCAGTGTGACCCTGATTTGTGGGAGGAAACAAGGAGGCTTGAGGTGCCAGCCAGAGTGGTCAAGCCAACGAAGCACCAGACCGGACAGGGAGCCCAGAGTGTTCCTACTGGGCAAATAGGAATAAGAGCTTGGAAAGGGAACACGTGGTCAGATGGTCAAGAAGGGTCTTGAAGATGCCATGGTTGGAGGTCAGGGGCAAGGAGTGTTTCAAGGAGGAGGCTGTACGTGATGTTCTCAGGGTACTGAGGAAGGCGACCGGATTGTATAAAAATATGAGTGTTTGTGGAGAACTTTATAAATAGTTCCCCATACTTTTGTTTATACATGTGGAGGAGGCAGAGACTTTTTGGAGTAAAAAACCAAATGAAGGGGCTTACGGATAAAACCAGGGCTGAGAAAATGGAGGTGGGTCGTGTGAACCACATATTTGAAAATACTGGCAGTGGGTGTGTGGAGAGAAATGAATCTGTGATTTTTTTGTTAATTTGTTTTTTGTTAATTTATTTTTATTGTGGTAGAAGAGCCATAATTGACCATGAGTGACCTTTAGTCCCTTCACAGTATCTGGCAGCCATCACCACTGTTGAGTTCCAGAATATTTCCTCACCCGAAAAGGAAGCCCCATCCCCCTTCCCTCTAGCTCCTTGGCAACCACGAATCTGCTTTCTGTCTCCACGGATTTGCCTTCTTCCAGATATTTCCCACAAACCATACAATACGTGGCCTTGTTGTGTCTGGCTTCTTTCACTTAGCATCATATTTTTAAGGCTCATCCATTTTGTAGCGGGTGTTATTACTTCATTCTTTTTTATGGCTGAAAAATATTCCATTACTTGGATATATCACATTTTGCTGGTCTGGTCATCCGTGGATGGACATTTATGTTGGTTCTGCCTTTAGGCTGCTGTGAAGAGTGAGCAGCTTGGTTTTCTCTTGCTTGGTTTTGTTTTCAGAACAAGGAGGTACGACCCTGTGGGGGAAGGAGAGGCCTGTGGCCGGGCAGGACCACTTCCATCCAGCAGACAGCACCTCGGACCTGGCACCTGGCTGCTGGGGCCAGTCTGCACTGTCTTGAGGGGGCAGGATTCTGTCTGGGGAGAGAGGGGAACCTGGACAAGTGGTGGGCTTTGCTCATCGTCCAGGAATCCTACAGGAGAACGGAAGGTAGCGTTAGGGAACTAGGTAAATGCCGGATGCCAGCATGGAAGCTGATTTTAGGCAGCACTCATGCCTGCCTCCAGCAGTGAGAGGACTGGTTCTAAAGGAAGAGCCCAAGAGTGTGCCCTTCACTTGTCATTTTCGTCATGGAGAAAGCATGCAGGAAGGAGGGAAATGAGAGGGGCGATGTTATTATTTAGAGGTATCTGGTAGAAGGAGGCAAAAGTGCATGATACGGTATCCTTATTGGGTAGATTGCGTTGCTCGTGTGCTATTTATTAGGTTTTTTTTTTTTTGAAGGCTATTCTTACTTGTGCCTGTTTTTAAAACCTGAACAACTGGGAGAGAGAACTTATAATCCTGTAATCATTTGGCTTGTATTCTTAGAGAGTATTTTTAAACGCTAACTTTCAGAGCCATCTAATGTCACTTAAAACACAAGAAGTGCTTCCAGTATTCATTTCTCCTGATCTGCAGGTTTTAGATTGTGAATAGTATTTTTACTTCCACTGAAAACACATTTCCCCCCCAGATCTCTTTCTTGATGTTTGCCTAAATTTTTTTGGTCAGTTGTCATTATCTTTATTAAAATGAGTGATGATATTTTCAGTCATGACTCAAGAGTCATCTGCTATGGAAAGAAAACTGTCTGAATTCTAAAGCTTATCAAGCTAAACATCCTCAAGTCAGAAATGGATGTGTATTTTGAATAAATTGCGCATTTAAAATACCTTTTTTTTTTCTTTCTGGAGGCTAAATTCAAATGAAATCATCTTGCTTTAAAGGCTTTTTGTGGGAAAAGAAAAATAAAAAAATAAAAAGGCTTTTTGTGGCTCTACCAGGCTTGGAATATGTAATGAAGACTCAGTAATTGAGAAAATTTTTAAATTAAGACTCAGTAATTGAAAGAAAAGAAACTTGTATTTTTATTTATTTTTTTTTTAAGATTTTATTTATTTATTCATGAGAGAGAGAGAGAGAGGCAGAGGCAGAGGGAGAAGCAAGGTCCCTGCTTAGCAAGGAGCCCGATGTGGGACTCCATCCCAGGACCCTGGGATCATGACCTGAGCTGAAGGCAGCTGCTTAACTGACTGAGCCACTCAGGCCCCCTGAAACATGTATTTTTAAATTGAGAAATTGATCTGAAATGGATTTGAGGTCAAAACAGGGGTACCTAATGTAGGTCCTCATTAAACTGGAATAGAAAAGACTGCCCTTCTCCACAGTCTTGCTTACATATACCTAGGTGATTGAGTTGGACCATTTCTACTTGCCTAATGCAACGGGGGAAGGGATCCTGGTTTGAGGAATCTGTTTGTGCTCTTTGTGAGGGCACATGGGAAGTTAGAGATCAACTTAGAAGTTTGACTCTGTTTCTTGTTCAAGGCACAAAAGTCCTCAACTGTGAAAGACAACGTGGCTGGTAACAACTTTTCTCATGCTGGTTAGAATATGGGATTGATAAAAGCAAGAAGGTTGTTAGCTAAAACTTTGGAGAAAACTCTTTCTTTTGGTACTTCCAGCTGATTTCTGGAATAGAAGATAAGCTGTTTTTTGCTAAGCAAGTGCTTTAGAAAAGTAGAGAGAGGCCAGTGAAAAGTTGACGCTGTTGCATTTACCGGAGTTGAGACTCTGACGTTGCGTCTCTGCCTTTGTCTGAGCTCACCACCTAGACTTTGCGTGAACTCTTGGCCTGAGCTTCTCTTTCTGCCCCTCGCCCTCATTTTGCCCTTTTGAATTTAATAATGAGGTGAAATAGAGGGAATTCATTGGTTGATACAATTCATAGGAATGCAGAATTAGTAGGATGAAGCTACAGGTAATCCAAGCCTGGAAAAGATCTTAATGAAACAAAATCATAAAGATAAGCTGTCCAGCACTCAGAGTTGTCAGTCCAGGGGGCTTATTTGCTAGTCCCTTTTGGTTAAATAGTTCTAGCATCTCATGACCCTCCTTCTTTTTAGATACAAAGAAGAAATGTTCCCTTTCATATTCTTTTTGGACACTCTTTCCTGTCTGTTACCATTGTGCTCTGGGACTCCTGAATTCCAGTAGTTATTTCAAGGGAGTTGTAAATACTGGGGTGTGGGTCATGGTGGACTAAGCTATTTTCAGGCACATACTACCTTCACTCATATTTTGACACCTTTGAAAGATAACTTGACAGCCACTACCATGGGTCTGACATTGTGGTAAGGTCTGAGAAGAAGTGAGGGTCACATGGCTGGGTCACCTAACATAAAGACAGTATCAAGAGCAGAGTCATTAACCAATCTTGATCACCCTCTCCTCTCCCAACCCTCAAGTCTGATAGATCCTGGCTCCTTTTCCATGTTATATAGAAGGAAAGAATCCAGACAAAATATAAAAGTGGATCCATATAAAATATTTTTGGTCAAAAAGGCTATATAATATAATACAGTATTCTCAAGATCTTCTAAATTTTTTTTAATCAGCAGTTCACATGAAGCTAAACAGAAACAGGATAACGAATATATGTCATGATTCCCTGATTGCCATACTTTTCTCTTTATTGAGTAAGGACCTATCATGATCAGGTATTGCTGTGTAATAAGCATGCAGATCTCAGGGCATACAGTCAGCATTTACTTCTTGCTTTCTATCTGTAGACCAGCTGGGGTTCATCTGGTTTGGGCTGGACATGGCTCCAAGCTTTGGGTGTATCTAGGCCTGCTCCTCAGTCTTTCAGCCTTGTTGGACTAGAGGCTATCCAAGGCAAATTGTTCTTACGGACAAAGACTGTAGGAACCTAAAAGGGCAAACCCAGTCATTCATGCACATTTCAAGCTTCTGCCTATTAATCTCCAGTTGGCCGAAGGAAGTGACATGATCAACTCCAAAGCCAAAAAGGGGAAAATACATCCAGTTACCATAGGCCATGACAAGGGTGGGGACATGTAATACTACTACAGGGAGTGAAGAATTGGGACTCATAATTTGATCTGGCATTAGGGTTTTTTATTATTAGGTTAGGAAATTTTTCATATGATTATATTGGTTTTTATTCTATGTTCAGAATTTTTTTTTTGATGTTGTATATTTTTTTCATTTATGGGATAAAAACTTCTAAGTCCAGTTTCTGTATTTATTTATGAAGATAGCTACTTTAACCACCTTTTCTTAACTCTTAGTATTTATAGGTGCTTCTTGGATTTGGGGCCATAATTACTAGTTTTACCCAGCACTAATTTTAAGGAATTTACTCAATTCCTTATTATTCTTATATCTTTCCAAACCAGAACCATTTTACCTACTAATAATTGGAGGGTATGAAATTATTGGCAAATTTCACATTATAGTGGCACATCTGTGTGTGTGTTCATATATTCAGAGCTGAAGGGCTTGTTCTGTTTTGTTTTAGAGAGCGAGCGAGCACATGCATGTGTAAGTAGGGCGGGGAGGGATAGGGGAGAAGGAGAGAGAGAATCTTAAGCAGGCTCCCTGACCACTGCAGAGACCAACATGTGGCTCGATCTCACAACCCTGAAATCATGACCTGAGCTGAAATCAAGAGTCGGATGCTTAATCAACTGAGCCACCCAGGCGCTCCTAGAGCTGAAGGATTTTCTAAAAGCTACTGTTATTATAGGACTGAACACTGAACATATTATACAGAAGGGTCTCATTATACATATTGAAAGGGGAACTTAGAAGAACCAGGTCCATTCTTTGACAATATCATCCACTTATCTGGAGCCTAAATTAATGTTGCTAAAACAAGAGTTACTGTTTTGGGATCATAAATTCCCGTTGGTAACACACTCATGGTTATTCAGCAAAATTAACTAGAGAAGCAGCTGTGTGCTAGGCTCTGTGAGAGGGGGAAAGTGAAGGTAGGTAGAATGTATTAAAAATGTCCATGTATTTGGAAGGAACCAAATTCTCCTGTTAGCTGTTCAGGAACTCATTAGCCAGCTACATTTTCTTGCAATAAAATATCTCTTATCCCGGGCCTGACTCTGAAATGCTTCACTTGAACTTCTTGTGATATTTGTCAAGGAATGAAACACTTGACCAATGTCAATTTTTTGGTTGTGAATAGAGAAAGTGAGGTGACAGTTCCCATGGTCACCCTAGAGTGAGGTCTCTGATGGAGCTTTGCTTTTTTGGATTCCTGCTTAAACTTTGGGGCCACTTTCCCTGTCAGTGTCTCGAGCACAAGTCAGTGGCTCCATTCTTCCAAGATTTAGTAAACGCCTGCTGTGTGGAAGGCACTCTGTGGGACATCTAGCATAGGACCTCCTATTATGTCAGGATTTTATTGTATTTCCCTTGATGTTGGAACAAGGGAGAAGGTCTCAAATGTCAGAGAGGTGGTAGAAATAACAAAAGACTTGTACCTTGTCAGGCATGGTCAAAGCTGTGTCCATTCACTTTTCAGACGATTCCTAAGAGATTCCATTGCTGTTTGTTCTACATAAAGAGAGCCTGCGGGCACCAGGATAAAAAGATCTAGAAGTATTACATCATCAGAAAACATTTTCATTGGTACATCATGCCTTGACAGGAGGAAGTCCATGATTATATTTAGATTGATTCTGTTTTGCTCACTGAAATGATAATCTTAAGACAATGTAAGAAACAGGAAGAGGCAGGATATTCGAAGGCCACCAGATTTGTTGTATACACATCGATTAATGTTTCAAAATTGGGGTCTGGTATTTTCACGTATATCAGCATCCTATTTTATGTTTTCCAATCAGCTGTAATAATAGGTGTCTCATATTTAAATTATAGAAGCATCTTTGTGGTAATGTGTTGCACCTAACAATGTACCTCTTTTCAAAGGTTGAATATTTTTTTTTTTTAAGATTTATTTATTTTAGAGAGAAAGGGAGATGGGGGGGGAGGGGCAGAGATGGAGAGAGAGAGAATCCTCAAGCAGAGTCCATGCTGAGCATGGAGCCGGACATGGGGCTCGACCCCAGGACCCGGAGATCATGACCTGAGCTGAAATCAAGAGTCGGCTGCTTACCTGATTGAGCCACCCAGGCGCCCCCAAAGGTTGAATGTTTCTTTATCAAGAATATGAAATTTCAAGATTTGCGCAGTGAAAAAACAGAAAATACCAAAGGAAATTTTCTTTTCAGTGTTTTGTTTGGTTTTGTTTTACCTTATGATTTTGGTCATTGAATCTCCTAGCTTGGTTTTTCATGACCTGTCAAGACTGGACTTGTTTGGATTCTCCCATTACAGGATACAGGTTTTAGCGCCCCGCCTGTGTGTTACGTTTTGTCCTAACCCAGCAGTGCATCTGGTCCAGGACCTTCGCCTTGGCCCCCTGCAGTGACTGTGCTCCAAATGAACCTAGGGTGGCATTGTGGACGGGGAGAACCATGAGTCTCTAACTGACCTGTCTTTCCAAGGAAGCTTCTGTGGTGACAACAAACAGAAACCCCTCAATCTAGCATTAATAATGGAGGAATTACTATTTGGACTCAGAGTATCACATGGAAGCTGGAACCAAGAAATGCAAGGAACCAGAGGCTAGAAAGTTACAAGGAACGGAAGCAGCTTTTGAGGGCTCCCCAGGAATCAGAGGGAGCAGATAGGGAGCTTGGAGTGCAGTGAAGGGCAGTTGAGGAAGTGGAAGGAGCCTGGATGATGGTGCTGATAACCTGTTAATAACCATCATCTATTAGTGCTTAATATTGCTGGTCATTGTGCTGGACACTTTCAGTGTTACCTAATGTGTCTTCATGACAGTTCACGAGGCAGGAAGTCGTAGCCCCATTTATGAGACAAGGACACCAAAACCTGGGTAAGTTACTAGACCAAAGTGATGGAGGAAAGATTTCCGTGCCCATCCCTCCCCAGAGCCAGCAGGCTGATCTCCATATTCTACTGCAAACTCTGTCAGCCAGGTTCTATTTCCTTTTCTAGAACATGACCTTGTAAATAGTACATAGGCAAAGAAAGGTACAGTTAGAATTTAAAGTAAGAATTTAAAAATGTTTCATCACATGCCAATAATGAGGAAGGAAACAGGACTTTGGTGTCCCCACGGTGCAAGGCTGCGAGATGGTCAGAGCCCTAACTCAATGTGGTAGGAGGGACGGTCTCCATGTTGAAGAGACAAGTTAGGCTTTTTGTGACTGAAATGTGTTTCTTTTCTCTTATTAAAAGTTTACTTTTAATATTGCTAAAGCTTGTTTTCATCACAAAAAATGAGGCTGTATTTTTAGTAAAAATATGTTCATCTCTGTCATATCAACTAATTTTTTTCTTGGCAGAGAGTTCCTCTTTATATGTAAAAGAATTAAATCTTAGGCGATAATATGGCACCACTGGAAGAAACAATGGACTTTGAGCACACCAGTTCATCTTGTAGGCCTGTTTCCTTACTGGCTAAAGAAAGTGAGTAGGCTTACTTTACAGCTGGGCTAATCCAAGACTGTCTGGTGATAAATC
Source organism: Leptonychotes weddellii (assembly GCF_054177405.1). Lineage (NCBI taxonomy): Eukaryota > Metazoa > Chordata > Mammalia > Carnivora > Phocidae > Leptonychotes > Leptonychotes weddellii. The sequence continues at coordinate 12,196,794 of NC_138375.1, read as the reverse complement.
AGTGGAACAGAGTAGAGTCCAGAAATCAGACTCACATGTATGTGACAACCAGTTTTCAACATAGGTTCAGAGGCAGTTCAGCGGAGAGAAGATGGCTTTTTAACAGGTAGTGCAGAAAAGTTGAATATCCATATGCAAAAATATAAACTTAGATGCATACCTTGCATCATATATAAAAATTAACTCCAAGGGCATTTAAACAGGCCCAAATGTAAACTGAAATCTATAAAATTTCCAGAAGAGAACACAGGAGAAAATCTTCATAACCCCAAATTAAGGAAAGATTTCTGGGATACAAGACTATAGGCATCATCCATAAAAGAAAATTTTTTTTTTAATATTTTATTTACCTACTTGACAGAGAGATAGACAGCACAAGTAGGCAGAGTGGCTGGCAGAGGGAGAGGGAGAAGCAGGCTCCCCACTGAGCAGGGAGCCGGACATGGGGCTCGATACCAGGACCCCAGGATCATGACCTGAGCCGAAGGCAGCCGCGTAACTGACTGAGCCACCCAGGTGCCCCCATAAAAGAAAATTTTAACAAATTGGACTTCATCAAGATTGAAAAACCTTTGGTCTGTAGCAGACAGTATTGAGGGAATGAAAAGTCAAGGCATAGACTGGAAGAAAATACTTATAAACTGTATATCTGAAAAGATCTGTATCCCGAGTATAGAAAGAACTCTTAAAACTTAATAAGAAAACAAGCAACCCAAGTTTTAAAAGTCCAAAGGATTTGAACAGATACTTCAACAAAGATAAACACATAAAAAGATGCCCACCATTGTTAGTTGTTTGAACTGCAAATTACAGCCACAGTGAGATACCACGACACTTACTAGAACAGCCAACATTTAAAAAGACCATACCAGGTGTTGTGAAGATGTCGAGCAATAGCAACTCTCATATTCTGCTGGTGGGAAGGAATGTCAGATGGTTACAACCATTTGCTAAAACAGATGGGCGCAGGTTTTTGAAAAGGTAAACATACACCACCATGTGATTCAGCCATTCCACTCCTAGGTATTTACCCAAGAGAAATGAGAGCATATGTCCGTACAAAGTCTTGTGTAAGAATGTTCATAGGAGCTTTATTGGTAAGAGCTAAAACCTGCCCATCATCAGGTGCATAGATAAGTAAATTGTGGTGTATCCACAGAGTGGATCACTGCTCTAGAATAAAAAGGAATGAGTTATTGATACACTAGCAAGTAAAACAACCTGGATGAATCTTGAAATAATTATGCTGAATTAAAGAAACCAGACAAAGAATAGTCATGCTGTATGACTCCATTTGTGTAAAAATCTTAAAATGCAAACTAATGTATTATCACAGGAAGCAAATCAGTCCTTGCCTTGGAAGGGACGGGGGTGGTGCCAGGAAGGGCAGGAAGGAAGGAAGGAAGGATTCAGAAGGGCACCCGGAACTTTAGAAGGCATTCTTCATTATAGTGATTTTGGTGATGGTTTCATGGGTGTATACGTATGTCAAAGGTTATCAAATAATGCACTTCAAGTATGCAGTTGATTGTATGTCAATTACACGTCATAAAGCTACTTAGAATAAAAGCCAGTGGGTACAGCAATCAACAGTAATACTTGAATGAGAGCACAAATAGAAGTAGGAGCTATTCTGTTCAGAAGCCAGCAGGAATTGCATTGTTTTCTGCAGATAATTCCAGAACTTGTTCTGACACCATTCCATATTGCTGAGATATCCCTTTCATGTGTGTTGTGCAGCATGTATTTCTTTTAGTTGAAATAATTAAAAGGTCCTTTGACTTCTGAGAATAATGTATTTCTCATTTTAGAAAAATGCCTTAGGGAGGCACAGTGCAAAGGTGGACAAGCATGGACCTGACTTCTGAGCTGAGTTTCCTGTGAGATGGTTTTTGGCCTTCTTGTTTGTATGTCATAAAAACAGAAACCAAAGATGACTGGATGCTTGGGACAACAGGTTCCACTGACTCTAAGACAAAGGTCTCCCCACCCCCAGGCCAGCCTTCTGTCTTTCACAAGCTCTGAGCCTGCTTCGGTATATGGAGATGAGCAAAATGAAAAATCCGTGTGCTTTAACACCCCCACCCACCCCCGAAAAGCCTTCAAGTAGGATGAGTCAGGTAGGGTGTTTGTTTTGTTTTTTTCCTAGTACCTTTTACTAATCCGCTGTGACAGCAGAGTGATGGTCGCCCTGGGCTGGGCTGGATTTCAAAGAAGGTGACCACGTAGGTGGGTAGGTGTTTTCAGGTGGGCATTGGAAATGTTCTGTATCTTGCTTCCGATGGTGGTTTCAAGGGTGTAAACAGCTGTTAAAACTCACCAGATTTTGTGCTTTAAAAATGCATACAGTTTATTCTCTGTAAATCATATCTTGATAAAGTTGTTATTTTAGGAACTCCATACATTTCTGCCTTCAGCTCTCTGCCCACGGCTTCAGAAAACAGTGGACCCGACACACGCACCCCCCAATTATGTCTTAATAAAATAATCCTATTGTTGCCTCCCTGAATCATTTCTTCTTAGGAAAGAAAGAAATCCTTGTAGTTGCTGTTTCAGCCGTAGACCCATAGATTAGGTTTTTTTTTAAGCTTGAATACTGTTTGTTTATATCTTGTTTCTAAGGGCAAAGTCAAGGTGAAATTGAGGCAGTTTGTTTTAGCTAATGAACTACACAAGAGTGTGATTATTAGTCCTGTCCCTTCAAACATGCTAGCTCTGGGGCAGGGCACGGACCAGGGTGGTGGTCTATCCTGGAATCGCTCAAGCACAGGGATGCCATATAAAAGATACTTGTTTACTTGTCACTTGACTGAATTGATGTTTTTCCCCCCTTTAGTTCTGAATCACCCCTGTTAGACAATCCTCTCCTCCCTGATCCCCCAGCTGACACCAGCGTCGTCCCTGCTTGGTTGCGTGGAATGTGGATGAGCTGATAGATGCGGGGTGCCCAGCACCCATGGCTTGTCTGGAACAGGCATACTGTTGTCTCTCTTCTCCCTATCCCTTGCATTTAATCATCAGTTAGCTCCAAATTATTTACTAACAAGCCTAAATCTTTCCCAGATCTAATCTTCCTACAGTGCAGGAGTGACTTACTCACCTGTATGTGTGCGAATTTCCTGAATGGATGGGAACCAAAGAGTTTCATCTTCTCAATTTTTAGATTCTTTCCATAATAATTGAGATTGTGGTAGAAGTGAATGCATTATTAGCCCTGTGTCTCCAGGTGACAGAAACATTAATCCTGAGCTCTGAGTCAAACCTCATCAGCTCTGCCCCTTTAGGCAGGTACACTCTGTCCTCTCAAGTTTGATCAATTCTTGACTTCATAAATGACTGCTCAATAAACAAGCATAATGAGGTAATTGACTTGCTCCTAAGAAGGGGCTTAAAATGCACCAATAAGACAGCAGTCATTGCCAAAGGAAATAAAACTGTGTTGGTAATTTAATTTAGTTGGGAGATCCAGGCCAGACTGAGAAAGCTGTTCACTTTGGGTCCCGAGATTCCCACTAAAAAGGGCCCCAAAGAACCGATTTTTGTAAATTTACTCCCTGAATGCCTGTCCTAACCAATGAAGCAGTCAGGAATATAATTTATAATGCATTTTACATCTTAAAAAAATCATTTGAGGGCGCCTGGGTGGCTCAGATGGTTAAGCGTCTGCCTTCGGCTCAGGTCATGATCCCAGGGTCCTGGGATCGAGTCCCACATCGGGCTCCCGGCTCGGCGGGGAGCCTGCTTCTCCCTCTGACCCTCTCCCCTCTCATGCTGTTTCTCTCTCGCTCGCTCTCTAAAAAAAATAAATAAAATCTTTAAAAAAAAAAAAAATCATTTGAATGTGTACTTCCCTTGGGCAGAATTCTTACCCGTTCATTTAAAAGTGTCCTACACATTTCTACCCTGAGCAAATGTTACTTTGAAGAGAAAAGTTATGTTAGGGGCTCTTGGGTGGCTCAGTCATTAGGCGTCTGCCTTCAGCTCAGGTCATGATCCCGGGGTCCTGGGATCGAGCCCCGCATCGGGCTCCCTGCTCCGCGGGAAGTCTGCTTCTCCCTCTCCCACTCCCCCTGCTTGTGTTCCTTCTCTCGCTGTGTCTCTCTCTGTCAAATAAATAAGTAAAATCTTTAAAAAAAAAAAAAAGAAAGAAAAGTTATTTTAAAACATGCCATTCAATTCAGGCATATTTGATAAGTGGAGAATCTGGTACCAGTGATTATTTGACATCTAAATGGTGAATAATACTCATAAAATTTTGACAGTTACTCAAAACATGTTCAAGGCAATGAAGAGATGGAACCTGCCTTAAGTGATAATGAAGGGACATGACAGGACACTGGTACCAGGACAGTTGTCTTTCTTGGTGGTTGGTGGGAGGGGACCAGGGGGCCCGGGGACAGGGCAGCAAGCAGGAGGAGGTGAGGCTGGGCACTGCAGGACCAGGGGCTGCCTTTTGACCTTTCCTGTCTGGCTCACTAAGTCCCCGCCCTAGATTATGAAACATGTTCTGGAAATTGTTTCCAGAGGGCACACATCTCTGTGGTGACAGCTTATTTCTGGATTCCTGGTGCAAATGCCTGGCCTCTGATGACATTCAGGGGTGTGTTTCATGCCCCATCATCTGATTAGTCACTGAATGCCAAGGACTCTCCCGGCTGGCTTAGGGTCAGAGCACATGAGCACAGGAGGAAAGAAACTTGTTGATTTCCCCCAGGCTCCTTCTAACAGACCCTGCCTACAGGTCTGGGGTCCCCCTTTATGGATGTCTGCAGCCCCGTGGAAGTGAAATGCTGGGGCCCTTCCCAGAACAATGCTCTTTCAGCAGAGCTCTCTGAGTCTCCTCGTGGTGGAATTTCAAGCTTTATGTCTGAAGAGATGATTTCAGTCACCTCTGAAAAATCTTGGGAAAAAAAAAAAAAATGAGCCTGTAACAGATTCTTACAAAGAGTCCTCAGCTTTGCTTTGAAGAAGGGTGCTTTCGTTCCGTTTTTAGTTCTGGGGTGAGGTACTGCGAGTTGGGGCATCCTGGTTAGATAGACTGGAGTTCACATCTTTCTCTACATTACTGTGCTCACCTATAAAATGGGTGTAATAATAGGAACCCCTTCCCAGAGTCTTGGGGAGGCTAGAATGAACCCAGCATGTCCAGCAGTTAACCCAGGATGGCACGTGTGCGGTTCATCTGGACTGTCACTGTCTCTGTCACTGGTTATCTTCATCTTCTGGGAGAACTGAAAAAGCCCCTGATTTGCAGCCACTTCCATGCTCACAGCAGGACTCCCCAGGGGAGCCAGGAGGCACACTAATCCCCCAGCTGCCCAGAGCAGTCACCTCCCAGACGCCCGGAGCCTGGCAGCTTGGTCTTTGGAGTTGGAGCCAGGCGCCATCTGCTGGGTTTTGGGTAAGGCAGGTGGGGTGGTACTCGAGTTTCTGAGTCTGCTCCAAGGCCAGGGGCTGCGCAGCGTGGGCATCTGGTCCTGATCTGGGCCCTGCTTGAACCCTGTGTCTGACCTCACACACATCAGTTAAAATGAAGGGGCTGAGTTGATCCTGTGCTCTTTCCCGAGAACATACTGGAATCTACCAGAGAGCTGAATTCCTCTATATTCTGGGACTATCCTGAGGACTGAGGGTTCCTGTGCTTTGTCCACCTGACATTTGGTCCAAAAGCAGCAGCCCCTGCCTGCAGTCTGAGAGAGCCGTCCCCAGGCAGGGGTGTCACTCTCTCCTTGGCCTGCGCAGGTAAAGGCCGGGCCGTGGGAATGCACTCTGCTGCAGGCTGCAACCCGCTCCTCCTGCTCTCTGCACAACCACCGCCCCCCACATCCGTGCCTCACACCATCCTTTCCCTTTAAAGAAATACGGCCTTTGTTTGATCCGTGGTCCTAACCGCACACCGTGCCCCATTCTCGCCCATGCCCCACGTTGTAGCTGCTGCAGTGGTTGGCAGCTCTCCGCTTGGCTGATGAGGCCTGGACGCCCCAGGCTGGCAGCTTCCGGCAGAGGAGAGGAGGCATTTCCGGAACAGGCTCCGAGGCTCCCTGCCTGTCGCTTCACCCAGCTCTTTTCACAGGTACCCGGCCCTGGGCCAGTCACAAAACCTCCAAGCCTCATTTCGTCACTTTTAATCCGTGGGAAATGCTATTTAATTTGGGCGTCGCGGTGAGGATTAAAGCACGGGGAGAGCTGCAGGGTGCCTGGCCCCTCAATAAGGGCTCCGGGAGTAAGAGCGATTCCTGTGTTTGTCCGGCTGTCTGAGGCCAGCTGGTCAGTCCTGCTCAGGGTGTGCCCTCATGTTCTAAGGGACAAGACAGACAGAGTGAGATTGGCATGGGGCTGGTCAGAGGAAGAGTAGGGAAGGATCCAGAAGAGCTGTCAGTTGAGATCAGGCCTCTTGCCATTTTGGACTATTGTGGCGTGAGGTGCAAAGTAGAGCCCCTTTTCTGACCACGGATATGCTCTCCCCTACTCCAAGGGCTCATCTTGGGGGGCCCCCAGGCAAATCCATATTTAAAAAATATCCTTTTAGTCTGCCAGAATGCTCTCCCAAAACAAGAGCCTGAGGTGAACTCAGAATCCCATAGTTACAAGAGAGTCCAGCTCTAATTTGTATAAAACACCATCTCAGGTACCCTTCTTTGGTTTGGCACCTTCAACACTGTGCACGGATCTCCAGGCTTCTGGAGAGAGAGAAAGCAGAGAGCTGTAGGACCCCGTGATGATCCGCGTGTTTTCCACGCAGCATACCCTGACACGTCTGTGGAGTTCGTGTTTTCCACGGGGATGAGGGAATAAAGGACGTGAAATGGGACACATGTGTCCTGAGACCTGGGTGTCTTGGTGGCGCCTTGGGAGAGAAGTTGAATGTGTTGGAGTGTTGGTGAGCCCAGGTCCCAGGGGTTGAACCAGCTTGGTGATTTTAAGTTTTGTGAGGCAATCTCTTGTACTCATAATCCTGTCACCCTTGTCACCACCATGAGTAATCAGATTCTTCATCTTTGAAGGCGAAAGGAGCGATTTGGGATCTGTCAACACTGTCCAGCTTCGGGGCGTTTTGTGAGAGCTTCTCTCTGTAAACCGACGAGTGGTTCACTGATGTCAAGGCCACCTCTGGGGAGAGACAGGTTTCTTCTTGAAAGCTGGCCTGCAAATATCCATCCATCCCAGCCTTTGGATGGTCCATTTCGAGCAAGAGAAGTGAAATGGGTGGGCGGGAGAGGTGGGCTCCAAAGGAGATAAAAGGATGTTCGCCACCGTGCAGTTTTAAATCAGTCACACATGGCAGCTAGCACTTCCGTCAGCGCCAACGCAGTGTGCATTCAGAAACGACAACCCCGTTTGGTGGAGGGCTCTCTCTCTGCATGTGGAGTCACTGAGATCAAGTAGAGCATTCAGATCTTGTAAGGACTGATGCTGATGGTAAATACACTTGTGTACATTCAAGGGAGAGAGCGAGAAAGAAAAAAACGTACAGGCTCTCTAGTTTAAATGCTCCTTCCTTAGGGCCCAGCTTCTCATAGCCTCTAACAGAATGGGTCTTTCTAGGCTCACTTGTTTAATATCCAGCTTCTCTAACACCCTGGGAGCTCCATGAAGCTGAGACCATGCCTCCTTTTCCACTCCTGTATGCCCAGGACCCAGCACCGTGCCTGGCACTTAATAAATGCTCAGTAAAAATGCCTGGTGAATGAATGAGCCATCTGTCTCCCTTAAAGAGACCATCATTTCCAGAAGAAAGATGATAGCAGAAGACATTGCCTTCTGGACTTTTGGCAGGGATATTTTATCAACGAGGCAATCCCTGGTACAGCATATAATTTGGAGGGGGCTTCTACTCTTAGCAAAGTAATACAATGGAGCTTCTGAGTCTTGTGTGAAAAGTGACTAGTAAAAACTCAGAAGAGGGAAATGAGAGCTGGCTGGAATTGAAGTGTGAATGTTGCTCTGAGTACAGAAATTCCTTGGGCTACCCCTTCTGATTCATTCACACATTATCACATGATTGCCTTGGCCTTGATAAGGTTGGCTAGAATACGCAGGGTAATCTCTCCTCTCCACCCGCTCTATACATCATCGCTCTCCAGCAGGGCTGGCTCAGCGTGGAGCAGTCTGCACTTCAGATGATAACTTTGGGGAGCCTCACTCCACACGGCTTCAAACCAGCAGGTAGCTGGTGTCTCGGTTCTTAGAGTATGTGTAGACAGCGTAGTTCTCACACATAGTCGAAGTCTCAGCTACTCTGAACATACTCTGATGCTCATTTTTTGTTGTTGCTGTTGCTGTTGATAAAATGTTCTTTATTGTAAATCAGTGGGTGTAGGGAAACTACGTCCTTCTTTTTGGCTGCCCAGACCTTTTTGAAGGACTTTCCCATGAAGAGAAATTTTCTGCCTTGGGAGACCCTGCCTTCCCACAGCAGAAGCTGGAGCTCACTTTCTCAGGCTTCCTTGAAGCTAGGAGGTAACCATGTCACCCAGCTCTACCAGCCAGATGCACGGACGCCATTTTGAATTATGAAGCTGGTAATGAAGAAAGCAGGCTTAATGGAATCCATTCTGGTGAGGGTGGCAGTCAAGACACGCTTTCTACAAGGTTGTGGTGGTGAGAGTTCTAGAGTGTCCAGTGTTATGTGGGCTGCCCAGGTGCATCCACTGGTATTTCTGATGGAGCAGTTCTGTGGTGAGATTTTGGTGGCATTTGTGACCTGGTTTTCTGGCCCGTCTAGTCTCCCTGGGATACCCTTTTGTGAATTCCTTTTCTGTTCAAACTGGTGAGAATAAGTCAGCCTTACTTGCCATCAGGAACCCTGGATGATTCTGTGGGTCATTCAAGTCCTAGACCATGAGGGTGTGAAATATCACCATAATCACCTTGGGCTCCCTGTTAGACATCTGCCGGTTACCATATAGACAGTTCTCCTTCCTTTCTGAGCATCAGTCAAGAAAGGCTTAGACCTAGAGACATCTAGGTTGTTCTGCCTTTGTGTTAGTTCCTCCCCAGTTGAAATTTGGCATTTGTCCTGGGAGGTGGGGAGGAATGGGGTAACGATCATACTCTTGGGTTAAACAGTTAAGAGAATCTTGGACTTTTGGTGTTCATCTTGTCAGCCGCTAAAGTATACATTTCAGTCTTTTGCAAATTCCTTTCAACTCTAAAGTCTAGAATCCAGGATGAGCATCTTTCTAAAATTCCTTCACCTTTTTCCAGATCTTTCCAAAGTGCCACATGCAATGAATTCAGATAACATATTGTATAAATTCATGTTTGTGTTTCTGTTAGGATTTGCTATTAATTTTATGGGATAAAATGATTCTAAATTATCTATCTTCAAAGTTACATTATTTTAAATTTTACTACAGTCTCTTCCATGAGCTATGTTGTATGAGCTTGAATAGTTTACAAAACCATGATACTGATGAACAAGGAACCCCTATTGCTTATTCAAGGCTGACTTACACTGTGGTCACTCCAACTATAACTGCACACAGAGAATTCATGCGGTTATCTTCATGTTCAGATAATTTGCAGAATTTCTTGAGAAATATGCAAATCATACAGGTACACTTTGTAAAAAAATTTTTTTAAGATTTTATTTATTAGAGAGAGATTTAGAGTGTGAGCTAGAGGAGGAGCAGAGTGGGAGGAAGAGGAAGGGGGAAAGAATCTCAAGCAGACTCCACGCTGAGCACAGAGCCTGACCCTGGGCATTGATCTCACAACTCCAAGATCATGACCTGAGCTGAAACCAAGAGTCGGACGCTCAACCAACTGAGCCACCCAGGCACCCCTGTAAAATATTTTAAGTGGTATCTAGGTAACTGCTTTAACCTTTCCTTTATTGTCTGCATGGAGACCCAGCATGAAGAAATAAAAGGGAAAAAAAAAAAAAACCTTTTGAACACTAACAAGTAAATTGAGATGAAACCCCTGATGTTCTAGAAAACTGCATTATCACCTTGACACCCAGAGACTCAAGTGACAAGCCAGTGACATTCAATGTCATTGGGTCTCCATTGGCTATCAGGGCACCTTGTGTGATCTGTGTCTATTTTTTAAGGGAGATTTCCAAGGCCAAGGAGGACATGGGTCCATTCCCTCCCTCCCAGCAATCCATGTACTGGAACAGGGTCTGACACATTCCCTGATGCTCTCCTAACCAATGGCACTTCCTCGGGTGGCAAGGAGACTTACAGCTGGGGGAAGCCTTCTTAATCAGGTTGCTCACTGCTTGTGCTGGGAAAGAGAAGCCCAACTCAGAGCTGCGCACTGCCTAATTTGTTAAGAGAAACCCTGTTTAATGCTTGGTGAGTGGAACTTCCTATTCACAACCCCTTCAGTCCCCGCTGATGACGCCTCCTCCGTGGCCATCAGATTGTCTTGTTTCTGCCTGGAGTTCTCCTTCTTGCCCCCAACCCCAGCACTTCCTTCGCTGTCACTGAGACATCACTTTCCAGGGAAGCCTTTCTGCTCACCACACCCTCCAGGCCTATCTCTCATGCTCACCTTGTGATTCCATATCACTCTACACTTTCCTGTCCTAATACCTAATACCACTGATCACATTGCTCTGTAATCTCTTGTTGATTTGTCTCACTTACACTTGGGGATGATAAGGACCATTTCTAATCTTTGCCCTCCTAGTGCTTGGCCTGCAATTGGCATTAGTAAATGAATCAGCCATTTAACCAAACTATGTAATTAATAAGATCTATGATGAGTCTAGAACTGTGGTATGAGCAATGGGTGGTTCAAGAGAAGGAAAACAGCCCTGGCTCAGCCATTGACAAGCTCTGTGGCCCTGGGCAAGGGACTTTGCCGCTCAACCTCAGTGTCTGTAACTGTGTACCTTCCTCAAGACATTTTAAGGATTATAAGAAACAATTAACTGAAAGCACTCGGTACATAGTAAACATTCCTTAGCTGCTGTTATTATCATCTGTCATCAAAGGGTGGGCTGTCTAGCAGGATTGAGGGACCCAAAATGAAGGAACAGGAGATCTGAAAGATTGTTTCTTTCATTCATCATTCATTCATTCATTCATCCATTCCTTGTGTTGATATTCTGATGAAAGTCAGAGAAAGGAAAGATCATAGTGATTGGAGAGAGCAATGTGGAAAATGTGAGATTGAAACTCTTCATCTCTTGAGTGTTGTTTTAAAGCAAACACTTAAGTGGGACAGTCAAAATGCCCACACTCTTCCCAGTGTTATGCATATGATTATATTCTCACTCAATCTGCTATACCAAATCCGAATCCAGTCCACTTTACAACATTGTGTATGCACTGAGTCTTCACAACCGTATGAAGTACTACTGTTATCCCACGTTACAGATAAGGAGACAGGCACAGAAATGTTAAGGGGCTTGCCTGAGCTCGCACAGCCAGCAGGTGGTAGGGCCAGCGGCAGACCAAGGCAGGCTGGCTCCAGGAGTCACGTGGCAAAAGTGCCCCTCGGACCACGTGCACCGTGCCCGGCACAGTGAGAGGATCGGACACCAGACACTGCCCTTTAGTGGTTCACTGCTCAGGCAAGGAGTTACAACCCCCTTTGTGAAGTAAATGAGACTGAGAAACAGAGCCGAGGACTCTAGCCGGGGTGGGTTTCCTGGAAGCAGTCGGTGCGGTGGACATGAAAGTACAGCGTGTTTGTGAGGATCACCCGGGAAGGGAGGATGAAGAGGAGTGGGCAGAGGGGCCGTGGAGCTGCCAGGCGGCCTGGCCTTCTGGGGCAGGGGGCACCATCTCAAGTGATGGCGGGGCAGGGGAGGGGAATACAGAGCACAGCCCTCTGGACGCAGGTTGAGCTACATTAGGCTGTGCTTGGACTTGATTGAGACCGAAGATGAACCTGACCACCATGCGGGATAAACATGAATGGGGGAGCCTGAGGGTAGCGCCTGTCCTCCCGAAGGACACTTAAGGTTAAACTGCACTCTCTACCTTGTGCCACCTCCGGGTGGACCGACAGAATGTGCAGTGATGCAGTTAAGGGCATGAAAAAAGATTCGCTCAAGTAGCTGCAATAGCTGGGAACTCATCAAGATGCTGGTGCTCTGAGGTTCGGCTTGCTGTTGAACGTTGCCGCCAAATAGTCCTCAGGTGTCTTCAGTGGGATGGTGATGTTATTAAATCAGATGTTGATCCGTGAAAAGAGTGTTTCTGGTTTGTTAAATTACCACACTGACAGGGAGGGTGGCTGGTTTGATTTGCACCTGAAATGATAAGAGGCTAATTATATAGCAGGGTGACCCACAGGGCAGGGGACGATCTCAGTCATAGCAACACAATATTTATCTGGACAGCAGACAGTCAAGCTGCTAATTCAAGATGCAATCTTTTCCAGGGACTCAGCCAATGCAATAAAAAACAACTTTCCCCATTCCTCACACAGGCACCCGCTGGTTCTCGGAAATACAACCACAGGTTATTTCTTGTCAGTTACTGATGTAAAACGTATTTACTGATGACCTTTTTAATAAGTATTTTTATATGAAATAATCACCATTTAAAAAGTCTGATCAGTGACAGGTCACCAAAACACAGAACCCCAGAAATCTTTGCTTTCTTTTGTGTACTTTAAAAGTAGAATTTCAGACTTTATTTCTTTTGTGGATTTTATCTGATTACAAAAGGAATGCATACATGGGAAAAGTTTTGCAAATACACAAAAGAAAGCAGACAAAAGAAGAGAAGCCTAGTATAATATACTATATTTACTATAATATACCATAAATATAATAATCACTAGTAATATTGGGGTAATAGTTCCTTCCAGGTAGTTTTCTTTGATTGATTATAGACAGACACATATTCTTTTATAATTTGTGGGGCTGTGCCTGTGTATAAAATACAGGAGTTGGCAAACGATGGCTTGCAGTCATTCTCATTTATTGTCTGTATTACAACAGGGGAGTTGAGTAGCTGTGAAGAGACCATATGGCCCACAAACCTGAAAATATTTACTATCTGACCGATGACAGAAAGGTTTTTCACCTAGTTTACTATGTCGGGCGTCCTGTTGCCTTTAGAACTGTGTGTTCTAGTGAGTAGATGGAAGTGTTCCTTGTTTCCCCTTGTCCCTTATTCCTGATGGACACATTCAGTCCATCAGTAAACCTGCTTGGCTCCACTTTTAGGATGTGTCCTAGACACCCCTTGCCCCCATCATCCCCTTGAACCTGTGCCCGCTCTCATCCCTCACTGGCTGCCTCTCCTCCCTTGATCACAAAGAGCTGGTCTCCACACACCAGCTAGAGCTAGCTGTTTTGATGATTTCCCATTCCACCCAGAATGCAGCATGTGCCAACACTGGGGGACCTCAGATGTGATGCCCGCCTAGCTGCCAGGATCCCGTGAAAGCTTTTGGCCACCTGGAATTTATGAGCTTCCAGGCATATAAATTTAAAGGGTCCAGTTTGGGGTGCCTGGGTCACTCAGGTGGTTGGACGTCTGCCTTTGGCTCAGGTCATGATCCTGGGGTCCTAGGATCGAGCTCCACACTGGGCTTCCCGCTCAGCGGAGAGCCTGCTTCTCCCTCTCCTTGCCTCCCCCCCACCCCCCGCTCATGCACATGTGTGCATGCTTTCTTTGTCAAATAAATAAATCTTAAAAAAAAATGAAGGGTCCAGTTTTCTACTCATACTAATTGTAACCACTGTAAAATCACTGTTTGCTAATTTAGTTATGTTCAGCATATAAAATCACATCTTATTTACATCCCATGTTAGCTTGAAAATGCTCGTTTTCCTGTTCTCCCTTCATGTCCATTTTATTGAAACTAGGGCCACTTTCTGAGAGTAACATATTTGCAGAACAAGTTGTCACTCCTAAGTTGTGATGGAGCACTTTAAAAAATCAGTCACTGGAAATCGTACCAACCAAGCTATAAACAACTATTTGGATCAGTTTTTTGTTTGTTTTTTTTTTTAGTTTTATCTTTTTTTCTCCAGTCTTACTGAGATAGAACTGAGCTATAACATTGTATAAGTTGAAGATATACAACATAATGGTTAGAGATACGTATTTTTGCAAAATGATGACCACAAATCACCTGCTATAGTTACAAATTTTTCTTCCATGGGGTGAGAACTTTCAAAATCACCTCTCTCCACAAATTTACAATATAGTATTGTTAACTATAGTCATTATGCTGTGCATTATGTCCCCAGGACTTAATTTGTCCTATAACTGGAAATTTGTGTACTTTGACCACCTTCACCCAATCTCTCCACCCGCTGCGTCTGGCAACCACCTGTCTGTCCATCAGTCTTTAAACCATGTGACCAGTTACTGTATTACTTTTTCAATAAATTTCTTTTTTAAAATATTTTCATTCCAGTATAGTGTTATATATTAGTTGCAGGTGCACAATATAGTGATTCAGCACTCCCTTCAACACCTGGTGCTCATCACAACAAGTGCCCTCCTTCATCCCCATCACCTATTTCACCCATCCCCCAGCCCCTTTTAAAATCAATGTCTGAAAAGCGTATTTACAATAACACTTAGCCCCTTCGATTGTGAGGTCACGCCTCCACAAATAATTATGAAATCGGATAAATACCTTTTTCTTTCACTTTATACCGTTACTTGTTTTTTTTTTTTTACCAATTCTATCAGGTGACATCTATGACATCTAAAAGCTTCTCCAACTAGCACTGATGGAAGTCATTTCTGCCATCCTTCTTCCCCGAGCACTTTTCTGTTCACAGTAGAGAAATTGAACGTACAGCCCTAGTATGACAGATTTAGTTAGAGCACAAGCATGTGGCGACATCCTCTTTTTCAGGGATAATTTCAAGTAAAACCAAGCAAAGCATGTTTTAAAGGGATGACTCTTACCCCATGGGGGACCCTGAGGGGTACCGCTAGGTCCCCCTTTGGGAAAAACCCTGATTAATGCCTCTCCTAGGAGGAGCCTCACTCTAGTGTTGAGGGTTTATAAACAGGGAAGAGCCTGGGAAGACTCCCTGTCCATCTCCTTACTTGAGGGCAGTGGTGCTTTCATGGGGTCTGAGAAGGGGACTCATCATCCTGGAAAACGTTATGTACACATAGTGTCCTCTCTTGCACATCTCTCCGCAGATGGTGCTTCCTGTCCTCTGTTACGGCTTCAGACACGGCCTGTCCTTGCTCTTCACTTATATTTAGGACTTGAGGAGATTTTAAATTTTAACTTGCTAGTGATGGACCCAGATACCGGATCAGGAAGAGTCTTACCCAAGTCCCTACCCTCCACAGTTTTCCATACGACTCGTGGTTTCATTGTCTCATGAAGTCAAGTTTGATATAAACAGTTGGCATTGGTTATAAATAAGAGGCTGGAAAGCAGCATCTGGCCATGTGAATCCACTATGGAAATTTATGGTGGACTGTGTGTGTGGCGTTGCCATGGTTTGATGCTAAAAAGAGATGCAGGTAAAAGAAGCCAAGTGTCTCATTTCCATTTTTAAACCGTGAGCTTCCTCTAGTACTCAAAATAGGAAAGGAACATGAAAGGTAAGGACAAATGGCACACGTGGAAAGGAAACCTGAAGTTGGTTTCGATCCTGGAAGTTTTATCAGCGTAAGGAAAAAAAAAAATGGCAGGTTGTTCCCGGCTTTGATGAGAACACGTTGGAAGTAGCTCACACGCGCACTCCGCTCACCTCCAGCGATGCTACTCACACCAAGAAGGAGCATACACAGTACCCTGTCTTGCATATGTCCATGGAGATGGGTGCACAGGCTTTCGTTACCCTGGGTCAGGCCACCTCTGACCCCTGGGTTTGGTCCTGGTGTCGCCTCTTGGCTGGTGGGGCGCAGAGTGAGAAGGAAAAAAGATAACCTTGCGGGGTACTGGGTACACTGCGGGTAACCCCAGGCTCAGTGGCAGAGTGTGGGCCAAGGTTGGGCAGGTTGAGTGGAGCAGTGCCACGAGGGCAATGAGGTGGTCTCTCCACGTCTCTGAAGGGGTGGGAAGAGGAGTCATCGGAAGGGGCAGGTGGGCAGAAACCAGTTTGCAGCTGGGAGCAATGCAATCAATAACAGGGCGCTGGATTATAACCCAAATGATAAGTTCTTATGAGTCCAGCTGAGTCTTCACCGGTACAAATGATTGAATAAATAAGTGAATGAGGGAGGGGGACTAATCTACTTGAGGGAGGAATTCCAAATTCTATAGTCACCACTCCCCCATTCAGGAGGTAGAGCTGTGTCCCTGTGCGTCCCTCCCGCCCCCGTGAATGGGAGTTGGACTTAGAGTTGCTTTCAGACTGCAGCATGGAAAGGGAAAAACAATACCTTTATAATGGAGAATCCTGGCAAACACTGCCTTTTCCAAGTGAGCAAGTTCACATCACCAGGGAGCAGTCATGTGGATGTTATGAACCTCTGACATGCTGTGAAGAGAAGGGCCCTTCATGTCGTGACCTTTTTGCCCTAAAACCCACAACCTCGGTCTAATGGTGAGAAAAGCATCAGACAAATCCGAATTGAGGGGCATTCTCCGGAATACTTGATACCTCCAAAATACTCCTCAGAACTGCAAAGGTGGGGAAACCAAGGCAAGTCTGAGCAGGTCTCAGACCACAGGAGGCTAAGAAGGTAGGACAACTGAATGCAGTGTGGGTGTCTCAATTGGGATCCTGGAAGAGGAAAAGGAGGTGGGTGGGGGTGGGAATTGGTGAGATTCAAGTGAAGTCTGGAGTTCCGTTCCTAGGGACGTTGCAATGCTAGGGTTTAGTTGTGACAAATGTACTGGGGTCATAAAAGTTGTTCACTCAGAGCAACTAGGTGGGGGGAGGGGGTGTATGGGAGTTCTCTGTATTGTCTTTGTCTCTCTTCTACAAATCTAAAATTCTTCCAAAACTTAAAATGTATTAAAATAAAACAAGTTGGGGTATGCTTATGGGAGACAAGCTCTGGATGCTGGAGGAAACCCATCATAAGGAATTCCTAGAGACAGGAAGTCGGGGATGAACACCATCAGAGCCTCACTGGACCTGGTTTCTCTTCCGAGGTCCTTTACAGATCACATTTGGATTTGTCTCTATTTTTAAAGCTCATGGTTTTGCTAGTCACGGACGGGGTTCTACTCATGACCTGATAGACATGAAATCACTACAGGATGCCTTAAAGTTGCTATGAGCAGATCATTTGGAACCATGTGGTGGCCGAAAGGAGGCAAACCACATTTCCGAGAGACCGGGTTTATTATCAGTCCGACAGTGGTTGAGGCACTAAGGAGATGCCGTCCCGTTAGGTTACTGGAGGAATCTGCCCTCTACAAGAAGCGGTGGTGAGGTCTCTTAGGGCCCTCTTCTTTCGCACTTATCAATACCAGCAGATGTTCAGCCTTTCTTGTTGCATCTGCTTCTAAAGGGGCTGGTTCCTCGTCAGAAATGCCTTAAGGCTATAGGATATTGGCCCGGGAGCACATTTCCCCAAACCCCATTGCCTGGAGGAGAGGTTCTTTCAGTGTCTGAGAGATCTCTCATCCCTCAGGCTGGGTCAGCAGGTGGAACTCACCCAGCCAAGGCCACAGTGGAGCCAGATGGCACGTGGTGAAAAGGGATGAGGAGGCTTTCTGGTCACCCAGCCCATAACCACAAAACCAATATGGAAATGATGATTAACTATTGTAGGACTGTTAAGCTGAAAAGTCTTCATTTCAGCTTGGCTTCTCCACAAAATACTGGGTGAATGTATAGCCAGGAAGCATCTTATCAGTTAAGGAATGAAACATAAGTTATAACACTGACATAAGCAAAATGTGATAAAGAGGATCAACATATAAGTCTTATGCAATCCATAGTTAAACAGCTTATGAGTGCTTTGTCTAGCATTATATGTTTAAGCTCAAGAGAGGATGTTTGTTTTGAGCTGTGGGCCACTCTTGGAGAATCCCTCCGATTCTTACCATCCACACAGACCTCTGTCTCTGCAACTTGTGGGCTTAGAAATTTTCCATTTCCTGATGTTTGCTAAGAGCATTGGGACCTGCCAGAGTTCTTTCTCTCCTATGGCTATTTGTTCTAAATTTCTTGGAACCAGAGATTCTCTGTTGAGGAACTTCACCCCTGAAATACATATGCAGACTTAGAAGAGAGCTTTAAAGAAGAAAGCAAGCAAGACTATTCAGGATGGGTATGTTGTGCGAGGGGCGCTTGAACCAATGAGAACATTTGGCTTTGATTTTTTTTTTTTTTTAAAGATTTTATTCATCTATCTGACAGAGAGAGACACAGCGAGAGAAGGAACACAAGCAGGGGGAGTGGGAGAGGGAGAAGCAGGCTTCCCGCGGAGCAGAGAGCCCGATGCGGGGCTCGATCCCAGGACCCCGGGATCATGACCTGAGCCGAAGGCAGAGCTTAACGACTGAGCCACCCAGGCGCCCCTTGGCTTTGATTTTTACCAGCGTGTATATTCCTCCTGGAGTTTTAGAAGAGTGTTTTGTTTGTTTGTTTGTTTTGTTTTTTCTGTAGGGGAGGTTGGGGATGGATGGGAGGAGCCAGAGAGAAAGAAATTAGCTTGATACAGAGATATGTCCACTGTTTTAAGGAGAGGAGTGGGGGAGTAAGTAGGAAGGAAACCGGTTACAAGTGACCAACAGGCCCTCAGAGAGGGGATCCCACACCAGAGTTTTTAGAAGCCATGTTTAGTGCAGTGAAGTGGGTCTCAAGACATGCAGGACACAACAGAAAAACAAGCCAGTGCCATAGGGTGCTGTGACGCAGGAGGTCCTAGCACCTGCCCTGTTTCACAGTCTTCTCAGGGCTTCCTTGAGCCATAGCCAGACTGCCTCTTCTTCCTCCTGTCAGTGTTTCCCGAGGCTACTCCTGTACTCTGTTCACCACCATTTCCTGCTCTTCTCCCCCATCTTCCCTTACCCCACCCTTGCTGTTGTGAACCCACTGACTACTCAAAAGGGTTACTTGCAGTGTTTACACTTTGCTTCTTGGATTCCAATGGTCATTAACTCCTAAATATCATAGTTTAAAAATCAGCAACCTATGGTGGACACTTGAACAATGTGTTAGGGGCACCAATCCCCTACACAGTTGATAAATCCAGGTATAACTTTTAACTCTTCAGAAACGTTACTCATAGCATACTGTTGACCAGAAGCCTTACCGATAACATGAACAGTTGATTAACACATATCTTGTATGTTATATATATGTTGTATTCTTACAATGAAGTGCTAGAGAAAAGAAAATGCTATTAAGGAAATCATAAGGGATGCCTGGGTGGCCCAGTTGGTTAAGTGTCCGACTCTTGACTTCAGCGCACATTGTGATCTCAGGGTCATGGGATCGAGCTCTGCATCGGGCTCCATGTTCAGCATGGAGTCTGCTTGAGATTCTCTCACCCTCTCCCTCTGCCCCTCCCCCCTTGCACCGTCTCTCCAAAAAAAAAAAACAAAAAAACCCAGAAAATACATTTACAGTCCTGAACTGTATTTATCAGAAAAAAATTCACATATAAGTGGACCCATGTTGTTCAAGGGTCGACTGTATAATGAACTTTTTTAAAGCAACATATTTGATCAAAAAGTTAGGACATCAGTATGCCCTCATAGCGGTCAGCATGACAAAGATCTAGCTGGCACAGGACACAACTCTTGAAGGCTCTTGAGTCTTTACCGTGTTCCCCATTAGCCCTTCTACCCCCCAGCTTCTCTTCACTCCTTGACCCCCTTTCCACTCCTGCCATTTGCTGACTCTTCTCCCAGATTTCTATCCTTCCACTCCTGCCCTTTTCGTCCCTCCCAGGCTGGCTGGCTTCTCTAGCATCCCTTGGGTAGCTGCACTCTGTCATATCTAAACCATACTTTCCAGATAGCTTTGCTTCATCATACCACTTTGGGGGTGGGGCACAATTCCACCCATGGCAAGGTCAGATGGTGGGTGTAGCATGGACCGGTTTGGAAAGGTGTGAGCGGCCCTCGCTGACCAACCTGAGTGTCTGTGGCAAAGTTGAGTCCAGCTGGGGTCCCTACTGAGACCAAAATAAATTATGTGACAATCCAGCACAAATTACCAAATTGAAGTTCCAACAAATAGGGGTAAGAAATGGTGAGGTATTGGGTCCAGTTGGTGGCCTGAACAGGTGCACGGATGAACGTGAAGGGGTCTGTTATTTATCATACCAGGATGTGAGGTGCAGCTGAGGACTCTCCTAGGCTGGGAGGTAGGTTGACTACAGTGATACCCCCAGAAAAGGGTGAAGGTCGAGCAGAAAGCTGGAGGGCAGGGACTTCAGGGGCTCCATGTCTTGGTTTTAGAGTGCCAGCTATTTTTGGATGAAAAGAAATTTGAAGAAAACACTCCGTGTGCTAAGCTTAAAAAAAGTATAAAGATAAAATGGGTAACTGGGTTGATTCTGTTCTCATTATTATGAAAAGAGACTGAGGAAAAAGGTTTCCACTTTCTCTTCCAGGCTGGGCTGTCCAGAGGATCTAGGTCACAGTTTTTCCACTGTATCTTGAGCAACTCTGGATTTTCAAGGACTCGATTCAGGGGTTGCCTTTGGGGGGAGGGTGGAGGCCATGTTTCAGTGCCCTGCCCCCCCCCTTAAACCTGAGTAACTCTTTTTGGTGGCTGTATCTTTCATATACTAAAGTTTGTTATAACATCTGGGGAAAAAAAGTTTTTATTGCTCTGAAAGTCACCGATCTAGGACAAGTCTCAGTATGATTCCGCCAACCAGAAAGCAAGAGAGAGGCTACCATCTTTCTCATTACTATGCATGTTGTGATTGTTCATCAGATTTTTCGTCATTGCTGAGTGGTGTGATTGACACCACATACACATAGGGTCACTTAATCCCTTGATTTTTTTCCCTTGATTTTTTTTTTTAATCTAAGAAAAAAATGTTCTTTTTTTCACTTTATTCCAACATTCTCTGTTGGCAACCCTGGAGGTCTTTGGTGGGAGATGAGGAAGGTGGGGAAAGGGGATTCATACATTTTTGAGTCAATGGGTGAAGGGAAGGCTCACGTAGGTTTTCTTTTCCTCCTCCTTTCAACCAATACCTTTCTGTTACCAAAGAGTTAACTCCTCAAAGACAGGGACTGTTACTTGTCTGGCTTGAGAGAAAATCCTGAAGCCTGAGGTGTGTTGGGGATGTGCTTTGGAAGGCCTTGTTTCCCAGGTGAAAGAGCAGGGATTTTTTTTTAGATTATTATTTTTTTTAGATTATTATTTTTTTTAAGATATTTTTCATTAGTGATAGAAGCCAGAGAAAAATTCCCCTTCCATTTAAAAGTCAATTTTTTCTTTTTTGTCTTTAAAAACAAACTTTTTTCTTATAAGAGCAACTTGTATATACTTGTTACTGAAAACTATGAAAAACAGATGGGCAAAAAGAATAAAATGAAAAATATTCATTATTTCCTTAAGCCACTGAAGAAAACCATGGATAACACCTCAGTGTAGATCCTTTGAAATGTTTTTCCTTCCTTTTTCACTTCCTTCCTTCCTTGTCTTCTTAGTTTCCCTTTCTTCATACATACCTTTCCAGGTGTTTTCATCAATAGATAAATATATATTTTTACAAAAAAAAATGTACATTTTTTACATAAATGGGGCTATACACCTTTTCTATTTTCTCTTTTTTAGCTAACCATATCATGGAAAGATTTTAATAACCCTCTCATCCTTTTTAGCAGCAGCATGGAATCTCATTGCACCAAAATTCAATTAATCCCTTATTGATAGGCCTCTAGGTTGTTTGGGTTTTTTGCAGTTATGAGGATGCTTATGTTTATTTTATCTCTACATTTTAAAATTTTTGTGTGATTTATAAGGTACATAAAATATTTACAAAAAACATGACATGACATTGAAAATATATATGACATTGAAAATATATATGCTCGGGGTGCCCGGGTGGCTCAGTAGCTTAGGTGCCTGACTCTTGGTTTCGGCTTGGGTCATGATCTCGAGGCTGTGGGATCCAGCCCCATGTCAGCTCCGTGCTCAGTGTGGAGTCAGCTTGGGATTGTTTCTCTCCCTCAGCTCGTGCAGCACATTCTCTCTCTCTCCCTCTTTCTCCCTAAAATAAATAAGTCTTTTTAAAAAATGTAAAAAAAATATATATATATATATATATGCTTATAACTTATAATCGCACCATATATTTGCAGGGCATATACTGCTCAGAATATTTGATCACAAGCATTTGGTTGCCCTTAACCTAGGCAGCAGAGGAGACCAGACTGAACTAAGACAAAAAACAGAGCAAGCACAGAATCTCAGGGTGGCTTACAAACATAGCTCAGTGTGTTCAAGCTGATGGTGAGTCTTCCCTGTGCATAAGGGAGAGGAAGAGAGCATACAGCTCCCATTTCTCTGCCCCTGTTGACCATTTGGAACATTTCTTCACTTACATAACTTATATTCACTAATAATATCACTTAAAAATACTAGTTTGTTGTGTTCTAGGAGCTAGCTCTACTATGCTTTGTACTATTGCTGAGAAACAGTAATGAACAGGAAGTTTCATTGCCTGCTCTGGGAGGGAGGGATTCAGATAGCAGATATGTAAACAGATAGTTAGATGAGATGTTGCTAAATTTTATGGAGAAAATGCATCAGAGTAATGGACTTGAGAATGATATGAGGGATTACTTTTCTAAAAAAAAGAAAATGGGAGAAGAAATAGAAAAACTTCAGGGAGGGGCAGATTGCAGAGATGGTGGGTCCTTTTTGGATTTGTTTTTTGGAGATACGTGTGGGACTTCCGTGAATTAAAAGATAAGCCAAGGCACATTATAAATTTTAAGAATTTATATGTGCAAAAATCAGTCTGAATCAGGAGGCACCAAGCTGGAAGTGATTAGGAGCATTCCCCCAACAGGAGCCAGGGGAAAGACTTTGGGAGAGACTACTGGAAACAAAGCAAGGCAATTATTTGATTGACTGTCACTCAAGTGGTTGCCTTACTCGGGAAAGCCTATTGGAGGCTTGCAATTGGTCATCCTTAGGTTAACCTTGAGGCATTTACAGACTTACACTTTGGTTTGCTAACGCACGATGCTAAAGCCTGAGAACCCTCTCAATCTAAAGGTCTCCTTGCTTCACACAGCACAGGTTAATTAAGATGGTTAGTCATCCGTGGTGTGCGGGTAAATTTTGAACAACTGGCTCACAATGGGTAGGGATGAGGTGGCTGATTTGTAGCATTTGCTAATTTCCATGGTGTAAATGCTCCCACCATGGCTGACTCAAACTACCTACTTTATATCACTGAACAGGAGAGGGAAGAGGTAGGAACAGTTTCCGTAAGCTAGTTAGAGGCAGCTCCTGTGCACCACAGCTAGTGGGTGGTAGGACCTATGGGCTTGGAATTCTGGAGTGTTTCTGGTGGGGGATATAGGTTTGGGCATTGAGGTAGGGGTTAAGATCTGGGAAGAAAGAGATTTCTAGGGAGATTGTATAGCATGGAAGGGGAGGTGGGCAGTGTTAGAGCGCTAGGACTGTGCTCGCAAAGTGTGTGGGTCCCCTGCCAGCAACATCAGCAGCATCTGGGAGCAGATTCATGGCACATCTCTGGTCTGCAGAATTAGAGTGGCCAAGGGTGGGGAAGCCCTACCCTCAAGATCACCAGTGTTGGAAAGCCAGTTAGAAGAGGGGCATCTAGAGAGACTGAGAAGGAATGTTGAGAGAAGCTGGAGTTGCACACAGAAAGTGGAGTCTTTGAGCCAGGCGTGGGGACAGTGGCAGGACAGAGGGACAGCGGCAGGACAGAGGGACAGCAGTGCCAGGGTCATGGTGGGGGCAGAAGGTAGGTTGTAATTGGTGAGGAGTGATGACCACAGACCACTGGTTAGGACCTTCGGCTGTAAAGAACAGAAGACAGAGCTTAGTAACTAGAAGGAGATGTGTGGTCAATGATGTGGTTTCTGGGAGAGGCCCGGATATACTTGTGGCTGAAGGAAACAGCCAGTAGAATTCGGGAGGGTCCTGAACCAGCAAGTTGGAGATGGGATAGGGGCGCCTGGGTGGCTCAGTCGGCTAAGTATCTGCCTTCAGCTCAGGTCGTGATCCCGGGGTCCTGGGATTGAGCCCCACGTTGTATCGGGCTCCCTGCTCAGTGGGGAGTCTGCTTTCCCTCTGCCCCTCCCCTTCTCGTCATCTCTCCCAAATAAATAAATAAAATCTTTAAAAAAAAAAAAAAAGAAAAAAGGAGATGGGATAATCGGTGGCATAAATTGGAGAAGTGAGGAGGGGAGGGGATCAAGAACTTGGGACCCAGCCTGGCCTTGGGGAAGTTACTTATGGGATCTTATTCTTGTCTTCAGAGGCTGGAGGGAAGGAGGGATGGAGAAGATATTAGCATATGGACTAAATGTTTCCTGGACTCCTCTAGTACTGTCCTATTCATTGTCTTTTGTAAATCTCTACCCTTTATCCTTTTGATTAAAAGCAATTCTGGGGGCGCCTGGGTGGTTCATTCGGTTACACGTCTGACTCTTGATTTTGGCTTGGGTCATGATCTAAGTGTCGTGAGATCGAGCCCCGTGTCTGGGTCCATGCTGGGCGTAGAGTCTGCTTAAGGTTCTCTCTCTCCCTGTCTCTCTGCCCCGCCCCCCCAAAAAAAGCAATTCTGGAAATGTTTCTGAAACAGTTGGTAATATTGTGTTAGCCAGTCTGTTCTCACAATAACTTTTGTTTTATATCTAACTTAAACCAATTTTGGCAGAGAAGTAGAGAATTAAAGCTCTAGAGCTGTACAGACCACTAGAAATATAATGCAAGCTACGTATATAAATTAAAATTTCTAGAAGCCACGTTAAATAAAAAAGAAGTGAAATTAATTTTAAGAATTTATTTTATTTGATCAGTATGCCCAAAATATTATCATTTCAAGATGTAGTCAATATAAAAATTAGTAACGAGATATTTTACATTCGTTTTTTTTCTACTGCGTCTTCACAGTCTGTACCAGCCACATTTCCTGTGCTCGGTGGCACCATATTGGATGGTGTGGCTCTGGAGGGTCCACACGGTTTGTAGCACTGAATGCTGAGAGAAGAAATTAAAATGTGCCTATTCTTAAGATCAAACTCTAGAAGGCTTCCTCTGAGCTTTCTTGCAGCTAGGCTGTATCCTTGGGTATGTTCTTAAGAACCCAGTTTTTGGTTTATTTTTCTTAAATTTTTATTTAAGTAATCTCTATACCCAACATGGGGCTCGAACTCACAACCCCGAAATCAATAGTCGCCTGCTCCTCTGACTGAGCAGCCAGGTGCCCCCTCAAGGACCCAGTTTTAGCAAGAATCCTGTCAGGTCATTTTAGCGAGAATCCCTCCCCCTTGATATCTGATGACCCTCCATCTCTGACCAAATTCCTCATCTCCCAACACCCCCAGGTAATTTTCCATCAGCCTGGCCTGCCTTCAGCAAGAATTCTGTTAGGCCAGCTTAGCAAACAATTACCCTTCCTGTCTTAGTAATTTTCTGTCGACCGATGACTCCCCCACTCCCACACCCGCACCCACTACTTGGCCATTCATGCTAACATTGCCCTGTTATCTCCAAGAGAGGGAGAGTCCCTCCTATTGTCTCTGATAGAAAGTTCCAGAGCCTTAGTCAAAGCTGTTACAGAAGAGTGGGAAGAAAAAACTGAAACCAATGATTATGTGAAAAGAAAAAGGAGTATCCAGAAAAGTAGACAATTACCTTTGATATGGCAATGATTTTCTTAGCTCGTATACTATATGATTAAACTGCAAAAAAAATGTTTATTTAACGTATATTACTAAAGATGCATACATATTTTGGAAGAGTATGGATACAAGAAAATTTGAACTATGGAAGTGTCTGGCCACAGGAGCTTTTCCCAGAATGTATGGGCTCTGCTGTCTCTTCAGGTGGAGGAGTGACAAGGATACTCTGCACTGCAGTCTCTCCCGATCTGTCCACAGTGGGTCACCTAACTTTGCGGGGTCCCTTTTCCAGAGTCTGAGAATGTTGGAAAGCTTCTGGGGCCCTCAGGGTCTCTCCCATGTGTGTGTGCCGTGGAGCCTTACATTCAGGATGTCCAGTGGATTTCAGGTCAGCAGTTATGGGGAACCCTTGTAACCACAACACCCCGCCCCCCCACAGGGCTGAAGGTGTCCCCGATGCCAGGAAGCCCCCTGCTGTGTCAGCCACGAAGCTTCACTCTGGTTTCTGTTACCTGCGCCATCCCTGTTTCCCCTCCTTGCCCTTGTGAATTTCAGAAATTCACACAAATATACCTGAAGGGGGAATCCATGGTTGGAGCAAGTCATTTAAAAATGCGTGAAGGAGTGCTTAAAGGAAGTATTTTAATAAATATTTCATGGTAGTAACGAGCGGTTCATCTGTTACAACACTAATCATGTAATTGTCCTCTAACACTGAGAGACAGATTTCAGAAACGTATTCAGTTCTGTTCTAAACAGCAACTTAAGTTTGACAACAACTGCACTCAGATATTAAAAAAAAAAATAGTAAAACAGGAGTTTAGGAGAACAAAAGGTAAAATTAACAGGATAGAACTGTTAAAACAGAGAGTTAGATCCTAGAATTAGCTTTTTGTGGTTGAGAACTTTAAATAAAAGTGTTGAAATAGTCTCACTGATGATGTTTTCAGTGTTTGAACTTTTCAGTTCTTTAAACATGGAATTTCTCACAACAGCACCCATTGCTTTGGGTCTGAGAAGCACCTGCACAACCTCATCCTCAGAATTCTGCTAGGACCGTTTGCCTTCAAGGTCAACAGTATTTGAGTTATGTGTTTGAGTACCTGCACCGACTTAATCTTAGAATTTGAAGTCTAGAACTTTAGATCTTGTGTGAGATATTAAGGAATAGTCAGAATTGTGGCACAAAATAGCTCACAGTTCACATGTAGGTTCACATGTAATCCATTTCAACTTTTCAATTCTTTGATGTTCTAGAAATGACACATGTAAATGTAAAATGTACAGTAAATATATATTGCTATGTAGTGACGAAGGAACACACGCATTTTTAAAAGAAAAGCATATTGTTGCTTAATAATTAGATCTTGCTTACTGCTTTACCTAATGTTCCCAATCAGGAAAAAAAAATTATTTTAACCTTTTACACAAAGCTTTTAGAGTCTATTCCTAAAAGAATCTCAGCAATATTTCTCCCAGCCTTTTTTTTTTAATGACAAAGGAGCTATACTTTATTTTTTTAATTGAGATATAATTAACATATAACCTATTAGTTTCAGGTAGGCAGCATAATGATTTGATATTCGCATGTATTGGGAAATGATGACCACGATAAGTCTAGTTAACATCGGTCAGCACACACAGTTACAAATTTTTTTCTTGTGATGAGGACTTTGAAGATCTACTTTCTCAGCACCTTTCAAACAGGTGATACAGTGTTGTTAGCTATCGTGAGCATGCTGTACATTACATCCTCAGGACTGACTTATGTTATAACTGCAAGTTTGTACCTTTTGACCACCTTGGTCCAACCTTTTCTTCTAGCCACTTCGGAAGCAAGAAAACTTGAAGTGATTTTTGTCCTGCTCTTAGAAGCTGCAACCAATGAGGGTACTTGGTGATTGAGTACTCCTCCAGGGTGATGAGCCAAGCTATAAAAATATCTCGGGCACACAGCCGGGCCGTGCGCCAATGTCAGGCTGCTCCCCGATGACAGAGGGAAGTCTGCCGGAGACGTCCTGCCGCCCAGAGGAACATGTGGGCTCATTCGTGTGCAAACTCCTTCTGAGTTGAGAAATCTAGATGACCCAAAGGAAGATTTTCTGGCAAAACAGCGTCCCTCAAAACACAGTTGTTCCTTGTGTTGTTTTTCTTTTCAGTAAAAGATCTTTTGCTGAGAGGCTAAGCATTTTCAGAACAAACAAGGCTCTCAGCTCTGGCAAGCTCGGCCCATTTCACTCTCCGCCCCCACCCTCCTCCTATGAGTTGGAGATCTGATAGCCCAGCCTGAAGTTTTAGGCTCCCTGTGGCCACGCCGCCCTTTGATGGGTGCCTCGTTGTGCCAGGAAAAAAAAAAAAAGGAAAGAGAAGGAGTGGGCAGGTCTAGGTGAAGTCATCCCAATAAAGGTTAATAGCTGGGCGGTGACACCTTCTCACACCACTGAAGAGAAAATGGTTGCCCCCAGCCGCCTGTCATGGCACTGGGAGTAAGAGGTGACCTATTTATTTTTAGAAGGGGACAGTCATCATAACCTGGCTCTTAGCTTCATTCAAGGCAGGCAGGTGCTTTGGAAGTTTTTAAACACCTACCTTCTGAGTAAGGGAGGAGAGCTTTTTTCCCCAGAGGAGGGGACTTGACGACGGGGGATCTTCCCTCCTGCTACTTGCTGGTGAGTGGAGAACAAGACTTTCTAGCACACGAGGTCTGCAGCCCCGTCCACTCGGTCAGTGTTTTTACAGGGCAGAAATGCCTGAAGCTGACAACTTTGGACCAGGCCAAAGGTAATTCTGATATGTATTTACTTTTTCTTGAGTCTATTTCATGTGCTAGTTGTCTTTTTGAAAACATTATCACTAATTTCGAAAGTAGCTTAAAATTAAAACGAAGAGGAATGCCTTCCCTCAGTTCCGGGACAGAATTTTCTTGGGCACGAAGAGAGAAACATAAAATTCACTTAATAGGCACTTAGAAACATAGGCAAATAAGTGTTTTTCTGGAACAAGGAGGGGGATGGCCTGAATTTTTACAGAAGTGTTTCTCCCTGTACCACATAGAATCTAATTGAATTTTTTGGTGTTTGTTAACTTGACATGACGGTTGTTGGAAATCTAAGCCAGTGAATATTTTGTCAAATGTTTGAACACTCCTAAAGGTTAAACATTAGGCCAATAAGCCAATTTTGACCTAACTACACTTTTTTTCTGCCACAGTTCTTATCTTTGGCAGTGTGATCTGTTGGGCCCCCACATGCGGTATATTAATTCTATCAGTGTTTTTGTTAACACTGAGCTCTAAGAAAAGGGATAGAGCCAGGAAGAGAAGCAGACAGTTAGTCCTGCTAACATGGGCAGAGCATGTGCCTATTGGGAAAGTCTCCATTTCTGGCCCCGTGGCTGTCTGCACAAAATTTGTATGAATCAGTTTCACGGGAATTCTAAGTAGGGTCATTGAGATTCAGATTGGAAGGAGGAAGAGAGCTGTTGGAAAAGGGGGGGTGGTGCCTGGGTGGCTCAGGTCATGATCTTGGGGTCCTGGGATCAAGCCCCCTGTGGAGCTCCATGCTCAGTGGGGAGTCTGCGTGGGATTCTCTCTCTCTCTCCCCCTCTGCCCCTCCCCACCCCCATGAGCCCACAGGCGTGCTCGCTCGCTCTCTCAAATAAATAATCTTAAAAAAAAAAAAAGGAAAAGGGGTTAAATGACAGTCTTTTTGCCAGAAAAAGTAGAAACTGGTAACTCTTTAGGAACAGGAACGCCCAAATATTGTTTTGTCCTTCTATTAAAGATAAGCATCCCTTAAAGGCACAGCCTAGGGAATATAATCAACGGTATTGTCTTAGTGTTGTGTGGGGAAAGACGGCAGCTACACCTGGGTGAGCACAGCGTAATGTATAGACTGTCCAATCACTGGAACTCATGTAGTATTGGTGTCAGTTATACTCCCTCCAAAAAAAGAAAAAAAGAAATGCATCCCTTTTCAGCCATGGCTACGTGGTGTGTGTGTGTGTTGACTATAATCAGTTGTACTCGTCGCCTTAAAGGATTCTTTTTAGGTTTTTAGTCTTTATTTTCTTCCAGATTCCCTCCCAGTACATTAAAGGGGACATTCAGTTGACATTTAATTTAATAATGAAACAACTTTCTATATAAAATGAGACATTAAATCAAGTACTTGAAGACGTTTATAAAAGTGCCTAGACTTGGGACGACATGGACTAACCAGTTAAGAAAACATTTTCAGAGAAATGTAAATGCCAGTTTAGGTTTGAGATGATGGGTTGATCTACTGATAATTGTGTTTCCCCCCAATTTGAACATTTCTGAAAGCAGGACTTTCTCTTTTTCTCTTTGCGTCCTGGCATTCCTGCCAACTCTCTGCATAGAATTTTGCACAGGATAAGTATTTTTAATAACTACTTGTTGAATGTATTTATAAAGCATTTTAGTACCTGCAGTAAATATCTAGGGAACCTGATCATTTTAGAAACTGAAGGGAGAGATTTGACAGAAATGTAATAAAGATGACTTTAATGAAATGTAACATTATCACAATTAAATAGTAAGTAATTTCTGGTAATTATAAATATTTTGATTTAACTGTTTTAGATTTAAGTAAACAAAGATCTTTTTCTCAGAATGTTTTACTGGTTACTAAGGATAAACAGACAAGAAGAAGACTAAGTATATATAATATACATATATCTAATGATAGTTATTACCAAGGACTAGTAATATATTTTCTGAAAATGGGAAACTATTTCTCACTCCTTTGAAGTGGTAGACCCCTGCCTCCACTTTTTATTTTGATGAGATAAATGCCAGCTTTTAACAGTTGGTGGTTTTCTATACAATATACTTTGTTTTGCCTCTTTTTTTTTTTTTTGAGAGGGAATTTTACTCTTACTAAATTTGAGATCAGATGCCATTGGATCACTCCTCTGGTGCCATGTCTGAAAGAGAAATAATTATTATAGTCTTGGGTCTGCTGACAAAACTTGTTGTTAGCACTCACATTCAGCAGGTTCTGGTTGAATTTCACATTCAGGCTTCTTCATGTTACTTTAGTCCCATTTTGCAATTTGGTGACCTGGATTGTTCTGTAACAGACAGGGAGCTAACTCCGAATTTAGTGTTGGAAGTCGGTAGAAACCAAATGCTGGGAAGCTCCAGGCACACCATGCCTGACTGCTGTATGCACCAAGGGACCCGGGGCTCCAAGGCACCATTTTATACTCACCAAATGGACCAACATGAGTGCAACTGCCTGGGAGGGGAGCGGGCAGGGGAGAGACCCTCCTCCTCCTTGTTGTTTACGGCGTTGCCAGAAATAGACACTCTTGGTAAGAACTTCCACAGACTCCGGGCCAGTGTCAAGGTCAGGATATGAGGGGAGAGGGTGTGAAAGATGCCATTCTAAAGCAGGGCATGGAAGGCAGAGACCCAAGCAGGAAGCACTGGGCCCCTGAGGAGAAGGAAAAATGTGGGGGCGGTAACCATGGAGAGAGAGGTGAGGAAAATTAGCCATGGGCCAGAGGCCTGGCTCCACATGTCCCTTGCCCCACTTCAGTCCCCACCTCGGAGGCAGCAGGGTGGCCCTCAGGTGTCTCTAGGAGCGGGGAGTCAGGGAGGCCTGAGCAGGTGGGACAGTTCCTGGTCCAGCTGCCAGGAAGGGGATGGACCCTAGGCTACTGCGATGGAGCTCTGAACGTGTCCTCTTGTAGAAGCACATCCACAGGACATCCTCCCGTCCACACATCCACTGGGTGACTCTGTACGCGTTTATCAGGTGAGGCATCGAAGCCCTGTGCTGTGCCCTGGGCGACAGGGGGACGCCTTACGCCCCTGCTTTCACAGGTCATACTGTCGGAACGGGGCAGACAGACACTTCACAAGTTAAAAAATAAGGAAAGAATTATTTTATTTTATTTTTTATTTAGTTTTTTTGTTGCTGTGTTCAATGATCCATCTGTTGTGTAGAACACCAATATCTTAGATAATAAGGGCTAAAAGTAATGTGGCAGAATACGTGACGTGTGTGATAGGAAGGCCTCTCCGAGGAGGTGTCCTTGAGCTGAGATTTGAAGGAGTCGGCCACGTGGGGGTGTGGGGAGGGTACACTCTGGGAGGGGGACCCAGCATGGGCTCAGACCCCGAGAGGGGTACACAGTGATGCCTGCTAGGAACAGAGAGGCGGGGATGGAGGGCAATGCACAGGAGGAAGGCCAAGGCTCCCAGGGTTAGAGGCCAGGGTAGGAGGCTGGATGTTATTCAGAGGTGAGAATTCATTAGAGGGTCTGAAGCAGGGGGCTTGGGGCTACAGGACCACTCACGTTCTTCAGAGACATTATGAGGAAATACACATTTGTCAATTGGCCTGGCATTTATAACTTCTCGTGGAGCATGGATTCTAAAGGGTAAAAACACTAACTTTTGGAATATAATAAGTTTGTAAGTTGGGAATCAGCTGGATAGGTATTTCAGAAATCATTATAAATTAGATATCGAGAAAATCCGAGGCTGCCGGTTGATATGTTGGAAGTTAACGACAGCACTGTTTTTGACAGAGTAGGTTGTGATCTCCATCGGGGGCAGATAACTGGGTCCCCCACGTGGTGCTACAGACCCGTATAGGTGCTTGGGCTTATTGTTGGGGACCTTACCTCCTACAGAAAGATAGCAACTTTAGACAGAGTCTGACCCAGTGGGGCGGGCCCTGAGTGTGCGACAGGCTCCACTTTTCATTTTGTTTGGACAAGTGTCTTGTAAATCCCGGGTAAGGAAGGGTGATTTGATGTCTTGCTAACCACGGGACAGGAAGAGGGCGCTGACAGGATGCCCCCTTGGAAATTCCAGGTTGCAATTGTTTTTCGATTGTGCAGACTCATCTGCTTATGTTTTACTCAGATCTAATACTTCACCGATAAATGGAATATCATCAAAAGGACAATGTGCATTTGTAGCGATTAAGAAACAACATGTTGACTGCTAATACAGGACTCTGAAAAGTGCTGTTCTTTGACCTGTCGTACTACACAGTTAAGACTTAAAATTTTGGTTGAGGAAAGCCACTGAGCCTCTAAAACTGTAAGTGTAATAGCAATTTCGCTCGCTCACAGATCATACTGCCCTGTTCTGGAGCGGCTCACACAGCCATGAAATGAAGGAGTTGCCCTTTGAAGGGTGCAGTGAGGCAGAGTTAGATGGTGGCCGGATGCTTGGCACACAAGGAGGAAGGACAGAGTAGCTGGAAGTGAGTGAGAGAAAGATGAAGGAGCCCCTCAATGGGCCTTGTTGGCGATGCTGTGCTGGTAAAGGTTTAACAGCCAGCTCTCTGGGGGAGGGGAAGCTCTGGTTTGTAGCATCTTGTTAAGATTTATTTTAAAGAAAGAGAGAGCAGAAGGCGGGAGGCGCAGAGAGAGGGAGGGAGAGCCTTAGGCAGACTCCAAGCTGAGCATGAAGCCCGACGTGGGGCTCAAACTCACGGACCCTAAGATCAGAACCTGAGCAGAAACCAAGAGTCGGACACTTAACCGACCACGCCACCCAGGCTCCCCTGACCTTTAGCATTCGTTGATTGCTTTTCAGGCCACCCATAGGAGGTCACCGAAAGTGGAGATGGGAAAAGATGCACAAAATTGGTTCTCGCAAGCTGGCGGGGGTCAACACCAGCACACAGAGGGATTGTGGTCGGATGCAAGAGTTAGTGTTGAGTTCTAACCGTGCTATCTCCTCTTCATTTATAGGCCCCAGGCCAGGCCAGGCATTCAGTAAAGGTTTGTGGAAGGAATTAATGATTCATTTCTCTTCCACCCTCCGGCATAGTCTTAGAAAATGTCTCTCGGGCACAGAACGTGTTTACCACTTTTGAAATCCTACTTCGACCCAGCTGGGCTAATATTTGAAATTGATTAAAGACATGGAGAACAATACAGTCTGTCCTTGTAGCAAGCGAGTTGGTTTTGTATGAGATCTCTTAATCTCCAGTTAACCAGCAGCACGCTTCTCCGAACCTCACAGTCCCCCAAAGCTTCCGCTAATCAAGCTCCTGGTAAAGCTGATTTCTATTTTGCAAACACAGGGTGACAATTCTTTGCCATCCCTAAAATGTGATAAAGGTCTTTTGGGTTTCAAATGCCAGAGGAAGCCTGCAGCTACTGCATGGTGGGCCACCGAGAGGTGTGTCCCCGGGCTGGCCTGACAGAGGGAGAGCCCATTGTGTTAGCTTACCTTATCCCAGCCTTTTGTCCCCTCCTGAGCGAGCCTGTGCCAAAGGCCATTCGGTTGTCTTGCTGTCTTTCTTCACTGTGTAAATCTGGGTCCCATCGAAGGTATGTTGCATGCAGGGCATTGCTGAGGGGAAATCTCAGACGCAATGTTGTTTTCCACGAAATGTGATAACTTTTCCTTTGGGGAAATGAAAACAGTATGGGGGAGAAAAGAATATAAAGAAGAAAAGATCATCTGTAATCTTATGACCCTAAAAAAATCCTGTTATGTTTTATCTTCTAGTGCTTTGGACAGATTTTCTTGGCAAAATTACAGTAACTGTATATGATACATACAATTTTGTATGTTGGGATTTTTTTTTTCTCATGAGCATTTTCCCAATGGCATATAAATACTTTGGAAGCATTTTTTAATGCCTACAAAATAGTCTCATCTTTAGATTTTCCCATATCTATTATTACTATACTATTGAACATTGTTTTGTTTTTGTCGTGTATATGTGAGTGAGATATACCGCTTTAATTTTTCTCATTTGGGGAATGATTGATCAAAGGGTGTGAGATATGAGCTGCGGGTTTCCTGAGGACTGGGCCCAGAATCATGTCTACCATGTCCTGTTGGTCAAACAACCAAGAAATCTAGATTTCAAGAGAGAGGAAAATGGACCTCACTTTTTCTTGGGAAGAATGTCAGAGAATTTGGGGGCTTTATTTTAAAGCTTCTAAAAAGAGAAAAAAATGTTTACTTAATCTATGTTTTTATAAAATGTTTGTCATTTTTCATTTGAGAAGATATCTATGGTGAAAGTTTGATCTGGCTCCTATTCCTGCCCTTAGCAGAATCACAGACCAATGACATCTCTCTTCCTAACAGAGGAATACTCCAGGGGTCTAGTTTCTTGATGACTATACTTACTTGTATAGAATAACTTTCCAGTCAATTGAAGCTCATATCTTTAGGCATAAACAGTTAGCTATTTTAACCATCTGTGGAGTGACTACAGGCATGGTCTTAGAATTATGCAAAGCTTTTTTCAATCCTGGCTGCAGGTATCAGCCTCACCATTTACTAGCTCGGTGACCTCGGGCAAGTGTCTTAACCTCTCACTTTATCAGTAAAATGAGGATGATAATACTTACTCTGTAGGTTTGTTTTATAGATCAAATATGGTAATCCATACTAAATATTTAGTATAGTGAATCACTCATGGTAAGGCTTCAGAAAGTAGTTAATAACAATAGTACTTACATAGGTTAAACATTGCCTGGAGCAGTACAAAACTTTTACTTTTGAGTGGAAACACCTCAACCATGTGTGGTCTGATCCTTGTGAATATCCTGATCGCAGTCATGACCTGTGTGGAAGATACGCAACAGACCATCCACTCTCTCCAAGGCGTGGCCCCGGGCCAGGGGAGATGCAGAATTTCCCACTGCCTTCCCAGCT
Organism: Leptonychotes weddellii; assembly: GCF_054177405.1. NCBI lineage: Eukaryota > Metazoa > Chordata > Mammalia > Carnivora > Phocidae > Leptonychotes > Leptonychotes weddellii. The sequence goes on along the minus strand of NC_138375.1, from coordinate 12,161,468 downwards.
GGTCAGGTCTAGGTGGTCTGTGTGTTCTTTCTGTTTGGAATAGGGCCATGGGGGTTGTATGTTTGATTCGCAGTGTTTTGACCCTTCCTGGGATTGTTTTAGCCCGAGTGAGCATGGGTATTATGCTGCAGACCTGTGTTGAGTGAAAGTATTTACCTCTTTTGGGGAAGCAAGGATGTCTGCCCAACACTGTCAGTGAGCAGAGTAGGAGGAAGTTCAGGTTCAAGAAGACATGCACGTGTCTCTTGTCCAAGTGGTATGTTTTAATCTTGTGAGCATGGTGAATCTTGTAAACGATCATATTTCTATCTCGGATTTAGTCAATTGGAGGTAAAATTATAGCTCATCTCTAACAAGTATCTGGGGCCCTCTGGAATGCATTTCCCTATGTTCTTCTTCCCCTGAGTCTTTTAGCCCCATTCCCTTGGAGGGCCACCCCCACCATGACTGCATAGGCTGGGTACTAAGGCATCCAGCTGAGAGAACCTGTGGGGAGCTGGACTCCATCCCTGGCTCGGACCCCAAGCTGTGTGCCTGGTGTGGGGTTGCATCTCCTGAATGAAGGTGCACCATTTTGTTCAAATACATCTCTTATTTCTCTATGTCCTTTTTTTTTTTTTTAAGATTTTCAAAATTTATTTAGAGAGAGAACATGAGTGGGGGGAGGGCAGAGAGAAAGGGAGAGAGAGAGAATCTCAAGGAGACTCCACACTGAGCTCGGAGCCTGATGTGGGGCTCGATTTCACCACCCTGAGATCAAGACCTGAGCTGAAATCGAGAGTCAGATGCTCAACCGACTGAGCCACCCAGGCGCCCCTTCTGTGTACTTTTATAAGTGACCTATAAATGTCCTTTGTGGACAAGAGTGAGGTGCAGCAGTTACCAAGAGGGTCACCTGTGGCACACACAGATTCCATAGATACACATATATGAAGAAACAGAAAATTAAGAGTTCCATCCACCTCATTTTAAACTTGGACTAGGAGACAAAAAGCTATTCATTTCCAGAGGAGGCTAGTTAAGGGACGGAGACAGGGTGAAGGAAACACAATGCCTCAGTTTTGTGTCCGAGAAAATAGGGCATCAGCTGGCAGGGCTTAAAGAAAGCCTGCTTTGAAAATCAGTAATTTTCTTCAGAAAACTTCTCTTTCAACTAAAACCCAGGGATTTCAGTTTGTTTCTGGGGCCGGTTGGCCACTTGGCAGCCCAGTAAGAATGTGTAACAGGAACGAGCCTAAACTCAAGAGGAAGGACCACCAGGCAGACGTGAGTTAAAGCTGTGTTTCCTTTTTTCTAACTGTTCTTGTGGAACCACCAGTAAACTCCAAATGGAAAAATAAAAATGACTTCCTGGGGGCGGGGGGCATATTGGCTTCTGGCTCTTCGGCCAGAGTCCTGTTACTTCGTTCAGTGTCTTCTGCGAGTGAGATGAAATCGGGCATGACAGTTCTACCCCTGATCTGCCTTTCCCTGAATGTTTTCTACTTCTCTCTCCTCCACTCGCCCTCGAATCCCTGGGCTCCCCGTGGACCTTCACACGGTGAGCGGCCTGCTGTCTCTCTGAGTCCCTGGATGTAGTGACACATGGCCGTCCGTCCAGGTCACAGTGTTCTGATGCCGAAGTTGGGAAACAGTGGGGTAGAGAGTGTCCCGGATGTCCCTGGAAGAAAGCACAAGTTAGGGGGCGGTCGGGAGGACAGGTGTGTGGCTGTGCCTCACATGGGCGAGCTAATCCCCTTATTAGGGAGACAGATGAAGTGACGGTCTTGGAAGGAGCCTCCTGGGAGCCTTCCAAGCCAGGCCAAGCTCTCTTCCCTCCTTCAGCCTCATTTTTGCAAGGTGGGCCTGCCCTGGGCATGATTATCACCCACTGGGTAAATGCCACCAAGGGCTATGAAGGATGTTGCTCTGTGGCTGTTAGCAGGCTTTGGGGAGGAATCGCCAGACTGTGAATTCCTTGCCTTGCAAGGGGTTGGGGGTGGGGGGTGGTAGTTGGAATGTAGGTGAATGCTTTTTTAAAAAAAAAAAAAAGAAAACAAACTCATCTATCAGTGAAGCATCTTCAAATTATGCCTATAAAAATTATACCTACGGGGCGCCTGGGCGGCTCAGTCGGTGAAGCGTCTGCCTTCCTGCTCAGGGCATGACCCTGGGGTCCTGGGACCGACCCTCCCTCCAGGCTCCCGGCTCAGCAGGGAGTCTGCTTCTCCCTCTGCCTCTGCCCCTCCCCTCATTTGTGCGCATGCACACTCGCGCTCTCTCTCTCTCTCATGTGCTCTCTCGCAAATCTTAAAAAACATTATACCTATAAACTCCATTTTTGGATAAGGTGAAGGGATTGCAAATGAGTTTATGTTTTTCAGAAATTCCCAGTGTCTACTTCCTAGAGCATACATACTCTTGTATGCACAAATCACAGATTCTGTGGCATATGTATGTCTAAACGTGGCTCCCTCTTTCTAAAAAGTTAACAGAATGTTTTTAGAGTAGCTTGTAGCAGATAACTTTCCTTCCAAAGTAATTAAACTGAACATGAATTGTAAATAGTCGTAGTTTCCCCATTCTGAAATATTTTGAAAACTTCCCTTTAGAAGCATATTTGTTTGTACTAAGGAAGACTTTGAGATGTAGATCTCGTTATAAAAGGAACACACACGGAGATAAACTATAAGCCTAGGGTGAGTCTGTTTGCTTGCTGAAACAAGAAGAGATTTGCTTAGTAAAGTAAGACACAGCAAACACGGCACCGACAATAAGAGAAGGAACTGATCATTCCATTTTGGGCACAGCAGAGGGAAAAATGCACCGCTATTGTGTTCCATGAGGCTACTGTTGAGAGTTTGAGGGCAAATGGCTTTATTCTCTCATGCCGGCTCCTGTAAACTAGAAATGGTGCCTGGAGCTCTGAGAAGGATTGTGAGTCCTTGTCGAGAAGGTCCTGGAAAGAGTGTTATGACACATCAGTGTGGTCTGCCGTGCTCGGGGAGGACGGACCAGTTGTGTGAGTGAATCGTAAGGGCGTCAGGGCAAGGATGAGAGTAGGACTGCAGCGATAATCTTTATTAATTTAGATAAACTTGGAAAGACTTGAAAAGCTTTCAAGGCTATCGATAGCGCCTTGACTTTTTCCTTTCCGTTAGTTATCGGTGTTCTAGAGCTTGAGACCTTAGCAGCTTTACCCAGGAAAAATCTGAGGGTGAGATGCCTCTTGGCTAAAACCTGGATAAATTTCTAGAGCAAGGTTTATTTTGAGATCAGAAGGAAACCTTTCTCACTGTAATACTTTCAGTCAAATCCGGCAGATATAACAGCTTCACCGGTAATAGGATAAGAAATTGTGTGCTTAGATCTCATGTGTTATTGGCAGTGGGGCTATCTTTCCTCATCTGACCACCGTCCAGTGGGCTGGAGCCAGTGAGACCTGGGTTTTGATCCTAGTGTGGTTGGCTCTTGGCTGTGTCGGCTTTCTAATCTGGAAAATGGGGGCATTTTACCCGCTGTATCAGATAGAAGTGAGGATTAGAGATAATGTAATAAAACTCCTAATGCAGTTCCTAGCATTTGGTACATGCGCAATACACGAGGCGGAGAGAGGTGTTCGAATAGCAGACGTTCTTTGACCAGCTCCCACTTAGCTGGCTGAGTTAATCAGTGGCTCCCCTCACTGCCGTGTAGCCACATGGCTCAGGCCCATGAAGCCCAGAACCCAGCCAACTAGAGTAGCTCAGATGCCGCATCTACCCTGCAGCCTGCTTTTGTAGGTCAAATGTTATCAGAGCACAACCATGCTCTTTCATTTTCATATTGTTTTTGGCTGCACCCCTGCTGTAATGACTGAGTTGCTATCTGATCCTTTACAGAAAATGTCTCCTCTGGTCTCTATCTGCTTCCCCCATTTGGGTTGTGTTCCTACCAAGTCAGCGTTCGTATTTGCCAGTCTCTCAATGCGCATTGTGGTTGCTACAGTAATTGTATCATTTTTAACGATAAATTATGTAAATGAAATAAGAGATCAAAGGGGTATCATTGTGGGAGATTCTGCTCGTTGTTCCCAAACACTCAGTTTCCCTTCCTCTGGTAACAGCGTCCCAAGTTTTAGCTGGATGACGACCACCGGTCATTGAATTTCATTTCCTAGGCTCTCTTGCAGCTATGCATGGCCCCGGCACTCTGTTCCAACCAGCAAGAGGTGGATGGAAGCTTTGCATGCCTCTCGTAGGCATGACCTTTGGGAAAGGAGTGCTCTCTGCTTCCCTTTTCCCTTCCTGCTGACTACCACCTGGATGGCCACGTGGATGGCGTGGCAGGAGCTGCAGTGACTGTCCTGGCCCATGCAGTGAAGTGCGATGTGGAGAGTATCTGAGCCAAAAGATACAAAGAGCTTAGGTCTACTACATTACAGAGATCCCATGTCAGCCCTGGGCCACTACGCTCTGCTGTCCGTGAGGGAGAAATGAACTGCTCTTGTTTAAATCAGTCACTTTGACATTTGGTAGAATAGGTAGACTTATATCCTGAGATAGCTGTTTACCTCTGTGAAAACCAAGTGGAATGTATTGGAGAGAGGAAATTCCTAATACTGCTTTAAAAAAAAAAAAGTGGACAAACAACTAAAAAGGTTGGTGGGGGATAAAAATTTAGAAAGATCCTTATGTGAGGTGTTTGATTTGTCATTAAATTCTTGCTTCTCTTTAAAGAAATGAGACTAGAAATCACAGCTAATTCACGGGGGTATGTTTTATGCAAGAACACCAGTCTTTGTTCCAAGCCTGAAGTCATTTGGCAATTTCATAACTCCCCCGGCACATATAGGTAAGCTCATCTTTACTGGAATGAGCAGAATGCCCCAAGCGTGTTGCCAGCCAGCATTCAGGTTATACCCTGAGTCTAAGAATAGTCATACCAACTTCTCATTAATACGGTTTAGAATTAATAGGTGATCTATACCATCCTAGGGAAGGGGAGGAAGACGTTATCTAATCCTGAAAGAGGAGCTTAACAGTGACCACTGTTATTGCAATAAATAAGGGTGGGATATGATAGCTCTTTTAAACCCCATGGTGCAAATCTGAGAAAGGAAGATTTAAGCACTCCCGGGTAATTAGGCCCTGACATTTACAGCACCCACTGATTTGGGAAAATATGCCCTTACGTCCTACCCCCACCTCTGGGATCTCCAGCAACATGTTTCCGGTGAAGTCAGTCCTAGGTTCCTGCTTGGACCAAACACAGAATTCCTAGTTGTGTGATTTACTGACCGTACAAAAGCAAATGAAGCTGTGGCGTGTCAGCCACCTTCCCAGGTCCAGTGATGGAGCCTGCAGAAGGGCAGGCTGGCAGGGCACCTGAGTGCCTGGAAGTCAGCGATCCCTGTAAAGGAGGGACGGAATTCCTTACGTGGCTTTCAGTTTTTCCATGGCAAGACCATAAGCATTTCACATGCCCTCTCCACCTCGGACATGGAAGTAGACTGGGCCTTTCTCAGCTGCCTAGGAGGCCTGTTTGCTGGGAACCCCTCTGGCTTGAGATTTAGCACTTGGACTTCAGTACTGGACGTGTCCCTGATAACCACTGTCTGTCAAAGATTCTCTTTCCCATCAATATCTCCAGGGATGTTTTAAGGGACATTGCTAGCTTTAAAGAGTCCTCTCTCAAGTTAATACAAATTTCTAGGCATGTTCTTGACGTAAGAAAGTAAATGCTGTTTATTTAATAGCAGTAGAGGACTTATTCAGAGTTTCTGTAAAGTCAGCTTTGCACGTAAACATGGGAAGGGACAGACCCCTTCCAGAGTTTAAAATCCTTGAGCAGAAGGTGTTGATTATCTCATCCAGCAGCACTCCACTTCATGTCCATTAGGACCCTCTGATTTCCTGAGGTATTCAAAGGTTGGCATGATCCCAAAAGGGATCCCAAGCAACCCGAGCTCCTTCTGTGAAGGAGTCGGACCTCTGAGTAGCCTCCCCGGGACTTCTGTGGTCGCCGTGCCACTGGCCTGCGTGTTGTTATAACCCCTCCATTCCTTAGCCATAATTTGTTAAAAGAATGTTAATTTGATTTGCTCTTGTGATTCTGAAGAGTCGATTCCTAACAGGATTCACAGAGTTGATTCATTCCTGGCCCTGCTGGCTATATATTCAAAGTGAACTTAATTTTTGTGTGAACCAAACCATGTACTTAGCATCTGAGGTGTGTGCTGGCTATGCTGTGTAGACAGGTCATCCAGACCATGCTGGACCTGGAAAACTTTGTTAAAGATGACATAGATTCGAAAGTACAAGGCCTTTTTTGTGTATAACACGAGGAACAAAGGCATATCCTTCTTTAAAAACAATTAATTTTTGGGCGCCTGGGTGGCTCAGTTGGTTAAGCGACTGCCTTCGGCTCAGGTCATGATCCTGGAGTCCCGGGATCGAGTCCCGCGTCGGGCTCCCTGCTCAGCGAGGAGCCTGCTTCTCCCTCTGACCCTCCCCCCTCTCATGCTCTCTCTATCTCATTCTCTCTCTCAAATAAATAAATAAAAATCTTTAAAAAAAAAAAACAATTAATTTTTATAGAACCCAACATTTTGATGAGCCATTTTTTCCATTTCTTGAAAATGCATTATGGTAACACAAGCTAGAAAATAAAGAGAAGAAATGTGCACGGTAGATTCAATTCTGATGAAAATACAGGAAGCATAGACTATCTTTCAAGGCAATGATTAAAGGATACATCTATGTCTGTGTCTTTCATTGCATG
>NC_138375.1:12136483-12154227 GCF_054177405.1 Leptonychotes weddellii | reverse complement strand
ATAAAGAGAAGAAATGTGCACGGTAGATTCAATTCTGATGAAAATACAGGAAGCATAGACTATCTTTCAAGGCAATGATTAAAGGATACATCTATGTCTGTGTCTTTCATTGCATGTTTGTTTAAAAGAGTCTTTGTGGGGGCGCCTGGGTGGCTCAGTTGGTTAAGCGACTGCCTTCGGCTCAGGTCATGATCCTGGAGTCCTGGGATCGAGTCCCGCATCGGGCTCCCTGCTCGGCAGGGAGCCTGCTTCTCCCTCTGACCCTCCTCCCTCTCATGCTCTCTGTCTCTCATTCTCTCTCTCTCAAATAGATAAATAAAATCTTTAAAAAAAATAAATAAATAAAATAAAATAGTCTTTGTGTTGTTCATAGTAACAGGTGATTTTCTTTGGCTGTCTGGTTCTATTGGTTCCATTTTGGCTGTGGCCACTTCCCTGAGGACTCATTACCTTTATGGCTCTCCCTTAAGGTTATGAGCTCCCAAGTAGGTCAGGATGAAATGTTTAGCACCGCTTAATTGATCTACTTAGCTGGGTGGAGACAACCCTTGCAATGTCCAGGCCCAGTTACATGCAATTTCCCAGTAGTTCTGTCCTTGTGGTTCTGGGTAGTTCTCCGGTGGGAACAGCACATGACTGTGGTGTTGATGAAGAGCTATTGATCTTGCTAAAGGATCTTAGCAAGTCTGCTTCATAGACCTAAATTATGAAGTACAAGCAGAAAATGGAATAATACTAAAGAAGAACATGGAATCATGATAAACTATGCACCACATTTTGCTGACTAGCAAATCCAGTAAACAAGGACCTGCAGTGAGACGAGTAAGAGGCACGGAGAGAACCTCGTGCCAGAGGGATGCATGCTAGGTGTGAACATGTGCGTCACTTTGCTGTGATATCTGATGGGGTGAAGATGACGTCCTAGAAATGGCGAGAATATTGGGCAAGCAGCTGACCTCCAGCATGCTGGCTTGGCCATTAACCCACGCAGAAAGCACGTGTGGCAGCCGTCCGGTTCTTCCGCACACCACTGACAGAGCCTTCAAGTGTAGAGGCAGGGCTGAGTATCTGCCACAGGTAAAAATGAAGGCGGACAGAGTCGATGGGTGGGCATCTCACTGGCCTAATAAGGCTCAGCCCAGATCATTCATATCTCATTGGTTTGCACCGAATTACATTTCATGGGAGAATGCTAATTTTTAAAAATAAGGTTTCCTGAGGAAATTAATAATGTGAATGAAAACCAAGTATTGGAGGAATTCCTTGAATCTTTCTACATAAACTACACAAAGCCTCTTATCTAATGACCGTTCATTAGAAATACATCGCAGGGCACCTCCTTTTCAGCTTATTATTTGCCAAATTCCTGTTGCTCTTACATGCGTATGAAGAAGTGGGGGGAAATGCTTTCCTGTGGAAACTCTCTCTTAAATCAGGTTGGATTGATTCATTTTTATAATTTTGTTTTCCCAGAGGACCTACCAGTAGGAGAAATAACTTCTTTGGCATTTGTCCCCACTCCATACTCTTAGCCACTGCACACCTCCTGAGGCAAAGACACCTTCAGAGGAACACATTTCAGGCGCCATGTCCGCTTCTACCTTCTCTCTCACACACCCCTTTGCCTCACGGATATTCTTTCCAGATCCCACAGCATGTCAGGAAGGTAACCTCCACCATCCTCTTTCTTTCTTTCTTTTTTTAAAGATTTGTTTATTTTAGAAAGAGCACGAGTGGGGGGAGGGACAAAGGACGAGAAAGAGAGAGAGAGAGAAAAGCATACCCCCCCCCGCCCCCCACTGAGCGCAGAGCCCACACGGGGCTCAATCTCACGACCCTGAAATCATGACCTGAGCTGAAATCAAGAGTAAGATGCTTAACTGACTGAGCCCCCCAGGGTGCCCCCATCCTCCTTCTAGCTTGTGCCTCCCCACACCCAGATCCATGGCCATCTCCCTTGCATTCTGCTTTTGAGTACTGCATGATACTCATTTACCGTGACGGCATGCCGTAGTCATACAATAGCTTATTCTCAAAATCTGCTTTTGAGGGAAGCTGATGGCAAGTTTAGCAAGCATTAAGACATCATAATGAGATTCTTATATTTTCTATGACTGATAAGAATGATCCCATTGGTAAGGGTGTGTTCCTTTAAAAGCCACTGATGTCATTCAGTGACCGGCTTATATATGAGCGGGAGAGATGTAGTCTTTAAAAGGACAGATAGTCACTCCAGCTTGCCGCTCCATGGTGTGCCTTGATCACCACAAGTTCTCCAAGCAAAATTAATTTTAATAAGCCTTCATAATAAGAGCACTCGGGAGGAACTTGATCATTCAGTCTGGCTTGTATCTATGTATTCAGGCCCAGTGCAGTGGGTACGGTCTCTAGAAAACAAAATTAGGAACTGTATTGTTAATGACAATGTTTGCACTGTAAGAAATAAATTCTTCAGTATTGTCACAGAAATTTCAGTTTCCTGTAACTAGGCCAAAGGTGAAAGAAAGAGGGAAGGGACATTTACTCTTGACTCCAAATACAGTGAATTCTGGATTGTACTTCATTGGAAATGGTGAGTCCCGAGTAGAATGCAAAGAAGGGCTTATCTCCAACTTAGCAAACTTTCCTCTCAGTCACAATTTCTATTTCCCTGAGGAATGTGTCTTGACTCTCAGATATGATTCATCCTTTAGGGACAAAGTAGAAACCTTTTCTTCCCTCAAGGATCACGACCAAAGCAAATCTTGGCATTCCCAAAGAAAGGGTGTTTAATCTCCTGCTTGTCTCAAGTAGGTGCTTGTTCCCAGCCAGTAATGGAATTTAAATTCTTCATGCCCGGGCTGCTGAAAGTCTGCTTGTTGAAAAGTTGGCAACATTGAAAACGCTGAAAAATAATGTCTAACTGGCATGTGTTTATGGAAATTCGAATAATGCAAGAAGTTTCATGATGGCGGTTGAGTGCCAGGCTTCCAGATTGTCTCGGTGGATTGGGTGCCCTGACGGTCTCCACCCTAGGGGAAGGAAGAGAGAGCGCTTAGATTGAGCTGGAAGGGGAAAGGAGCCGTTTCACAAAGCAACTGATGTTTGATTCCTTTGAAACTTAGTATAAAAAGAGAGCCCCAAATAGAACACCGAGTTGCCCCGAGGAAGGCAAGGCTCAGCTTCCCAGGCCAGCAGAAGCTGGAGCTCAGGGGGTGCCTCCCCGTCCGTGGCCTTGGGAGGACTTGCTCACGTGGCTAATCGGTCTGAGAAAGTGAAGGTTTCGAGTTGAGTGCTATGTAATTTCTTAATCTGGTGTTTGCTTATTTAATCCTCCAGTTGACACATCTTATTTGCTTTGTCATGGTTCTAATTCTGTGAGTGTTTGTGCAGAGAAACAGATCTCTGTTTTTATTTTGTTTCTCTGCCTACACACACTCACGCAAACACGCATGCATGCGGAGGGACGTATTATGTATCCGGAGGATTAAGAAAAATTCTAACACGTTGCACTAAGAAATGTTAAAATCTGTAACTGGATATTGACTGACCTTTCTAAGAAAAATTCGACAGGAATTAACATGAACAGATGTTCTCTCCCAGCAGAGAGCATGAGACCGTTAGTCACTAGCCGAGAATGAAGCGCTACATGGGACTCCAAGCCAAGGTGTATTTATAGGTGTGATGATTGAAGGAGCTGTATGTCACGGTTGCTAGGGGACAACTTAGGTTACAACTGATCCCTTTTCTGTGAAAGCTTATCAGTATGGGATGTTGACATAGTTAACTTTCTGAAAACTATTGTTTGGTTTCTATTTCCAACTCCTATAAATAAAAATAAAAACAAACAGTGTGACATAAGGTATATTCTCTGAGGGTAGGGATAGTATGACAGACTCCTAAACCTCTTTGGAAATGAGTATTGTAATAGGACTTCCTGGAGATACGGAAAATCTGAAAAGTGATTAGAAATGTGCATGCGTGCATGTGTGTGTGTGTGTGTGTGTGTGTGTTTGAGAGGAAACAATATCTGAACATGTTTTCCAGTGAATTGAGGTTGCCTGACAAAAACAGAACGGGACTCCTTCTTCTCTATCCCTGTGAAAGTGGGACATTCGTTGATCTTTGCCTTCTGGCCCACTCGACTTGGCGGGGGCCCTGTCCTGTTCTCCGTGGGTGTCACAAATGCTCTCTCGTCCTGTGAGGGTCATGTCTGCAGAAGGTGCTCGAGGATTCGGGGATCCCCCATGGAGAAGTCAAACGTTAGGACCCAAGTTTTGCCAGAAGGAATTCCACACAAAATACTGACTACCAGTTCAGAATGCTTCTTGGAATAAATGAGACGTATTTACCGTAATTGCCTAACTTTGAAGGCAGTTTAACTCTCCGTTTGCAAGAAGAAAAAAATTGAAACTATTCCATACAAATGAAAGTTGGTCTCCAAATTTTCAGGGCTTTTTGTCTGTTATTTTGTATATGTTTATACTTCGAAATGAATACATGCTAACTATTGCTGATCTGTAATGGGACAGAAACATTCAGGTAAGTCAACAAAAATTATGCATGGTGTCACTAAATATCCACTGCTCACTCCTTCTGATACTTTCCTCCTTTAATATCCTTTGTCGCTTGCACTTATTCAGTATTTTATTGCCTCATAGATATCAAGCTCTGTCAGCTGCTGAAGACAGAGCTGTCTGTGCCCCTGAATTCCTTTATGGAATTTAAAGTCTAATGGGGAAGTCAGCATGACAGACAGAAATTAACGACAATTGATAATTGCTACAAAAGAAAATGAGAAGATGCCGGTGGCTGTCAGCAACAGCTCCTTCTCACCCTGCTTTCTCATGGGTAAACTGGAGGTGCTCCAGGCCTGCCTTGCAGGTGTGGTGCTCATGGGGGGCGGGGTGGGGCTCCAGTGGCGAGGACTCGGTGAGAAAATGCACAGAGTGCTTAACACTGAGTGTCCGCGCAGGAATGCTCCTCCAGCAGGAACTACGGTCATGACTGTCATTGCCGCATGCGGTGGGGTCACCGTGTGGAGCCTGCCTTAGAGACAGCCGGGGTCGTGGAGACAGAAGACAGGCTTCTGAACTCCTTGGTCCTCCGTTGCACCTGGGAACCAGAGCTGCTTTTTGGAATGTTTATTTCTGTTGCTTGGCGTTGAGGGATTCCATAATCCTTCCCTTGTTACCGCTCCACTGTGTTCTCCTGCTCATCTCTGAAGTGACCCCTGTGTTCCAATCCAGAGTCTTCTTCCTGTATCTCACCGCGCATGATGAGCGTTCGCAGTCCTACTTGGTATAGCCCTGTTCCATCGCGACCTTGAGCAAGGACCTCCATTTCCTCTTCTGTAAGACAGGAATGATATGTAGCACCTCACACATAGGGGGACCGTAAGGACTGAATAGGATCGTAAGCTTACAGCAGGTGGAACAGCACTTCGCCCCTGCTGTTAGCGAGGACTCTTATTTCATGTTCCGTATTACCCCCCTTCACTTGAATGACTACTCAGCTGCCTTGACGGGAATTATTCACCCTGTTTGCATCTCTCCATTTTACTGAACATTGTCACCTGAATAAAACTATGTCATACTTGGGCGCCTGGGTGGCTCAGTTGGTTGGGTGTCTGCCTTCAGCTTGGGTGATGATCCCAGCGTCCAGGGATCGAGTCCCGAGTTGGGCTCTCTGCTCAGCGGGGAGTCTGCATCTCCCTCTGCCCCTCCCCCTGCTCGTGATCGCTCTCACTCTCTCTCACAAAAATAAATAAAAAATCTTAAAAAAAACCTGTCATACTGAACTCTGTAATCTTATTCCATAACTCTTTTTAAATAGTTGTTTCTGCCTCATAATTTAAAATATACTTCTCCACTGCACCTACTGAAAAATATAGTACTTTATGTTGTGTTGGAAATGCCAGAAGCCAAACTGAAGTTGGCTTCCACAAAGGGATGTCCATGGATGGCATCTAAAGCTCCAGAAATATGCAAAAAGATTGGAGTTTGGATATATTTTAAAACTCTGGTTTTTTTTTTTTTTGGTTTAGAAAAATAACTTTCAGTTATAAAAAATACTTTTTGACTTAAGTTCCCGAGTATATGCTAAAAAGATCCGTTGTCCTGTAAAGCATTACAATAATGTAAAGGCAGTCTTGGCTTCTCCTTGCACATCCAGTCCCCAACTTTGTTTTAAGTTCTGTTTTTTCCGCAATAGCCCTAGATACAAGTACATGTCATTTTATAAAGGTGAGTTTCATGTACCACGAGTGTGTATGTGTCATTATTTTGGGGTCACGTGTAAACCTTCACATACTGGTGGAGGCATCGCTAAAAACCTGGAGCCAGGAAGGGTACCTGACAGCAAGTTCTCTGTACTCGGTGCGGGTTTATTGACATGAACGGAAGGGAAATGGTACAGAGAGAGGTTTTTTGTTTTTTGTTTTTTTTAAGATTTTTTTATTTATTTGAGACATAGAGATACAGAGAGAGAGAGAGCATGAGCAGGGGGAGAGGCAGAGGCAGAGGGAGAAGCAGGCTCCCCGCCGAGCAAGGAGCCCGATGCAGGTTTGATCCCAGGACCCCGGGATCATGACCTGAGCCAAAGGCAGATGCTTAACCATCTGAGCCACCCAGGCGCCCCTGGAGAGAGGTTTTTTGTGCTCTGCCAAGATTCATTTGTTCAGCCTGATATTTTCTAGTGCTCAAAGACTCTTTGGGCAAAGGAGATGAAGCAGGCAGCTAGCACATGCTCTTACTGAATTACAGTCTATTTTTAAAGAGCACGGGAGTGTCCCCATTTCTTGGTCTTACAGAACCCCCTAATGGAGGAGGCTGTGTGCTGCGTTCTGAAACTAAAGTGCCTTCAAATTTCATCTCTGTGGCCACTAAACTGTATAGACAAATTTGACTTTTAATATAAAATTTAGACATGATTTATTAATATGGCTTTTTTTTTTAAGGAAAAAGTTACACAATAATTTTAAAGCCAGCCGCGAAAGTAACATAAAATCATTCAGACCCCAGTTTGAACGTGTGAGTTCCTTGGTTCTTAACAAAACTCCCCACTCTATATTCCTACAAATGACACAGCGAGATTGCTTTAAATCAGATTGATCCTTTTGGAGCTTGCTTTTAAGACTTTGGCGATCAAAGCAGCATTTAGTCGAGGACTAATTATTCTCCTACTAAGGCAAGACCCTTCTGAGAATTCTGTCCAATGTCTGTGAATTCTGAGGTTTTCCAGTCTGGTTGGTGAGACCAGGCATCATTCTCAGCCCTGCGTGAGTGCAGGACTCCTCCCCGTCATCCCTTCTGCTGGCTTGTTCCTGGCCCCCAGGTCCCTCATGCACTTTTACCTTGGCCCTCGGCTGAAGACCCAGACCCCAGCACATGGCCAGTGGTCTCTCTGCAGGCCCAACTGCTCCCACACTCTGTCCTGCCATCTCCAGCCTCTTTGGTCTTCAGTTTGAACCCTGAGTTTTGTCTCCTCAGCTCAGGCAGTCCCTGGATGCGCTGGGTTGCCCTTCCCTACTCTGTGGCCTGGAAACTCAAGGCCACTGGACGATCATAGGACTCACCACCTTTCAGAGATCAACATCCTTCCTTCGGGCCCAGGATCTTGAAAATCATTGTTTCCTATATTTTGTCTTCCTTCCTTTCCTTTTTTATTTATTTTTGTGAGAGAGAGTGAGAGCAAGCACGAGCAGGGGGAGGGGCAGAGGGAGATGCACACTCCCCGCTGAGCGGAGAGCCCCTCGGGACTCGATCCCTGGACACTGGGATCATCACCCAAGCTGAAGGCAGACACCATTCCTTCCATTCCTGCCATTCCTCTCTCCCTCCCTCCCTTCCTTCCTTCCTTCCTTCCATTGTTGTTGTTTTCAATGGGAGGGCAGATTGGATCCCCCATATATCATCTTGCCTAAAGCCAATTCTCCTCTTGTCTCTGTTTTGAACCAGGAATTCTATGTAACTTTCTCATGGGGTGTTTCTTGCAGTGACTCTGGGTAAAAAAAAATACCTGCCTCAGAATCACTTGGGACGGTCATTAAAAATGCAGGTTTCTGAGCTTTACCCCAGACCTGTTCCATCAGAATCTCTGGAGTGAGGTCCAGAAGGCTGCTGTTTAGGGCGCCTGGGTGACTCAGTTGGTTGGGCGACTGCCTTCGGCTCAGGTCATGATCCCGGAGTTCCGGGATCAAGTCCCGCATCAGGCTCCCTGCTCAGTGAGGAGCCTGCTTCTCCCTCTGACCCTCCCCCCTCTCATGTACTCTCTCTCTCTCTCTCTCATTCTTGCTCTCTCAAATAAATAAATAAATCTTAAAAATTAAATTAAATTAAAAAAAAAAAAAGAAGAAGGCTGCTGTTTAAACAGTGCCCGGGGTGGGGGGGTGTCACACACACTCAATTTGGGAACAGCCTAAAGGGCTTCATTTGGCCACATCACCTAATGTGTATACTTAATTGTATTCTAATAGGGATATGGAGGCAGAAGAAGGGATGTTGGTTTCCAATTCCACTAGGAAGCCTCAGCTCCCTTCTGTGATGAAGTGAGGCTGCTTGTCTAAGGAGCCATCCTCCTCATTTTTATTCCCCTTGGACTGTCACAGGCAGGTGAAACCATAAATTCCTCAGCTGCTGAAAAAGCACTTCATTGAGCTCAGGGTTCTTTGGTAAATAATTGCTTACCTTGACCATGCAGAGTGTCCTTTGCTAAAAATCTGTCCCTTAGTTTTTGTTGAGAAGATGATGGTAACAAAATGGAATCTGCCAAGGCCTTTAGTTTCGAGAGCTTTTTTGGAAAGCGCTGCATGTCTGCAGATCCTTGGGCAAAGCCCATTTGAAAGCCACAAGGGGGCAGGGAGTTGTGAACTTGAACTGGATTCACCAAGAGTGTGGGAAGTTGGGGATAACAGTCATGAGGGAGGGACTTTTAACTGGTCCTTATCTTGTGGCTGGAGTGTGCAGAGGTTGAGTCCTTAATGAGGGCATGCGTGACAGAGAAAGCTGGAACGGGGGAGGGGGTGAGGGGGAAGGACCGAAGATCCTTACTGGAAAATGCAGTTTTCTCTCTGAAACTAAAGAAGAAAGAGATAAACCCTGGAATATTATACTGAAGCCATTGGTAATTTTCTCCCTTGGATGAGCTTCAATCACAGAAGACTTAGACTCTTTGGTTAAGAACTCAGTGAAGCTTCAAACTGTTTTTAAGCCTCCTTTTATGTTAGTTGGGCCTTACATTGCCTGTTGATCAGGGCCAAGGATGGTGGGAAGATAGCCACACACCATGTAAAAGATCTGTCTCCCCAGCATCATCCAATATTCACAGGAGATCCTTTCTCTGGTTATGTGTTCTTCAGACAAGGCTCTCCAGGAAAACCTAGAGTTTCATGACAGAGCAACTGTGTGTGTATGTGTACGTCATCTGTATTAAAACATCAACCAGACACCAAGCATGAATCTTAGTTTCCGCTGAGTGTTTAGATTCTGCCCACGAAGCACTCTCTTGTTCTTGGAAAGGGTGGGTACTAACTGATGCCATGTTGGTATTGGTCAGTCACACCTCAATCCTCCTGACTCTGGAAAGGAGTGAGAAGGAACATGGAATGTTCTTCCTTATCGTAAATTATATGTAGACTCTTCAAAAGAGGTCATTGAATTTATCCATTCTTTGAAGAGGGCACATGTTTTAAACAAAGAGAACGGCTGGAAACCAGGACTCTTGGCCTCAGGTCTTGGCTGTGCCCTGAACTAGCTCAAAAAACTTGGGTTTCACTTTCCTCACGTACAACTTCTGAAAAGTTGACATCAAATGTCCTATTTCATTCTGAATTATACAACTATATTAGATGTTATTCAATTATATGTTATACACCTATGTTACCTGAATTGAAATGTGATGACATGATATACATTAATGGTAGACTGTATACAATGGAAGACTGTAGAAATGTATGTCCCGGTGGGACTCAGAATTACTTGCTGGGCAGTTTAAAACTATTATGAAACTCCCAGAGAGTGACTCTTCTGAATCCATGTTTCATGTATTTTTTAAAGATGTATTTATTTATTTGAGAGAGAGAGCATGCATGCACACATGTGCGAGAGCATGAGCAGGGGGGCAGAGAGAGAGAGGGAGTCTCAAGTGGACTCACGCTGAGTGCAGGGTTTGTCGCAGGGCTTGAACTCAGGACCCTGAGATCATGACCTGAGCTGAAACCAAGAGTCCAATGCTTAACTGACTAAGCCACCCAGGTGCCCCAGATCCATGTTTCATTTGAAGTGTAGAGTGGGATCTCTTCTTTGCTTTTGATTTGAATTTTTTTTTAGCTGTACATATTTCCTTTAAATTTTATTCAGCACAATCTATACATTTTTTTCTCATTTACTATGTTTTTAAACATTTACTATTCTTTCCAAAACCCATCTGGTTAGATAATATTTTCATGTTTTACACAATGGAGTCCTCATTTCTGTTTGTGACTGTAACAATAATTCAAATATCAATTAGATTTATTTAAGGTTATTGTGTTAATATAAGTAACCATGGAATTTATTGTCCTACGATACTGTCACATAAGGGCCTTTTCCAAAGGGGAGGAATTTAATATAAATAAGAGTGTCCTTGTAGGCCATGGAAAATATTCACCCATTGAATATTCTCGTTTCTCCTTCCCACCAAGCGGTGGTGTCTATAGACACAGGGACAGTGCTACAGGCATTCAGTTTGTGCTGGTTGGAAATAACACTAGGAAACACACTGAGTATAATGTGAGACACAAAGGGGGAACTGGGTAACTTTTTATTGCATAAATGAATAAGGATGGATGGATGCTGAGGTTTCTTCATATCCACTTGAATCCCACTATGAAAATAGGTAAGATCCTTAAATGTGAAACGAGATTTTTAGTTAATTCATTGTGATATGTATTAAGCACCTTAAACTGTATGAAGACTTCACCATGACATTATCTCTGTAGAGATAAGTTAGGTAATTTTAGATAATTTAGTATTAGAGTAGGCTCCTTTCTGATTTTAGGGTATTTACTTACTAGAATAGTAAATATGTATACAAATGTTGTGTCACTTCTGAGATAGGAATCCTAAAGGTAGTATTAGAACAAGGTTTCAGCATCTATAAGGTACAGCTTACTCAGAAACTATGTTTCATGGCTCTAGCTAGCAGAAATACTGTTTGCTTCACAAATAAATAAACTGAGGCAAAAACTTAAGTAACATTTATATATAGAATGTGAAGTGAGATATACTCATGTAAAACTGTTACTAAATAAAAAGCATGATTATATGTTTAAGTATCAAGAAATTTTTTTAATTTAATTTTTTTAAAAAGATTTAATTTATTCGAGAGAGAGAGAGAGCATGAGCAGGGGGAGGGGCAGAAGAAGAGGGAGAAGCAGGTTCCCCACTGAGCAGGGAGTCCCACACAGGCCTCGATCCCAGGACCCCAGGATCATGACCTGAGCCGAAGGCAGATGCTTAACTGACTGAGCCACCCAGGCGCCCCTCAGTAAATTTTTAAATAAAGGCCGTGTGTGTGTGTGTGTGTGTGTAGCTTTAAGAACACTAATAAGTCAATTTGCGTGTATCCATCATCTAAGTTAAGAAATAAAACATGACCAGTACTCAAGAAGCCTCGCTGTAACATGCCTTGCTGGCCGTACTCCCTACATACCCCCACACCATCCCTGCCTTAGGTAACCCTTTTCCTGAATCTTGGGTGTTTTCTTTTGTTTTGTTTTTAAATCATTTCTTTGCTTAAATAATCTGTTGGCTTAGCATGACTTTGAGCTTTATATAAATGAAATCATAGTGTATGTATTCTGTGATTTTTTTTCTCAGTATTCTGATTCTGAGGTTTACATACAAACATGGAGTCCATTCATTTCCATTGCTATTTCATCTTTCATTGCCTGAACACAACTCACTTTATCTGTTCATTATCCTGATGAAAATACTCTTAAATTTGTTTCAAAATATGAAATGTTCATTCATTCCATTTGAATCATTAAAAGAATGATAAACCATTCCATAGTACATTTTTCATTGATTTTTGCTAGAATTGTATTTGCCAGACAGTTCAACCAAATCCTTAAATACTACTCAATATGCACAGAGAGCAGGAATTAAAATCTGTATTGCTGTCAACTGTATGGTCCCAGTAAATGGAACAGTGGCCTAGCCTATCCTAGCCAGTTTGCAATAAGTTATTCTCAGAAAGGAGGCCACAGGGCACCTGGGTGGCTCAGTCGGTGAAGCATCTGCCTTCGGCTCAGGACATGGTCCTGGGATCCTGGGATGGAGCCCCATGTGGGGCTCCCTGCTCAGTGGGGAGTCTGCTTCTCCCTCTCCCCATCTCTCCCCCCCCCAACTTGTGCGCTCTTTCTCTCTCTCTTTCAAATAAATAAATAAAACCTTTAAAGAAAAAAGGAGATCACAGTTTAATAATCTTACTATTTCCTTTGCCACTTGTAGTTTTTGCCCTCCTGTACAGAATATTTTCCCATTAAGCAGACCTATTGGCAAGATTTTGTTACAGAAAGTGGCTTCCTAGCCATGCACTTAGTGTTTCCTTTAATAGGTCTGGAATCGTTCATAAGGTATGCAAAGCTAGTGCTCAATTTGGTCACCAATGGAAACAGGCTTGCTCCGTGATTCAAGAGAGGGGTAGAGTTAATGGATACATAAACTACTCCCCAACTGCTAAACGTCGCCAAAAGTTCATTTCTTATGATAGTCAGGAAATCATTTGGCAAGTGTCTACCTCATGGAAAGCATAAACCTGGAGAACTGGTAACTCAGTGACTCTCTGGTAGAGCATTATTTGACTCAGAATAAAGGGAAAGGAAAGTGAAATCGCTTTTTTTTTTCTTTTTTAATGCTATTGCATTCATTTAAATATAACTTAAAATTATATTAAAAAAGGAAATATTATCTAATCTACAAATTGTCTTAGTGTTCAACATATATTAAAAAGAAATAGGGGTTGGGGCGCCTGGGTGGCTCAGTTGGTTAAGCGACTGCCTTCGGCTCAGGTCATGATCTCAGGGTCATGGGATCTAGCCCCGTGTCAAGCCCCATGACGGGCTCCAGGCTTATGGAGTCTGCTTGGGATTCTCTCTCTCCCTCTCTGTTTGCCCTTCCCTACACCCCCCACCACATGCTCCCTCAAATCAATTAAAATTTGATTAAATTTCCTTTTTAAATATTATTTTAAGTTATATTTAAATCCTTAAAAAAAATAGAATCCACATATACACAGTCTCTGGGGAGCTGAGCACCAAAGGGCCAAAGTAGCTTTGATTTGTGTTAGGACTACTGGATTTGAATCCAGAGATCATCTTACTCTGATTCCCTTGCAGTTGTAGCTCCGATGATAGTTCACTAATAATCTTTGTCTTCTACTAGAAACATCCATTTATTGCCATATCCTTAGCTCTATGGCAGTGCCTTCCACGTGGTAGGCACTAAAAATTATCTATTAAATGAAAGAATTTGGGGGCCCTTGATAGAGCTTGTTTGAACTGGTATATTGCTGTGATGAGTTAGTATTGCAAGAGTGGGATTTGAACTCGATGTCATTGTGATTTTAGGGGAATGCCCTGTGTTTGCATGTCTTCTTCCTGGAGAGATGGTTAGTGGTTTTCGCTTATTGAGGTTCCTGTGGGAAAATGAGGTCAGGGACACAGGGCACATGCATAACAAATGCATCACATTCAACACGTGGAGGAAGGTATAGTAGAAAAATACAAGGTATTTTGAGACCCTGTTGAGTTTAACAGTTTCTATTGAGTTGACGGACTATAATATATATTGAGAAGGCATTGTCATTGACGATGATGACGATGATTAGAAGATCAATGCCAAGGTTTCTCTAAAAACACTGTGGCTTCCCTATCCTTAAGGTTTTAAACGTTTCTAAAAAGTCCCTCCAGACCCGGTATGATTAGGTCCTGTCCCACCTTCCAAGCTTCCTGCAGCATTACTCCTCTGGCTGACTTTGCCTCTGCTGGAGCCACACGTGGGGCTCTGTAGAATAGTGCTGGTAGCTCCTTCTGGCTCCAGGCCCTCTGCCTATGTTGTACACTGTTCTATTTGGAACTCTTCCAAGCCCTCGTGATAGACTGCTAATCCAGATTTTGGCATAAAAGTAACTTCTTCAGAGACGTCTCAAAGGCCCCACCCTATACTTCACCCTCTTTCTTTAATTGTAATGGGATAGTTGTGCAGCAAATTGCTTAGCCTGTATCTCTTCTCTTGGCACGAGCTTCATTAGGCAGGTATCGGGCTTGTTCACCTCTGAATTCACAGGGCTTCTCCAGAGAGTGTGGCCAAGAGCAGGTGCTCAATAAATATTTGCTAAAGCAGTGAATGTTGAAGGAATCATCAAAAGTGCAGCTAAAATTTTTTGTTTTCTTTTTCTCTCTTTAGCTGGGAAGTTATCAATTCCAAACCAGATGAAAGATCCAGGTTCAGCCACTGTATTGCAGAATCATGGATGAATTTCAGCATATTTCTTCAAGAAATGTCTCTTTTTAAACAGCAGAGCCCTGGCAAGGCAAGTTTTCCAGCATAGGAGAATTACCGTGCGTGCTTTAGAACGTGCAATAAATTGGAAACAAATGAATTAACCTATTTTATCAGCTTATAAGGGTTCTCCAGTCCTGGATATAATATACTAGGAGCAAATGCCATAAAAGCTGGTATTAGTGAGGTTCAGAAATGTGAGGGTGTTAGCACTAGAAGATCCTCAAACTTATATTTCAAGATTGGATGGGTTCTCTATTTTATACATGTTTATCTAACTCATTAACAAAAATGGTGACTGGTCTTGCTATCAGCCAGACCAAGGAGAAAAAAAATACCTTATGAAGAATCTCAGTTTAAAAACAGACACATACATGCAGAGAACAGACTGGTGGTTTCCAGAGAGAAGAGTGGCAGGGCAGTGGGCAAAACAGGGGAAAGGGATTAAGAAGTACAAACTTCCAGTTATGAAAGTCACCACTATGTTGTACACCGGAAACTAATATAACATTATAGGTCAACTACACGTCAATTTAAAAAATAAGTAAGTCACAGGGATGTAAAGTACAGCATAAGGAATGTCGTCAATAATATCATGTTAAGTATGTAGGTGATAGATAGTAACTAGACTTGTCATTATCCGTAATGTATGTAAATGTTGACTCGCTGTGTTGTACACCGAAAACTCATAACCTTGTATGTCAATTACAATTCAATAAAAAAAGAATTTGTTTCTATTACTTAGGCTGGTTCCGAAGTCAAAGGGAGATGAAATGAACATACAGTCCTTTGAGGGTGCTTTTGGAGATAATAGAGTCGGTCTAAAAAGTAGAGATTCCTATATCATCTATCTAGTAAAGAAAACCTTTGGCAAAGACACTCATAGTCTCTATATAAATGGAATGTGTATTTTTCCAATTAAGATGAAAACCCCTGAGGAGAAGGGTCGCAAGTGGTCTGAAAGGGATTGCACAGTGCACAGCCTTGGAGTACTTGGATGTGTAGAGGTGGCTTCAGCTGTGATTGTGAGAATGTGGGTTCAAGGGTGGAGCCATCACCAGTGTTGTGTTCAAGTTCCTTGAACCTCCACCTGTAGTTGGAAGGGCCTAGGAATGTCGATACTGAAAATCCCTCTGGCTGCACCATGTACAGGCCATCGCTTAACTCCAGTAGTATTGATAATAGAACTGTGCTTGGACACATTTTGAGCATATTAAAGTGGCAACGTTGTATATGTGTGGATTTTTTTTTTAATCCCCGAAGGTAATTCTTAGCATAGATACCCATATGGTGGAGAGGGAGAGTTGCATTTTTGATGCCTATTTTACTGAAATGATTAAACACATTTTTAGAAGATTCTGAACTTAAAACTTCTGCATTGGACTGCATTAATGTAGTCCAAGTCAACTGGCTTAAGATGATGTTACAGATTTAGTGGATAATATGAAATCTCTTTGTGAAACTGAATTCCGGACACGGTAATGCTTTCCTACACTTACTCTTTCAACGCTTATGGTCTTTCCTCTTCCATTTTGCTATTCGAATTGCATATTCTTTAAGGGCCTCTGCTGTTTCAGAAACAGCTCTTAAGTTTGTTCTGTAAGTTCATCTGTTCTCCTTTTGACTAGTTAACTTATTAACCCTGTGCCAAAGAATGGAAAATCAAAGTTCATCTGACAGTGTTAATCAGTTACTGATCAGAGTTATGTATTCTTTCCTCATGTCTTTTTGAAATTCCCTTAATGAATTTTCTTTGCTTGCCAATTTAATACATAATTTAAAGATAAATCAAAAGAAGAAAAATAGTTTATTTTTAAGACTAGGATGTGGAAAACAAGTGAAGGCTTTATGGGAGATTTTTTTGTCATGATGTTTAAATTTCTTGAAACCACCAAGATTTTTTTGGTCATAACTGACAGAAGGAAAATAAGCACATTTCACTGTAGGAATTTCATTTCATTCCCATTTGGTTCCTAAGTGACCTAGAAGTGAGGTCAATTTGAGGGATGGATATGGTTAGGAAGGAGGATGGTAATGGCCAATGGATTCATCCCAGCAGTTTATCAGCTGTGCAAATTGCCATTCTATTTATATAAATGCCTCTAATTTCTGCTTTGCTGTGTTTATGAATTTTGATGTGTTTATAGAAGTAGTTTGAACTTGCAGGTTTATTGACCAGGCTGCATTATTTTCAGTGACTGACACTGAGGAAAAGAAGTTTCTGGGGACATACTAGTCTTCAGTTCTCTTGCATCTGACAGTAATATAGCCACAGGCATGATTAATGGGAGATGTTCTCCGTGCCAGAAATTAGCTTCTGGAACCTCACAATGATTATTACTAAGTGTTAGAGTGGACTAAGGCTGGCTGAACACGGCAGTCATCAGGCAGACCCAAATACAAAAGAACACTGAAAAACATTTGCCATAACGTGATAGATCACATATAGATAAATAATTGTCTGTGTATCCTGTGCCTGAAAATGTCTTGGAGTTATATATAATGTCACATCTTGTTTCTGTTATCTCTAGTTTTGTCTCCTGGTCTGCAGTGTGTGCACATTTTTTACAGTCTTGGGAAGTTACATTCCTGGAGTTATACTCAGCTATCTACTGTGTAAGTATGGTAGAACATTTGGCTAATTTATGTGATGCATATGGTATCATTTAATGGTCAACATGGCCTTCCATAGTTTGGAAGAGGAGGGATGGGTCCTTAACTATACAGCATATTGGTTATCCTTTAATTTCCTGCTGTACAAAGTTTCTCCTTTTCCTAGAGACATGTTTATATTTTAAAGTTGGAGGAACGGCTGCCAAAAGGCAGGGTTGGTTATAAGTGATTTGATTTGATTTTAAATTATGTCAGTAAAACCATAAGTAAGCTATATTTCCCATCCCCCACAAACACACTAATCCCTTTGCCCTTGTGTATGTTCTGTGGCTCAAAAAATAATTAAAACCACAATGTCATACCATTACACCCCCACCAGAATGAATAAAATTTAAAATACTGACCATAGCGGGCGCCTGGGTGGCTCAGTTGGTTAAGCGACTGCCTTCGGCTCAGGTCATGATCCCAGGGTCCTGGGATCGAGTCCCACATCGGGCTCCCTGCTCTGCGGGGAGCCTGCTTCTCCCTCTCCCACTCCCCCTGCTTGTGTTCCCTCTCTCGCTGTGTCTCTCTCTGTCAAATAAATAAATAAAATCTTTAAAAAAAAAA
>NC_138375.1:12106371-12135983 GCF_054177405.1 Leptonychotes weddellii | reverse complement strand
TGTCCATCCATAGACATACCGGTAAACAAACTGGGGTATATCCATACAATCACTACTCAGCATGAAAAAAATTGATGTACGCAACAGTCTGGATAAATCTCCAAATAATTAGATTGAATGGGAAAAGCCATGTAAAAAAGAACATACACTGTGTGATTCCATTTATACATCATTCAAATTCATCTTTAGCTAATAGCAAAGCACACAAATGGTTGCCTAAGGATGAGGTGGGTAGGGGCAGGGAAAGGCAAGAGAGAAGGATTAATAGGAAGATGGGAAAAATCTAGGGGGTGATGGATATGTTCACTATCTTCATTGTGGTGATGGTTTCTTAGTTGTATGCATATGTCAGAACTTATCAAATTGTATACTTTAAATATGTGCAATTTATTATATGTCAAATATAACTCCAAAATGCTGTAAAAAAAAAAAAAAGTATAGATTGCCATCTTCTCCTGAAAAATATGGTCTGGTGCTGCCACCTTGAGATGGGACAGGCACTCTCCACTGAACTAACCCTGGTTATTTCCCCATTTTTCTTACACCAGCTTTTAAAATGTACATATGCTTCCTTGGCTTCTAATGATATTTGAGGTTGCAACTCCTATTTAAAAGGTAAATGGGCACATTTTCTAACAAAAAGAAGTAAACACTAGGGAATACAATACATTCTCTAGGTCAGGCTTCATTTCTTTTTGTATTCCTAACGCGTAACATCCATGGCAGATGATCAAAGCGCAAATCCATTCTCTCAGATGGAACTCATATAGAGTATCAGCCCTTGATTGCCTTGTTTAGGAACTAAAGGAGAAGAGAGCCAGGGGATAGTCTGATATAGGCCAGGCATTATTCAGATGGTTTGCATTCACTTCATTTATTCTTCACAAAACCCCAAGAGATAATATTATTATCCCAATATTACTGATGAGAGGCTAATAGATAATAACTTTCCTATAGCGAAATGGCTTATTCAACAAATAAGAGTGCAGATTTTAATCCAGGACTGTTGTCAAGAAAGCATGTAATCTTTGTGTTAGTGTTGAGGGTGAAAGAATAAAAGGGAGAAAGTTGATTTAATAGCAAGTCTTTGAAAACAGTGACTGTAAGCATAGTGTGTGCATGCATGCGTGTGTGTGTGTGTGTGTGCATGTGTTGTATAGGGGAAAATGTTTTCATTACAGGAGGAAGAATAGAAATTATGAACTTATTTCACAGAGGCACTTCTCTAAGAAAAAAACTTGTATTTGTCTTACTGACTGAACTGTTTTTGTGAGATACTCAGAGGTAGCCTTTTGAAAGGAAGGTCATCTTACTGACGCACTCTTCCTTTTTGTTTCAGTGCTGTGTGCGTTTTTGTGTCCCCTGTTTAAGTGTAATGATATTGGACAAAAAATATACAGCAAAATCAAGTCACTTCTGCTGAAGCTAGATTTTGGAATTGGAGAATATATTAATCAGAAGAGACGTAAGAGATCTGGTAGGTAAAGTTTGAGTTTTAGATTCCATGCATGGAATGGGATGTCAGCTGGCTGTTTATTATGAAATCACTTTGAATATGTCTCAAAGTGCTTTTAGCCTTTTTTTACACATCGAAGCTAATCCCCCCAAAGTAATGTAGCCTTTGCCTATTTATTTAGGCTTTTATGCTTTTCTCAAACACATAAGAAATTCACTTTTTAATCCAAATTGTCAGGGGAAGGAGAAAAGAATTTAATAATTCTATATTTGCTATTTATGATTTCCTTTGTTTCATTTGTCTTATTTTGGGGTGCACAATTGCAAATAAAAAACCACGCTAGGGCTAAGAGCGAGCGTGGGAGCCGCATAAGAGGGGATGGAGAGAACAAGGGGAGGCAAAGAAAACAGAGGAAAACCCAAAGTGATCGTTTTTTCACTGTTTAACTTGGCCTATCACCTTATAGGTTCTCAAACTATAGCAAGCATCAGAATCGCCTGGAGGGATTATTAAAGCATAGAGTCCTGGGCCCCACCCCAGAGTTTCTGATTTAGTTGGTGTAGGGTAAGGCCTGAGAATTTACATTTCTAAAAAGTTCCCATTAGCGGTGCTGCTGCTGGGCCAGTCCCTACTAGAATCACTGATATGGACCATACCCTTGGAACTCAAACATTTGCAGATATGTGAAGCTTGTTGAGTGCACACATTTAATTAAATGGAAGCACTGGAGACTACGAGGAATGTGGGGTCAGGATATCACTGTAGAATGGATAAAGTACACTATGTCTAAGCTGACCAGGACACTGAAAGCCTCTAAATTTTTTCTCAACAGAAGCAGATAAAGAAAAAAGTCACAAAGATGACAGTGAATTAGACCTTTCAGCTCTTTGTCCTAAGGTATTTTTTGTTTGGTTTTCCATTTGTTGCTGTGTGATTTGACTGTAAATTTACTTACATGCCCTGAAGCTGAATGATTTGCCGAATGGACTCATCTCTAAGATGATTGAACAGTTTCAAAAGGAGAATTACTCACCTGGTTTTTATTATTCTGATAGTTTGGGGGTTCGTATGGAGTTTTCAAGAAGATTTCTGCCAGAAGTTTCCAATGTGCCCCTGCTCTCTATGTTAACAGATTAGCCTCACGGTTGCGGCCAAAGAGTTGTCTGTGTCTGACACGGACGTGTCCGAGGTCTCCTGGACTGACAATGGGACCTTCAACCTGTCAGAAGGATACACTCCACAGACAGACACTTCTGATGGTATGCTCACATTTCTACATATTCTTCTTTTTAATATTATGAGTATCTGCAAAAATATTTACCTCTGTCAACTGCTGAATCGATACACAAAATATGGCGTATCTATACAGCGGAATACCACTTGGCTATAAAAACAAAGTGCTGATACATGCCATGACTTGGATGAACCTTGAGAACATTATGCTGAGTGAAAGAAATCAAACACACAAGTCCATCTATTGTATCAGTCCATTTATATGAAACGCCCAGAAGAGGCAAATCCATTTGGACAGAAAGTAGGTTAGTGGCTGCTAGGGGCTGAGGGAAGAGGAATGGTGGTGAGTGATTGGTAATTAGTATGAGTTTTTTGTAATGATGAAATTAGGTATTGGTGGTTGTTGTAAAGCTTTGTGAGTATATTAAAAAACCACCGAGTGTACACTTTAAAAGGGCAAATTTTATGGTATATGAATCGTATCTCAAAAGCTATTACTTTTTTAAAAGTATGAGAAAAAGATCTAAGACAGTCAAGATACAAATCTGCCTTTATTTTGAAAACAAATAATTGACAGTGAAAACAATTTCTGAAATGTCTGGTGGCAAATATCTGTTACTTTTGGCAACAATGGAAGGAGTGGAAGAGAGACACTCATCCCATACATCCAGGGCTAGTCCTCATTAAAAAGGATTGAAGTGCAAAGGACCAGTTCCCCAAGTCTAAAGCTGACTCCACTCACGTTTTTCTTCAAAGTTAAAAAAAAAAATTTTTTTATAATTAGGATAAATATAATTTAAAATAGTCTTGTGCAGTAACTTAACATTTACTAGCCTCATTGGATTATTTCAAGTCATTTTAGCCATATACTGAAAATATGAGGTTATAATGGAAGATTATGAATTGCTTTATATGTGTTTTTACAAGCAAGAACACACTTTCTTTTCCTAGAGGAAGGAGGGAGGCTGTGCAATGTTTGAAAGACAGGCTTGGAGACTGGAACACCCAAGTGTAGTCTTGCTTTTGTCATTAGCTACCTGTGTGACCTTGAACGGGTGACATAATTTCTGTGGGCTTCAATTTCCTCACCTTTAAAGTGTATTAGAATATTCATGGGGCAACCTGGTGGCTCAGTTGGTAGAACATGTGACTCTTGATCATGGGGTTGTGAGATCAAGCCCCACATTGGACTTAAGAGTCTACTTTAAAAAAAAAAAACAAAAAACTCAAGCTGTACAAGCCCAACATTATCAAGATAAGGATAGCAAACCCTTTGTTCTTAAGCATTACACAACAAAAGCGGCAGCAATAATCCAACCCACAAAGAAGGCTTTAACTCTTTGGTTTTTTTTTAAGATTTATTTATTTATTTGAGAGAGCGAGAATGAGAGAGAGTACATGAGAGGGGGGAGGGTCAGAGGGAGAAGCAGGCTCCTCGCCGAGCAGGGAGCCCGATGCGGGACTCGATCCCGGGACTCCAGGATCATGACCTGAGCCGAAGGCAGTTGCTTAACCAACTGAGCCACCCAGGCGCCCTTTAACTCTTTGTTGTAAAGAGTTAACTGTTGTACTGAAAAATTTTCTATGGAAAGTGAAAAACAATAAAATCACTGTCTGCCTACTAACCTGACATTGCTTTCAAATGTCCCAAATCCTAAAGTGTTCCTGTATGTATTCTGGACACAAGTTTGGTAAATAGGGCATGGTCATTTTCAGCGATACTTATGGAAAGCCAAATGTCTCCATAAGCTCTTAAGTTGAATATGGGATAGAAGGAGCAATACTTTCTTTTAATTCATTGCTTTAAACAAACATAGGTTACAGATGCTGAGATACACATCTCTATGGATGAATAATGCTGAGGCAGGATAATACCCACCATTTGTTATACCAGAATCCGTGAAAACCTCCAACTGAAATATTTTTTTTAACTTGTGATCATGCATATCCACATTGGCTTAAAGTTAATACCCTCCCTGGGGCAGGATGAAACTTTTGTTTATGATGAACATTTAAACTTCAGTACACATATACAATGGAATATTACTCAGCCATAAAAAGAATGAAATCTTGCCATTTGCAACGATGTGGATGGAGCTAGAGAGTATTACGCCAAGCAAAATAAGTCAGAGAAAGAGAAATACCATATGATTTCATTCGTATGTGGAATTTACGAAACAAGACAAATAAGCAAAGGGAAAAAAAGAGAGAGGCAAAGCAAAAAACAGACTCTTTAAAAGAGCGAATAGCCTATGGTTACCAGAGGGGAGGTGGGTGGGGGATGGGCAGAATGGGTGATGGGGATTAAGGAGGGCACTTGTGATCAGCACCAGGTGTTGTATGGAAGTGTTGAATCACTATACTGTATACCTGAAATTAATACACTGTATGTTAACTTGCTGGAATTTAAATAAAAACCTAAAAAAAAAAAGTTAAGTCAAACCTCAGGCTAACGTTAGGTTCAATATTAAGCCATTACATATACTGTTTGGTACTTAAGAGGAAAACTAAAGTCGCAGGGACATGCGGTATTTGTGTATTTGTAGAGTGATAGTGTCCCAGATTTGAAAGGGGTCCACTATGTGCTTAAGTTGATTTAAGCTGAACCAGGAGGCTAGGTGAATGTCAAGTTTGCCTGGAGGGTTCGGATTGAAGTCAGATTATCATTTAGACAGTTCTTTTCTTTCAAATTCATCGCGGTGCTCAAGCATGAACTTGTATTATACATTCCACAGATCTTGACCGACCGAGCGAAGAAGTTTTCTCTCGAGACCTTTCCGATTTTCCATCGGTAGAAAATGGCACGGGAACAAATGATGAAGATGAATTCAGCCTTGGCTTGCCCACTGAGCAAAGGAGAAAAAAAGAGCAGTTGGACAGCAGTCTCAGAGCGAGCGGAGAGAGGCAGTCAGCAGCTGGTCTCACCCTTCCTTTGAGCAGTGACCAAACCTTTCACTTGATGCGCAACCTGGCTGGGGACGCCATTGCGGCCGCAGTGACAGCAGCCATCAAAGAGCAGTTGGAGGGCGCGCAGCAAGCCCTTTCTCAGGCTGCCCCCAGCCCAGGCGACGACACAGACCCTGAGGAAGGTGATGACTTTGAACTACTTGACCAGTCAGAGCTTGATCAAATTGAGAGTGAATTGGGACTTTCACAAGACCAAGAAGCAGAAGCACAGCAAAATAAGAAGTCTTCGGGCTTCCTTTCAAATCTACTTGGAGGCCCTTAGTCTGGGAATCAACTTGTTCAACACAGCACAGATGAAACTACCAAAAAAATTCAAACAAGCAAAAAAAAAAAAAAAAAAGAAAAAAGGAAAAAAATTTTTGAACTGTGAGCTTTACTGATTACTTCAGATTTTTTTTTCTTATTTTCCCTTCTGCAGTGAATTAATTGGATATATATCAGCTGATACTGATATTTCCTATAGTTATTTTTATGTAATATGCATGGAAATGAACTTTATATACATATATATACATAACTGTGTTGTCAGAGATGAATATTAGAGGTTGTTTTTAAAGCAAAAACACCAAATTTGGGGATCCTCCTATAAGTATTCCTTATTTTTTTCTTTACAATTAATTTTTCAAGCATGCAAAAGCAGTTTATTGTAACTCACTGATATAGTAACAATTAGTTGTGAATACAAGGAGTATCAGCTCCTTTGTTACTGATACTTGGAAACAGTTAAAACATTTTGGTAGATTCTGATGTAAAAAAAAAAAAAACACCAAAAATTATCAAGGTATCTTTAGTTGAAGGACTTGGGAAGTATTATCAAAATTAATTTCCTAGGAAAAATTTTTAAAATAGATTTAACTACTCTGGATAGGCTGATACATTTCCATGTTACTTCTGCAGTTATAGACTTAGGCTTACCTGTAGTAAATGGCATGCTCCATGGACTGCCAGCTCTGGTCTTGGCAATGGGTGATATTAACCCATAGAAAGCAAGTAATTATATATCACATAGACAGTGGTTTTGACGTAAACAGAGACTGGGCTGTGTTTTGTTGTTCAACTGTCATATATTTGTAATAGAGATGTTGTAAAGTGCGGGTCTATTCTGCCTGCTCAGACCTAAGTTAAACCCTCATCTTTCATGTTATGTCATAGAAAACGTCTCTTAGGGTTTGGAAACTAGTCCCTGGTATGTTCTAGGAGTGATGCTGTCATCAGCAGTAGAAAAACAGTGACTGTTGTCGTGGTCTGTAGAGAGTCTCCAACGGGAGAAATTTGCTTGGCTTTAAGGTGTTTTTATTTGTTCCTGAAGTCTAAATATGTCATCTGTTTCTACTGGGAAGCCAGAATATATTTTTCCTTTATTTTAAACTTTTTAGATCACCTTCAAATAACCAAATTTGACTTAGGCTTTTAACAAAGGGTTTAGCAGAAATCAAGCCAATTTTGTTTTTGTGATACAAACTTTTAATAGTGTTGAGGGACCATGTCAGCCAACTACCAACAATCCCTTCAATCTTCAGGTACAGCTGGCATTTCTACAGATGTGTACAGACATCTGAGACCCTCAGAAAGGAAGGATAATCCAAGAATATAGGGAATCTGTGGTCCCTTCCCTTCATTTTATTCCTTTCCTTATATTTCTAAAAGACTATAGATAATCTGATGTTTTAACTTGGCATCTCTTATTTATTTTTTCTTTCTGAGGTATTAAAATATCTAGACTGGATTTTGCCAAATGTTAAAGGGAGAAAAGTTATCGAGGACTTTGAACACTTGCTTTTTGTGAGTTGACTATGCTTAATATGTCATTAGTGCCTCATGACTGTGTTTGATGTCCTTTATTGATACAAAGTGAGCCTGTGCCTTCATTTTCTTGCCCATTTTGGTACAAAAACCTGGTGTTAGATCTATGAACTGTGTGGGTTAGGGAGGAATATACCTGAATTCCATTCAATACAAGTTTCTGGATGTAAAGAAAAATACAGTCACATATTTATAAAATAGTTGTCACCAGGATTCTTTTTTTTTTTTTTTTTTATGTGTATGCTTCTGCTTTTAAAAAATGTTCTTGGCCATGAAGTCAAAAAGTTTACAGGTCATTTCAATTTTTTCATTGAGGGGAAAACAAGAAGTTGATCCAAGTAACTAAAGAATGTGTTAAAAGTCACTGGACAAGCTTACAAAAAGATAAACTCAAGAGTTGGTGGTAGGAACAATAAAGCAAGGATCAAATATTACCAACTATAAATTAAAAATGGTTTGGGGATGGCGAGGTTGTTAGGGTAGAAAAATGTGTTACTAGCAATATGGAGGAGACGTACCAGCTCTCTATGGATAGTAGCATTATAACCATACATGTACTTCAGTATTTACTCAAGAACATATGTCATTACAGATTTACGTAATGCAATAGCAGTACTCAATTCAGACAAACAGGGATGTTGAGGATGATTGTGTGTGTCTGTGTGTGTGTTGGTGGATATACTGTATATAATTCTATTTCTGGTTTTAAGATAGAGTAACAATAAACCCCAATGATTGATCCAGTACAGAGGGGGACTATATATCCCTTACCATGAGAATGTATGCATTCATTAAAGTGTGAAACATGGATTTTTTTTTTAATTGTAAACGAGGTATAGAAAATATTTTGCTCTCTTCCTATAGAAAATGCTGAGCAAAATGAGACAATGGGAATAGCATACATTGATCATGCATTTTGACCTGAAACAATAAAGCAGGGCTCAAGAAGTTCAAGCTTGCTTTGGAAGGTCAATCCAGGCTTAAAGCGGTGTTTATATTCTCATTCTGAATCATCATTGCTTTTCTTACCCTAAAAATCTTCAAAAGTGATTTTTAAAAAACTGCCCCCCCCCCATGTAGTAGAATACTAGGAAAACAAATATTTATAAGGCTTTGCAATTGGCAAACATCCTCAACATATTTAGGCATCTCTTATATTTGAAATAAGTGCAACTTTTTTTTCCTGTAAAAATAGCAAATTCCAGTATACTACTGATTTTAGGCAAGAAGCAAATTAAGCAAATTCTTACATTTAAGAAATAAGTGACTTAAACATTTTCCTTTTCTGTTTATAATTTAGGTTGATGTAGTTCTTTATACTGCTCCAGCTATATTAGTTACAAGATAGGAAATTATTCTGAAAACCCCTTACTAAACTACTGTTGTCCTAGGTCATTTGTATCATGATGAAGTTAGAAAGTCTCAGAACTATATTTTTGGGTATTATTCCTCCATTTCCACTGCAGCATTTAAGTTAGGATGGGATGTCATAAATATGAGTTCTAGTTCTGATGTTAATATTATGGCCTCCTAAGATACAATGTTAAAGTCACATAACATCCCCAGAATATCACTTCAATTTCCCCAAACATAAAATTAGGAAACTATTCTCTCACACAGGGATGTCTTTAGAGGGAATGGAAAAAAGTGTCTGAAGGTCTTTCAGGAGAAAAAAAGGCTATATATAACCAAGATAGTGATTTTTTTTCCCCTGCCTGTGTTTCAACTAAGCCATCTTTTCAAACATTAAAACAAAGCCAGTCAACAAGTACCTGCTTATAAGAAAACTCTAAAGTTCTTTCAGTGGGACTAGCACTATATTGGCCTCATAATCCAATAAATGCTGTGGAATAAAAAGATGAAAACGGTTGCAAAAAGGCCTATATTTTTAGTTAAAATGTTTTAAAATTGTTTATTGAAAATCATAATTCTTTACTTAACTTTTTTTATGAACACAGAATTCAAAGAAGTAAACCATTTAATAAATGTTAGTTATATATTCTTGGTCACGCCCCCAAAAGTTAATCCCAACCAAGCCTTTTAAGTTTTCCTTTCAAAAACCAAGTTGCTGGGGCGCTGGGTGGCTCAGTCATTAAGCGTCTGCCTTTGGCTCAGGTCATGATCCCAGGGTCCTGGGATGGAGCCCCGCATCGACCCCGCATCGGGCTCCCTGCTCGGTGGGAAGCCTGCTTCTCCCTCTCCCACTCTCCCTGCTTGTGTTCCCTCTCTCGCTGTGTCTCTCTCTGTCAAATAAATAAAAAAATCTTAAAAAAAGAAAAACAAAAACAAGTTGCTACTGCGATATAGGTATGTGAAAAGTAGTAAGCCTATCACAAGAGACTACTGTATATCAATACCAGTATCTCAACTGACTTGAAGATGAGCTTATTTCCTCTTATTTTAAACTTTGTAATAATCAAAAATCAACATCCCAACATCTTTTAGGATTGAAAAGGAACCACATCTTCACGGATACTGTCACTTTTATAGTGTGTAACATAACTTCAGTAGTTCGGCAATTAAGTGAACTATCTTAAGGGCTATGTCACAGTATCCAGAAAAAAATTCTAATTTTTAATATTTTCAAATCTAAATTTTTTACATGGGCAGTCTCAGTTTAAATTCTTCAGTAAAATGATTAATTTGGTAAGAAACATTTTTTATAGCATTGTCAGCAGAGATTAGACACATTAATTTAATACTCCGAATATACTGCAGAGAAGTTTAACACAAGGTCCCTTGGTCAGTCATCTTGCATTTACCAAGGAGCTATTGGCTATAGACCTGCTCCTTTCTAGTGTTTTTCCAATCCATTCCAGATACTGCTGCTGGACCTCAAGGACCACTCCTATTCCTTACGCCCATTTAAACTGAAACTCTTTGACTTCCTACTGTTTACCAAATGAAGAATGAACAACAAAGTGTAGAATTCAACCCTTTACCCAATACTTTAATCCTCCCTAGTCTTATTTTGTCTTTACCTGTATCTTATGCTTCAACACAAACTAGACTTCTGTTCTTCCTAAATATGTCCCTTAGTTTCCTCCCTCCCTAGTATTTCTTCTACCTTCCACCTCCCTCCTTCACTTGCAGATGAAGTCCACCATCTTCTCCCTCTTTCACCACCCATCTGAAATGTCAGCTCCTTAATGAAAACTTTTCGGATCTACTTGGATAAGATTTCTCTATTCTAAATACCCATTGCACCTTTATATTTTGTTGTACATGACCCAGTCTGTAATGTGTTCGTTGTGTATTTCTTACCATCCTTATCAAATTATAAGAAACTCCTTGAGGGTAGAGATGTCTTAATTTAAAACTAGTAGAGTGTTTTAAAGGATAGTGTGATGTGATTCATAATAAATATACACTTGGTCTTTGTCCATTCCTGGCACAGAGCTCACAAAAAAATCAAAGTGTTAAGAGGATAACAGTGTTTTGGGTTATGTTAATGAAGTGACTTTTGGAAAGCCCATAGATGACCTACGGATGAGAGCTGCTTGCCATGGGACCTAACGATGTGATTAGAGGGTTGCAATTTTCAGTCCCACCCCCTCACACCTCTGGGGAGGAGAAAGGAGCTGGAGGTTGAGTTCAATCACCAAAGATTTAATCAATCATGCCGATGTAATGAAACCGCCATAAAACCTCAAAAGAATGGGGTTCAGAGAACTTTTAGGTCAGTGAACCATAACAAATCCATGTGCCAGGTGGGTGGTGCACCCCAAACTCCATGGGAACAGAAGCTCCTGTGTTTGGGACCCTTCTGGACCTCACCCCATGTATCTCTTCATCTGGCTATTGATCTGTATCCTTTAATATCCTTTGTAATAAACCAGTAATCTAGTAAGTAAACTGGTTTCCTGAGTTTTGTGAGCTACTCTAGCAAATAAATCAAACCAGAGAGGGTTGTCCAGCTTATAGCCAGTTGGTCAGAAGCACAGGTAACAACCTGGACCTGCTATTGGCATCTGAAGTGGGGTCAGTCTTGTGGGACGGAGCCCTTAGCCTGTGGGATCTGACCCTGTCTCCAGGTAGATAGTGTCAGAGTTGAGCTGACTTGTAGGACTCCCAGCTGGTGTCTGAGAATTGCTTGGTGGTGTGGAAAAAACACACATATTGGAGATTGGTAGCATGGGGGACAGGAAGTGGGAGATACTGAAAGCCAGGCAAAGGACTTTAAACTGCATTCTCTGGGCAACTGACACCATTCTTGAACATAAACAGTGACCTATGAGGCAAAATGGCTTAGAAAAATTAGTCTGATGATCCGTATGTACTTAGTGCAGACCAAGAAGACAGAGGAAGGCTACCTAGAAGACTGCAGAAGAAGAGCAGTACATTGGGAAGTATGGAGAAAACAACGGCCCTGGGAAGAGGAAAAGTAAAGAGAGTTTTGAACTTTGAAGGGTTCAAAGATGCTGACATGGGAGGGTCATGAAAATGAATTGAAGGAGGCAAGGAGGAAATAGCACACGAAGAATGAATAGATGCTGGAAGACTCATAGAAGAATAAGAAAAAAGAAAACCAAAATTTCTTTATATAGCCATATTTGCTTTCCTTTTTAGAGAAGCTTGAACATATACATTGTTTTTGCTTATCCCCATTGATGACTAGTACTAGGTACATTTCTTAAAGTGGGTACCCTCTCCAGAGGGCTTACCTATTTTAAAAGATTTTGATCATCTCAAAAGCAAGTTGTCTGAAATAAAAATCACCCTCAGACAACTTTTGCGGTAAAAAAATTATTTTCAAATACTGAACAATCTATGTGCCAGCACTGTTCTAGCACTGGGGTATAGAGCAATGAAAGGAGTCTGGTTTGCCCAGGATGGTTGGGTTTCCCGGGATATGGGACTTCAAGGGTTAAAAACTGGGAAATCACTGACAAAACAACAAATGCTAGTGGTAGCCAATCTCCCATAATGTTCCTCAGACACCCCATTCATGCCCCTGTGTAGTCCCCTCCCACATTAAATAGGGCTGACATTCATAAGTAATAGCACATTGTAGAAATGACTGTGTATGACTTCCAAGGCTAGGTCATAAAAGACATAGTGGCTTTCACTTTGCTCTTTCTGGGGAAACCAGCTGCCATGTTAGGAGGACAATCAAGTGGCTCTATGGAACAGTCCACCTGGTGAGGAACCAAATCTCTTGCCATCAGCATGTCAATGAGCCATCTTCCAAGCGATCCTCCAGCCAGTCGAACCTTCACATGACTTGAGTCCTGGTCCTCATGTTACTGCAACTTCTTGAGACCCTGAGCCACTCAAATTTCTGACTTACAGGAATTTTCCAGGCTTGTTGTTTTAAGCTGCTAGATTTGGGGGTAATTTGATATGGAGTAATGATAATACAGTGCTATAGAGAAAAGTTATGCTTAATAAAGAGTTAAGAGTTTGGGCATAGGCAGTATTTTTGACAAGAGGCTATGGATAGGCCTCTCTTATAAAGGCATTTGGGCAGGAACCTTAAAAGTAAGGGAGCAAGCCAGCAAAAGAACTTTTCAGAGATGGATTAAAGGATTTCTAAGACTTACTAGCAACAATAGATGCTTGTTTAGCCTTATTTAAACAGGAACATAAAAAGGGTCTGAAATGTGACAAAAATGTGACTGAAGTGGGGTAAACAAAGTGGGGAAGGGAGTGTGGCAGGAGATCACAGGTAGGTGTAGGGGTGATGGCAGATCATACAGAGCCTTCCGGAATAAAGAGTAAATATCTCAGTCTGTTCCCGCTGCTGTAACAAAATACCACAGACTGCGTGGCTTATAAGCAACAAAATAGTATCTCTTCTGGAGGCTGGAAGTCCAAGATCAGGGTGCCAGCATGCTCCAGCGAGAGCCCTCTTCCTACTCACAGACTTCTCATTGTAACCCTCGCGGGGGTGGGGGGTGGGGGTGGGGGGAGGGGTCTTTTAGAAGAGCACTAATCTCAGGGTGAGATCCCAGTATTCAGTCCTAACCGCCTCCCAGACGCCCCACGTGGGCATTAGGTTTTCAACATATGAATGGAAGGCAGGGGGAGACACACACATTCAGACCAAAAGACGTAAGGTGTTTGAATTTTATTCTGGGTCTGGGGAAGCCACTGGAGGGTTGTGAACAAGAGCAAGGGGCTTGACCTACGTACTAAAAAACGTCTGTCTTCTTGGCTGCCACGGGCCGCTTGGATTCTGAGCGTGCAAAGTTCAGTTCTGTACCAGGGCTGGCAGGTTGGGTTAGGCTGTGCCGATGAGCCGAAGAGCTGCCTACAACTCAACACTCATGCCTTCTCCACCTGCGCTGTCCCCCGTGAGGCCGCGCGGTTAACTGCTCACCTGAAATGCGGCTGACCTTAACTGCCATGTGCTGTTACTGCGTGATACACACCAAAGTCCCAAGATCCGGTACCAACAAGCGAGGGTCAAACTTCTCATTACATCTTCTGGATTGATAACAAGTTCAAATGACAATATTTGTATATATTGAGTTAGATAAAACATACGTCTTACCTCTTTCTTTTTGCATTTTTAAAAACGGGGCTGCTATTCGACTGAGGAGGACCTACGTGGCTCGGATTACACGTCTCCGGCCCGCGGCACGGCTGTGCTCCTAGCTGGCAAACTTTTCATTCAAGCGGTGCGCCCTCCGCTGGAAGGGCTTGCCCCAGAAAAGCCGAGGCTCTGGCCCGGCCTCGCCGGTTTTCCTGCGAATTCCCGCAGCCTCCCGCCCGAGGCTCCGGCTTGCCGGGACTCCCGCCGGCACGGGGGGCACTCGGGTGGTCTGAACAGCGGGCCTGGCTTTCGCCACACCCGTTCACTGGGCTCCCGGAGCGCAGCGCTAGGTTCTCGGAGAGGCCCCGACCTTCGCTCGGCCACCAGACCCCTCCTCCGGGACAGCAACCCCTTCAGCGCGTCACCTCACACCGCACAAGCACGGGGGAAAGTAACCCGGTGGGCGCGGCGCCGGGTAATCAACACCTTCCGCCACGGACCCAGTCAACACCCTCCTCTGGCTGGTCCAATCAATACCCACCTCAGGCTGGTCCGGTCAACACCCATTTCAGGCTGGTCCAATCAGCACTCTCCTCAGGCCGACACCCTCTACATCGACCTCAGGCTGGCCCAATCAACGCCCACCTCATGCCGCTCGGATCAACACCCACCTCAGAATAACGCAATCAACACCCACTTTAGGCCGACTGGGCGGGGCCTGGTTAGCTACAGGCCTTCCCTCGCCCTCCCGGATCGGCGGCGTAGGACGTAGCTACAGATTGAGAGGCGGGACTTCCTGTCCAGCTGAGCATAACTTCCCTAGTGTGCCGGAACTTCTCACAGATCCGGCCTGGAAGGCAGCGTGGGGTTGGGTGTTTGGTGGTCTCTGAGGCGAGTAGAGGTTTGACCGTCTGGTGGCGTTCACTCTCGTCGCTAGAATTTTGTCCTGGCCGCCTCCTATTTCGGCCCTGGCGATGGCGACGTACACCTGCATTACCTGCCGGGTGGCTTTCGGCGACGCGGACGTGCAGCGGGCCCACTACAAGACGGATTGGCACCGCTACAACCTGAAGCGCAAAGTGGCCGACATGGCCCCGGTCACCGCCGAGGGGTTCCAGGAGCGGGTGCGGGCGCAGCGGGCGGTGGCGGAGCAGGAGAGCAAGGGCACGGCCACCTACTGCACCGTCTGCAGTAAGAAGTTTGCCTCTTTCAACGCCTACGAAAACCATCTCAAGTCCCGGCGGCACGTGGAGCTGGAGAAGAAGGCCGTGCGCGCCGTGAATCGGAAAGTGGAGATGATGAATGAAAAGAACTTGGAGAAAGGGCTGGGCGTGGACAGCGTGGACAAGGATGCCATGAACGCGGCCATCCAGCAGGCCAT
The DNA here is from genome assembly GCF_054177405.1 of Leptonychotes weddellii. Taxonomy (NCBI): domain Eukaryota; kingdom Metazoa; phylum Chordata; class Mammalia; order Carnivora; family Phocidae; genus Leptonychotes; species Leptonychotes weddellii. Next base: position 12,120,665 of record NC_138375.1, on the reverse strand, counting down.
CAAGGCTCAGCCGTCCATGTCTCCCAAGAAGGCCCCCGCGGCGCCCGAGGAGGAGTCCAGGAGTCCCGCGGCGGTGGCCGATGGAGGACGTGCGGCTCACGAGCGGGACCCGGCCGAGAAGCCTCCCCGGCTCCAGTGGTTTGAACAGCAGGCGAAGAGGTTGGCAAAGCAGCAGCAGGAGGAGGAGGAGAGTGAGGAGGACCTGGATGAAGAAGGTAATGCCTTCCCCTTAAGTTTCCAGATTTATACTCGAAGTTGGAGGGGAGGAGGTGCTCGTTTTTAAGTGAAAGTGACGTGTGCGGGCCGTTTTAGTTCCTTTCTGGAGTGACCTGTCTGGCCATCATCCCCACGGGGAATTTTAGTTCATTCTGCTTAGTTAATTGTTGTAGATTCAGGGCCTATTCTGGGGCGAGGGCGGGGAGGAATAGGTTCTTATTAATAGTTACAGAATGAATTGATGACTTCTATTTTGAATGAGGAGGCATTTGACATACGCATAGGAGGGCATGCTACTGTCCATACCCATTTATGTAGGATTTGTAATTCTACTGGGTTTCTAGTTATCATGGCTTTGCACTTAATTTAGTTGATTAAAACACAAAATGAGGGCTTCAGAATGAGCTAACTAACCTGAAATGTGGAGCTGGAGCCAGCCACCAAGCCTCCTTAATTTTATGAGCTTTTTATTCCTTCCTGCCCTCATCCCACATCCAATTAGACTGATTGTGTTCATTATAGGCTTAGGAAAGAAAGACGACTCCCTCAAGGGGTTTACTGTACGCTGGAAAAGAAAGATTAAGGAATTTTTTAGCAATACAAACTTGTCTGTGTAAATGGACCAGCTAAAATTGAGATCTTATAACAGGGTTTGTCCTTGGATGTAATTGGCATTCTCTCCCCCCAGATATAAGACTGTACCATCTCATGTTTGTGAATCTTTGCGGTTTCTTCAACTGCAGTTACCACTTTCTTAAACTAACTGTTTTTCAAATCTCTGGCTTGAAGATTGGGAAGATATTGATTCTGATGAAGAGTTAGAATGTGGGGATGCTGACGCCATGGACATGGACGAAGCAGAGGAGCAGGATGCAGAGGAGGAGACTGGGGGAGGCCCCCTCATTGGTGCCATCCCCATAACAGACTGCTTATTTTGTCCCCATCATTCAAGCTCTCTTATGAAGAATGTGGCTCATATGACTAAAGTCCACAGCTTCTTTATTCCTGATATAGAGTATCTTTCGGATCTTAAAGGACTGATTAAATATTTGGGTAAGTACAATAGTTTTCCTTTTAATGAGGAAATATCACATTATTGGGGGACAAATTTTAAGGGAACATTCGTTTTTTTGCTTGTCGTCAGTCTTTGATTTAATTATGTGCTTATTTTGTAAAGATCAAAAACTTGGTGCATGTTTTTTGAATTGTGGAGATAAATTGTGAGCCTTAATCTGGCTGCAGAAAGCTCCTCTTACATTTTGTCCTCAAATTATTTTTCCAGGAGAGAAAGTTGGTGTTGGGAAGATTTGCTTGTGGTGCAATGAGAAAGGGAAGTCCTTCTACTCCACGGAAGCTGTACAGGCACACATGAATGACAAAAGCCACTGTAAGCTCTTCACAGATGGCGATGCTGCTTTGGAATTCGCAGACTTCTATGATTTTAGGCAAGTCTGTGGTTTGTAGTGTGAGGCAAAGTGAGGCCATCATATTTGCATTGAATTGGTACTAGGTGTGTGGGTGCCCGACATGTGTCCTGCACAGTACAGTATATGCTTTAGGACTCTTGTAAAACTTCCGTCTGGGTGATTGTTCGCTCTCATTTTGTGGATGAGAAACTGTGAGAGTTGAGCACACACATTTAATAAAGGAGATCTGATAAAGAGACGATCTCAGGCCCACACTGAAGTTTGTCTGACTTGAAAACTCATTTTTCTTTTGTTGTGGTTTAAATGGTGAGGAGCTCAGTTTTGCCAGTTTCCTTGTGAACAGAGGGACTGAAAATAGATTTCATATCTTGGTTTCCCTGAGAGTCCTTGAATCACAGACTGTCTCCCAAGGGAATTGAGGTGGTTGCTGAACTAGGCCAGTCCCAGGTATTTGATGGTGACATTATCCCATGGGTGGTTCACCCTTAACTAGAAAGTTGGATAATTCGTCCATGATGCAAGGAATCTGTGCCAGGCGCTTTTGAACAGTTAATTACTAGTGCCATGATGCCTATGACCTAGCACAGGTGTGCTGCACAAGCAATTGTGTGTAATTACCATGCCAAGCATGCATAGTCTCCAGATAGGTGTGTTCAGAAAAGTCCCAGTCTCTTAAATCATCCTTTTGCATTTTCCTCCTGATGTCTCATTCTTCTTTTGCATTGAGGAAAAGTTTTTCGTTTCAGCCATTTTGGTGGCTGGGTTGTGGTTTTAATTAGCATTTCCCTGATGATAAGTAATGTAGTTGAAAACCTTTTTATATTAATTGGTCATTTGGATATCTCTTGTGAAGTGTCTGATCAAGTCTTTTGTCTGTTTCTTTATTGGGATTGGGTTATCTGTCTTTTTTTTTAAAGATTTTATTTATTTGACAGAGAGAGAGCGAGAGCAGGAACACAAGCAGGGGGAGTGGGAGAGGGAGAAGCAGGCCCCCCGCCGAGCAGGGAGCCCAATGTGGGACTCGATCCCAGGACCCTGGGATCATGACCTGAGCCGAAGGCAGACGCTTAACGACTGAGCCACCCAGGCGCCCAAGGGATTGGGTTATCTGTCTTACTGTTAACATTTTAATGTGTAATTCTCCAATTATTTTCTGTGTATATTTGAGACTATTTCTAGGAACATAGAGATTCTTCTAGAATCGCACTGTCCAATATGGCAAATACTTTGTGTATTCATGCGGCTATTTAAGTTAATTAGAAATGAAGTTTAAAATCTTAAAAATTCAGTTCTTTAGTTGCACTACCTAGATTTCAAAGCTCAGTGCTTAAAAGCACATGTGACTAGTAGCTCGTATATTGGACACACAGGTATAGAAAGTTTCTGTGATCACAGAATTCTACTGGATGGCGCTGTCCTAAAACTTGTTTTTAGAATGGTTAAATTGAGGAGAGCTGCATTTCCAGCTCTACATTCTCCTCTTCCTAGCTGGCAACCCTTTTAGGGAGAAAAAAATAGGTGAAAGAATTTAGTTATAGGTCATTTGCTCGGTCTTTTTTTTTTTTAGCACAATTTTATGTTAACAGCAAATTTGAGCAGAAGGTTACAGAGATTTCCCATATAACCCCTGCCCCCCACATCCACACATGCTTACCCTCCCTCATTGTGGACATCCCTCATTAGTGGTACATTTGTTATAATTGATGAACTTACATTAAGACCTCATCATCACCAAGTGTCTGGTTTACGTTAGCATTCACTGTTAGTGTTGTGCATTTTGTAAGTTTGGACAAATGCGTAATGACATGTGTCTACCATCATAGTATCGTACAGAGTAGTGTCACTGCCCTGAAAGGCATGTGGAGTCCACCTATTCTTCTCCCCTTGTCTTTTCAGACTGGCTTCTTTCACTTAGTAATATGCATTTAAGTTTTCCCTGTGTCTTTTCATGGCTTGATAGTTCATTTCTTTTTAGTACTGAATTCTGTTCCATTGTCCAGATATACCACAGTTTATCCAGTCACACCTACTGAAGGATGTTTTGGTTGCTTCAAGTTTGGGCAATTATGAATAAAGCTGCTGTAACCATCAGTGTGCAGGTTTTTGTGTTGACGTGTTTTCAGCTTCTTTAGATGAATACTAAACATTGCTGTATCCTGTGGTAAGAGTATGTTTGGTTTTGCAAGAATGCCCAACTGTCTTGCAAAATGGCTGCACCATATTTGTGTTCCCACCAGCAATGAATGAGAATTCTTATTGCTCCACATTCTCACCTTCATTTGGTGTTGTCATGTTCTGGATTTTGGCCATTTTAATAAGTGTGTGGTGTTATCTCATTTGATTTTGCATTTCCCTGATGACATGATGTGAAGCAACTTTTTACATGTTTATTTGCAATCTGTATATCTTAATGAGGTACCCAATAAGGTCTTTGCCCCATTTTAAAATCTGATTTGTATTCTTATTGTTGAGTTTTAAGAGTTCTTTGGGTATTTTGAATAATGGTCCTTTATCAGATGTGTCTTCTGCAAATATTTTTTCTCAGCCTATGGCTTCTGTTTTACTTCTCTGACATTGTTTTTCCCAGAGCAGAAGGTTTTTCATTTTAATGAAGTCCAACTTACCGGTTATTCCTTTCATGGATTGTTCCTTTGGTGGTGCATGTAAAAAGTCCTCACCAAACCCTAAGTCATCTAGATTTTCTCTCATGTTATGTCCTAGGCATTCTTATAGTTTCGTGTTTTACACTTAGGTCTGTGATCCATCTTGAGTTTATAGGTCACTTGCGTACTTTTTATTACAGAGGATGCTACCAAGTTGGTTTTTCTCCTAAACCTTTCAGCCTGCCATCCCTGCAACTGTTTATCCCCTGCTTTTAGGTAGCTAGTGGGTTTGCCATTTTGCAAATACAGTTTGTCTTTTAGTTAAATTTGAGGTATTGGTCTTTTTATTAATGCCATTCTTAATGCCACCATTACAGGAGTAGCTATCCAGATTACAAGGAAGGGGGGCACCCTGATGAGACTGAGGAGTTGTCCTCAGAAAAGACATTAGAATATGATGATGAAACCATGGAGCTGATTCTACCTTCTGGTAAGTGTATTTGTCAAAGATAAATAGCTTAATGCCGGTGAGATTATCAGAGAGGCATGTTCGCATCAATCCCATTCTGAGGGAAGTAAACATTAAGTTTTATGTTCTCGGATACACAGTAAACTCTAAAGGTTGCCACTTAGCTCTATGTTAGCTGTTTTGTTGAAATTAAATCAGTGTTTTTGCTTCTGTTATGATTCCAAATGCTTTGATCAGTCATTTCCTTTCAAATACATAGACATTTTCCTTTTGGTTCTTTATTATTATTGCCTCATTTAGGTTTTTCTTGTAAATCATGGCCCTACTCTTATTCTTTGAACTGATTCCTGTTTGCTCATGTTGCTCAGACTTCCAGCTGGTAGTCTGTCCCGGGAGCAGCTAATTGACAGTGTGCAGTTGCCTGTTTGTATTCTAGTTATGGCAGGGAGGCTTGGAGTTTGAATTGTGCCTGCTACTTTAGGGAACATTTGACTGATGGGGGAATTTATCCCAGGTATGAAAAGGTGGGGGGGGGGAAAAAGCCATGAGTATGAGAAGTACCCAGTATTGTTTACAGTGTTATGATTAGCTGATAAGAATGGGAGAAGCTATGAAAGACACCTGTGAGAAGGAAAGGGAATGGAACAGTAGAGATAATAAGATCCTACTAATACGTGGTATTTACTGAGCAGTTAGCATGGTGGGTGGATATATTATTTTATCTTTACGAGCCTGTGGGTTAGATTCATATCCTTATTTGACCTGTGAGCCAGCTGCAACTTAGATAGGTTGAATAATTGACCCACGGTCATAGTCAGTGAAGCCTTTTTCTCCACTTCCCTACCCTGCTTTGGGAGATTTGCAGCAACGCTGGGGGCAGGAGCAGCTATCCTGCTCGTGGAGATGACCGTGATGAAGAAGCTGTCTTATATTACTTGCTTTTCGTGTAGAATATCACTGCTTAGGTACAGATGGCCCTCTTTAACTTGGAATAATTACCTTTTAAGTCTAAGGGCAGCTTTAGAGTATGACAGTAGAAGGAAAGGGCAGGACGAACCAGTCCTGAAGATATAAATCTCCTTACAGTGATGAGAAAAAGATATCAGGCACAATATTGTGGCCTGTGCGAGACACAGGAGCAAAACAGACCTAAATATATCACAGAAAATCTCTTGTAGTCTTCCTCTGGCGAAAGTACCAATACATTATGGCAGAAATAAGCTGAATAACTTAATTTCTAAGACGATCTTTTTTAGCCCCTTAGCTCATCAGCATCCACTTCCTTGACTGTAGAGTGAGATGACCCAGACTGTGAGTGAGCTGAATAAGATGACCCCGTAAAGCAGTACCTGGCACGTCCTCGTGAATGGGGGCTTCGCTTTGCCTCGACTTCAGCATATTCTGTACCAAAATGTGCACAACGATGAGCATATTCTATTTAAGAAGTATAATCTATTTGAGAGAGATTTTCATCTAAACATAAAATTTTGCAAATTAGGAGTTGTTTTTTTTTTGTCTAGAAAACACGTTTTCCTAGGATGATTGAGTTTTCTAAGATTAGCCAAAGCCCCAAATGGGCATCTTATTAGGATACTCCCTTCCTCTCCCACATCGGAACAATTACGAAGTGTGAATCCTAAACAGCCTTTGAATATTTTTTTTTTTTAAAGATTTTATTTATTTATTTGAGAGAGAGAGAAAGAGAGAGCACATGAGAGGGGGGAGGGTCAGAGGGAGAAGCAGACTCCCTGCTGAACAGGGAGCCCGACACGGGACTCGATCCAGGGACTCCAGAATCATGACCTGAGCTGAAGGCAGTCACTTAACCAACTGAGCCACTCAGGTGCCCTGAATATTTTTTTCTTTGTCTTCTCTTTAACACTTGTCTGTGTCTCCATTACCAACACTTTATGTCCATCTCCAATCCAGTTTGCACTCCACCACCCAGAGCATTCTTCTAAAACACCAGTCTATTTTCTTTTTCCTTTGGAATTCCCCCAGGGAGAGCCATTGTTTTTCCAGTAAGTTAGTTTCTCCAGCTACCCGCCCCCCCCATCCCGTGCTATTCCTCTACCCGCCCACAGGCACCTCCCCCCACTCTGGGACTGCACAGCTGATGTCTCTCTGTCTTACTGCTACTCCTTTAAGACTTGGGCTCACCCCTCCATTAGCTGTTTTGAACTCAGCTCCTGCGCTGAGTGTGGAGAGTCTCCTCAGCTCCAGGGACACTTGCGTATCTGTGGTAACATTCCTCTCCTTTGTAGTTGTTGGCTTGCTTGCCTGGCTTCCTCCATTACTTTTCAGAAAAAGATTGCTTCTTTCATCTCAGCACAGGGTCTTCGGATAAATGTGTGTTGACTGACTGAGAGGTTAGAGGTGACTTTAAAAGGAAAGGAAGGTTGATTCCCTTGGGTCTGCTGCAGACTAGGAGCCCCAGAGCAGAAGGAACCACTGTGGGCTAAGAAGGGGCCTCAGGGGCTTGGAATCATTGGCCTGAAACACTGGGGAGCCGATTGCTTGTCTCTACATCCTCATACAGTCAAAGAAGAAAGTGGCATGAGATTAACTTGAAGGTCCAATTTCCCTGGTTTTTAAAGCCTGGGTTTCCTTGCTAACTGCTGCTGGTCCACCCTACTGAGTCATGTTATTTTAAAATATTAGATAATAAACCTTAGGACAGCTCTTTTATATTAGACTTAGAAGTAGTGAAGAATGGTAAGTATGGTAACACTGAACTTTTAGACAGACTCAGGGAAGACCTTACCAGCAGCCAGATACTACCTTACCCCGCAGGTTCTTAACCAGGCCATACAATTTTTTTTCTTTCTGTATGTGCATTTTCCTGGGGAAAGGCCATAGTGATTAAGGTCACCTGTGTGGGGTGGCTCAGTCAGTTCAGTGTCTGCCTTTGGCTCAGGTCATGGTCTCTGGGTCCTGGGATTGAGGGCCTGGAATCAGGCTCAGCGGGGAGTCTGCTTCTGCCTCTGCCCACCCCCCCTCCCCCGCCCGCCTCTGGTTGTGCGTGCATACGCACACTCTCTCCCACTCTCAAAAAAATAAAAAAAAAACTTTAAAGTCACCTGTGTGGCCATGCATTTCTTTTTTTTTTTAGCTGTGGATAAGTACGTTTTTTTCTGGGGGAAATGCTGTAGTTTTTTAAAAGCACCTGTGACGTGGAGAAGATTAAGAGCCACCAATACAAATATCTAAATACATGTCATTCACTACATTCATGGGTCTTCACAGATGATTGACTGCTGAGACCTTATTATAGAATTAGTTTAAATAAAACATAGCTTTCTTCGTGAATCAAACACTGCTAGGATTCTGAAATTTCTTCCAGCTATACTGGTACCTCTCTCCATGTCACCCATACTTTCATCGTCGTATATTAAAAACTAGTCAATCTTGATTATAATGAGACCTGATGGTTTCTAGTCCATTGGTTTGCTCTCATGTCTCAGTACTGGTTTGGGAGGTTTTCTAATGAACCAAGAGAATGGGAGGTCTCTAAATAAGCACAGTAAACAGGAACAGTCTTACAGCTGTGTATTCAATCACCTGTTTATGGCTTTGAGCAAATTTACCATTCGGAAACCTTTTCAGTTAGACTCAGTTACTTGATTGTATTAGCATGGATGTCGGCATGAAGCTAATTTGAAAAGGATGCTCATGTGGAGAGCTTGGTGATATTTAATCAGCCACACTTAGTAGGGCCTGCTTTCAGCTGGTTTCAAAAGCGATAGTTGTGATGTTTTAAATTTAGTTATTTCAGATCCAGTAGGTGATCCCAGAGCCAGTGACAAAGAGCATTCAGTAGAGGGCACTGTGAGCATTTACTGTGAAGGCTGTGGTCTGGCTCAGTTCCTTGAGTTTCCTTTCGTGCTCGTCAGCTCCTGTGGAGTAAGTTGGTGTGAAAGACACATCCAGCTAACATTAGTTAGCCGCTGAGGAGCCGGGTGAAACTGGTGGTGGATCCACGAGAATGTGTAATTAATCTTCGGAAAATTACAGTTGGAGGTAATTTCTTTTCCACTGTCTAATGGCTTCGATTATAAGGCTGTTTGTTAAGTAGGGGCGGACAGTTTTTAAGTAGGAGCTGACATTTTACACGTAGTTCTCGCTGTGGTGAAAGGTAGATGGACAGATTGTGGCTTTACCGTAACTAAGACTTACCCATTTACCTTGAGGAGGGCCTTCAAGTTGAGCTGTACAAGCACGTTATTCTTGGGGCTTTCTGTTGGGGGCTCACTGCCATTGACACAGGGCAGGGTAGCTCTCAACCGTGTGTCTTCAGTTCCCCTGCTGGCTGCGGAAACCTTGGCTTTGAGTAATGAAACCTTTTCAAGGATGTTCCTCAATAATACATATGTCCAAATGCTGCTTAAGAATATAAATACATCGGTTTACTTTGTCCTGATCACCAACATTATCATGTAATGATTTTGAGCATTGCAAACCTGGAGCATCCTGACCTATTATACATAGAAAATGATAATAAATAGTGCTGGGGTCTCCTGCCACAGCAGCCTTCATTTAAGCTTGAGTCTCTGTCCGTCAGCTGCATCTTACGCATTTCCTGGGGTCTAGGAGCTCTGGTACCTCTAAGGCTGCCAGAAGAATCAGGTTCAAGGAAACATGTTTCATCCGTCTTGTATCCAAAAACCAAATCAGCTTTGAATTGAAAGGGTTTTTTTGGTCATCTCTTGCATCCTGTCACAAAAAACAACCAACTGAAAGTAACTCCTTTCCCATGTCTGTGTAACAAGCAAACTTCCTAGGTGGCTTGCCCCAGGTATAGGGACTTAAAATAACCTGACAGAACTTTTTCATGTAAATGAAAGGTCTAAATCCTAAAAGCAGATATATCTGTAATATTTATAGTCTCCTGTTCATGGTCTTTCTACACAAAAATTCTGAAAGAAATAGTTTTATATACGTAAGTGTAAAACTTCCTAGAAGCCGTACACGTGGTTCTGCCTAGCCATAGTTCCTGTACTCACGCTCAGTGGAAATCGCTGTTTCACGCCCCTGTATATATGCTGTTGTTGAATTGCTATGTGTTTATGTCTGTCTGGGAAGGTATTTGGTTAATATTCTTGTGAGAGAGTCATATTCAGTGTTGTATTTCAAATGCTCTTGGGTAATGCTGATAGCACTATGCCAGGAGCACCTGGTGAGAGTCACTGCTCTGATGGAGCTTGCAGTTAGTCACCGCTGAAGCCTGCCCCCTTCCCCTCCACCTGCTGCGAAGCTGAGGCTTGGCACACTCTTCCTATAAAGGGCTAGGTAGTCCGTAGTAATTCATTTCTTTTTTTTTTTTTAAGATATTTATTTATTTGACAGAGCAACACAGCGAGAGAGGGAACACAAGCAGGGGGAGTGGGAGAGGGAGAAGCAGGCTTCCGGCGGAGCAGGGAGCCCGATGTGGGGCCCGATCCTAGGACCCTGGAATCATGACCTGAGCCGAAGACAGACGCCTAACGACTGAGCCACCCAGGCGCCCCCATAGTAATTCATTTCTGAAAGCATGATTGACTTGCATAGTTTTACCAGATCCTAGATAAGCAAAAGCTGTAGAGGAAAGTCAGCTTAATCATCCTTTAAAATTCTAGCTCACCAGGTGATTTCCATCCTGTAGAGAACAACGGGGTAGGGTTTCTCAGTGTAGTGACCTTTTAGGCCAGGTAATTCTTTGTTGTGGAGGACTGTCCTGTGCATTGTAGGATGTTTAGCGATATTCTTGACCTCTATCCACTAGCTGCTGGTAGTCCCCCTCCAGGTTTAACACCAAAAATGTCTCCATTCAGTGCCAAATGTCCCTGGAGGTAAAAAATGATCCCTGTTTGGGAACCACCCCTACAGAGAATTTAAGCAAAAGAAAGGTGGATTGGTTTACTCTAGACCCAGACTGTGACTTTTAAGATTTTAAGCATCAGGATTATTGTGTGCTTTATCTTTGTATTAAGAGGGGGAGAAAAAGTTAAAGTCCCTTATCTCCTTCCTCGGGCCCTATTATCCATGTTAGTAGGTGTTGCTGTGTGAATTTCTAGAGAGGCATATTTTATATAAGTAAGTACAAGATGCAGAGTATTTCATGTAACAGTGACTTGCCATTCTCTTTAAAAAATTCCTTTACGTTTTGATTTTCTTTCATTTTTTAATATCTTTTTTTTTTTAGTGGGTAGAGCATTGTTTCTCCTGGCATATCCATTTTCCAGCTAGATACCCTTAAAAGTCTGGTTGGGAAAGTCCTTGCTCTGTAGCTCTACCCTGAAGAATTATCCAGTTCAGTGTTTTCATCTTGCTTTTTTGAAAAACAGGTGCCAGAGTGGGTCACCGCTCCTTGATGAGATACTACAAACAGCGATTTGGCTTGTCAAGAGCTGTGGCCGTTGCTAAGAATCAGAAGGCCGTGGGCCGGATACTCCAGCAGTACAGAGCCCTGGGATGGACCGGCAGCACAGGTGTGTTGTTACTTACAACCGTGGACTAGCCCAGAAACTCGTATTACAAGATGGGGTTTGGGTGAAGTCCTTTCCATTTATGTTGTCCTTATGGATCCTCCCTAGAGGAAACTTAACTTCTTGGCTCTGGGAGCTTCCATTACTACTGGATACGTTGATGGCAATGAGCCCAAAGCTCCATTACTTAAAAGCTTCACATTCCTGGCACAGTAACTTTCTAAAATGGCATATAGATAATAGTTACAGAAATAAGTACTGAGTAGTCAACAAAGGTTGAAGTTACCCTGGAGGTTATACAGAGGAATTAACTAGTGTTCTTGTGGCAAATAGCTTGAGCTATGGAGTCAGACATGACTTACTTGATATACTAAGCGGTTCTTACATGATGAGCGTAATTCAAGTCACCTAAGCCTCTGTTTCATCATTTATAAAATTGGGATAATAAGACCCACCTGGCAGAGTTGTGTGGGTTGACTGTCCTAATGCACGTATGATACAGTACGTGGACATAATAAAGGCTAGCTGTCACTCCTTGTAGTTTTCCCATAGAAAACGTAACAAGAGTTAGAGGAATAAAGCGGGCCTAGAAATTGCTAAGCTTTGAAACCTCATCAATATAAAATTATTTAAATCTATTCTGATGTGTCTGCTCTATGCAGCTCAGTCCTTAGATCTTCGGGGAGCACATCAGGCCACTAAAGGACTGTGGAGTGGGCAAAGGAGAGCTCCCTTAGGATGTCATGGAAAGCCCTAGACAGAGAAAATCTGTGTTCAGTGCCACTGTGTTTATATATATACCCGTGGCTTCCTTCCCTGTGGCTGCCTGTGAGCTGTGAAGCCCCTTAAATCTAGCAGACACTGACTTCATCTTACTCTTGTCAGGAACTACTGTCTGATTCAATTTATAGTCTCCACCTTTCTGTCACCCTTGATCAATGGGGCATTACCTTTGGGGCTTAAAGACCCTTCCAGATAATGAAAACCAGAGAGGCTTCTCCCAGAGAAATGTGTACAAATACAGGTTGTCGTATGCGGTTCTGGGTGCACACGACCCCCACTCCTGTTACGCGGAGACCCAGGTTAGCAGCTCTTCTTTAAATCTAAGAACCCAGTGACCCCGTAACTAGCCTTGAGATGCTCTGTAAAGATTGGATTTTTTTTCTGATCCCCAATAACAAACCTTTGCCTCATTGCTTGTCCTTTTTGCAACCACAGGAGCGGCTCTTCTGCGTGAGCGGGACATGCAGTATGTCCAGAGGATGAAATCCAAGTGGATGCTGAAGACGGGAATGAAGAACAATGCCACCAAGCAGATGCACTTTAGGCCCCAAGTGAGATTCTGAGGGTCTGCCAAGGATTGAGGGATCCGATCCGCCTCTTGCACCAGTGCCCTCGCCTGCGGACCAGCGGGAGCTGGATTGTGTGTCGGACCCTTCTTGCTGCTCCTCTCCCTGTACTTGATCTGTTCTGACCTAAGAATAAAAGTCAGAATCTCGTTGGCTTTTCAATGTCATTTCTGGACAGGGTTCAAAGGTTATGTTTTCACAAAGTGAGTGCTGTGTCTGCTGGGCTCTGGGACCCAAACTCTGGCGTAACTTGTCCCCTCAAGCGGGGTTTAACCTCGCCCGGGCACCGGCACCTACATAAGGGGCTCGGAAGCTGCGGGAGAAGTGGAATGTCACTCATTTGAATGTGTTGTGGCTCGTGAGGTGGCACGAGGCACTTTCACTACGCCCAGGCAAAGGTAGGCAGCATGCCGTGGGCTTGCTGGAAAGGCTCTTTACCTAAATGTGACCACACGAGGCACAACAGCGCTGTGCACTCCGTTTCCGCTGCTGCCTTCCCTTGAGCAGTTAGTTGAGGGAAAAAATCAATGTAAAATGTTTAGATCTCGTTTTAGAAACAAAAGCTGACGTCAGGGCTCAACATGAAGAGCTGCTCCGTTCAGGTGCCTTGGGGTGGGGGGCAGTCATGTGGGAAATGAAGTTAAACAGGAAGCTCAAACCCATTGAGCTATTTTGTGACTTTGGAAAAGTGATTTGGTTTCTTAAATCTGTAAAATGAGATGTTTGTTACCTCTCAGGTTGTTGTGGGGGTTAAATAAGTCAGCCAAAGTAAGTGTTGAAGTTCTCCCTTCTAGAGCAAACCTGCTCCACTGAGGAAGGCTGATGTTCTAGTTGGAGCGGTGGTCTCTCCGTAGTGGTGCCGGGAGGATGGGCCTGCCCTTACCAGCTACTCACTGGCCCTCGTTTGCAGACAGAGGTCTTTTTCTGTAAACTTTGGATGCAGAGTTGAATTAATTCTATTTCCTCTGTACACAGGTTCACTCTCACTAAGAGTGAAGGACTCCCTGGTTTTAATTTTGCTCCTCCAGCCTGTTTTCTAACATTCTTCTCACACAGGTCCCCATTCTCTTGTGTTTGACACATCTTGAAATCTGTATCCTAGGAAAAAGATGTCATGCTTCACATGGGGTAGGTTTTTAAGTGCTTCACTGAGTGTACATGATTCTGTGCTATAGCTTCTGTCAGTTTTGTTTCTTATTCAGCATTTTGTCCCTCAACATGATATGCTGAGATCATTACCGCTGACACCTGCCGTCTCCAACCGCCCCTGTTTACCACACCAGCCTAGCACGGTCTGTGTACCTTATTTGTACACATACCCTTTTAACTTTGAAGGGTTTTACCTGTGGCGAGTAATGAAGACAGTATGTTTATATGTTTGCTGACCAACAAAATACTCCCTCCATTTATCTCCTTCCAGACTTAAGGAGCTACCTTCTTAGTTTGGTTTTGGGTTTGTGGAACAATTCTGTATCACTTCTCTCCACATCATAATTTTTTTTGCTTGTTTTTAAAGATTTTATTTATTTGACAGAGAGAGACACAGCGAGAGAGGGAACACAAGCAGGGGGAGTGGGAGAGGGAGAAGCAGGCTTCCCGCAGAGCAGGGAGCCCGATGCGGGGCTCAATCCCAGGATCCTGGGACCATGACCTGAGCCGAAGGCAGACGCCTAACGACTGAGCCACCCAGGAGCCCCTCTCCACATCATAATTTTATAAAATACAGTTTATTTGCCTTTGGGAAGGAGGGCAAGGAAAAAAAAAAA
>NC_138375.1:12091426-12106271 GCF_054177405.1 Leptonychotes weddellii | reverse complement strand
GTGGCAGGCAGAGGGAGAGGCAGAAGCAGGCTTCCCCCCGAGCAGGGAGCCCGATGCGGGGCTCGATCCCAGGACCCCGGGATCATGACCTGAGCCGAAGGCAGCCGCTTAGCCGACTGAGCCACCCAGGCGCCCCACACTGAGGACTTTTAATACTACTTTCTTAGCAACTTACAAATATGCAGTACGGTATTATTAACTATATTCACCATGCTGTTTATCCCATCCCATGACTTAAAACTGAAAGTTTCTACTTTGACCCACTTTACCCATACATTTCCTTTTGATTAAATCTAGAATTAATCCAAATTAACCCAAAAGTAACTCTGTTCAATCAAATTCCTATAGATAGTTCCCCTCAACGCCCATTACCCTTAAGTCAGTTGTGTGAACTAACAGTGGGCACCAGAATGCCAGAATAATCATATCGATGTTCTTCACCAGTCCCAAGGCAGCGCTGGCTGTTGTGGCTGGCTGACCAGGACATGTGTGCACTCTCCTGCTGGGAGTTCTACCAGGACCAGATGGCCCTGGCAAGTGGATTGGTCTGCTTTAGCTTGAGACATCAAGGCTGGGATCAAAAATGAGAGAGCGTAACCTTGTTCTCTCTCTCTGCGTGTAACCAAAGCCCCTGGCCGCTTTGCTGATTGCACTTCCTATCTGCAGACTAGCCACAGGCTTGATGTATTCTTTCTGCTTTGCGGAGTGTGAATTTGTGTTTCATGGAGGACAAAGTGCTTTTGTGCGCCATTTTGTTTCTCGGCTGTGAGGTGTGGGTAGTGTTGCTATTTCAGAGATGAGAAAGTCGATTCAGGGAAGTTCAGTAACTTGTTTAGGGAGACCCAGAAGGAAACCAGAAATGGTGATTTCTGGTACAGCATTTTTACCATTGCAACACCGTCGAACAGAATCCTCAGCAACATCCCATCCTAGGGAGCACACTCTGTGGGGCTATAAACGTTCATGCAAGTGTTAAATTTGCAGCAAGCCATGGAATCTGTTTTGTTTTGTTTTAAAGATTTTATTTATTTATTTGACAGAGACAGCGAGAGAGGGAATACAAGCAGGGGGGAGTGGGAGAGGGAGAAGCAGGCTTCCCACGGAGCAGGGAGCCTGATGCAGGGCTCGATCCCAGGACGCCAGGATCACAACCCGAGCCGAAGACAGATGCCCAACGACTGAGCCACCCAGGCGCCCCCGTGAAAAGAATCTTGTTCTAAATCTAGAAATACATAGAATTTAATGTTACACACATGATACATGCATAAATAACATAACTGTTACACACATGAAAGAAAATACCACATTTTCTTTCCTAGAATGTGAGCAAATTTGGCCCCCAACCAATTTTGGTTATTTGTGGATTCTTATTTAAGCTGCTTTCCTCTACCTTAGTTATTTCTAAACTGTTAAGATCCCATTGGAGGGCGCCTGGGTGGCTCAGTTGTTGAGCGTCTGCCTTCGGCTCAGGTCGTGATCCCAGGGTCCTGGGATTGAGTCCCACATCGGGCTCCCTGCTCTGCGGGAAGCCTGCTTCTCCCTCTCCCGCTCCCCCTGCTTGTGTTCCTGCTCTCGCTGTGTCTCTCTCTGTCAAAAAAATAAATAAAATCTAAAAAAAAAAAAAAAAAGATCCCATTGGATATTATTTGGAATTCACAATAATTCATTTGGAGAAGACCAGGTAAGAGCTGTATTGCTAACTCTAAATGTGCAGACATTTTTGCAAGAGGATTGCTGGTAGTCCCTGTGAAATTGAAAAGTGCTTGGAAGAATACACGTTATTTCATTTAGACTCATTTGCAATCGGTACATTAATGATGACGCTGAAATTGATGGAGATAAGGAAGATTTGATTAGCTTATTAATGCTGCAAACATTTGAACTTTAGAATATAATTTATTGATCATTTGTGGGCCAGGCTGTTATTACCAAATCTGTTTTCCTTCTTGCCAGCCAGAAACTACTTCCAGCCTCCCATGAGGCCAAGGTATGGTCGTGTGGCTGAATTTGGGCCAACAGTTGTGAGCCGAGGTGATGGATGCAAGCTAAGTTCAGATCATCTCCAATTGTGAGACAAGAGTCATTTTTAGAATCTGCCCCTTTTTCCTCTCACCAGCTGGAAGTGATGGATTGGCCCCTGTCGCCCATGCAGATGAGGCTAACACCTTAGGGGACAGCCAACCAATGGTGTGAGAAGAAACCAGGGTCACAAAATTACATCATGGAGAAGAGCTGCCCTGAACACCCATGCAGGCTGGACTGTTAGGTGAAAGAAGTTGAAGGCCCTGTGCTGCGGAGTTTCTGTTGTAGGAGCGCAGTTTATAATAGTGTCGAACCCCATGATAACACTAATATGACATGGCATGATGCAAATTTATTTAAGCTACAATTAGCAGTTGCTGTTTATTTATTTGTTTGTTTGTTTGTTTGTTTGAGACAGAGAGAGCACAAGCAGTGGGGAGGGACAGAGAGAGGGAGAAGCAGACTCCCCACGGAGCCGGAGCACAACGCGGGACTCGATCCCAGGACCCTGAGATCATGACCTGAGCCGAAGGCAGATGCTTAACCGACTGAGCCACCCAGGTGCCCCCTAGCAGTTGCTGTTTCTTATCTTCCCTCTCGTCCCTGTTCTCAACCTGAGGTGAGCTAAATTCTCTTATGCACGGTTGGGTTGGGAGACAGGGAAAGGGTGCCACAAGGTCGTCTGGAATTTAGTCAGAATGATATTTTCAATACTCTCTTATTCTTTTGGAGACAGTACAGACTGAAAATGAATGTTTTAGTTGGCAACTTTACAACACGTCTGCTAATTATTTGGCCCTCCTCCCACAGAGAGGTGGGGTCTACCTTCCCTCTCCTTGAAGCTGGGTTGGCCTTAGTGACTTGCTCATAACCAACAAAAAAGCAACAGGAGTGACACCACTGACTTCCGAGAAGCATCGTAAAATGCAATCCGGCCCCCACCCTGCTTCTTTGGACACTTGACCATCTAAGAATTCTGACTTCTCTAGGAGATCACGCTATAAGACAGCCCAAGCCGTGCAAAGAAGTCACTGTACGTGCTCTGGTTGACGGTCCCAGCTGAGGCCCCAGTCAGCAGCCAGCACCAGTCACCAGCGTCTGAGGACACCACCTTGCATGTCCAGTCCAGTTGAGTCTTCAGACCACTGCAGTACCCACTGACAGCTGATTGCAACCATCTGGCAAGTGCCAAGCAAAACCGACCCAGGTGAGACCTCCCCAGATTCCTGCCCCACAGAAGCCACGAACAGAAGAAAATAGTTGCCTTCCACCACTCCATTCACCCAGCCGTAGTAACTGGAGCGCCTCCCCTTTACACATCACACGTTCTACATGACTTTGGATTTCCCCTTACCACCTGACAGGGGAGTTTGCCTGTCAATACGGTTTAAGGGCAAGGACTTAATATCCATTGGATTACCTAATTTTTACAATACCCATAAGAAATAATACAATGATTAGTCCCATTTAACGGGCTTCAGTTTTTCTGAAGAGACTTTTATAATGCTTAGTGCCAGAAGATGAGAACATTAAATTGACAGTAAGTGGAAACTATTGTAATATTTATGCTTAAAATATGACTCTCCTTACAAAATGTCTTTCCTATTTCTAATTGAATTGAATGAAATTTATTTGGTTAATTGGGTAGTATAGTCCTTTTAGTCATCTTATAAAACTTGGGGAAGTTTTTCCTGGAAATAAACACAAAAATATGTAAAAATTCAGTTGGAATAAAAGCTAAAACAAAGAACTTACTAAGAGCCAGGTTTTGTTGTACAACTTTAAGTGGTATTAATTTAGTTAATCCTCACAACAATGTCATCTCTGAGACAGGAAATATCCCCATCTTCCCGGTGGAAAACTGAGGCACAAAGAAGTCGCCCTGGGGCGCCTGGGTGGCTCAGTCATTAAGCGTCTGCCTTCGGCTCAGGTCATGATCCCAGGGTCCTGGGATCGAGTCCCACATCGGGCTCCCTGCTCGGCAGGAAGCCTGCTTCTCCCTCTCCCACTCCCCCTGCTTGTGTTCCTGCTCTCGCTATCTCTCTCTCTGTCAAATAAATAAATAAAATCTTTAAAAAAAAAAAAGAAGTCGCCCTGGCTACTAAGGGGCACAGTTGGGGTACTTAATCCAGGTGGTAAGGTTCCAGAGTCTGCTTTTAACCACTACACTAGCAGTTCTTAAATCTTTTGGTCTCCGAACCCATTTACACTTTTTAAAAGTATCGACAACTCGGTAGATCTTTTGTTTTCGTTGGTTACATCTATCGATATGTACTGTATTAGAAATTAAGATCGAGAGACTTTCAAATGTTTATTAATTTATTTTAAAATAATAAAATCATTGCATGTTAACATTACCGTATTTTTATGAAAAATAACTGTGCTTCCTTAAAAAAACCATAGTGAAAAGGGTGGACTTATTTTACATTTTTGCAAATATCTTTTACAATCCAGCTTAACAGTAGACAACTGGATTGCTACATCTGCTTCTGCATTTTGTCTATTGTATAATGCACATCATGTGGGTACTGGAAACTCCACTGAAACCTGATGAGAGAACAAGGGTGGAAAAGGCAAATACCATCTTAACATTATTATAAAAAAGCTTCGACTTTGCAAACCCCCTGAAAAGGTCTCAGGGCCACCCAGGGGTCCCCGGATCATCCTTTGAGAACCACTGCACTACATTTTACTTGCTCTCAGTACACAGGGGCAGTGTCTTGACAAGTACTGAGTACCCCTGAAGAAATAGTGTCACCTTAATTAAATTCCAGGCTGGTGTGTCGCAGAACCACGGCTGCATAGTCAGAGACTAAGGTGCAATTCTGGTTCTGCCTTGGTAGCTCTTGACCTTCGCTAAGTGACCTTGTTACTCTCGGTCTCAGATTCCTGAACTAAAATCGGGCTAGTTACAGATCCCTTGCAGGGACATTGTAGGCCTTCCAAACAATATGCAACAAGGGGCTCACCAGGAGCTAAAGCACAGAGGAGACCTGATCCAGGGTAGCTTCTATTCCAAACTGGCCAGTGATGACCAGGGAAAGAAGAAGGGGGTCACAGCCCGCAAAAGGGGAAGGAAAAGAGAGCCAACAAAGGCAGCTACACAAACCCTTATCTGAGGACCAGATACATATTAAAAGCTGCATGTGTTTAAGGATTCATAAATTTGGGGGTTCTAGGAAGCTAATATGGTGCATATACTGTGTATAATGTCAGATCTCCCTGGGATCTAGAACATCCCAGGGTTCAGTGTGATGAATGAACACATTACTATTTCAAGAGAAGAACATACTCCATTCACACCAAGGCCTAGAAATAGACTCCTGTCTGTGCAGGCCAGGTGTTAATGCCAAGTGATTTACAAAAAAAAATCTTTCAGGGATACCTCGGTGGCTCAGTCGGTTAAGCATCTGACTCTTGATTCCAGCTCAGGTCATGACCTTAGGGTCGTGAGATCAAGGTCTGCATCTGGCTCCACCCTCAGCACAGAGTCTGCCTGAGATTCTCTCCCTCTCCCTCTGCCCCTCCCCCCCACTCGCATGTGCACACTGTCTCTCTCTCTCCCTCTCTCTCTCAAATAAAGAAATATTTTTTAAAAAACCTTTCAGTGTTCAGAGCTCTGGGGATTTGGGGATTACAGGTAAGGGATTGTGGGCCCATATCAGCACCAAGCTCGGGACTGTGTCCATGCAATTTCATTTCATTCTCTCAACTTCATGAGCAAGAAACAGACATCTCAGGATCCAGAAACATCTGCTGCTTTTGTCCTTTCAACCAGCTTTACAGGATCTCCGGATTGGAGCAGTGGCCTCTCACAATCTATGGCCAAATGTTGTTATATTTGGGTGGGGGAGGGGGACGAGATGTGTGAAGTGTGTGTGTGTGTGTTTGAAAATGAGCAGATCAGCATCAACAGTCATTTTCTTTATTTCTTTTAAACAAATGTCTTAATGAACGTGTAGAAAGTTCATATCTGGTCTGTTGAAAATCCCCCTGGCCAGGAACCTAATTTCCTGAAGAACAAAGATAAGGTGAGATGATATATTTTGGGTACCAGTAAAATCCATTACCCGCTGCATTGATAGGGATAGAAACTGAACACACAGTCACATGGGAAAATCTGTACACAAGGCCCCAGACTGATGCTTCGCGTTCATCACCTCCAAGGTACAGAATCTCACACAGAAACACCTGCCAGTAAACTTCTGAAGAATTTATCAGAATTTGAAATTACACGAGTTTATGATGATGCTTGAGGATCTTGAGAAACCATTTCCATCACTGGCTTTTGTGGGATTTTATAAGAATTTGTAGCTTCAAAAATAAAAAAAAAATTTTTTAAGGACTTTTTCTGCCTCTACCTGTATTAGGATTCAGAGTTCAGTGGGAAATGCTTTCCGTGTATTTGGACATTGATACATAACACACACATTGGTAGGCACTTTATTTTGTTGATTCCAACTTAAATACATATATATTTTTAAATTGTGGTAGACCTCTTTAAGTTTGCCGCTGTCATTAATTCAGTGTCCTGCTATTAAAATGTCCCCTCCCTGGCCAGGCCAAAAAACAGCAAATGTCAAAGACAGGGAAGTACAAAGATTGCCTTTTTGTAATACCGATCTTTAGGTAAGTCGTTATGACTGCTGCAGTGATTTAGGAAGACGTGATTTTCCTCCTTTTTTTCTTCATCTTCCCTTCCACCCTCCCTTCTACCCTCTCTTCAACCCTCCCTCCCTCTTTCCTTCCTTCCTTCCTTCCTTCCTTCCTTCCTTCCTTCCTTTTTTTCTTCCTCCCTCCCTCCCTTCCTTCCTTCCTGTTGTTTTACCTGTGAAAAGTGGATTTTAAGGTTTCTATAGACAGTAAACCATTGCTACTTTTCCGCTTCCATTATCTAGAATTCCTTTCAGAAAAACAATGACAATCGCAACAGGTAGCTGGACCCAGGGCTTCTCCAAGATCCCTAGTAATGAGTGTGTGATGGTAAAAGCCGAGCTCGGGGTGCCTCTCTGATCTCGGTACCAGGGATGCAGGCACTCAGCGGGTGCTGGGAGTGGGTGCCGAGTTGAGCAGCCCGGATCCCCGCCTCAGGACCGAGGCCCTCGCCACCCCACTGCCAGGAACGCTGACCTCTGGGGTCTCGCCAGGAGTCGGTCTCTGAGAATGGCCCTTAGGGGAAGGACGCTGCCCTGCCCACAGCCACACCCTCCCTGCTTCCAGCAGCTCACCCCTCCGGCTTGATGAGGATGACTCTGATGGCTTTCCCAGCTCCGGAATGCTCCACAGCATGGCCTGAGGCCTTTATCATGACTGCATTGTAGGTCAGCTTCTCCCTCCTTGGACCCCCTTTTCTCTTACTTTCTTATAGGTAGAGATCCCGAGAGCACGCCCCAGTGAAAGCCTTGCATGTGGATCTCCATCTCAGTTTGTGCTCCAGAGAAGCGTAACGAACTACTGGTGCCAGGAATGGTCCAAGGAAGGAGATTCTTAACTGGGTCACCAGCTGGCCTGCTGTCGGTGAGGACCCCATCCTGAGGAGAGGGGGGCGGGTGGAGTACGGAGAGTCCCCGACACGCGGAGCGTGTCACTCTCACTGTCACAGCTGAGACTTGCCGCAGACTGCTGGGAGGGCATGCCTCAGTGGGGGCAGGATCCAGGTATTTGAGAGGTTTAAGGGAGGTGGCCGTTGTAAGCACGAGGGAATTGGATGTTCGTTGCTCATGCTATGAAGCGGATTAGAGAAAGGCAGAGAAAGGCTGGTGTGATTTATCACCCATTTAAGTCTACATGTGAAAGCCAAAGGGCTTTTTGTATTTTATAAAGACTCACGTCCTGCAGCAGGAGGCAGAAAAGAAGCCAGGATCAAGCCTAGGACTTAATTACCAGACCAGCCCAGCTCCAGAGAAGGTGACATTCTCAAACCCCAGCATGTCTGCTTTGTCAAGGTCGCGGCCCTGTTTGGGAGGGAGTGAGGTGCTGAGACTTGGAATGCAGACATTTGTGTCCATGCACTAAAATCTTGAATCCCCAAATGCCTCTGAGCTCTCTGAGCCCACCCCTCCCTATAAAAAGCTAGTGCTGCCCCCTTGCTTGAAGATGGTGCAGAAGCCTCTGCCTTGTGCAAGACAGCATGCTCCCAACTCAGGACGTACCATCCCCAGACACTAGACCAGTAACAAGAATAAGGATCAGCAACTACAACCTACAGGCCAAATCTAGGCCCACAGTCTGCTTTTGTAAATAAAGTTTTATTGAAACACAGCCATGCCCATTCAATTACATATTGTCTGTGGCTGCTTTCATGCTACAGTGGGAGAGTTTGAATAGTTGCGATAGAGTCTGCATGGCTCACAAAACCTAAAATATTTTTCATTGGCTCTTTACCCGAAAAGTTTGCTGACCTCTGACCTGGAGTCAAATCATAATAAAACCTAGCAGGAAGAGTGCCGGTCCTGATAAGGGAAGAAAGGGAATATGCTCCAAAGAAGATGTGGGACCTAGCCAACAAGTACTAGCAAGAGTGGAAGAGTATTTATGGGAATGAATTCTGAACAACTTAAGGATTAAGGGGGATGGAATATATAGTTAGATAATGGACTGTTTACCCACATGAGAGCACTCTCCTCTGAGATACAGGATTTAACACTCTCTTGGTTGGCTCTTAGAAACTTAGGGAGGCAGCGCCACACTAAGTGGAGGAGATAAGTGAGCAATGCTTTGGCAGACAGAGGAGAAAAAGATCAGAAGGCTCAAAGAAATGGGCATGCCAGAGTGGATATACTCTGTAAAATTGGAAAATGTACCAGTTCACTGTGTTCATGGAGTCATCCAGAGGGCGTACCCTTTACCAGAGCTGTAAGGAATGAGCTGGTGAGCGGGGTAAGCATCAAGGAGAAACTCAATGGGGACTGTCCTCTGCGGGTCAGGGCTGAAATGATAAAAGATGGCATTATAGAACTAGGCTCCCTGAAAACAATGGGATGATAAGATCTCAGATTGACAGAGCCCAGGTGGCAAAACTTGAACATCAGGAGCAAGGAGGATGCCATTGTAATGAGTGGCAAGAGGCCATGGAGAGCAATGGATACAATGTGGTGTTCTTAGGGGCAAGACAGAGGGGTAGCTAACAAGGGTAATGCTAACAAACACCCCACTGAAAAGTAAAGGCCAATTTCCAGACCTGAGCCAGTCCTTTGACCCAGAACCTGTTGCCTGAAGGAAAGGCTGGTTTGAGGAAGGATTCTGCTATACCATGGCAGGTGCATATGATAATAATTTCCCTAGCTTTTACCCAGAGGGATCTGTGGCCATTTCCTTGAGTAATTATTGTGTGGGGGGTGGGGGGGAAGGCAATTCCAGATATTTCAAGGACTCCTGGGCATGGCAATCTCCACTGATATTTAAGGATTTTTATATTTCATCAGGGCCCTTTGCTAAAGGGGGTGCTTCTGGGAGGGAAGTAATAAGAAATCCAAGCCCAGTCTAATTCACAGTGGGTTCTTTGGCTCCATAAATCTCCTGTGTGATTGTTTGTTCAATCTCTGAAGATACCATTGCAATGAATGTCTTTAGTAGTTGGCAGAATCTTCTTATTGGCCCCTCGGTTTATAGAGTACGATACTGTAGTGAAGAAGGCCACATGGAAGCCTCTGAAACTTCCCCACTATGATCAAGAGAGTAGATAAAAAAACAATATCACATCTTCAACACTGCAAGGGTAGTGGTCTCCACCATGTCCTCATTTAGTTCACCATTCTTCCTTGTTCAAAATCAGGGATCCTGGTTATTGAGAGTGGACCACCATGAAGTCAACTCATTACCTCATGCGTCTATTGCCACTACTGAACATCCAAACTTGTAGCAACAGAAACCAACATGGAGGCTCCTCTCTTCTGGAGGAGATCAAGTAGTCACTTGTTAGCAACTTGATTACACGGGATCCTTTCCAATCAGGAAGTGACAATGATGTGTCTTGACGGGAATTGGCACATATTCAAGAAGTGACTTTCCCTGTCCCACCCACAGGACTCCATCAGTACCACCATCTATGAGCTTATGAGATAGGTTGATAAACTGACATGAGATTGTAATGTTACTCTGGGCCAAGGATCCCATTTTATAGCAAAAGAAGAGCTATGATGGGCCCATATCCTTTTGTTGATGCAAAAGCTTTATATTTTAGTGTGGTACCAATAGTTTATTTTTGCTTTTGTTTTGCTTGCCTGAGAAGATGTATCTAGAAAAATGTTTCTATGGCTGATGTCAAAGAAATTGCGGCCTATGTTTTCTTCTGGGAGTTTTATGCTTTCACGCTTAGATCTTTAAGCAATTCTGGGTTTGTTTTTGTGTATGGTATAAGAAAGTGGTCAAGTTTCACTCTTTTGCATGTAACTGTCCCGTTTTCCCAGCACCATTTGTTAAAGAGGCTGCCTTTTTCCTATATATATTCTCACCTCCTTTGTCATAGGTTAATTGACCATATAAATATGGGTTTACTTCTGGGCAATCTATTTTGTTCCCCTGATCTCTGTGTCAATTTTGTGCCCGTACCATACTGTTTTGTTTAATTAAAAAATGGGCAGATGACCTGAATAGACAAAGACGACATACAGATGCCAAACAAACACATGCAAAGATGCTCAACATCACTCATCATCAGGGAAATGCAAATGAAAATACAGTGAGATATCATTTTACACCTGCCAGAGTGGCTAGGATAAAAAAGACAAGAAATAACAAGTATTGGTGAGAATATGGTGCCCTGTTGGTGGAAATGCAAGTTGGTGCAGCCACTGTGGAAAACATTATGGAGGTTTCTCAAAAAATAAAAAATAGGAATACCTTACAATCCAGTAATTCCACTACTGGCTATTTACCCAAAGAAAACACTTATTCAAAAAGGTATATGCACACCTATCTTTATTGCAGCGTTATTTCCAGTAGCCAAGCGATGGAAACAACCCAAGTGTCCATCAACAGATGAATGGATAAAGAATATGTGGTATATATACAATGGAATATTACTCAGCCATAAAAAGAATGAAATCTTGCCATTTGCAACAACATGGATGGACCTAGAGGGTATGATGCTAAGTGAAATAAGTCAGACAAAAAAAGACAAATACCATATGATTTCACTCATATATGGAATCTAAAAAACAAAATGAATGAACAAGCAAGGAAAGAAAGAGACGAACAACAACAACAACAACAACAAAACCAGACTTTTAAATACAGAGAACAAACTGGTGGTTGCCAGAGGGGAGGTAGGGGGAGGGGGATGGGGTGAAATAGATAAAGGGGATTAAGAGGTACAAAATTCCTGTTACAAAATAAATAAGTCACAGAGATGAAAACTACAGCAGAGGGAATATAGTCAATAAGATTGTAATAACATTGTTTGGTGACAGATGGTTACTATGCTTATTGCGGTGAGCGCTGAGTAATGTATGGAATTGTCAAATTATTATGTTGTACACCTGAAACTAATGTAACACTGTATGTTAATTATACTTCAATTCTAAAAGCTGCTAATCAATTATCCTTCCAATCAAGGTACATCAAAGTGGAATAGTCACACATAACAATTGGACAAAATGTGTCATTAATAAAGTGATTTTTCTGGAAAAAAAACCACACCAGGGATTTAGAGTAAATAATTTTTCCCTTACAAATTGAAAATTAAAATATTTAGTAGTTTCACTCAGTGGAAAACTCTTTGCTGAACACAAAGGGCTTTGTTTCTACGAGAAGGCATCTCTGCACAGAATCTTTCCTTCAGTGAGCTTTTGATGTTTCAATTATTTATTTTTTAATCAAGTTCTAATCTGTTGTTTGGATAGATGTGTCTGAAGTATTTTTAAAATGTACTATGTTTTTAAAATTAGATCTCCATCTGTCATTATGTGGAATGTGTGTGGGCAGATGGTGAATGGACTTATTTTTAACCCCTGAATGCTATTAGCTTGCTTAACTGTATCCCGAGAAAGAAGTGCCATTAGGAGTGGTCTTTTCCTCCTCCTCAAAATTCATTTGGCTCCACTCTGTGATCCCCAGCATCAGATCTTTGAAACAAACAAGTCATTACTTAAACCTCTTTAGAGAAGATCACAGGCAACTGATCTGCAGAACCTATATTCTCTTTCCATCTCCAAATTATTTCTTTGCAACAAGAAAGACATGTTCACTGAATATATCATAGATCTTTTAATTCACTGAATTTCTTTCTTAAGCTGAAGGGTTTTAATGTTCTTTCTATTTAAATTAGTGATAGTGTTAGGTGCCAACAGAACGTGGAAAGTGATGAATCTCTTCATTTCTACATGTTTTTTGATGTTCCTCTTAACCATCGTTTTTTAGGGTTAAATTTTATCAATAAGAAACTTTCCAAACATACACGATGGTACCGAGCATAGTTTAATGAACTTTCATTTACCCATTGCTCAGCATCAACAATTATCAACATGTCATAAATCTTGTTTAATTTACCTATGTCTACTTCTGCCCCATCCTGTGACACACAAACATGCACGTGCGGGCGCGCACACACACACACACACACACACACACAATTTCTTCCTCGAATATTTGAAGAAACACCAGACATTGCGCCGTTTTCCTCATAAAGTACTTTATATGCATTTAAATAGTAAGACTTATTTAAAAAAATAACCACCTGGGTATTGTCATCCTCCAATATAACAATATCCTAAATATTCTAATACCCAACCCATATTCAAATTTCCCCAAAGTCACTCTTTTACAGTTGGCCTATTCAAATACTAAGAAACAATAAAGTCCATAAACTGCAATGGTCACCGTCTCTCTTAAGTATTTAGTCTACATCATCCCATCTTCCCTCTCATGCCTTTGCATTTGTTAGAAAAATCAAATGGTTTATCCTTTATGTTCCATATTCTAGAATTGCACAATTGTTTCTCTGTGGTGTTTTTAACTTGTTCCTCTGTCTCTGTACTTCTTAGAAACTGGTCATTAGATGTGAGAGTTGATTGGATTAAAGTTCAATTTTTTTTTAAGCTGTAATATTCCTTATTCTGTGAACTTCCTGTGGAATCAGACCATGAACTCATGATGCCCGGTGGCCTCACAGCCAGTAATGCCAGTGTTTCATTAAAGCTTGAAATGGCAATTTTCTTACTGTCATTCCTCCTGCATTAGTGAGCCACAATTCTTCTATACAGAAGAATGTATTCTCTTCAATTATTTGGCTGCCCAGAAATACAGTGCATATAGGAAAGGCTGGACAAATGCTTGATTCTTTCCGTACATTTATCAATTAGCAGAGTAATGAACTGGTGCCCTCATGACCTCCAATGGCAACTAGTAAGTTTTTTAGAAAGTATCATTATGAACTCACGAATTTCTATATATCGAGTATTTTAATTGAACATGATTATTCTTTTTGAGAGTCATGGGATCCCATTCAAGTTAGCTTTCTTTTGACCTGACCCATTTGGTCTTTGATAGTTTCTTGCCTTTCTGCATTTCAAGATGTCCTAGGTTTATCTTGTACGTTTCAGATTCCATATAGATTCCAAAAGGTGATTTACTGGGACGAGAGGAGTTAACTGTTTTGTTTTGTTTTGTTTTTAAGATTTATTTATTTTAGAGAGAGAGAGAGAGAATGAGTGGGAGGGGCAGAGGGAGAGAGAATCTAAAGCAGACTCCATGCTGAGCACAGAGCCCGACATGGGGTTCGATCTCAGGACCCTGGAATCACGACTTGAGCCAAAATCAAGAGACGGGCTGCTCAACTGACTACACCACCAAGGCACCCCAGGAGTCAACTCTTTTTAAGATGTTTTGACATGGTGGAAAGAGTGCAGGCTTTGGAGCTTGGTAGATCAAGGTTAGAATCTTAGCTCCATTGCTTACTAGTTCTGGACTCTTAAAAAGGCTTTATCTCACAAAATGAGGATAAGAGACTCCGTAAGGAGGAAGTTACAATAATATAGAAAGTTATTTTATCATAATGTTAAGTGGAAAAAGCAGGACTGACGCTTCTATACAAAATGCATATGGGAACCACTGTGATCAAATAGGCTAATGTGTTAATGGTGGTATCTTTTGATGGTGGGACTACAGGTCAAGGATCTCTTCTTTATGCCTCATACTGTACTTTCCCACATAACCTAGAATGGGAAGAAATAAGATAACTTTATTAAAAGAAAAATAAGCCTCTACCACAAATCCTATAGTGTTGATTAAAATTCATCTGGGATGTGATTCATTGCATACTCTTTTTATATCTCTCATGGTCAATTTAATCTACTTGTCCTTTAACAGAATTTAATGCAAATTGTATAATAAAGAAAAATATTGATGTAACTATACTCTGTCATCTGCTTCCTTTCTCTATGCCATGTCATATTGATTTCAATAGGCCAGGTCAAAGCTGAGTGTTTCCTGCTTTCAAGGATGACCTCTGAAGGCCTCATACTATTTTGCCTTCTTGCTCCCAGGGGAGAGTCTCTAATTTCTGGATTGGCAGCTGAAGGCAGAGCAGTAAAAATAGGAAGTAAACTAAAATCTCCATCTGACATGCTTATAAATCAATTTTCCTACAGGACAGAATTGTTGGTGTTGGTGCTCACTGAAAATAGTCTTATTGATCAGAAACCTAAACCAGTTGGTTTTTTATTCACCTGAGGATTCAGATTGATTCAGGTTGACTTGTAAAACATGAATCCATCTGTAATCCTTTAAAACTATGACAAATGGGGCGCCTGGGTGGCTCAGTTGGTTAAGCGACTGCCTTCGGCTCAGGTCATGATCCTGGAGTCCCTGGATCGAGTCCCGCATC
>NC_138375.1:11995740-12090926 GCF_054177405.1 Leptonychotes weddellii | reverse complement strand
TCCCGGGATCGAGTCCCGCATCGGGCTCCCTGCTCAGCAGGGAGTCTGCTTCTCCCTCTCCCGCTCCCCCCTCTTGTGCTCTTTCTCTCTCTCACTCTCTCTCTCAAATAAATAAATAAAATCTTTAAAAAAAAAAAAAAAGAAAATGAAGGTGAAGTAATATGCCCAAGGTCATCGCTAGTATGTGGCCAAGCTGAGGCTCCAGCTCCCTCTAGAAACTGCCCTCTTTTATTTTTTTTTAAAGATTCGTTTACTTATTTTAGAGCCCAATGTGGGGCTCAATCCCATAACCCTGAGATCACGACCTGAGCCGAAACCAAGAGTGAGACGCTTAACCGACTGAGCCACCCAGGTGCCCCTAGTAACTGCCCTCTTAACCACAATATTATATACCCTTCAATCATCATGAATCTTACTTAGAAATTAATCTTTTACGTGATATATATTTCACTAATTTGAGATAATATTATAATTTTGAGGTGTGTTTTAGTTAATACTATATAAGCACATTCCCATGTCTTTAAAATCCATTCTTAGATATAATTGAAGGATGCATATCATTATATTGAAAGGAATTACTGTATATTGGCTTGAACTATGATTCTACATATGCAAATCCTGGAGGCGAGAGCACCGTGAGGATAGGAAGGTGGATTTAGGGGATTAGTGAAAAGAAGACAAGAATCATGGCCTCCATGAATAGCTTGGACTGCCCCATTATGCATCGATTAGATGAGGCTTAAGCTTGCTTTGCGCAGCGTTCTCACTTAGAAAGTAGAAGAAATGTCTTTTCTTGACCAATGCAGGGGATGTTGTAAAGATATGTGGGTATTGGAAAGTGATTTAAACGCACTGAAAGAAAAGGCCTGCATAAATTCAGGAGGATCATCTGGAGAAATAGCCTGGGTGATGTTTGTCACAATGCCCGTCATATTCAGCCTTGACGTCTATTGTGGGAGGCTGGGAGTAGGATGAAGGGAGAATCTTTTCTGTAGGTCCCAGATCAGAAGACCAGGCAAGGAGTCAACCCTAATGAGGCAGGTGACTCAGAGGGAAAAAAAAAAAAGGACCATAATGAACTTGCTCTCTATTTGCCATGAGGATTTGGATGGAGATTGATGATCTGGCCAAACCTTCCATCTGAATTTAGTCTGGTTCCATCACGACAAGTCATGTATCTTTTGGGGTCAGGTTGTGGCACAACTTATGCTATTTCCATCACATTCTGACCTGTTTGTCATTTGCAATGAGAAGTAAATGACCCAGAAACACCAGGATAGGGATCTGTAAGTGGCTTTCCTCCCCAGACCAATTAGGAAATACCCACCAACAAAGCGTGTTGTAATGTATCATTAATTGCCATCTTGCGTCTTTAAGTCCATAAGTAACAACTGTCAATGAGCTCTTACCAGGTATCAAGGAATAGAAACCAGAGCTGGACTAGGTGAGATGAAGAAAGCACTCACCTGGGGCACAAAATTTGAAGGGGCATCAACAAGCTTAGTAATCAAGATAAGTAATATTCATATGCAATATTTAAAAAAAAAAACCCCAAATCAGCAGACTCCGTCCCTCCTTTTATTGCCAATAAAGCTTTAGCATCTGACTGATGCTTGTAAGTGCTTTCCATAATCAATGCCTTTCTTTCTAGTCTATCACCATGCTTTAACTCCCCGTCTTAGCCTGCGCTGCCGTAAGGAAGTACCATGGACGGGGTGCTTTAAATAGCAGACATTTATTTCCCACAGTTCTGGAGGCTAGAAGTCCAAGATCAAGGTGCTCCTATGGTCGGGGTCTTGTGAGGACTCTTCCTGGCTTTTAGGTGGCTGCCCTCCTGCTGTGTCCTCACATGAGAGAGAGAGAGGGAGAGAGAGGGGATGGGAGGAGAAAGAGAGTATGGGAGGGAGAGAGAAAGATCAGGAACACTGGTCTTTCTTTCTCTTCTTACAAGGACACTGATCCCATCATTGGGGGCCCACCCTCATGCCTCATCTACACCTTATCACCACCTAAATAAAGACTCCACCTCCCAAAACCATCACGTAGGGGGTTTGGATTTTAACACATGAATTTGTGTCAGGAGGTATAAGGTATTTACTATAATCCCTGTTCCCCCCTCTGCCTCTTTTTCTATTTCTTGTGTGAAAATGTGGGCACAGAGATGTTAAATAACTTGTCCAAGTTCACCCAGTAAATAAGTTATGGAACCAGGATTTGAACCCAGTGGCCTGCCCCCCAGAGCCTACACTTTCATCCACTCTTGCTACACTGCCCATAAAGCAAAAGAATGATCTTTTCTCAAGAGAAATCTTGCTCAAGCTACAGGCAGAACACAGTAATGATTTCAGGGACAGTAGAAATCCTCCCACATCTTGATTTCCTGCATGCAGATCTAGAAGCCTCCCTGTAAAGTGAAAGTAGCCACTGGGAGGTGGGAGGAGAGGATGGGGGCACTTCTTGACCATGAATCAATTAGTGGTGCCTTAGCTTGACAGTGGTTAGGTGAGCTGTCAGGCCCGGAAGTCACGGTGTGGAGGGGAGGTAAGTCTTGATGAGGTGTAAAGATTAGAGAAGAGTCCGGGTACAGCATACAGCCCCAAGCAGGTGAAGAGCATCGGGGGTTCAGGGAGCAAGCACGGGCATGCCCCGACCCCATGAAGCAGGTGCAGGAGAGCTGAAGGAAAGGAGGGGCAGTGGAGTGTGCGAGGAGGGTTAGAGGGGTGCAGAGGGCCCCCTTCCTCTCTCTGTGGAAGTAGCCTCAACAGTTGGCAGAATCACCAAACGCTGCAGTGTCTTGCCTAATGTTCACTGGTGTGTCTGTGAGTGTTACAGTTGCTAATTTCTGTTCCGCCTGAATTTGCTAGTGCCCTGTTTGTGAATAATCCCTGTTGCCTCTCAGGGCTGACACAGAACATGCCCAGTGTTGTTAAACGGTGCTTGGGGAGGCCCATGCAGTCCAGAGGGCCTTGTCCAAGGTCACACCATGATCCACAGCCAGGATTTGGACTCAAGCCCAGATTCTGACTTCTAAGCCCCTGCTTCAGCCATTACTTGCTGACATTCCTTGTTAATTCTCCTTATCCACAAATTTGCAGGCTTCACAAGCTCCAGAGTGAAATTAATTTCTGTAGTTGGTGCCTTCATTCCCTTTTTTTTGGTTCAACTACCCTCTGTGGAAACCGAGATGAATCTCAGAGATTCTTCAGTATGCTCAGTAGTCTCTACCCAGTTAACCAGCAGTTGAGCTGTGAGTCTAGACATGCACCTATTTCTCCTCTTTTTACTTTGGCCTTGCTATGGACTGAATGTTGGTGTCCCTGCAAAACTCATATGCTGAAATCCTAAACCCCAATGTGATGGTAGGGAATTTGGGAGGCGATTAGGGCATGAGGGTGGAGTCCTCATGAATGGGACTAGTGCTTTGATAAGAAGAGACCCAAGAGAACTTGCTTCCTCTCTCTGTCCTCCGCCATGTGAGGACATAGCAAGAAGATGGCCATCTGTAAAGATAGAAGAGACTTCTCCATCAGGACCAGACCATACGGGCACCCTGATCTGGGGCGTCCCAGCCTCCGTATATGTGAGAAATCAATTTATGTTGCTTAAGCTACCAGTCTGTGGTATTTTTGTTAGAGCACCCTCACTGAATAGGACAGGCCTTTGCAGAATTTGTGGTTCAATGTGGTGTAGGCCCTTAAGAATAGAATGCCTTTCCAGGTTTCTCCTCATGCCTAGAAAGATGCAAAATGCCTTTGATGTCCTTAAATAATGACCAAAAATAGTGACACCTGAGTATCTGGACCTTTGCCTCTGAGGTATGCCTAGATATGTGAAGACAGTAATTTCCAAAGTAGTACCAGGAGGGGTCATCCAGGGTTCAGGCAGGAAGAATCCTCCCATCCTCCTCCTCTTCCAGTCCTGAGCCCCTGGAACAGAGAACACTGGCTGTTTATTCAAAAGCCATGCTATCCCTACCTCTGCCCCATGGCTTCTCATTTCCTGGTAGATCCAGCTTCTCACAATGGTATTCACACGCCAGATGTGTTACTAGATTCTCCTGAAGACTCTTGAAGCTAGTCCTGGCTAATGGAACCTAAGAGAAACAGATGTGATATGACTGTGTATGTGAGCGGATCTTAAGAAAAGTTGATTCCCTAATAAAAGAGATTTGTGGAAGGAAGCACCAGTGTTTTTTCACTGAATGCTATTATGACTGTATATGATGGTTGGATCTTTGGCAGCCACCTTGCAGCCCCGAGGGTAAACATTACAACATTGTGAAGAGTGAAAAGATGGGAGAGTGTTGGATGTTATCGCTGAATTTTCACACCAAACTGGGAATCACCCTTTCTCGAGCCTTCTTGCTTCATGGGGTAAATGCTTGTATTGTTTGAGCTACTTTTTAAAAAATGTATTTATTTATTTGGTAGAGAGAGAGAGGAGAGGGGAGGAGCAGAGGGAAAGAATCTCAGGCAGACTCCATGCTGAGCAGAGAGCCCAATGCAGGGCTTGATCTCAAGACCCAGAAATCATGACCTGAGCCAGAACCAAGAGTCAGACGCTCAACCAACTGTGCCACCCAGGCGGCCCTGAGCTACTTCTCATTGAAGACTTAGGACCTGAAGCTGAAAACCTCCCACCACACTCTTGCCCCCTACTTGCTTGCACACTCATTCTCCTTGGAGCTGTGCCTAAGGCAGCTCCCTCCTCACAAACATGCATTGTTTCCAGGCTTACTTCTTTTGGCACAAGAGTTGCATATGTATACACACACACACACACACACACACACACGATGCCTTGATTCACTTCCTGTCAATTCAGAGAGCGTGCGCACGCGCGCGTGTGTGTATGTGTGTGTGTGATGTATTTCAAGTGCCCAGGGAATACTGCTGAAAGGAAGAAAGTACACAAATGTAAAGTGACAGTGACGACTGACTCCGAGTCACAGATGGTCTGGGTACTGAATGAGATGGTCCTCAGCTATGTGGGCAGTGGCAGGTCGTCTCTATTCAAGGATTGCTCATGCTTTTCCCGAGGCTCCTGCCAAGGAGAAATTTATATTCCATTGACTCAGCACTAGCAGGAAAATTCAAGACAGGCTGGATTTACTTTTCGGGGCTTAAGGTGCCCCAGGAGTGGCTCCTGGTAAGGGATGGGAGGCATTTAGGGCAGGGTCGGGAGAGGCAAAGGGCTGCTCTGGATTTACACGGCTAATTAGAAGGATTACGCCATGTGGGGTGAAGGTGCAGAGGACGGTGCCTTGGGGGACAGGAGCCGTGCTTTCCCAGAGTGAGAGCCAAGCATGGGACCAAGCATGGGGGCACTAGCCAAGCATGAACCCAAATGTTAGGAACGCAGATCTCCAAGGTCCAGGGGAAAGAATATGTAAGTGGCTAAGGTTGTCTTGGCTTATGGAGAAGCAGGGCTTGGGAGAGTTAGTGCAGAGGATGGGACAGTCTGGGAAGGGCAGGGCTGGGAGCAGGTGTGAGGCTGTGACACGGGGAGGAGGACTCAGTCCACTGCAGGCGGGGAGGAAAACCACACAGCAGGATTTCTAGAACATTACTAGTCACCAAAAGTCATGGCCGCAGAGAGCAGGCTTTGGTCCGGGCTCCTCACAGGGAAACAGAACTTGAATGGAACATAAGGCTGAAGACACATGGGGATTACCGGAGGGATAGATTTTGTTAAAAAAAAAAAAAAATGCATGCTGAATCCCACGCATTTCCATCCAGCATTCAGATTCAAACTTTTCAGAGATCCTAATTAATTGGTCCCTGGGATTTACATTTTGAGAAAGACTTTCAGGTGATCCCAATGATCAGACAGGTTTGGAAACTTCAGAAATTAGCAGTAACGATGCTGTCATGGGGGCTGGGAAGTAGGGAGTGGGTGGACTGAGGGTGCGCAGAGGGTCGGGCCTCGGGGATCCCGACAAGGAGATAAGCTCTCCCCTCCGGGAAATTACAGAATTACCCAACAAGGGGTGGGCCACCCGCAAGCCTGGGGAGAGTACGTGTACCCGCGGCTCGAGGTATGTGCTAATGCCTCTATTTTACAGATAGAGAACTTGAGGTTCAGAGGGGATCTGCCCAAGGTCACACCTCCAGGAAGGGTTGGACCTGGGACGCAGGCCCATGTTTTTCTTGTTTGCCCCTGACCGTGGCAGCGTGACTTCAAGGAAGGAGGAACATGCCATT
Organism: Leptonychotes weddellii; assembly: GCF_054177405.1. Classification (NCBI taxonomy): domain Eukaryota; kingdom Metazoa; phylum Chordata; class Mammalia; order Carnivora; family Phocidae; genus Leptonychotes; species Leptonychotes weddellii. The sequence continues at coordinate 12,084,723 of NC_138375.1, read as the reverse complement.
TGCCGGGGACTCAAGAAGCCTCTGTCCCTTGGTTCAAGGAGGAGGCATGCCCACTGTGGCTGATGTTCTTTCTAGAGTTTACCAGCCGACGACAAGAGCTATGTTCCTTTGGTTTTTCTGCAATAGATATTTTGGGCAGCAGTGCATTAGGCCTTAAATTAAAATAGCAATTAAAATATTATGCAAAGCGTTCCTGTATTTATAACATAGTAATTTATTGTAAAGCAGTTTACTTTCTTCTTTGTTGAGCTTCATGAGTTTCTTTCAGAAGAACTGTAAAAAGCATGCTCGCGGAGAGGAGGCTGTGTTGCTTTTTAAATAAGCAGTGTAGCTGTCACCGGATGTTAGGAAGATTGATTACTGATGCATTTTTAATGCAGATAATTATTAGATAATAGGGTTTTTCCCCCTCTAAATTTCCAGTAGGAGGAAATCACTGAGTTTTTCCATTTTAAATTAAAGGCTTTCTACAATTGGTTTTTCAATAAGCCTTAAAATGTATGATCAAATTCAATTATGTAACAAACACACTTAGGATGAAGCCCACTGCGGATGTTTCTCTTTCATACTTTTATGTCTGGATTCCAACAAACAGTCTTGAGGACAAGGACCGAGCATGACCCATACATACCCTAACCAACGTGCCCAGTAGGGCAGTATTCCTACATAAGAAGTGCTCCAAAAATGTTTGTCGGATGAATGAATGTCATATGCTGTTGTTGTTGTTTAAGATTTTAGTTATTTATTTGAGAGAGAGAGAGCGAGCACAACCAGGGAGGGTGCGGAGGGGATGGAGCAGAGGGAGAGGGACGAGCAGAGGGAGCAGGAGAAGGAGACTCTCTGCTGAGAAGGGAGCTCGATCCCAGGACTCTGAGATCATGACCTGAGCCGAAGTCAGAAGCTGAACCCACTGAGCCACCCAGGCGCCTCTCATATGCTGTTGTTTTATTGGAAAACACTAAGTCAAAGATATCCCCTGCTAAGTGCACGTGTTGTAAGCTCATTTATCAGTGATGGATTGCTACACAGGCTTCATACTTCCTGTCTCTCTCTGTTCTCTTCAGGCAGAGGGCAAGGTGCTAAGGTAAACTTGACCTCAGGTCTCTGCTCAGCAGACATGGCCGACTCCTTTGCCTACTTGGGTTAAGAATGAATAAGCCCAACTGTGTCCCTGTTGTCCTCGCTGAAGGGAGCTTGAAACTGTTCCATCCTAGCAATACCAAGCAGTTGGCCTGTGGTTCAGCCTCACTGAGACAGCCAGCAGAAAATTTCAGGGCAGCCAAGAGCTCAAAGATGACCGAGGTGGAGCTCCCACAGAGATTCTTCTTCAACTTTTCTATCTGATGGCAAAGAAATGTACGTTTAAGAAGAATTGTCTCTGGGAGACAGAGCCCAATGGGACTTGTGGAAAGAAAAACATTTCCTTGAAGTCTCTTGTTTTATCTTAAAAATACACGCAAGTTTGCATTCCAAACCATAATGGGCCTATTTGTTATAATAAAATAAAACAAAGTGAGCAAAGCAGAAGCTTCCTGAGCATCTTTGGTTAAAATTGAATTGAGTGTGATTTCTGGAAAAGTAGCCTGAGTTGAAAAGAGCTGACATTGAATATCAGATTTGGAACCCATTAATGTCCTTCTCTGACTTGGTTTACAGTATTTGGAAAACATAGACTCACATAAAAATGATGTGTGCATCTTCTGTTTGCCAAGCTACATCTGGGTAGTCACCAACGACAGAGGCCTAGAATGCAGTCACAGAGATGGCATGATGTCATGTTTTCAGCCATAGTTTGTTCAACCTTGGGTAAGTGTTCCTTCCTGAGAGGTGAAGCCACTTGTGTCGTGTGATGGTTAATTTTATATGTTAACTTGCCGAGGCCATGGGACCCAGATGTTTCTTCAAACATTAGTCTAGATGTTTCTGGCAAGTTCTGTTTTGTTTTTGGTTTTTTTTGAAGAGATTAACATTTAAATTGGTAGACTCCATGATGCCAGTGGATGGGTCTCACGCAAGTAGTTGAAGGCCGTGTCCCTGGGGGAAGAGGGAATTCTAGTAGCAAGCTGTCCTCAGAGGCGAACTGCAACTCTTCCTGGCGCTCCAGCCTGCCTGCCTACCCCACAGATTTTGGACATGCCAGCGTCCACAGTTGAGTGAGTGAATTCCTTAAAAATCAGTTTCTCTCTCTCTCTCTCCCTCTCTCCTGCCCACCAACACACACACAAACACACATGCATGCATGCACACACACCCACACACATCCTATGGGTTTTGTTTCTGTGGAGAACTCTGACTCATACAGGTCAAGTCCACCACTTGGGCTGAAAGGGTAACTAATTCATTGGTCATCAAGAAAATAGTCATCAAGGAATTTTTTCAGAGAAGAAAAATGACTGACAATGCTATTCCTCATTAATGCTGGAATGTTCAACACACATTCGTGAACTAAGTCACAAAAGTCTTATCCCTTCCATCATGATGAACTCCTTGTCAGCTTGCAGACCCCATCTTCATCACAGCTTTGCCTTGGATTAGATGTTTGAGAGAAGTCATTCTAGTCTAGTCATTTCTACTTTAAGAAAGCCAATGAAGACACACTGAGTTAATTTAATGAATCCAGTTCTTTTTTTTTTTACCTTTTCTAAAGAAGCCCTTGTTTTCACCTCAAGAGGAAAAGCTATCCATTCACCCCTGGGTTTCTAAATTCTGATCTACACCTCCTAGTATGATAACCATCTGGGTTTGCCTGGGACTGGGGTTTTCCAGAATATGGGATTTTTAGTGCTGGAACCTGGAGAGTTTCATGCAAACTGAGACTTAATCGCTTTACATCTCTTTGTAGTAGACTGTGTTCTCAAAACCCTTTCTTTTTCATTACGAATCAGTCTGAAATAATGAGTCTCCAAGTCAACAATATTTGCTCTTTTTTGGTCATCCCACTGAATGTGGAAAAAAACCGAAGAGGCAGGCAGCCCCTTAAGGAGGTCTTGGAGACATATGCAGTAGCTGCTGGCCTTTAGGATGCGCCATGGCACGCCCACATTTTTACTGCTCAGATTAGCCTCCAGCTCTCATATCCCCTTACTATGTTTTTCTAGTTGACAAAGCATTAGTGATGACTCACTTTTTTCTGTGACTATATAATAAGAAGTACCAAGAACTAAGTTTTTCTCAAGTGACGTAACTGAGCTCTTGCACACTGAGAAATCAGACAGATCCTGTGTCCAAGTAGGCTAGCACCAGCCCTCTGTTCCAGGTACATTTGCATAATTCATTCCCTCCCCAGGATGTCTCCCAAGACAATAATAATCTCACCCAGGTCCCTGTTAATGCACAAGAACCAAACGACCAAAGCACTCTCAGCATACTAAGTGTTTTCATCCAGCCTCATGGAAAACACAATGTATTTTCCAATATGGAAAACTGAGATTCTTCCCATTTTGTTTGCCTATGGTGTCACAACACCTTTTCAGGGCAAAATTTCAAAGTTTTCCTTAAATTGTTGGTAAAATCAGGGTCCCTGGAAATGTATGATAGACTTAAGGAGGTCAGGGAAGCATTTAGGGGAGTCCTCAAGGACAATGGCCTTTGCTCTCTGTCCTGTTATCCTCAAGGTTAAGGATGGGATGAACCAAAATATTTTTTGAACTAGGATTCTAAAATGACTATATTTGTGGCTAAGATTTATGAAATGGGTCTGTGTAGTACATTCATGGGTCCAGTTAATTAAAGGGCTAAAGGCTAGTGAAACCATAGAGGATTAACAATACTGGTGGCTGGTCTCCATAAACATAACCAAGATTTCAAATAGTCATGATTGCAACCAATGGAATTAATTGATTGTGTAAACTCTAGACTACAGGGTTCTTGTTTACCCATCTTTATATGCCCCTCAGCTCCTCACCCAGGGCCCCGTACAAGAAGATGATCAATAATACCGGTTGAGGTATTGCCAACAGCTTCAATTTGTACAAATTAATGAAAAGAAATGTGAGGTCTGTTGTCACAGTTCCTTTGTGTGTGCTGTAAGCACCTGAAAGAGGGAGGCTCCTATGATATCAAGATCCCGGAAACGCATTTCAAGGAACACAAAAGTTATCTTACTGCTCAGGCTGTTCTTTCACAAAATAAAAGCATAGCAAGGATTCATTTAATTAGCAAAATGTAGAAGAAAAAATTAACTGAAGAGGGTGAATAACAGTAATCTGGAAGAGATAATAGGGGAGAGAAATGAAGCCCGGGAATCGTCTGTTGGAGGAAGGAGCTACATTTCCACCAGCAAGGCAAGGTTGGGGAGCCAACAGGACTTGGGAGGAATGGAGAAGTAAGAGTCTGGTGTAAAACCAGCGTTTTAAGCAACGATATCACTTATTACAGTTGTGGGAGTGAGAGAGTTGGAAGCAATTTAGGAAATGCTGACAGAGGGGTTCAATCACTTGGAAATATTCTACTTAGCTGAACCTTGACCATTTATGGTAGTGTAATTCGTTAAATAATAAATATAATAAATAAATATAAATCATAGAATTTCTTATAGGTACTCTCCTGTGATATATTTTGTAATTCTAAAATATTTTGAGATTCTACCTTGAAATATCCACTCAAACATTAATTAAGGTTTTTATCCACGATATAGTGTGAGCCCATGTTATGTAAGAGGCACTGAGCTGCTGGTTTGGACAATAGTCTTTGTCTTTGAGGAACTCAAAACCTAGTGACAGAATTCTTGTCACTGAGAGTCTGGGCTCTGCTTGGTAAAATGGGATTTTCTTAGGATGTAATAGTATCCAAATGTATGAGTGGTGTGTGGTTCCTAGAATTAAACTTTGGCCCAGACCAGAGCTTTCCTTTATTCACTGTGATAGCCTGGATTGCTTAGCATTGCCTGGCATACCGTAGGTGCTTAATGATTATTCACTGAAGAAGGCGAGGGAGTGGCAGGAGGGTGGGTGGCACACCCACTGGAAATCACAGAAGTGCCTGCACATAGGTAAGATATCCCTGTGCTCAGACCCCTCTCTTCTTTCTTAGGGCACTGTAGCTAATAGACAAACGTAGAAATCAGCCAGAGAGTACAAACGTTTGGCAAATAACAGGTATGGGCTTCATCTTAACAGTTCCCTGAGACCAAATATGAACTTGGACTTCTAGATTCATATTTGAATTCATTTAATTCCAGGATTCAAAATGTTTTTGAGTTTTGTTGCTGAATTAGGAAAAGGACATCTGCTCCTTGAGTAAAGGTGACCCAGCCACTAAATCGGTATTAGATTACATACATTGGATTGCAGGTTAGGTCACATGTCCTTGAATCAGTCTGGTGGTGATGTAATTCTGATGTGAAACAGGGTTAGAAATATTGAAGCTTTTCCAGCCGTTTGGAAAATATGTTTATGATCCAGCAGGCTTTTGGACTTCAAGTTCCCGTCAGCTTGTTTTTTACTTGTATCCATAGCCACGTAAGGAATAGCTTAAGCAAGAAATTTAGAGGGCATGCTTTTATCCCTAACGAGCTACACTCTGACTCAGAAAGGGGCAGTTGTAAATAGCTTCATTTTAGGGTTCCTGGACCCAATTTCCAATTTCCCCTACACACAACATGAAGAAATTCTTGGACATCAGCAAGGTGTCCAAGAATTCAACTGAATTCTGATAATACCTACTCACAGATAGCATTAGATTCTATGGGTTAAAGACACAGTCCTTCAAGACTTCCCCCCGACCCCCCCCCCCCGCCCCACTTCAGGCCCCAGTCACAAGCTCGGACTGTTGCCTGTCTGGCCAACCAGTTACAGGGTTCCAATAACCTCCTTAGGTTTGATTAATTTGTTAGAGTGACTCACAGAACTCAGGGACACAATTACTTAATATTTACCCATTTATTAAAGGATATAATAAAGACTGTGAATCAACAACCAGATGAAGAGACTCATAGGGAGAGGAATGGGGAAAAGACAGGGGCTTCCTTGTTCTCTCCAGGGCACCATGGTCCCCACATCTCCATGTGTTCACCAACTGGAAAGCTCTCCAACCCCAACCTTCTGGGTTTTTATGGAGGCTTCACTGCATTGTCATGATTGACTAAGTCATGGACCATTGGTGACTGATCCAACAAACAGCTTCTCTCCCCTCCCTGGAAAGTTCCAACCCTCTAGTCACATGGTTGGTTCCCCCGGCATCCAGCCCCCATGCTTAGGTGGGATCCAAAAGTCACCTTGTTAACAAAGGATACCTTTATTACTCTGAACACTTAGGAAATTCCAAGGGTTTGGGGAGCTGTGAGCCCAAGAACTGTGGAGAAGCCCAAACACATACCTCTTATAAATCACAGTATCTCAAGCTTAAGTTTATTAGACCTGTTCTAAGCACTTGGCTTATTTAAGAACACATTTCAACACTTAAAAATCCTTTCCTTTCCTCCTTTCTTGAATAGACGGCCATTTTTCCTCTCTTTTCTACTTTGTTCAAATAGTGAAATTGGCAGGACACATTTATTTGCATGAAATCCAATTGCTTTCCTGATGGGCCATACCACCTGCAGCCTTTAAAAAAAGAAGTTTCCGGGCGCCTGGGTGGCTCAGATGGTTAAGCGTCTGCCTTCAGCTCAGGTCATGATCCCAGGGTCCTGGGATCGAGTCCCGCATCGGGCTCTCTGCTCCTTGGGAGCCTGCTTCTCCCTCTGCCTCTCTGTCTCTCATGAATAAATAAAAAAAAAATAAAAAAAATAAAAATAAAAAAAGAAGTTTCCATGGCATGTGTACTGAAAACATCACTGTTGTTCTTTCTTTTTAGTAATTTTATTACCATAGTGTGTGATTTCCTTAAATAAATAATTAAAATATTTATTGAGTTCTTACTATGTGCCAGATACTATAGTAGGGTTTTATATATTTTTAATTCCATTTTGATACATATGTATTTATTTAATCTTCAAAAATATCCTGCAATGTATTATTTACCTTGTTGAGAGAATGAAACAGAAACTCAGGGAGTTGGAATAACTTGCCCAAAGTCATGTTGCTGTTAAATATTCAAACTGGTGTTCTAGTCTCTGAATCCACAGTCTTTGTTCATTATTCACCATGCTGGTGCCAAGTCAACTGTTTCCTCATTCATTTGGCCCTAGTTCCTGGTCTGATCTCAAAGCAAGTCAGTCCTCAATCATACAACTGAGCCAAGTTAGGTAGACATAAGCTAAGATCATTTAAGGAGAACAGCTAGCAATACTTGAGGCTCTGTGAGTCCTGGGCTCCGTGCTATCATTGATGTCTATTTTCACAATTCAGTGACCTGCATGCAGGAAGGCTGGGGGAGAAGAAAAATAATAATAAAAGAAGTTTTCAGAAACATTAAGACAAACTTAACTGTTGGTAGATGAAGGGAATAAGAACTTTTAAAATTGTCAAACCATTTCCTTTGCATTTCTCAATGTAGGATGTTGCAGGGAGGGGCATCATTCTAAGAATGAAGTTCAGTCCTGTTTCTTTGGTATCGAAACACAGCCCTAAAAAAACAACATGACTCTGGGGATATACGTCAGAGATCCGGTAGTGATCTTTAAACAGGAACCCATTGCTGCTCTAGAATATTCATTTTCTTCCTGACCACTTTCAGTTAATAGAGTGAAAGTTAAAAGCATCAAACTCATGCAAAAGCTTTTATGAAAATGAATGTATCAAACAAATGGATCTTTAAAAAAATCTGAGAGTTGATGCACACTAATAATATTAGCTTCAATTGTATTTAGCCTTTTTCAAATAAAGCCCTTGCAAATAGATAAGAGAGGACAGCTTCCATTTCTGCTTCTCTCCCCACTGAAACCTCCCTCTACGCAGAATGACTCATGCCTTAGTCTGTGGCCCAAACAGCAAGTCAAGGGATCAACAAAAGACCAGAAGGAAGATGGTGCCTCCCCTCTTCTCTTCCTGAAGTGCTAACACAAAGGTCTCCCAGGAGAGGCTGAAATGGGTCAGGATGTTGAATTCTCTCTATCTGGCAAATTTCCTTCTTTTATACTTATTGTCTTCCTCTCCCAGATGTCATTCAATTAAATGAAAATAAATGTTAGCACTATTAGGAGGCTGAGATAACTCTGTGGCGCATACTAATTCACCCCGGTCTGTCTGCAGTGTGTTTTCAAATGCCAAGCCCAGCTCATTTTGTTTCTGGATCTCTGGAAACACTATTTATAACATGAGTTGTCACCCCATTGGAGACACTTTCTATAGGTGATAATGAACCTTGCCGTGTTTCTACAGGAGGATATGTCTTAGCGAATCACAGCCTTCCCTCTGCATACCATTAGCGTTATCAAGCTAGCCTAGAATACCTGCAGATTGGGTGGGAGAAGGAGAAAACCAGTTTGCAGATGCCTGGTAACTAACCACAGAGGCTTCATAGTTTCGTTTTGTTTTCCTCCAGAATGAATCGCTTGTCAGAGGAAATTACGTTGATAACTTTCATGCAGTTACACTGATAACAAATTAACACTCCCAGTCACTGTGTGTATTAATTTGTAGTGATGTAAGCCTACTTCCCCACTGTTCCTTAATATCCATCTGAGCCAATAACAGTTTCCATCATTGGGCAGATACAATAGGGAGGCCTCTCTCACCCATCTGGAAATTGACACTTTTATTTCCCTGTTTTCCATTTCTGTTCCCATCCTGAGATGGTTGTTTGCAATGTCTCATAGCCTTTCATGACATTACTACTGATTACAACATAATGATTCCCCGTTGATTCAATGTGGTTTCCCTGGGGTTGTCAGAGGTGGATCAGGAGGCAAATAGAAATTGTAGCCGCTAACAAATGGTAGGCCTATAGCTCCCTACCTATCTTGGAAGGCAAAGGTGGGATACAGAGTAGCAATTTAAGTCCTACGTACAGAGTAACATACTCATTTTCTAAAATGAATCAGCGGTAAATTCCGTAAAACAACTGGTTTGGTGAATCATAAAGTTTGCCTCAGCTAATCTAATCAACCGAATCTGCAAATCACCAAGCTTATTCTTTATGTAACCACAAACTCAAGAAGTTTTTTCAGTGATGTCTTTATCATTTTGGTTTTATGTACAAATCAAAATGACAGTTACTTTGACAATTGTAAACTCAATTAACAGCTTGGCAAATGAAACCCTGTCTTCAGTTGTTCTATTCATAAATCTGCAATCAGCACTCAGCCAGTAATCGTATGTATGTAAAACGAAACTGTACCATCCAGAATATTCCTAGTTAACTTAAACTCCAGCCCTTGGCCCTGCTCCCCTCCCACCATGATTCCATGCAGGATGAAGGCAAGGCTATTTTTATATTCTTAACATATTTGAGAAACCTCATAGCAGGAAATGTTATTTTGGGGTAATTTAATATCACATTAGCTAACTTGGAGGGGAGAGAAGGTTTTTGTCTTTATTTTTGCCTCTTAATTTTGTGGAGCTTGGGCCTTTGTGGGAAAAAGTCAACAAAGCCTGACACATACCTAATGAATTAACATACTGAGTTAAACTAAGTTATACTTTAACAACATACAGAAAATAATTCACAGACTAAGGAGTTGGTTCAGTTCCTGGAAGACAATTTATTGTAAATTTCTGGGGCAGTCCTCTTGGGGGGGGGGTGGGTATGAGCAAGGACAGACAATGAGACAAAGAATGTCCAAGAATTCAGTTTCCTGATGTAATAAATATAGAATTTATGATCATTTGGTTAAGAAACAGGGCTGAGGTTTATCTTCACATATTAATCACAAAGTATTTGACTAAGATAGGAAACAACATGAAACTGTTTAAGTTGTTAAAATTAGACATTTAAAAAAAGATTTCATTCATTTGAGGTGGGGGGAGGGAGGGTGTGCAAGCAGGGGGAGGAGCAGAGGGAGATGGAGAGAGAGAATCTCAATCAGGCTCCACAGTCAGCATGGAGACCCACTCAGGGCTCAATCCCACGACCCTGAGATAATGACATGAGCTGAAATCCAGAGTCTGGTTGCTTAGCTCACTGAGACACTCAGGCACCCCAGCCATTCATGTATGAATAAATTTTACCTTAATAATTCTACTCTGGTCCAGGATTGGAGTGTAATGGAGCTCAGCACCTGTGTTTTAGGTTGACTGCCATGGAGTTTGGGCTCCAGGGCACATACTCTGTCTACAGGACCTGAGGAGGGTTTATGAGGAAACTCCCTTTTAAGATCAGTTACCGGGGCGCCTGGGTGGCTCCGTCGGTTAAGCGTCTGCCTTTGGCTCAGGTCATGATCTCCGGGTCCTGGGATCGAGCACTACCTCGGGCTCCCTGTTCAGTGGGGAGCCTGCTTCTCCCTCTCCTTCTGCCTCTCTCCCTGCTCATGCTCGCTCTCTCTCTCTGTACCTCTGTGTCTCAAATGAATAAATAAAATCTTAAAAAAAAAAATCAGTTACCAAGTGACCCCTTCACTATCATTGTAAGAAGTGTCTAGGTTTTCCAGGATCACCTTAGACCATCTGCTTCTCAGTTATTCGTACATATTAATGCTGAAAAAACTCTAGCAAAGATGCTTATTTATCATTTTATCATAACCCGCATTAAATTTCTCAAGTCATTGCCAAGCACTCAGAGTATCTATCTTGCTTCACTCCCCGCTCCATCCAGGCAAATTTACTAGCTGTTCCCCTAGCCTCTTTCTTGCCTCCTTTTAAACAATGCTTTTATTCTAGCTGTCTCGACTCCCAACTGAAATAGTAAGTCTTTTCTGACAGTCCTTAAAAAAAATGTATATCCTACCCCCTACCACTCCAAGTAAAGAGGTTAGGGCATCTAAAGAAAGGAAGTCTGGGTCAGAAGTGATCATCTCAATTAATTCAGTGAATTATTGCCTGACACATAAAATAGCATAAATTCCTCTGCTCTTACCTGGTCTAATAGACTGGGTGAGGATAAATGAATTATTTTAAGTCTTCAAACTACAGTTTACCTGTTGGCCAGAAACTTCACATCACTGCCATTCAAAGCAGAGGATGACACTTTTTTCCTAGTTGGGAAGCAAAGTGGGTTATCCATAGTTAATATCTAAAATCAAATCCAAAATTATGGTTAGAATAAAAAAATTATTTTTTTTAAATAATAAAAATACACAATTGCATTGACTAAGCAGCAACCATTCTTTGATCTTTGTGCTGGAACATATAGTAAGTGGTCGGGAAATGTTAGTCACTATTATTACTTTGCATTTATTGATTAATTTTGTCCTCACAGCTATGCTATAATGTGGATTCAATATCATCCCATTTAGCAGATATGTCAGTTTAAAAAAAATTCTTAAATTATTGTACATTTAAAAGAATTTAAATACTTTTTTAGCTTTACTAATATTAATTTTAATATTTTAAAATATGTTAGTTATTTTTTAAATTGAAATTTAGTTGACCTACAATATTATATTAATTTCAGGTGTACCACATCGTGATTTGTCGTTTATATACACGACACAGTGCTCACCATGATGAGTGTAGTGAGCATCTGTCACCATACAAAGTTATTACAATATTATTGACTATACTTCTTATGTTGTACTTTTCATTGTTGTGACTTATTATTTTAATACCTGGAAGTTTGTGCCTCTTAATCCCCTTCACCTATTTTGCCCATCCCCCTCCAGCACCCCTACCTGCCCTTCCTTTGGCAACCACCAGTTTGTTCTCTGTATTTATGAGTCAGATATATTACTTTTCTAGTTTATTAAGTATTAAACATAATATTTTTTACTTGAGACTTTATTTAAAAATCTTCTGGGATGCACATCTCCTTTCTTCCTTTGCTACACAGACTTTGTTCCAATGATCGAAATCTTATTTTGTGATTTGAGGATTTTGTTTTATGATTTGTGAACAAGGTGCGTTTTCCAAGTATTACTTTGAATCATGCAGTGATGTTGCAGAAGATGAGAGACTGAGTCAACCCAAGGACATAACATTTCCTTGTCATTGCCTCTTTCTCACAAAATGAATGAGTACATATATACACGTGTGGTTAATTGAGGCTGTTTGTTAACTCCAATTCGAGGATTTTTGTACTATCTAAAAATACAGAGATTGTGTTGAGATTTAGTTCTACAAATTATTGCATCATTTTCTTGATCATTTTCTTTTGCCAACAAAAAATTCCCATACTCCCAGGAAATGACTATTCCATAGCAATAGTAACGAGTCGCCACCAAAATTTAAACTGTTTCATAAAGGAAAGAGAGAGAGGGGGTGCCTGGGTGGCTCAGTCAGTTAAGTGTCTGCCTTCAGCTCAGGTCAAGATCTCAGGGTCCTGGGATCGAGTTCTGCATCGGGCTCCCTGCTCAGCGGGTGTCTGCCTCTCCCTCTCCCTCTGCCCCTCCCCCCACTTGTGTGCGCACCTACTTGTGCGTGCTCTCTCCCTCTCAAATAAATAAATAAAATCTTTAAAAAATAAAAGAGAGAGGGGGAGAGAATTCTATAGCCATGGAGCTATCAGAACTAGTTTTAAACATTTTTAATCAACCAGCAACTGACCCCAGTGGATGTGCTTCTGAAAGCCAACAATCAGCATTAGCCTTTCACTTTGGAAAGTCAGCCAACAGGGACCATTGGGTTTGCTCCAGTGACCAGGCCTCTGAAAGTGAATCCGTCACCAAGTCTCACCTAAGCAACTATGTTTCTCCAGCTGACAGTACCCCACTCCTGGCTCTGATAGCCGCCGCCCCCCTCCCCCCGACCAATCCCCGACGTTCCTGCTTGTGGAATACCCTACGTCAGATCAGGTACCTACTTTTCTCGGAGATGATGCCCATCCAGCATAACTGTCCCTTATTTAAGGAAGTAATACATTCAGCTTTGTGGTTTGTTGTTGTTTGTTTAAGATTTGACACTTTATTTCTTCCTAATAACACTAAAGTATTGACTTGTCTCCAGACCATCGAGCTCTCCTTTATGTCCCTTTGTGGTAGACCATGTGGAACAAATGAAAACTTGACCCTCTTAACTCTTTTATTCCACCGATCTTCTTTCTTGACTGATCATCTCAAGCGTAAGGCGTAAGTAAATGATTTATCTTCCTTGGGGCATGATACAAGACCATAGCTTTTCCAATTTGTACATCGTGGCAGTTTAGATGTTCAGAGAGACCTCTCCCGGGACGGCATGCCTAAAAATGCTGTATCAAAACTCAACCTCTCACATCTTTAATAATGCATGGTTAAGCCGGGAGAAGTAAAAGAATTTCTCAGGATCTTTCTAGAAATTTTGTGAAAGTACAAACCCAAAGAGCAACATAGGGCTGGAGCCAGCGTGTGCCCAGGGAGTGTCTGATAAAGCTTGGTGCCGATTTCCTGGGTTTTAATGGGACCAATGCACAGGGACAGGACACATAGCCTGAGCCCCAAACAGGGAAAGGGGGTCAAGTTGGAGTTCTTGCGTACCTCTAAAGTAGAAGAAATTTTCTCTGCTGATGAAGATGTTAGAGACACATACTGGAGACACATCCTTTCTCAAGCTTGGCTTTCAATGAATTGGAGGAAATTTCCACTTATAATTTCCAACCCGGAGTCTGCTATCAGAAGAGTTGGGGAGCAAATTCCTTCTGCCTGGTTGGGCGTGAAAAATATAGAGTAGTCTTGGTTTGGTAGTGCCCCCCAGAGGCTGGCACATGCAAATGCAAATACTCTCAAGAGCAACAATTTAAACTATGGCCTAGGAAAGCCTCATAGATAAACTTCCAAGAACATGAGTTCATAATTAAAAAAAAAAAAAAAGCAGGAACAATCCATTATAAACAAAAGTCAGCAGTAAGAAACAGAGCACAGAATTAGATTTGCAAAGCCATTAGACGTGAAAATGGCCAGAAGCAGAATGTGAAACCAGTATGTTTGATGTTTTAATAAAAGAAAGGTCTGAGAATAGAATGAAGAAATAAAAGATCAAAATTTACCAGGTAGATCTGAAAAGAACCAAATAGAACTACCTGATATAAAAAATACAATAATGATGCTCAGAGGAGGTGTTGAAGGTACGTCTCTCCTGGAAAGAATGCCTAGTCTCCCAGTGTATGCCTGTGCGGCTGGCTTCTCCTCAGGCAAAATAGGAAAATCAGGGAAGCTGATACCAAAGGAAAGGTTCAGTCTCTTGTGGTATCTGAGGTGACCCGATATTTAACTTTCATTTCCTAGCCTGGCTTTTGAACTACCTGAGAGAGAAGACAAAGTAAGAAGACACGGTACATCGCCACTTTAACTGATGAGATGGTTTTGGGGAACGTAGCTTTTATCTGTGAGCAAGTCGACCCCCAGAACTTCAAAATGAGGCAGACTTTAACACCACTCAGTGGGGCTAGGATAGAACAGAACTCACGCTCTTGGGGCACTCCCAAGAAAGAAGTAGAAGAAGCAGCAGAAAAATGTCTTACTCCCAAACCACCAAGATTTGTCAGACCACCTGCCCCGAGGCACAGTGAATCCCAGGGTGATGAAAGGCAGAGTGTATGCTAAGGACGTTCCGTCTGCATGAAAGCAACTTTAGGAGCCGAGGAGGAGCATTTGGCCCTGGAGTCCATTCAAGGTGTGGTCATTCCCCATCCGGGAGGAGATTAGCAGGCTCGCACCCTCCTAATGCTGCTCCCAGTACCAACCACTGTATTTTGGGGACCATCTTGGATTTTCCGCGCCCAGCAGACTTTGCTCCCAGAACCCTCTGGAATGAGTTAGAGAGATGTATTAATAAACTGAAAGCCAAGGCTACTCTGAACCCCAGGCTGAAAATGCAATCTTCCATTTCCATTCCAAATGATCATCAGCTACATTGTCCCATTCAGCTTATTCTGGTGTCTCTAACTCAGAGATTCTGAGATGAAGTTCAAGGGCAACATTCCTAACAAGGTACAATAATACAGTACAACAACGTAGATGCCCCGTTTCTGACTCCAAACCCTCTCCTATTCTAAACTTCCCTGTAGGAAATTAGAGTCCAAAGATTAAATCCCCTTGCAAGTTAAAGTTCAAATTAACTTAATTAAAGTTAAAGTTAATTAATAAATTAATTAATTAAGTTTGAATTAACATCTGGAAGTCACTTCTGTTTTCTGTGAGAGTCAAAAATTGAAAGATATTATACAGTTCCCTCATCTCTCAATTTCTTATTTTGGCTGTTTTAGCTGGAGGGTTCTTACTGCCTAGGACAGTGGTTTTCAAATTTCTCATCTCAGTGTCCCTTGAACAATTGTTGAGAACTCAGAAGTACTTAACAAAGTTAATTATATTGGAAAGTAAAACAGACATTTAAAAATACCCATAAATTCATTTAAACATAACAAAATAAACCCATTACAATTTGACATAGCTAACATATATTTATTAAAAAACAACTCTATTTTCTAAAACAAAAATATATAGTGAAAAAGAGTGACTTTTTTTTTACATGTTTGCAGATTTTTTTAATGTTTGGTTTAATAGGAGATATCTGGGTTCTTGCAGCCATTTCTGCATTCAATCTGTTGTCATATGTTCTTTTGGTTGAAAAATCTGGGCAACTCCAGCCTGATACAGATACACAGTTGGAAGAGACAGGTGTATTTTTCATTCCTGTTCGGGATAACTGTGGAATTTCTTCTTTGGTATTACACTAATACTTGGTAAGCACTAGTTTCTTAAAGGTCAGTTTCAGTGTGGAATCTGAAACCCTATCCTTGCACTTTTCATACTTTGTTACATTTTAATCCATTGGACTATCTTGAATTTTGAAAGGATCTTTTTTTACCCATGTGTAATTTTGTTAAAATCATATTTTGGTCATTTGGAAAATATTGGTTCATTGAATTAGCCAGATCTCCTGAATGTTGACGTGTTTCATTATTCAGTATCAAAAAATCATATTTGTGGGGCGCCTGGCTGGCTCAGTTGAAGGAGCCTGTGACTCTTGATCTCGGGGTTGAGAGTTCAAGCCCCATGTTGGGTGTAGAGGTTACTTAAGATAAATAAGTAAGCTTAAAAGAATCTCATTTGTGAGTATTACCACCATCTCATCAGAGAAATCATTAAGTTTAGGAAGTGGTTAAGCTCATGGTGGTGGATAACACTTTTTTAAAAATTCTTATTTTTGCTGATAGCTTAACTTTTATCATTGGTGACAATTACTGTCAACTGTTTTCCTTGAATTGACAGGCTCTTTGCTCATTTTTGAGTGATTGGTGCCAAACACCCAAGTTGAATAACCGTAAGAGTTCCTTTCAATAAAAAAAAGATATTCATTAAAAAAAAAAAAAAGCGTTTGGACCCCCTCGGTTAAGCGTCCGACTCTTGATTTGCGCTCAGGTCATGATCTCAGGGTTGTGAAAGGAAATCATTATTTATGCTCAGTGCAGAATCTGCTTGAGATTCTCTCTCTCTCTCCCTCTGCCCCTTCCCACATCTCAAATAAATAAAGTCTTTAAAAAAAAAAAAGGCCAGTTCAGCTCTGATTTGAAACAATTGCCCTTGTGCTTGTCCTCGAGACAACCTTTGTATTTTGGTACATAGCAAAAGAATTCTATGTGGCTTTTCCATTTTGTCAAATAGAATATTAAAAGGATGTGTACTCAAGGGATGGAATTTAATACATTTAATAATTTTTACAGTTTTGCCAAGGACATTCTTTTTCTGTTTTTTTTTTTTTTAAGGAGAGAGAGAGAGCAAGTTGGGGAAGGGTGGGGGAAAGAAAGAGAATCCTAAGCAGGCTCCACGCTCTGCAGAGAGCCCGGTGGGGGCTCGATCTCACAACCCTGAGATCATGACCTGAGCCGAAATCAAGAGTTGAATTTTTAATTATTATAAATTATTATTATAAATCCCATTACCGTTAGTTGACATTTCTGCTTTTGCCATCCCGTAGATCCCTAACCTACCGAGCTACATTTCCCACTCGCTTTGCCTGCTGGTGCCTGGCGCCAACAATTTAAATCTGGAACTGCACTCAGTGCTCTGCCATGCAGTTGGGATTCTCTAGCACAGTCATTTCAAACAGCAAATATGTTCTGCCCTCTAATGTCTAGGACACTCTTTTCTCTACGGTTGGATTGCTGCCTTGGCTGTGCCTACTTAGGTAAGGCTGACCTCTACTTAGGTAGAGGTCAAGGACAAGCTGAGGCACTTGTACTTGGAGGTTCCCTCACCTGCTAATGGCCCACACCTTTGCCAAGACCTGCAGCACCAGGGTTGGCTTACAAAGTTCCCATGAGGCACATGTACGGGGGGCTTCTGTGTGACTCATGTTTGGCTGAGATGCTCTTGCCACCACCATGGGAGGCCTTGTGCTTTTCGGCGGCTGTGGTGCTCTGTGCCTTCCCTTGCTGAGGCCTGTGGACCTTACCAGCTTCCGGCCCCATGCAAGCAACCGTGCCTGTCAATGGCCTGTGGACAAAGCTAGCGTAAGCTGCAGTGACGTACCAAGGTCAAATGCTGTGTAGCCTGAGGCATAAAGATCTGCCCAGCCTGTAGTACATAAAATCCAATTGCACGATTACGTTAACCATTGTGTAGAAGCATCTACAAACTTCTGAGGTCAAAATACCTGCTTGTGTGCTACAATCAGAGGCTCAAAGCCACTTCTTGGACTCAATCATTCTACATATATTCTACTTCTCCAAAATTCTACTCCTTGTCTTTTTCCTAAGATAACTGACTTATGGTGCCGGATATTGGTACGTTTGAGGTTATATCCCCCCAACTACAAGCCCGCATGCCTTTGGCCACAGGAGCTGGGGCTACTTCCAAAAGATTTACGGTATAAGGAGCAGAGGAGATCAGCGTTCTTTGCAGAGAAGGAATGGAAGGGAAAGGTAGGGGAGAGAAGAGAAAAGCGTGCCTCCCCTTCCCAACTAAACCATCACATTGAAATACTCAATTCCCCCCGAGGAAGGAGTCAGGGACAAAGAGGTCTGGAGTGTTTAATGGGGTTTGCTTCTTTTGATGGAAAACACTAGGACAGGGGCAAAAGTATGACCTTGCAAGCAACATCTTGCCTCCACTTACTCACTATTTGTTTGTTGTTACTACTTTAATTTCTTTTTTTTTTTTTAAAGATTTTATTTATTAGAGAGCGAGTGAGAGAGAAACAGCACGAGAGGGAAGAGGGTCAGAGGGAGAAGCAGACCCCCCCGCTGAGCAGGGAGCCCGATGTGGGACTCGATCCCAGGACTCCGGGATCATGACCTGAGCCGAAGGCAGTTGCTTAACCAACTGAGCCACCCAGGCACCCTATTACTACTTTAATTTCTATAAGCTACAGTTTTCTGGTTTTTAAAATGGAGACAGTAATACCTGCATGGAATGATCATTACATGGATTAGGGAGAATATGTGTAAAGCTAGCCCAGGCATACACAGTTGGCCCAGAGAGGTGAGAAATATTCACAACTAGATATATTACAAGACCGAGGGGGTGATAAATGCTACAATAAAGGAGGAATCAAGTGCTCTAAAGACCCAAATGAAATAAAATTTCATTCTAACATGAGCTTGTTCATTCTAACAGGAGAGGGATGGCTCTGGAGTTGAGTTTTAAGATTTCGTGAGGGTCTCTCCATCATTCAGTTCATTTGATGAGCACACTGTCTTGATCATTCCCCCTCCTTGAGGCCCTAGGAGAGCAGAGATATTGATGTGAATAACGGGAGTCCTGAATCTGTGAATCAGATAGAGACCATCACACACACATGCATGTGCTCATAAAGTACAGACACAAGAGAAATCCACAATACGCATCTGTGAGCAAAGTGGTGCCCAGCATCCGTGCTCCGTTTGGGCAGAGGATGCAGGAGGGACAAGTCTGGAAGCACTTGTCTGAGATGCTTTCCTAGAAGCTGGAAGTGTTATTGATAAAAATAAGAACGAGACAGGAGAATGGGAGCAATGTTTAGAAGCAAGGTTATTTAAGATCTGGGTGCAAGGGAATAAAGCAGTTAGTGTGATCAGAATAAAGAAGGCTTATTGGAACCGGCTCCTTCTGAGGGGTTTGCTCAGGGGAGATACCTGAGTTGGGTTGAAGAATTCCCAGGGGAATCAGGGGTCAGGAGGAAGCTTGTGGTTCAGAAACAAGCCATTCCCTACATCTGGGTAGCCATGTGCTTCCGGTCAGGATATTCCTTTTTATATCTTTGATCTCCAAGATGGAAGATCATAGTTTAATCACAAATGTTAAGTCCATTTAGAAATTCTGCCAATGATGCAGGATGCACTTTATTTAAGGTTAGAAAAAGACTGTGACATAATGTTCCAATAATACATCATTTATGTTTGAGCACGAACATGTCATAAAGTGGGTGAACTGAAGCTGGAAAATCAGTTGTACTTTGTAATCTACAATTACGCCCATTTTGTGAGTATTTCAGTTCATGTAAAGAAGTTCAATGAAAGGAATCCGTAATTTCCTAGCCTACTTAATGGATGGAAATAGCGTTAATGGCCTCCAATGTCTTGGCTTTAGTCAGTCTTCTTGTCTGAAGGAAAGTACCTTGCATGGTTTCAACTCAGCGAGCTGCTGACTGAAGTCCTTGCCACACACAGGGAAGCTGGTGCCCAGGGGCACGTCCGTGGTCCGTGGAGTGGAGAGAGAACCCCAGCACAGCGAGCAGAGCCTCTCTCCCCAGCTTGGCAGGGCTCCCCAGCAGAGAGCCTGCATCATTGAACAGCCATGTCAGGTTATTGACCATCATAAACTGAAGTCTCACCGAAGCACGAATAAATAAATTAGCATCTTGAAAGTACATAACAGGAAAAGGAAGTAGAGAGTAGCCGCAGGGTCAGAAGAGTGCTCTAAAGTGCAGTGGTTTGGATAATGTAAATATTGAATCAGAGCTTCCCCTGCCCAGGTGAGCCCCTAAAGAGAATTCGCTCCTTGCACACGGACGCTGATTCTGCTGACCCACCAGCGTTTGGGAAGCAGGGGCTTGGGAGTTATTTCTGCCAGTCCTTTTTTATCATTCCGTTTTGCAGTGAAAAGGGAAATTTACAGAGCACTGATTGGGGTGTGGGTTACTTCCTGGGGCCTCAGAATAGAGCAAGGCCAAGGGCTCCCTTGGCGCCTGGTCTTGTGCTCTTGGCCTGCCTGGCCTTTTGGAGAGTCTACCCCCATAGATTCTTGGGTGGGATCGTAAATCAGCTACACCAGATTCATTGCATTTTGTTCCCCAACAGTAGCCTAGGCCTGGGAGGGATTTCATTACTCAGCTCCAGTCCCAATGCCTCCAGACTGGCCCTATGCGTTATTGTAAGGATGGCACTGAAGTCGCTAGACTCTCTCACACTGTGGGAGACACTTAAATTTCTGTTCAGCATTCTAAACGCTACCTGACTAGCTCGAGAGTGTTGTAGCCACCTCTGTGGGTGTCCTATTGAAGTCCAAAGTACGCTAGAAAATGCACATTTCTCTCTGTTTTTTATTGAACAGCGCATTAGGAACATGTTCATCATAACCTTGATTTGATTGCAAATTGGTCTGTTTAATTAATTATCCTCCCTTTATCCCTATTTCCCCATTCTACCTCCTGCGTCCCCATCTCTCCATCAAATGGCAGACATTCTGCCCTATGACAGATACCAAGTTGATAGGAATTTGGCTAATTGAGTATCTGGGGCAGCATCATTTCTCTATACCGACTCTCCCTCACTGGAGAAATCATATTGTGAAGCAAAATGGCAATTAAAGTAACCACACAATCCTGTAGATGACATCGTGTCCCAGTTATTTCTGTTAGGCAGACATGCAACCAGAGTGCAACCAAGTCAGTTTGGCCCAGTTCTTCCCCTAGTGGCGAATTCTTCCCAGGTGATTCTGGGGCACGTCATGACGGGGTAGACCACCCAAAGAGAGCGGAGCTGATGGAGACCTTCCTTTCACAAGGCATCAGGCAGAGGGAGACCATAGGGGCTGCAGTCAGTAACTGGCGTCCCAGCTCTGCTGGGTGGCAGGTGCTCCCTTATGCACGGGATGCGCAGAGCCTTGCACGAGGACAGTTGTCAACAGGTGCGATCAGGAAGGGCTTCCAGCAAGAGGTGTGGGATGTGGAAGTACAGCGCTGCTGATCCTGCAAATCCTCGTCTTGCCGGGGGCCTTTGCTGGATGTCGTACCATGGGCTCCTTTCCCCTGTGGGCGAGGACCAGCCTGGCAGATGGCGAGGCGGGCCGGCAGCTGCCCAGAGATGGAGACAGTTATCTGGAGAGGTGTGCCGGGAAAGGGCAGGCTGCCCGGCTTCAGTGAATGAAACTGTTATTCAGTCCGAGCCCTGAGCTCCGCTGCAGAGCCTGGAGGAGGCCCAGCTCAAGTAGCTTGTCACTAAGCAAACCTGTTAATAAAGAGGCTGGAGGCATTCTGATTCCGTGCTTTGACCTTGCTTCGTTCCCGGAGCTGGCAGGCACTGCCGTAAAATGGTTCTGATCTTCATCGTGATTCTTGTCTTCATCGGGGATGGGGAGTCTGACCTGGGGGGCTGGGCATGAATGAATCGGGAGAATGTGAATGAAAGCATATTTCAGAACAGGCGGATAGCTGAGAGGGAGCGTCAGACTCACTCTGCGTCCCGTGTTGTCCTGGGGAGAGAACTGGGGAGCACAGTCTGAGAGCAGGTGCGCATCTTTGAGGCTGGGTGCTGTGGAGTGGCTCCTGTCTGCATTGGAGGCCAGGCACAGAGAAAGAGATGGAAGCTGACAGGCCTCTCTCGGAACCAGCCGTTGCTGTCAGATTTGGTTTCTGTCGCCGAGGAGAGTTATACCAGACAGCAGAGTAGAACCCAGCCTCTCTCTATGACCTTCCCTTGCTCATCTGGCTTTGGAAAAGAATCTCAAACCTTCTTCATTTGCCCTGAATCATTGCTTTGGAATGTGGGGGGCCCTTGACACTTACTGTTGTGTTCTGGTCTCTGGGGCCTCAGTCAAAAGTCAGATAAGAGTTTCGTTCTAACATTCAATCATATGTTTCCTCCCTGGGCAGGGCAGTGGGGGAATATGGTTAGGGAAATGTCCCTTAGGGATTTACTTCACGTTAAAAAATATTTACTAGGCACTTAATACATATGCAAGAATATACCAGTGACTGAAGTAGGTATTAGAGATGTATATCAATTAACTGATAAATTAGACAAATATCTATTCGAAACCTACTATGGGTCAGGCACTGTGCCAAGCATTGGGGATACAGCAATTAAAAAAAAAAGTCAACATTCTTGCTCTCGTGGAGCTTACATTATAGTGGGAGGAGGCTCGAAATCAACAAAAGACAGGTCAAGTAACAGGAGCATGGCAAGTGAAACTGGTGTCTCCAGCCAACCTCCTGGGGCTTGAACCCTGGCCCCACCACTGAATTATTGTGTGACATGGGGCAAAGCACTTAATATCCCTGCACCTCAGGTTCCTCATCTGCGAATTGGGATCCCTAGGGGACCACCCCCCTTGCATCGTTGCTGTGAGGGTTGGATGAGATAGTGTTTGTAAGACTCTCAGAACGAGGCCACATACAGTGAGCCCCATAGAAGGGTTTGCTCTCATGGTGTCCCTGTTGCATGGCAGTGAATATTCCAGAGTGACTGCATCTGAAAGGGATGAGGAGGGGCGGGTGGGTTATGTTTCACACGGGGCGCTCAGGGAAGGTCTTGCTAGAGCAAAGACCTGAGGAGGTCAGGGAGGGAAGCGTGAGGTCCCCTGGGGGAGGAGTCTGCCAGGTGGAGGAAGCTGCCAGGGCAAAGGTCCTGGCTCCCAGGGAGTCAGGAATATTAAAAAGAAAACCAGCCAGAGGCCGATGTGGCTGCAATGAGCAAAAGGGCACATGACAATGAAGAGAGTGGTGGAGATGGGTCCCCTGGGGCCCTGCAAGTCACTGTGAAAGCAAATACATGGAAAGATCCCCTGGCCTCCATAAGCTGATCGCTTTCTTGGCAAAGGTGACAGCCTGGAGGTGATTGTCGACAACAATTGTAGGGTTTAGAGTCCTGGGGATATAATTAAAAATTGTTCCTCTATGTGTTTAATACTTGGTATACTATTCTGTGACAGGTGGGATAAGTCCTTGAGTTTCCTACTGGGCCTATTCTTTTTTTTTTTTTTTTTTGGTGAGCAAACAATAATTTAACATCAATATAGGGAAAAAATGAAAGGAAAAGATAACCCATGATTCTGCCACCTTAGCAAAATAATTATCTTGATTTTACCACACTTCATACTGGGAGCTTTTAAATAGAATGGGGGTAATAATATCTCCTTACAAGGTTGCTGATAATGAGACAAATATCATTTGACAGTGAAGGGGAGGGTGCGTCCTGGTGACAAACCCCCTTCTCAGGATGTACGGCTACAGAGGCTGGTGGCCCTCATGTGGAAAGACAAGCAAGGTCTGCAGTCGGGATTCAGGAATAAATAGCTGTGTGTGTGGCAGACGAAGAAGGTCCCACTGCAGCCACGTTGCTAGGAGGGAGGACAAGCCACCAAAGGGGAAGCTGACTCTGCAAGGCATTGGAATACCTGCAAGGCTTATTTAATTGAGACCTGGGGAGTCCCATTAAATAATGATTAAAGGTGACCCACACCATATGTGCCCAGCACATAGAAGATGCTCAGTACAATGGAAGTCCGTAGTCTTCTATCCATGTTCTGCTTCTTATATTTTAAGTTAAACAGAAGCCAATGCCATTGCCAAGGTACTCATTGACTATGAGGGACAATTCACAGCAACAAATATTTATTGTGCAGTAGCTGAGCCCCTCTATGGGGTAGGGATGGGCATTTCTTCAGATTGATAACTAATTTGTGACGACGATTAAGTGTTCCCTCACGAGTATAATTGAAGGCTAGGTTAAGTGACAAAAAGAAAGTACAGACAGAGGACTATGGGGGAACCAAGAGTTTGTGATCATATGATCACATGATGAGGATAAGCTTCACACTATGATTTGATCACATAGGCAGTGTGGGCTTCAGGGAGGAGGACCAATTCTGAAGATAGGAATAGGATTTCGGCAGAAGAGAGGGAAGCCCATTCCAGGTGAAGGGACTGGCAGTCCCAAAAGGAAGGTGTGGACCCTCTCAGGAGACTGCACAGGTCCCACAAGACAGTGGGCGAGAGGAAGGGAGGAAATCCCAGGGGTCCTGCTGGAGAGAAGGGGGGTACGGTTTGAACTGAATTTAATGGCCACTGGGAAACCATGGTCGTTTTCTGTAGATGACTCCAGAAAATAACCACGGAGAAGAATTGCATGTCTGGTGTAGACTAGTGTAGGGAGGCACAAGAGGCAGGAAAAGCTGTTTGGAACCTGCTCGTGAGCATGAAAACTAAAATTCTGCGGGGCATCCACTCAGTTCCAGGTTCTTTTATCCTTGCTGATAGGTTAAGTAATTCAGTTGAGGTCACAGAGCTGGCAAAGGGCACTGCTAGGATGACTGGTGGTGGCAGCCTTACTTCTAGAAGCTGCAAGAACATCTGCTCTGTGCTGCTGTTGGTAGAAGAGACAAGGGCCCCAATTCAGAGGCAACAGAATTGATGGCAGGCAGGGAAAGGATTGGAGAAAATGCCTGGTGTTAAAGCTTCTTGATATGGCAAGCCAATACCCAAAGGAGGATGGGAGAAGTCCAGGAGAACGCCAAGGTTTTGGTTATGGGCAACTGGGAAATAACGGATCTATAACAGAAACAAGGACATCACAAAAAACCCCAAAGATATTGGGCCTGTACAGCTTAAGAGATTAAGCAGTGTTTCTTACCTCTGGGGGCACACTGGAATCCCCTGAGTTGTTAAAAAAAAATTGGGTGCATGGATTGCAGCCAGACTGCTAACTCAGACTCTCTCGGGTGGAGACAGCATACTGGTATTTTGTAAAAGCTGCAGGTGATTCCAATGTGCTGTCAGGGCTGAGAACACTTCACTGGAAGAAACCCTAGGCTCAGATGCTCCCAAGAAATTTGAGAGCTAGAGAGAAATATCTTGGGAGCATGCACAGAGGTGAGAATCGATGTTATGAGATTGGACAAGAACACTTAGGGAGAGTAAATAAGAAATTTTAAAAAAACCTGTCATTGTCTCAAAGGAAATTGGGACAAACAGTATGAATGGATTTTCACAAATCCTTCACCACTTGTGGGGAAACAGCTCAAAACTTATGCTATGTTCACAAAGGGAATAAAGGAAGAGATGCAGGATTGAGATTTGGGAAATCTGGATCTTACAGTTGATACTATCTGGTAGTATGACCTTAACCATTCATTCATTCAATAAAAAATTACTAGGCACTTGTTACGTGCCAGGTGTTAATCTAGGGAGTGGGACTATAGCAGTGAACAAAACTGGAAATCTTTGCCATCCTTGAGTTTACATTGTAGTTAAAGAGATTGGACTAGATTAACTCTCAAGATTTCTTTTTGCATGTCAAGAGTGGGGGATGTGGGGGCATCTGGCTGGCTCAGTTGGAAGAGCATACGACGCTTGATCTCAGGGTTGTGAGTTCGAGCCCCATGTTAGTTGGGTGTAGAAATTACTTAAAAACAAAATAAAAATGAGTAGTGGAAGTGTAAATAGAGATAATGGGGATTAAAGTAACTACATGGATATCTTCTTCTAGATTCATTCTCCCCCTCTCCACCTTGCTCTGGGCCCTGGTGGGTGATCTGAGTGGACGCATCAGTGAGTCTCTTGTCCTCTGGCTTCTAGGTGACTTTGACCAGTAGGAGTAGGGGCCTTGCTAGGAGATTGGGAAGCAGGAGGAGAGGGAGGTCCAGGCATTTATTGCTTCAGCTATCTCCCTGCAAAGTCACCACAGATTTGCTGTGTCGCTCTACTGAAGGCTACCAGCCTAGCAGGTGGTCGTTGTCACTTCCTGTCAGGAATCTTATAACTACTGCTTCCTCTTGCCCAGTTAAGTCCTAGAATGATACAACACTGTCCCTTGTTGATTTCCCTGTGGACTCTGCGCACATCTTTGAACAATTCCATCACACTGGTTTGGTGTGCCATTTGTTTCTTGTGTTTCCATGTGAGTTTTAATAAAACACCCTTTGTTGACTTTAGAGCTCATGGATGGCCAATCCAACTTTAAAAAAAAACATTTTATGTATTTATCTGAGAGAGTGAGAGTGTGTAGGGGGAGGAGCAGAAGAAGAGAGACAAGCAGACTCCCCGCTGAGCATGGAGCCTGACACGGGGCTCAATCCCGCGACCCTGAGATCATGACCGGAGCCAAAATCAAGAGTCATATGCTTAACTGACTGCACCACCCAGGTGCCCACTAATCCAACTTTTAAACTACTGTTATGTAGAATTATTCTCACCAGTTGATATGGCTTTCACTTTATTTACTGGGTCTTTATATATGGCAGTTGGAAAGTTCTCCTAATACTCTGGCTTTGCCACTAGGAATCCTTTTCAATTCCAAACCTGGATGTACTTAAAATCAATTAATTTTTCTTTTCCTGATGCTCACTTGTAGAATTAGACTTTTCAGCGGTCTCTGACTTGACTCTCCCCATGGAAAAAATCAAAGGTAAAAACAATATCCTGGAGCTTGATGGTGGTGGTATGAGGAGCAAGAACACTTAAGTAAGAAGTGAGGGACATCCCTCCCTCATTGAAAAAGAGAGGAACTTTTTGTCTTGTCTTTGTACATCTCAAACATGGCCGCTCATTGGAAGCACTTGGTACATGAGCCCCCCAAACCTCCCCCCAAAGATCCTGGTGTAATTGGTTTGGGGGTTTGACTGAGCAACTCTGGAGCAACATTCCCTGAGCAACATCTAATGAGAAGTCAAGATCAAAAAGCTCTGCTCTAGGAATATTAAACACTTGTAGATTCCCAAACTAAGCATCCTGTTCCATGTCTTTGCTTATGTTACTTCGGGCTGTTCATTTCAATGCATCTTCCCCCTTAGAAGCCTTCCCTGATTTCCTTGGCCAGGGCCTCTCCTTTGCCATTATAGCATCATCTTCTTTGTACTGAATGGGTCTATAGATGTGTCTACATCCAGACAGTGCATATTTATCCTTTAAAAATATATATATATATATATATTTTTTTTTGCTTGGCAGAATCTATTCCCCCTCTCAATTTAGGGAGAATCCCCCACTGTGTAAGTTTGATGAAACCCCAGGAGCAGATACTCACTAGGTTGGACTTGGAACTTTTAATCTTGGGAGACTAACAAAAAGCCAGTGAGAATTCAGAGTTCTTTCACTGTCCAGTGGAGGTGGCAGGGTAGTGACCCTCCGGCGGTGTCCCAGGGCATGCTGTCACAGCTAGTGAGCCAACCATAGTGCCTTTCAACATGCTTTTGGCAGTGGTAGCTTCTCTTGGTTCCAGTGTGAGTGTCCAGCGATTCTGGTGATTTTTTTGAGCTATTCAGTAACCTTTTTAAAAATATCTTTTTTTTAATTAAAAATAGCCAGATTGGTTTCTGTCCCTGACAACCAAGAAGACTAACCAATATTCTACCCTACTAAAATGATCAGCTTCTCAAAGTACGGACCACGTCTCCATCCTTTGTTGCCCCAGGGTCTGGTTCATGATACATTCACGAGACACGTTGAACATTTGAACAAGGAACAAATTTCGTAACCCTCTAAGAAACCCATTGTGAGAACTCGTATATATCAGATGCACTGTTTTCCAATGATCTATAATATATCTTTCATTTCACAAAATGCCATTCTGTCATACAGGATAAACTAATTAGACCATCAACATAATTTTTGTGGATATACTCTTTAATCTTTTTAAAAGTGCTGAAGAAAAAAAAAATCTTTGGAGTCTACCCCTACACACTCTCACTCTCTCAAATAAATACATAAAATGTTTTTTTAAAAAGTTGGACTGGCCATTCATGAGCTCTAAAGTCAACAAAGGGTGTTTTATTAAAACTCACATGGAGACACAAGAAACAAATGGCACACCAAACCAGTGTGATGGACTTGTTCAGAGATGTGCGCAGAGTCCACAGGGAAATCAACAAGGGACAGATTACCCGCAGACCAAGCCAAGTTTTCCTGGGTGAGATGTATGGACCCAGATGCAAATGCTTATCAGAGCCAAATGGACACCCTCCCGCTCTCTGCCTCTCTCGAATGCCCTCTCTTATTCTCTCCATCCCACCCCGCCTTCTGCCCCTCTTCCTCCACTTGCTTTGACAGATTGCTGACTTCACAGCTGACACTGTGGAGTCCCAGACTCCTGGCTCCCTGAAGGCACCACATCCTGCTAGACTGCACACTCCCTACAGGATGTGCTGAGTCTAGACATCCACCATCAACACCAAGTTTTATCTTATGCCCACGAGACTCGCAGTGCACATCATCTCAATGAAAAGTTCTTAGACCGGGAACAAGGGGAAGCAGAGAAAGTAAATGCATGACGATCACTCCCTGCTCTTAATTGTATTTCTCTGTTTCCACCAGACAGTGCTCACCTCTATTTTCTGTCTCTCTCCTTACTGCCTTCCAGCTCTGTTTCAGGTGGGAGAAAGTAGCAATTGGTGGGGAGCACTGAAGAAACAGGAGTGGTGTGTGGGGCGGGGTGGGTGGGGTGGAGAGAGAGTGGTAAAGATGAAAAATGGCAAGAAGGAAATAAAAGCAAAGACTATCCACTAGTTTAAAACTTTTTGGCATCCAGGGGAAGGCCTCAAGTCTGCCGGGATCTGCAGTCAAGGAACAAGGGAGCAACTGGAAGAATCTTTTTTTCCAGGGAATTCCTTGATGAGCAGTCAAGCCATAACTTTCACATTCCACTTGATTTTCTTCTCATCTTCCTCCAGTCTCAACAAGCGTACCAATGACTTGCATACATTATTACGCTAGCAACCAGTGCAATCTTATCCTTCTATTTTAAGTGTTGGTCTTCACCTAACACTAGAAGGAGATTTCTCAAACCCTCATTTCAAGAAGCAGTTGGATTGCATTGGGGAAAAAAGAATCACTCCTACTCCTAACTCTTGATATAAAAACGACAAACTATTAGAGCCAACAGGCCATAAAAATCACTTCATTCAACCCTTCCCTTTACAGATAAAGAAATTAGGCACAGATATTTTGAGTACACAGCTGTTTGACACAAGAGCTCAGAACAGAGACTTTTCTACTGAGTCATGATAAGAGCGGAGAGGAGCCTTTAGTCAAAGAGGAAGAGAAGATGATTAGGTTGGGGAAGCTCATGTTAATAATTTATTCTGTATTTGTGTTGTTCAGAATTTGAGGATGCTTTTTGATAAATTATTCATGGTGGAAGAAGGTAAAGAAAACATCAGATGCCATAGTACATCTGATCTGACCCTTTGGGGAAGAACCATTTCCTTGGCCCAGCGTAGTGCAGTGAAATTAGTCCATCAAGGGTCTTTGAATACATCCAGTGAGCACCTTCCACAGGCATAGGTCTGCACAACAAATAGAAGTAGTAATTCAGCTAGTTCACTTTGGCCTCTGTGTCCACCCATCCCCCCATTGTACCCGACCCTCCTCCCTCATTGCCCTAACCCAATCAATGAATTTGTGAATACTGAGTTGGAATTCCGCCAGGAATATCTGAAAATGCCGTCTCACATTGCCTGAATCTATAAGGAGGAAATTATTCAGACGATTGATGCTCCTTAGGGCAGAACATTAAATTGATCCTTTGGCAAGGAATAGCTCATGTAACTTAACACAGCAATTCCCATAAATACCAATGTGATTTTAACCAGAAGTAAGACTTACCTATTTCTCAAAACTAGACAAGAAGCTGTTCTGTGTACATTTTTGTGTAGTTGTTATGTTCAATATGTGTGTATCTTGACTTGCTCAAACCAACCATGACATAAAATACACTAATGAAGGAGCTTTGTCAAGCATGCACTGGGCTTGATGAAACACTTCCATTATAAGTCTTTGTTTTCAAGTACATACCTTTCAAGTAAAATTATCCTCCAGACTGACATTTCTTTTTTGCTTTTTCTTGGCTAAGTGGAATTCTGTTTTCAACGGAAAGTTGTATTGTATTCTCTTCTGCAACATGACTGTATTTTAATGGTTTAAACTTGCAGAAAGTATATTTTCAACTATCGCTTTTGTGTTTTGAACCTAACATATTTGTAAAACTTTTCTCTCCCAGTATGGCATTTTTCGCATTAATTGTTTATTCATACTTTCATCTGTTCACTCCTTCAGTTAGATATTTGAGTGTCTGCCTTGTGCCAGACTCAGTGTTCTAAGCACTGGGTGTTCACTAGTCAGCCCAACAGACATGGTCCCAGGGAATGATAAAGACAAATTAAAGCCCAAGTTGGGTTCCGTGCTCAGTGGGGAGTCTGCTTCTCCCTCTCCCTCTGTCCCTCCCCCATGCTCTCTCTCTCTCTCTCAAATAAATAAAAAAAATCTTAAAAAAAAAAAAAAGAAAAATTAAAAAGATGGGGCGTGTCGGGGCTCAGTCGGTTAAGCGTCCGGCTCTTGACCACAGCTCAGGTCGTGATCTCAGGGTCGTGAGTTCAAGCCCCACGCTGGGCTCCATGCTGGGTGTGGAGCCTACTTGAAAAAAAAAAAAAGAGTAATTCAACAGGTAAGTGAGGCATCGGGGAGGAGTGCCATTTAAGGTAGCTCACACTTCTCTGGGGATGTAACATTTGAACAGAGACCACAATGAAGTAAGAATGAGCCAAGCAAATGTCTGAGTGGAGAAGGCTCAAGGCAGACAACATGAGCAAAGACCTTGGAAAGAGAACATGGTGGGCATTTCTACATAAAATATGCATGGTCTCCTCTTTACCTCTTGAAAATGCCTTCTTTCAGAAATAACTCTGAATTATTGGCCTTGTGGAATTCAATTGCTCCCGGATTTTGAATAGAATGCCTGTTCCACTGACCACTAATTTCAGTAAACATGTCTGTTGTACGATGCGAGAAGCAGATATTCCAAATTTAGAGAAAAGAACATTGGCATGGACTTGCCCTGGCAGGGCTGGTAACCGAAACAAAGAAATGAATAATTAAAGGCTATGTGACAACAATTGCAGGAGGTTTTTGAAAATGTTTCATATGAAAATAATTAAAATAACACCTTTTTCCAATCATTGTCGAGCACTTAAAATCTGGCTGTGAAAGGCTTCACTGGGTTTGGGGAAAGACAGTTCTCTCCCCTCCCTGCCCACCCCAATAATAAATGAGCTAGTTGTTTATTTTACTCCATGGATTTCTTTGTGTTTGTGAACTAAATAGAAGACAGTCAGAATTTTACGGGCTTTTAGTGGCTCTCTGTGCAGATCTGCCACAGGGAAGAAGGCCTGAGGGATTCAGATTGTTTCTATCCATAAGACCAAGGTCATATGATGGGACAGCTGGTAGCGATGTGACCAAATCAAGCCATTGGGTTTGTCAGATCCTACTTACTCTCTGGCTACATCTGCAGCTGTTGAACCAATCCAACTGTAGTTCTCTTGGGGATGTTACCTGTGTCCCCTTCGCCATCACAACAGTCACTTCTCCCCCTTCCCTAAAGATCTTAGCTCCTGACTCACACCCACCACTATGACTCCAGGCTCCCTTCTTGGAGATTTCAGTGCCCACGGACCCTTCCAGTCCCTTGACTTTCATGAGTTAATGATCTCATCCTCCTCTATCTCAGCCCACCACTCCTTCCTCATCCTTCACTTATAAACACTGTGTCGCTCCCACATCCTCCCTTTGTCATGCTTTCCCTCTAGTACCCTGGTCCCAACAACCCAACCACTCTGTTACCCCCAAGGGTTCTACCATCTTGTCACTGTCCCTTACTTTCCTCATGTCCTAACTTTGCTCCTCCACTTCTAGACCCCTCATTAAAATCATCCCTTGCCTAAATCTTCAGCTCCCTTGTCCCTCTCTACATTACTAGCATTTCCTTGTCTCCCTGAACACAGCTAGAGTGATGTGGTTGGGTGGCACTCTAAATTCATGTTTGCTGACATCAAGCAGTCCAAGCATGCTTGTTGGCAATCAGGCTGTTTCCCCAGGTCATCCACCCTCCTGCTCGCTAGGTGACAATCTCAACTTTCCTCTTCTCTTCTCAGACCTCCACGTCTCAGCTGATGACCTTCCTGAATTTCCCTGAAAAGCCTGAAGTACTCAAAGGAGAACCACCATAGCTCTCATCACATCCCATCTCCCTGTGTGTTTGCCCATGTAACCTTATTTCTCTTCTCCTATTATGGATGACCCAACTCTCTGTGAATATCTCATCCACTGGTGTATACTTGTGGACATTGCTCCAGCAATGTTAAACCCTCTCTAATACGTCAGCAATTTCCCCCAGTCTACTGGGACGTAACCATCAGCATACAGGCATGCTCCTATTTCTCCATTCCTAGAGAAAGGAAAAAAAAAATCTCTTGAACCTATTTCACCTTCCAGCTATTACTCTATTTCTCTCTTCTATAGAAAAACTTCTGGGGGGAGGCAGCTGGGTGGCTCAGTCAGTTGAGGGTCCAACTCCTTGATTTGGCTCACATCATGATCTCATGGGTCATGGGATTGAGCCCTGCATCAGACTCCTCGATTGGCAGGGAGTCTGCTTGAAGCTTCTCTCCCTCTGCCCCTCCCCCTGCATGTGCTCTCTCTCTCTCTCTCTCAATAAATAAATAAATCTTAAAAAAAAACTTCTTGAATGTGTGGTCTACTCCTTCTCCAATTTTTCTTCTCCAATTGAATCGACTTCATCCAGGTTTCCATCCCTATTAAGGCACCAAAATTACTCCTACCAAGATCATCGGTGACATCAACATTGCCAAGTCCAGTGGTCTTTTCCTTGGTGATTATCTACCTTGACTGTCAGCATTTGATGCAGTTGTTTTCTCTCTCCTCTTGAATCACTTTCTTCACTTGACTTCCAGGACACTCCATTTGCCTGGTTTCCTACTTCTCAGGCTCCTTTTTAAGTTATTTTTCACGTCCCATCTTCAATATTGAAGTTCCCTCAGACTCATCTCAATTAGTATAAGAGTCTGATACCTAGTGGGGTTAGAGCCTCCTGTACTGAGCAGCACAAATCTAGAGGGAATGTTCTATGATTAGCATCAAGATTAAATAGGCTCTGGGTCAGATTGCTTGGATTTGGACTTCGATCACTCCCCCACCCACATATACACATGTACACTTACTAGCTGTTTTCTCACTCCAAGTCAGCTAGAAGTAATGTTAGTACCCACTTCATGGGGATGTTTTTAGGATTAAAAGCAATAACATAGGCAAGGAGGTTAACACATAGTAAAAACTCAATAAACATTACCTATTAAAAATATGACTGAAATGGTGAAATGGTGGGTTTTTCAATCTCTTAAACCATTGGAGCTTCAAGTAAGACCTAGTAAACCATATACCTTGCCTACTCTTATGTTCTACAGTAATAAAACAATTGCAACACAAACCCTTATTGGAATTAATGCAACGAGTACCACTTGTGATAAGCTAGTGGAGGTGATTAAATATTAAAAGTGGATTACCAATATTACTGAAAGCCCCAAATGCAAATGTGGATAAACATGAGTGCTGTGAAAGATTGTTCTACTGACCTGAAAGATCCTCACAGTCCTGACTACTTACCATTCCCTGAATTGCAACAGGAGAAACTCAAGCTTCTCACATGACTACTTGTTCTGGGTTCTGGTGTATGCTGTTCACAACTGAGCCAGCTAGAAGAGCATATTCCAAGGAATATTTTGCCAAAGAGAGTATCTGCGGTATCTGAGGGACTTCCATAGTCAAATATAAGTTTGGAAAATTCTGGATTAAGATTGCTTTTAAATGGCAGGACTTCTCAAAACCTCTTCCATTCTCATCTGCATGATGAATCTTCATAAAGAGGTCTTTTCATTAGGGTTTCCAAACCAGTATACCATGGAAGACTTCAACTTTCTTAAAAGAAGTATCTTTGTATTATGTTCTTCAGAACACTTTTTGGGATAGAGAATACCACAATTTACCTTGTGTCCGATTTGCTTTACCATTTTCTCTTTGGGGCTTAACCTAGTATGTGACACATGATAGGTGTTTAATAAATATTTGTTAAAGGAACAAAATATAAGCAAATGTTTCCCAATCTTTAAAGGCATATGTTGAGCAATACATTATTTGCAACCATTCATGATATAATCATTGATCTTGGATAGTCATGATAGAGGCAACTCCTTTTGTCCCAAATCTAAGCTAATCATTATAAACTGATCCCTGCTGGAGGATTCAGTATTTGAAGGTAGGAAAAAAGAGATTTTAGTAACCATTTGTGTTTTAAAACAAAGTTTCTGGATCTTATACATGTATATTATCACTTTAAATAAGTGGCTTTAAAAAAGTATATGTTTCATTCCACATAGAAGGTTTAGATTACATGGTCATGAAGCATCTCATTCACTCATCTCATTTCACTCAACTTTGCACCTACTCTGTGCCAAACACTATTTCAAGCACTGGTGATCCAGGAGTGAACAGAGCTGATGAGCTGAGGAAGGTTGTGTTCTCAGGTGGCTCGCAGGCTAGTGGGGGCAAGGGGAGGATGCATATAATTTAAAAAGTAAACAAATTTAAAAGTGAATCAGCTACAGACTGAGATAAATACTGTTACGGCAACAAGAAAGAAATGAGGTGGAAGAGAGCCAGGGGGCAGGAAACCATCCAGGTACAAAAGAAAACACAGGGACAGGGACAGAGCTCAGGCCAAACATGCCAGTGAAAATGAAGTAACAATCTCAGCGTCGCACCCCAGTCTGGAGGCCCCTGGAGACTCAAGGAGTGACTCGAGGGGTTGGGTGGGCACTGTTATGTGGAAGTGGCCAGAACCTGGGAGCCAGCTAAGATGAGATGTGGCCAAACGGGAACAACAGCTCCAGACAGAGATAGAGGACGTGTAAGAAAGAGATGGTGGCCGACATATAGCTCCGCATTGGCCTTCGTACTGCCCCTGGGTTGTTTACTTCTTCACAGTGGGCTGAGAGCTGTTAGCTCAATGGTCTATCAGCTCCAAACTCAGTATTTTACACATCCAGTTGTTTTAAACATACCCCAAATAAGCAGAATTTTTTGCCATTCAGAGCCTGGCTGGTTTGCACACTTCATGAAGCTACCCAACATCTACCCATATATAAGATGAACCCTGGGGCTAAAAGACCCCAAGTTATTGCTGCTGCACTTTGGGAACTCTCTGACCCTTGCTGGCTGGCTGAGTGAGGTTACTTAGACGTGTAGGGCCCCTCTGACCCCCCCCCCCCGGAACCTCCCTTGTCCTTCTCCTCTTCTTCTGGATGGTGGCCCCAATGCTATGGCCTCTGGACAGTCTCATGCTGGGAGGGACTTGCCTAACAAGTAAATTCCACAAAGTGGCACCCAGATGATGCTGTGCACGCTACTGCCACCTTGTGGTCATATCTTTTTCCTTGCTCAGACCTGAAGTCCCTCCCGTTCTGGGCAGATGGGATCACCAGTCACAGCAGCTCTGGTCCCGCAGTGGGAGGAGGCGCCTTTCTTTGGTAGGCCACAGAATCAAGGCAAATGGAGAGACCTTGAACCAGAGAAATAAAGGGGCTTATTCCCTCTCACATGCTATATTTGTGGAAAGGCTGGAGAATCTCTATTTCTGGAAATAATTTTCCACTTCCAATTTTTGGAGACAAACTTGGTCGCTATAGAAAAATCCACAGCCCAGGTATATTTAGGAATAGGTCTTAAACTTTCACATCTCATGTAATAAACCTTTTCTATTCACACTTCTAATCTAACGGCATGAGGATAGTTTAATTCTTCTGGGAGCAAGAAGTAAGCTATAGCGTTCCAAATATAAAGCAACTTCAACAAAATTGATTTTTTGGCATAGCGTCTTGGAGAAAGAGAGTTGGCTATTAAGACTAAATGCAAGACACATGGCATGTCGCAGTCATAACAGGATTCCCCACTTAGAGCCCCATGAATAATACACTTCAACCATTTTGAAAGTTTCACTTGTGTGGAGTAAGACAAAGACTGAGTTCGAAGGAGGGCAGGGCAGAGTAAAATATTTAGTTGAGTGAAGGAGAAGTGTGAAAGTCTAGCAATGAACTATTCATCCTGGTGCCTGTGTATTGGATGAAGGAAAAGTAACAGAAGAGACCCTCAGTATTGCTCTACATCCTTTTTGTGTCTTTTGCCAATCCCCTCTCCCCACTGTCACCATCCTTGAACCCCCACTCCACCTCTGTGGACCCCTCAGCCGATGATGTGACTTCTTATCAAGGAGAAAATGGGGTGTGGGCGCCTGAGTGGATCAGTCTGTTAAGCATCCGACTTTTGATTTCGCCTCAAGTCATGATCCCGGGGTTTTGGGATTGAGCCCTGAGTCAGCTCCACACTCATTGGGGAGTCTGCTTAGGATTCTCTCCCTCTGCCCTTCCCCCTCCTCAAGCGCATGCGCTCATGCTCTCTCTCTAAAACAAAACAAAACAAAAAAAGAAGATGGAGTATTTGACAAATATTTTACACCTCCTTTCCCTTCCGGCTAGTGTTCGAAGTGACTGCCGTCTCAGAGGAACAGAGTTCCAGGGTTCTCTGAAATGCCAGCTTCTCCACGTGGGTGCCTCGTTCACACCGCCGCCCTTGTGCTAGACCAGCTCCCTCCACCATCTGCAATACTTCTCTGGTCTCTCCTCCCTGCTGCTTATAAAACTGCAAAAAATGTTGCCGACTGAATTTTTTTTTTTTTTTTACTCTCCCTTGCTTTCAGGTTCCTATCCTGCTTCTTTACTTTCTTTTGAGGCCAGCCTTCATGAAAGAATATTCTACTCCCAAACCACTTTCTACATTCCCGTTCATTCCTCAGCCAATTCCGCGGCATCCTCCCCAAACGGTTTGCCAAGGTGATCGCTCGGGTCCCCCACCCATATCTTAGAGCCAGGAAATTTCACTTGAAAATTCTCTTGAGGATTGGGAGAATCTGGTAAAACTGGGCTAACATTTCCACAACCCAACCACTGGCTGGAGCTGAACAGCCGCTTGTCCATCTGGATGTTATGTTACCTTCCTGAACCTTTAGACATGAGCTTTCGACCTGCTCTGTTTTCCTTACTCACATGCCTCAGGAACGGTTCTGGTGATGACCTGTCCTGTCTTGGATGGTATTCGTCTGCTCACTGTCCACCAAACCTCAAGAATTCCCCAGAAGCACATTGTGACATCTGGGATCCAGAACTTATTGCAACATACTTAAGAAGTAAACTTAATCATAATAGTTTACCAAAAACCTGCCTTTCTGTGGCTAGCCATGGACAAGGGATTGTGTAGGGTTCTGGAACTGAAGCAGCTCTGCCATTTTGGAATGTTGTTGAGACTCTCGAGTCAGTCAGCCTTCCTCGGGAGTTCCTGAAGACTCCTGACCTCAGACGGTGCTCTCTTCTGCCCCGGTGTGCCAGCATCTCTCCAGCCTGTGGCTTTCTTTTCATTTGCACACCTATCACCGTTTTATCTAATGTGATGCCACCCCCAGACTAGCAAAAATGCCGGCATATATTTTACGCATGTATGTGTATGTGTGTATATATGTGTACATACACACATATATAAAACAGTGTGCTTTGTATGTATATGTATGGAACATATAAAATGTACCCTATGAACATATCTATATTTCTTATAATATGCAAATTTATGTCTATATCTAACACATAGCATATTTATATGAATTATAATTTTATGCACATGATATATAATTTCTCTTGTTTTATGACTGTATATATATATATATATTATGATAGACACACTAGATATTGGTATGTCTATGATCCAGCTCCATCAATTGGTTGTTTCAAAATTACAATATACAGGCTGATTCAATTCTTTAATGTTACTTTTTAAAAATACAGATTCATGTTTTTGGCACAAAACTTCGGAAACAAAATAAGGAAAAAGAACAAAACTCATAAAATAGCTGTTGATGTTTTGATGTAAGTACTATATTTTATATAATCTAAAAAGTCATTGATTATGAGCTATACCTCTAAGAAAGATTTAAAAAAATAAACAAGATGGGGAATTTAATAAGATAATAGGAACCCTACCCCTCAGCTCCCAAATAAATCTGGGACACAAAAGTACAACATGCCATATAGAAAGGAACAGAAAAAAACCTTAATTCTGAACTTAGTGCTGGGGGAAGGAAGGAAAAAATTCTCCCTTGATAATTTGAATTACAAGTTGTTACGTATATGCAGGCTCGTGGTTTAAAGTCACAACTCCCGTGTGTTTTAAAACTCCTAAAGAAGAGAACTGAATTTAATTTAAAAACTGGCAGAAGCAATTGTAAATTCTCTCTGGAAGAATTCTGTCGGCAGTTGTGAGACACAACTGATTTTAAGGTACAGCCAGGTTGTAAGAGAAGAGTGCATCACAGAATAGATAAAATCGTTTATTCTGAATATGTATTTATGAATTTTTTCTTAAGAAAATGAGATCATATCCTGTATGCTTTTTCTATCCAGTCTGTTAGGGCATGAGCTTTAGAGTCAGACAAACCTGTATTCAAACCACATTTTTTCTACTTACTGGCTCTGTAAGTTCCTGATCTAAGTACTAAGCTTTAGCAAGGAATTTAACCTAAGTATTTGAGTGAGAAATACTTATACAAAGTACATAACTACTTCTTTTTCTTTTTAAGATTTTATTTATTTATTTGAAACCCAGAGAAAGAGCACAAGCAGGGAGGGGCAGAGGGAGAGGGAGAAGCAGGCTGTCCACTGAGCAGGGAGCCTGATAGAGGGCTCCATCCCAGGACCCTGGGATCATGACCTGAGCCAAAGGCAGACACTTAACCGGCTGAGCCACCCAGGCACCTCTTTCTTCCTTTCTTCCTTTGTTCCTTCCTTCCTTCCTTTCTTTCCTACTTTCTTTTTTTCAAGTAGGCTCTATGCCCAACATGGGGCTTGAACTCACAGCCCTGAGATCAAGAGTTGTATGCTGCACCAACTGACCCAGCCAGGCACCACAAGATTTTATTTCTTTAGAGCAGTTTGAGGTTCACAGCGAAATTGAGAGGAAGGTATAGAGATTGTCAATCTAAATGCTCTGCCCCCCACATGCATAGCCTCCCCCATCATCAACATCCCCTACAACAGTGGGACATTTGTTACAATTGATGAACCTACATCAACACATCATCATTACCTAGTGTCCATAGTTTACATTAGGGTTCACTCTTGTTGGTGTACATTCTATGGGTTTGGACAAATGTATAATGTATCCATCTTTATAGTGTCCATCATTATAAGTATCATACAGAGTAGTTTCACTGCCCTAAAAATTCTGTGGGTTCCACCTATTCTCCCCCCTTCTCTTTTCAGACTGGCTTCTTTCACTTAAGTAATATGCATTTAAGTTTCCTCATGTCTTTTCCTGACTTGACAGTTCATTTCTTTTTAGCACTGAATAATATTCCGTTGACTGGATGAACCACAGTTTATATATCCCCTCACCTACTGAAGGATATTTCAGTGGCTTCCAAGTTTGGGCAATTATGAATAAAGCTGCTATCAACATCCATGTGGACATAAGTAAATACCAAGCAGCAGAATTGCTGGATCCTATGGTAAGAGTATGTTTGGTTTTGCAAGAGACCGCCAAACTCCTCCAAAGCGGCTACACCATTTTGCATTCCCGCCAGCAAGGAAGGAGAGTTCCTGTTGCTCCACATCCTCGTCAACATTTGATGTTGTTAGTGGTCTGCATTCTGGCCATTCTAATAGGTATGTAGTCATATCGCATTGTTTTAACTGCTCACTTTTTATTTTTATTTATTTATTTACTTACTTATTTAGCCAAAATCCAGGAATGAATAACTGCTTACTTTTTAAATACTCTATTTTAAACTATCTTTGTCATCAGATACTTGCCCGGTCTGCTTTTAAAACTGCTTCTCATTTCCTTCTAATATGACCACAGACTCCCCAGTTTGGTCCTTTATTTGACTTCTTAGAGGCTTTCTCTCCAGCTTCTTCCAGACTCAGAGGCTACACTAACTACCTTCAAAATGTCTTGGTGGGACTCTGTCCCATGCTTTCTTTTATTTGCAAATCTTTGTTTTTATCCTTCCTGGTTTTGATTTGCTAGTTCTACCTTCTTAGCATTCTTCTCTACTAGACAGGAATCTGCTCCTGGTCACGTGTAACCTTCTTCTTTGCAGTCAGATCTCCTTTAACAAAAGAATCTTAAATGGAGCTTTGTAGCCCCCAGAGGCTCTATTTGGGAAGGAGAGTCCATTTCCGCTGAGTCCAGGTCATGAGTCATGAATTAAGTTTTGTAAGAGATCCTGATGTTCATGCTAACATGACTTGGGAGCAAGCTGTGTGGTGTAACAACAATGACCTAAATCCTATAATGATTTGTGAGGTCACCATTCTTCTCCAACTTGCTGACGCTGCAAGCTACCAAATATCAAAGCAAATGCTAATTTTACAATTAAAATAATAAATTACATGGGAAATGAAACTAATTTCATAGGTAGTTCAACTGACATATCACACATTGATTAAAATGGTCGAACAAGGGCGCCTGGGTGGCTCAGTCGGTTAAGCGACTGCCTTCGGCTCGGGTCATGATCCTGGAGTCCCGGGATCGAGTCCCGCATTGGGCTCCCTGATCAGCAGGGAGTCTGCCTCTCTCTCTGACCCTCCCCCCTCTCATGCTCTCTCTCTCTCTCATTCTCTCTCTCAAATAAATAAATAAAATCTTAAAAAAAAAATGGTCGAACAAGAGACACAGGCAACAATTGCTGGAAGAAGGGTGGAACCAGGCTCACCAAATTTCAAGTACTGTAGGGTCACACAGCTAACAGTGCATCAGATAACAGAGAGCATCAAGGGACCCTGAGTAAATGTCTGTTGCTAATTAATGGATGCTATACTAGCATAAGGAAAACAACCTACCACAGGAAAGCCAAACAAGACCAGTGAATTATGAAGACACAATATTGTGTTTTAAACAGTGTGACATGCAGTTCTGTTGAGTGAACCCAACTGAAACAGTCCAACAATAGAAATGGAAAGCATTGTTTAAAGGCATTTGCCATGACATAGGATAAGCGGGTGTATTTTTTTTTTTTTAAGATTTTATTTTTAAGTAATCTCTACACCCACCGTGGGGCTCGAACTCACAACCCCAAGATCAAAGAGTTGCATGCTCCACCGACTAAGCCAGCCAGATGCCCCATGTATTCATTTTTTTTTTATGCTGGGGTTACAAATTACTGCAAATTTAGTGGTTTAAAACAACACCCATATATTAATTCAGTTTATTAATTCACAGAAGTTTTGGTGGATTTGGCTGATGTCTCTGCTCCAGGATCTCACAAGGCTAAAATCAAAGTTAGCAATATAGCTGAGCTATGTGTTTTGTTTTGTTTTCTGGAGGCTCTGGAGAAGAATCTACTTCCAAGCTCCTTCAGGTTGTTGGCAGAATCAAGTTCCTTACAACTGTAGGACCGAGGTCCCCATTCCCTTGTTGGCTTTCTGTTCCCTTTATGTGGCCTCCTCCGTCTTCTGCCACCAACGGCATGAAGAGTCCTTCTCAAGCTGCAAATCTCTCTGATGTCTCCTGTATTCTCCTACCGCATTGTCATGCCAGCAGCAGGAGAAGTTCTCTGCTTTTAAGACCTAATGTGATGAGGTCACCTGGGTGGACCTAACATAACACAATTACAGGAGTGCTAGCTCCACTAAATTCACAGGTTTGGGGAATTAAAGTATGGAATCTTGGGGTCCCTTCCCAGAAATTCTGCCTCCTGCAGTGGGGTGCTAAAAACACACAGAAATCTCCAGCCTTATGGACACAGAAATTAGAAACTCCTATAAAAACACATTTGTGGAGAGATTTTGTTGTTGAGCTTCCATTTGAAGAATAGTTCTGATTACGTGATAGTTTCAGTTCAAACTTTTACCTTATTTTAGCATTTTTAAGTTTTTTTCCGAACATTTTTTTACGTCAAGGTGATCATGAGCTCAAAAGAGAAGTAGCTAGCTTTTAATGATACAAGTTTTGTAGGTAATAAAAACTTGGAAAGAATATGCATACATGCAGTGATTATTTTAATGAGCTATGCCTTTACGCTGTTTTGGTTTGGGGATAACATCTCCTTATGAGGTAGTGTGATCTACTAGAGGTTTCTTCGACGTTGGCTTTTGTAGAGGTCAGATTAGGAATTAGGTCTGAGGACTGTCTGAATCCGTGTAATGTTGTGACTAGGGCTACTTCTATAACTATGAGATTTTATTATTTACTCTTTCTGATATAACTTTGGAAAATGTCAAGCAATGAAAGCTTGTCTCTCATCTGCCTTTATCTCTTGTCATAAACACTCTTTATTTTTTTTCTCCTTGGCTCATACCCTCTCCTGACATATTATATATTTATTTCTTTACTGTATATACCTCTCTTGACACCCCCCCCCCAACTAGAATGTAAGTCTGTGAAGGCAGAACCTCTATGTTGCTGCTTTTATAATCCCCGTGCCCGAACGGTGCCTGACATATATAGTAAGTACCCAACACTGTTGATTGAATGAATGAATACATAAAAATTAAGTGGGACATCAATTTTCCTACACATCATTCAAGCAAATGAGACCGCCTTTATTTTATTAGAAGTTATTGTTAGGAAAAGGGAGATATTTCAGATGATTTATATGTGAAACGTAGATGTGTGTGAAGTTTGACCCTTGGTAACAAAGATGGGAATCACCTCTTGGAAATAGTTCAGGAAAAGAGGCAGGTGGGATTGCAGCGATTTGTGACTTCAAATCAAGCTGTGGCGCAGACAGAGGTAGGTGTCACCTGGCCACCAGAACTCATGACCTATGCCAATTTTTGCGACTCAGAGACATCGTTGAGCATCAGAATTAAGGGGACTCTAGAATCACCCTGGATTCAAATGCAGAACATAGAGCCTCCTGCAGTTCATCAATGATACTTGGTTTTCCCAGCCTAGCACTGGCTCCCCAAGTGGTCTCTGCTCATAGGTCTCTGCTCCAGTAGATCATTATTCTGTTTCTGCCTGTCTCTCTCTCTCTAATTTGGGGTGGGGGCGGGTGAAGTGGGGCTGTGAGCCCTGTGACCTGAATCGCCTAGCAGATTT
Organism: Leptonychotes weddellii; assembly: GCF_054177405.1. Taxonomy (NCBI): domain Eukaryota; kingdom Metazoa; phylum Chordata; class Mammalia; order Carnivora; family Phocidae; genus Leptonychotes; species Leptonychotes weddellii. The sequence continues at coordinate 12,041,656 of NC_138375.1, read as the reverse complement.
AAAAAGAGGTGATTTTTTTCACTCATAATTTTTTTTTTTTTTTTTTGTAGAAAGAGTTTTGGATATTCCAGTTTGTTCAGCTTTTTACTTCTTGTTAGGATAGTGTAGCAACTGTAGTGATTCTTAATCCCCTTGCATGCTAACACGGAATCCCAAAGTCCTCCAAGTTTCTTTTTTATTCTGCTAATTATATTTCAATATTACTGCTTACTTGCCTCTCTAATACTGTTTATTGTATTTTATGATTACAAAAAAAAGATTGTTCTGAGTCCACAGACTTCATGAAAACGCCAAGGGGATCCATGGCATACACAAAAAGTTTAAAAACCCCTGATCTAAATGGATAGGAAACAAACAAACAAAAATGGTGTTTGATTCCATGTTGTTGGGCAGTCAGGTCTTCCAAGTTTGGTAGAATTTCATGGAGTTTTAGGGCAGTGGGTGATAATCATATAAAGCAGCTTCTCAAAGTACATTAATCCTGTGGCTTTGTGTAAGCACTGATCCCTACCTCTGCCAAGGTCTGGCCATGGCTCCTCTTGGACAACAGTCGGGGCATCAGTGAGAATAAGAAAGGAAATCAGTGGGAGAATCAAAATATGATAAAATCTGTTAAAGAAAATAATCTGCTCTAGAGCCCAGGTTTGTAAGCCAGTCAACAAGAGTTTTGGAATAAAGAGTAGAATTAATCACTGGCTCTTCCTGCCGAAGCCACTGGGATAATCATGCAGTCTCTCACTGGATAATTGTCTCAGATCCAGTGGGGTTTTTTTAAAGCAGTTTTAAAAAAATTCATTGCCAGAGAAGCTGTCAGTTATGTTTCTGGCCAGTCTCTCTTTCCCAGCAGCTGCTCCCAGCTAATGAAGAAATGAATATCTCAGGGCTGACGAGGATCTGGGAAGACAGGAGTTGGAGAAGTGCACACAGGGCGTTCTCACTGCCTGAAAGCCAGGTATTGTCCCTTTGCTTCTTATCTCTCAATAAAAAAAAAAAATATGTATCACGCATTCTTTTTATTATAATCACCATGTACCTAGCAGCTTCAAAACACTGGAAGCTTTTGCAATTTTGATCGCCCCCAGAGCCTTGATAATATCTGTTTCATAGTACTCAAAAAACAGGTAGAATGGAGCTGCTACGTGGGCAAACCCGACGGCATGCTGCCAAGGAGTGGTTCCATTCAGGCTTGGCAGAACCCAGGAAGGTGATGCTTTCCAGAAAGGCCAGAACAAATTAAACATCCAGCAGAGAAAAATGCGTGTTGACAATATGGCCTGAGCCCATTTTTCAAAGTAAAAATTGAAGCTGTGCTTTTGGAGGATATAGACATGGATCACTGAAAACAGGCTTAGTTTAAAGGGAAAAAAGTAATAAAAGGCCACTCTCTGTTTCTTGCTTCAGCTCCTCTATTTCTAAAAAGACTAATACAAGAATACAATCTGAGAGAATTTCTTAGTTTGTAGCCAACCCCAACGACACACGTTATGCAGCATAAAGGCTTATATCTTTTGTCAAAAAGAAGACACCAAAGAATTCCATTTCTTTATTCAAATTATCTTCTCCTAATATAATTGGGTAGAAGAATTTTAGAGGTTTTTATTTTGTTTTGTTTATAATGGACAACTTAAATAATCTTTAATCATCTTTCAGCTCTTCTTTCCAATTTACCAAACACTGATTATTCATCTAGAATTTCATGGTAAACAGAGCCCCAGATTTCCAAATCGTTCTCAGATCTTCTAACACATCCCCACTCTATAATAAAAAAATGTTTCATAAATGAACCTGCATATGCTATATGGAGAAAGAAGAGAAAAACTGAGGAGCTGAAATTTATGCAGGACGAAGGAATTTTACTTAGGATCAAGTTTCAGCTTTCAGGTGTGTGGCTTAAGTACCTTAGTTGAGGAAAGAAAGACCAAACAGTTGTGATGAACATAGAGGAATGCTTTAGTTCATTACTCCCCAAGTCTGAAACTGCGGCTGAGGAGTAGACACTGAAGGGAAAGGCATAGAGGTGAGAACTCACTAGCTTTGTTTTCCTCTTGCCTACATAAGGGTATTTTACTTAACTGTTATCAGTTTGGGGGAAAGGTCATATGAAATTATTTTTTGATACTCTGATAATTATATTTATGGAGTACGTTCATTTTCAAAATTTTTGGAAGAGTAGGAGGATTATATAGAAGACAGGGGGGACTTATGTGCAATAAATCTGCAGATTGTTTTAAAAAAATGGAGCCAGAATAAAGAAAGAATGCTGCCTACACCATGGGCATAACACATTTCAAACTGATTTTATCAGGGTTTCTTTACCCGGTGTCCATGTACCTTTGTATTTAGGGGAGCTGCAAACATGGATGGGAAAAATTATATTCTTGTTTTTTGAAACTTTAACTGAAATTGAGAACATCCTTCAATTGTGAATATAGGTTTTATTAGACTGTCAAAGGGATTCATGCATGACACTACACACAAAAAATGTTAAAACTTCTTGAAGAGCAGTATTTTTACCAACAAATGGGAAAATAAAAATTTCCCATATTTGAACCAAAATGTCAGTGCTTTCAACTAGTAAATAAATGAATCTGGTAAGATAGGTTTTAGATCAAAGGACACTGATAATATTACCCACCACACTCTAAATATATATCATCTCAGTCTCTACAACTGCTATTTTCATCTCCATTCTACCTGTATTTTGAGTACTATGAAACAGATATTATCAAGGCTCTGGGGGCGATAGTAATTGCAAATGCTTCCAGTGTTTTGATGCTGCTAGGTACATGGTGATTATAATAAAAGGAATGCGTGATATATTTTTTTTATTGAGAGATAAGAAGCAATTACTTAATACCTTACTTAGACTGTGTGTACTGGGTCCTCATAGTATTTATTGCCTTCTTACATTCTTTTGTAGACCCAATTTTTTGAGCACCCGCCTTGTACAAGACATGATGCCAAAGTAGGGGGTTAGTGTTTTGTTGGGCCATTGGAGACATCCACACTCACTCATCCACACAAAACTAATATACTCTTCCTGGTGATTTCATGCAATTCTAAGCAGATAAGGTCACTTCTACCTCCCTAACTTCTGCGTCCAATTCTCCAGGTCACTAGGACCAATAGACAGGAGACTATGGAGAGATTGTCACAAACTCATTCATTGTAGACTACAAATGAAAGCTTGTTTCCCAACAATGGTGTTCCAGAAGTATCATTCGGATCTTCAGTATATGCTGCTTGTGAATATCAAGGCTTTATCACGTTTGAGTCAAGTTGACTCATTTGATTTGTGTTCCTTATTCAAAACAAAGATAATTGATGAGACCATATGGGACATTTCAGTTGAAATGCTGAGTCTCCTGATTTATAGCTGAGGCAGGTACTTTAATTTTCAAAAGAAGTTATAAAAATTGGCTCCTTTGAGTGTCAGTTTAACTCTAACAATATTATAAGAATAACCAGCTGAAGCAATAGAAAACTAAGGTTGAATGCCATTTAAATTTTATGTAAAGAAAGCTAATTTCATGCCTGTTTGTTGGCAAATGAAATATATTTTTAAAATAATTTTTAAGGTATTTGTCACTTAGCATCTTTTATCCAGGCGAGGATGTACATCTCTGCCCAGTTCCATGAGGAAGATCTCCAAGCCCTGGTCCTCACATTCCTTCTCAAGCTAAGAGGTAGAACCAACAGTAAAGGACTCTCATTACGGTGCTGAACCGATTCTTAGGCTAGTAGTTCTGTACATGTGCCTGATCTTGGGCACGCTAATCTACCAAATCCCAGTTTCCTCATCTGTAAAATAGGCATTATAATAATAGCATCTACTTCACAGAGTTGTTAAGGGAATCAAATGAGATAGTTCAGGGAAAATGCTCAGCAGAATATCTTGTACACAGTGACACCAAATACATGCTTATCACTTTTATTATTGTCATATTGTTATTATGCACTCCAAAAATAAAGCCATTGACATGTACTACACCAACTTCTCAGTCTCTTCCCCATCTATAAATTTATTTTCTCCATCTCATCCTTGCGTTAGTCAGTTTTGTCCCATTAAGTGGTCTACTTCCTCTTGGTAAGATTCCATTCTTCATCCATATACTTGGCCTTATTTTTTCACATCGCTTTCTAGATCTTCAATCCCTTCCTACCTTTGGCTTTTTTTCTTAAGTCTATAAACACGGGCAAACTCATTCTAATCTGAACAAAAAACACCCCTTCTGACCCTAGAACCCGTATAAACCCCCCTCAACTGCCGTATCCCTCTCCTATTTTCAATACAAACTTCTTAAGCCTTTGGACATACAATCACCATGTCTTAACCATTTCCAGTCCCCAACTTTGCACTCTGAGCATACTATTTTTTCTAACCCATGAGTCTTTGTGCAAGTTCTTCTCTTGGTTGGGAAAGTCCAGACCTCATTTCTTCATCTGGATATCTTCTCCTTACCATAAAAGATTCATCTCAGGGGTTACCTCATCAAGAAGTACTCCCTGACTCTCCTAGGCAGTGGTCATCAGATCCTCCTTTGTGAACCTATGTGATTCCATCTCTTTCTGGTACAGCACTTATCCTGTGTATCATAACCGTCTGTGCCCCTCAAAAAATGCTTGCTAGACTGAGGTGACCTCAAATACTATGTTGAAGGACTAACTTTCATGATATCTTTTTTTTAGGATATTAGATCAAGTAAACAATGAAGTAAATGAATAGGTAAAATTTCTCTTTCCTCTCCCAGAGAAAGTAGCCATCAGTTAAATATGGAAATCTTTAGCTGAGAAACATCACTATATGTTCATTTAGTTAATTTGCTCACTATTAATGAGCTTCAGTTATTATATATGTCAATAGATGAATTGATAAATGGATGGATGTAGTAGATAGATAAATGGTCTAGAAAGCAAGAGGCCTGAGTTAGATCTAGTCAACTGTGTGAATCAACTCTGTGATCTTAGAGAATGCATTAATTTCTCCATACTAATTCCTCTTTCTTAATTTCACCATCTATAAATATGGATATAGTAGCCTTTGCCCTGTCTATATGACAGAGTTTTTAAGAGGTTCAAATGAGACAATATATGTCAGACCTCTGTGTAAATAGTCTAGGGGTGCCTGGGCGGCTCAGTCAGTTAAGCGTCTGACTCTTGATCTCAGCTCAGTTCTTGATCTCAGGGTCATGAGTTCAAGCCCCACACTGGTTTCCAAGCTAGGCATAGAGCCTACTTAAATTTAAAAAATAAATGAATAGTCCAATTGTTCATAATAGAACAGCATTGTTATTAATACAGACACAATTATTATTCCCAAATAATTTATAGTCTAATAATTTAAATTGGCTAATCCTTTCCATTGAATGAATCATACAATGAAATCATACAAAGACTCACCATTAATCTCTGTGTTTATATTAATAGTTATTAATATTAATTATAATTAATATTTATAGTTATCAATAAGCATTAATATCTGTTTATATTAATGTTTCCAAGGTCATTTAAGTCCAACCTCTTGTATGTCAGAGGTATCTAGGGCTACAGATTTATTTCCAGGCCCAAACCCTTGTTCTTCTTATTTAACTATAAAAAAATACCTTGAACACTTTATTATACCTTTCAAGCCTTTCAACTTAGGTTAAAATTAAACTTGAGTCTCAATTGACAGTTGTAAATGGCTGTTTTTATCTCATTTTACCCTCAAATTTCAGTTGAAGTTCCTTGGTGATTGTGGTAGATGTGGTTAGCTGCCTAGCCAACAGCCTTCTTCCTTCCTCCTGCCACCTTGTTTTTGGAATACCAATTGTGTTAGGAACCTGACAGCCATGATTTACTAGCCTCTTCCCCAGGAGATGAATCTCAGTTGCTCTAAGCCAGTCATAACAACCTCATTCCTCTTTGCCAATGATTGGTTTACGGGTTGGCATGTGACCCAAATCTGGCTCATGAATCTAAGAAGTCTGTTGTGCAGGAATAGAGGATGTTCTGGGAAAGATTTTCTTCCCAAATGAAAAGAAATAGATATGCAAGAAGAAGCTTTCTTCTTTCTTCCGGCTTTTAGGTGTTGTTATGAGAGGACATGTTGGTTGGCACTCTGGCCAGCTGTCTTCAGACCATGAAGGAAAAGTTAGGAGACCTATAGTAAAAGTGACATCCATAAACTTCTGAATTAACCGACCCTGGAACAGCTTACTCACCCTTAGAAGAGTAAAACAGACAGGCCAAAGTATGAAACATGATACTTTCAACAAGAATATAAAAAGAGACCAAAAACAGGTAGACTTGAATAGGCACTTTGCATAGAACATATGCAAATCATCGAATAATACGTGAAATAGTGGTCAACATCATTGGTCTTCAGGAAAACGCAAGTTAAAACCACAATATAGCACAGTATACCCACCAGAATTGGTACAATAAAAAACATTGACAAACCAAGTGGTGGTGAAAATAGGGGACACTAGAATTCTCGGATTGTTGTTGGAAGGGTAAATTGGTACAAGTACTCTGGGAAACTCTTTGACAATATCTAGTAAAATGAATTATGCATACCTGCTGACCCAGCAATTCTACTCCTAGGTATCACCCAAGAGAAATGTGGACATGTGTTTACCAAGAATACTCAGAGCAGTACTCTTTTGAATACCCTCAAATTGCACACAGCCCAAATATTCATCAGTGTACAATGGATACATGTATTATGGTATATTCATATAATCAGACACTACAGAACGATATAAATAGGGGCTCCTGGGTGGCTCAGTCCGTTAAGCAGCAGACTCTTGATTTTGGCTCAGGTCTTGATCTCAGGGCTGTGGGATCAGCCCCATATGGGGCTCCTGCTCAGTGTAGAGTCTGCTTCAGTTTCTCTCTTTCCTTCTCCTGCCACCCCCCTCAAATAAATAAAATCTTTTAAAAAAATAAAGACCAATATAAATAAACTGTTAACATACAACAACATAAATACATTTCTTTTTTGTTAGAAAAAAGATTTATTAATTTTATTTTTAGGGAGAGGGTGAGGGGAGGAGCAGAGGGAGAGGGAGAGAGAATCTCAAGCTGACTGCCGCTGAGCCCGGAGCCTGGACATGGGACTCATCTCCCCACCCTGAGATTAGTACTCAGGGGAAACCAACAGTTGGACTGCACCACCCAGGCGCCCCAACATAAATACATTTCATAAACGTAATTTTGAGCAAAGGAAGCAGGAGTACTCTATGGCTTCACTTGCATAAAGTTCAAAAACAAGCAAAACTTAATTTCTGTTCTTGTAAGTCAAGGCAGTGACCGGGAAGGGGGCCACAAGAGGATTTTTCCACTTCTGGCGATGCTCTGCTTCTCGATCATGGGTTTTGATTACATGTTGTGTTCACTTTATGTATGAAAATTAAGGGAGTTACATGTTAATATCTGTATAGAGTTGGCCCTGGAACAACACAGGTCTGAACCACATGGGTCCAGCTATTCACTCTTTTTGGTTTGGGGTTTTTTGCTGCACAAGCTTTATTGTTTACATTTGGTCCAGGGATTGGGTGAGGGGCTCCAGGGTGGCTAAAAATCTGGGTAGCAGTTGCAGGCAGAGGCTCCCGCAGAAGCCCTGAGACCAGGGGGACGCCAGAGGGGCCCCTCAAGGGCCGCTGGGCTGCGGAGGCTCCGGGTGGTGCTGGAGGGTGGTGCAGGAGGGGGAGCCCCTGGAAGAGATGCTCGCCAGCCCGGCCTGCGGGGGGCCAGCCTGCGCAGGCGCCCCACGGGGTCGCCATTTCCTGATGCGTTTCGCCTGCTCCTCCAGGAAGTGGCTCCCCGGGAAGTCCTGGAGGCAGGTGTGCAGCCGCAGAACCCCGGGCACGAAGATCCAAAAGGGTCTGCTTCAGGTTCTTCGCCGGAATCATGGTGGCTTCCATGGCCCAGGGTTTTAGCCCGTGCATCGTGGAGCAGCTTCTGCGCCGCTTGGAAGACTGTCCGGCGCCCAGCTGGTTTGCATCTTCAGGAGCTGCCGGGCGGGCGCCCCCGGGGCTTCTTCTCGGCCAACCCGGGGAAGAAGTGGCCCGAGCCCCTGAGAGCCACGTCGTCCCGGGAGATAGGAAGCCCAGAGAGAGGTAGGTGGGTACAGGAGGCCCCGGATTCTTGATGACCAGGCGGTCGGCGACAGCTCCTGTGGAATAGTTCTGAGGAATCTGGGAGCTCCTGGCTTGGGGGTGTCGGGGGGCGTGCAGTAAGGAGCTAAGCTCAAAATAAGGTGTTGGCTGGTCCCCAGGGCAGGGGGTGGCTGAGAAGACAATTCTGAAGGATGCAACTGGAAAAGAGGTTGGGGGGTGGTCGGAGGCTGTAAGGAGGGGCATCCCTGGACTTGTTCCTTCCAAATATTGTTGAAGGAAGGGACAGGTCTGCTGGATTTCTGGGGGCACTGCCTATAGGCTGATTCTTTTTTTACAGTACAGGACTGGAAATGTCTTTTCTCTTCCTTACCACTTTCTTAATAACATTTTCTTTTCTCTGGTTACTTTATTGCAAGAATACCGTATTAGTGCATATAACATACAAAATCTGTGTTAATTCACTGCTTGTGTTCTCAGTAAGGCTTCGGGGCAACAGCAGTCTGTTAGTAGTTAAGTTTGGAAGGAATTGAAAGTTATACTTGGATTTTCTACAATGGGAGGGCCAGCACCCCTAACCCCCATGTTGTTCAAGGATCAGCTGTACTTCTTCCAAATACATGTTTGCTTCAATAAAAAGGCTATTTAAAAAATAATTGAAAGAGAAGAAAAATAAGGTAAGAAGAAATAAAAAGGAACAGAAGATAGAGGAAGAGTGTAAAGGGAAAACAGCGTTTGCCAAGGGTGATGGGGGTTCAGCAGTATGGCTTGGGGCTCTTACAAACCTTTTGTGGGTTAAATGCTTCCAGCGTTTTCAATCTAGACTGTGGCTGTCTCTTTCTGTTCTTGAAGGTAAAAAGTAACTTGATTTTCTCTGAAAAATTAGAATTCACTGTTTGGAGCTATTCATCTGCCAGAAGTAGTCAGATCCTTGTGATTCTGATTCTTGAATGATTTCATAGTTATGAGTCCATTTCTATTTCTGGGTATCACGTAATCTTAGATGCATAAATTTTATTTGTACTACTTAGACTGATATACTAGCAAAGTCAATGCATTTTCCGAGTATATAAGGAAATATAACATGCAGTATGTATAATCAGTTTGGAATTTGGGTAAAGACTTAATAATTAACAGCTTTTTTAAATGTTGCCAGACCTTGATGATTTCCTTCTCTTTAGAACTCCTCCAACATTAGCCCCTAATCCATATTGTTGAACAGTAACTTCTATTCTGCCTTGGGTTGTTGGCAGGTTTTGTGTGTTTGTTTTATTTTTCCCTCCACATATGCTAATTTTGGCCTCCTGCATAGACCACAAGACATTTGAAGGTAGGATCCATGTCTTATAATCTTTTAAAAATTTCTCTAACCTTTGGGCTTTATTCATAGTAAATATTCAGTTTTTACTGAATAATTGCTGGTCACTGTCATGCTTAGGTTCGATAAGGAGAGGCCATGCTCATAGGCAAGTGGCAGGGAATTTTTCTTGGCAACACTGAAGGATAGAATGGGTATTCTTCTGTTTATAGTGTTATAGGAACTCAAAGAAATGGAGTAGGAACATCATGATAGTCTCTCTCAGTCCTATGGCCTATGCATGTGACAGATATAATGGGCAAATTATTGTTTGCCTTACCCAGTACCAAACAACTCAGTTGACTTTTTTTTTTTCTTAAACAGAATTGACTAAATTACCCAATTGTTTTGTCTTTGTGTAGACAGAGCCTGGGATTCTATTGATGAAACCATATTTCATGCTCATGCTCTGCAACAGCTGTAGTTCACCGAATTGAAATAACTTAATGAGGTATTGATTTTGTTGCTCAGCATGATCTGAAATAACTACCAAAATTGTGGGAGGCAACATCATAAGGGAGGAGGGAGAGAAAGGTGAATTTCTAATGAATACACTAGATGGGTTCCTGTCAACTTGATTATTTGAATTGGATGCTTTAGAATTAGAGAAATGAATTTAATTGGAGATGAAAAATATGAGTTCATTTTGCTCATTTGGAATTTGGAATTAGAACTGAATCACATGCACTTCAGGAAACATAAAAGTTAAAAAAAAAAAACCCTAGCTCAGAGATAAATTATAGTGGTAAGTTATTTTTCAAGCCAATTTTTAGTTGCTCAAACCAGAAAAAATGGAGAAAGCCTTAGAGTGGAAATAAGACTCTAGGGAGAGGAAATAAAGGAACTGTTCCTTTTGCATGTTTCCTAAATACTCCCTGGTGGCTCTTAATGAGCTGCATTATTGCGTTTTGGCTCTGGAGTTGGATGGAGCTCTGCCATAAATTAGCAAATGGAGAGAATTTGAATGAGGGTACTGCACAGACAGGCATACAGGAAACCTCTTCCTCATATTCCATTTTGGCTAGATTCTGATTCTGTGGATAAATGGTTGGCATCCTGAGGGCCATCTCAAAGGTACCCAACTTTGCAAAGAACTTTCTAGAATCACTGGGTCGACAGCTCTGCTACCCAGGTAAATTTGTATTGACTGGACACGTTGTCCTAAGCCACTTCCATACGCTCTTCCCAGTTGTCCCATCTCCTTTCATTAAGAAAACCTATTGATTATTTGTCTGAATGAAATAAATTTGGTGTTCCCCAAGAACATGGAGTGCTTCTATTACAAAACAGATTAGAACCAGAAAGGATGGGGTGCCTGGGTGGCTCAGTTGGTTAAGCGTCTGCCTTCGGCTCAGGTCATGATCCCAGGGTCCTGGGATCGAGTCCCTGTTGAGCTCCCTGCTCAGCATGGAGTCTGCTTCTCTCTCTCCCTCTGCCCCTCCCCCCCCCGCTCATGCTCCCTCTCGGAAAGAAAAAAAAAGTCTTAAAAAAAAGAACCAGAAAGGATGGCACAGTCTACCAGAAGAGAAAATGGCCCCGAAGCAAAGCAGAGGAGGTTGGGGGGGGTGGGGCTGGTCATGAAGAGGAATTCCCGGTGAATTGCATATGGAGAGGCTGCGTGGGTCAAGGGAATTATTGGGAAGAAAATAAGCAGCCTCTTACTAGAAGGGCCTCTTAGGGCCCTTAAACTCTCAGATGCTTTCTCAAATTTAAATTTGATTTGGTTTCTTGATTTCAAGCAGATTCTTTTAAAGTAGTGGTTCTCAACTTGGGACAAGGGTGATTTTTGCCTCCCAGGGGACACTTGGAGATGTCTGGAGACATATTGGTTGTCACAGCTGGGGAGGAGGGAGGCACCAGTGGCATCTAGCAGGTAGAGGCCAGGGATGCTGATAAATATGTTCTAAAGCCCAGGATGGCCCCATTCCCCCCACCTTTGCTCCGCACAACAAAGATTGATCTGGCCCCAAATGCCCAGAATGACAAGGTTGAGAAATCCTGAAAGGAAGAACCAGTTTTTATGGTCATGGAAGAAGGAGGAACTAATAAAAAATTAGGAAGGACTTAAGTCCTGCTGAGTAAAGGAGAGAAATACCAGCCAGGAGAGGCAAAGACATGACAAGATGATTTAACGCTCCTGCCAAGTGTATGGAGTTTTGTGACTGTGATATCTGGACTGTGTGGCTTCGAATCACTTTGGCTTCTTGCCCAGAGCCTCGGGGTTGTAACTGATTTGCATATAATGATGTGTTTACATAAAACATAGTTATAATAAATACCAGCAACAGTGGGTGGTTTTTCTTTAATGTATCTTCTCCATGGTCAGATAATAATCATTTATTAGGCATCTGCTGGGCCCTGGTGCTGTGTTCAGTATGTATTTTTTAAAGGTATTCACATTTAGTTTCCTTTGTTTTAAAACAGCTGCCTACATCAGCTATCCCCAGGAGGATAGTTTAATTGTTCCAGAAATAGAAGGATCTTCTTTTGAGTCCCTTGCTTTTCCACATGTAGAATAAGTTAGTACGGAGGAAATACAGCTTTGGGGTGGGAAGACTTTCAGGGTTTCTGTACTAGGAAGAATAGTTCTCATGCGCTTGAAATATTAACAATCCTAAGGAGCTTAAAGGGATTTGCATGTCACAACCTTAAACAGTGTTATTCTAACTCTGTTTCCTGGGTCTCAAATGAGAAGTCGTCTCTGAGGAGCTCTAAAATCTCTTCCCACTGAGAGTCTAGGATTCTGTTCATCTCTGCCAGCCAGTTAGAAGTGAGGCATTTGGGTCCTGCGCTCATCTGGACAGGCTGCAGATTTGTAACCATTGATTTCAAGGGCCTCAAAGAAGCTGGTAGGACTTTTTGAATATGTGCATTTTCCTGGGGTGAGTTTCCATATTTATTTGATAATCTCAATAGTCTGTGATTCTAAAAAAAATTAACATCTGCAGTGGGATGGAATGCTAATGAAGTCAGGATTATAAGCTTCCGCTCTTACGGACATTAATAGAGGAAACTCTATCCCGTAGCCCAAGACCTCACCCCTGACCCTGGGGATCGACATGCAAATGTGTGCTATTAGTCACAGAGGCACAAGAGAAAACAACACATACTGGTCAGGGGCCCCCATGGCTTCTACTCCACCCAGTGACCACCGATAACAAAGAGCTGCTATGAAATCTCATCAGTCAGAGCTACATGTGGGATTTTGGAGGACCAATAATAGACACTCCTCTTTCTCTCCAGATTGTGGAGCCAGTAGAGAGACAGGCTAGAGAAGACAGACAGATGGGGAGTAAAAAGAAAGTTGGCTTTATTATTGATTAAGCTGATGGGAAAACATAGCTTATCCATTTGGGTCAAATAGGCTTAGGAACATTCCCCCTGAATTCGGAAGACTTCTTGCAGCTGTCCCTGGCCCAGCCAGGCTGTGCAGGTGAGCTCCTTTCCTTCAGCTGAACAGAACGTCTGATCTGCAGAAGGCCATTGTCTCTCTGAAGGGGCTGGGCCGGCATTGCTCAGCTCTGTCTACTGACCTCACCAATCTGGTCTGTCTGTCCTCCCCATGAACAAAGGGTGGAGAGCAGCTTTCCCCAATAACTTTCCCTTCTGGGGTTTTGGATGCACATTATCTGCTCTTTAGAACATCAGGAGTTAGGAATACATTTTTCCCCCCAATTTTAAGTGCATCTCTGAATCAATGGCAGATTGAAATACGGTAGTGGTGGGGAGATATCATAAGTGATTTATTTTTTAAAAATGGGAATAAAAGCCCTTCAAGGCAAAAGAAAGCAGGACAAGAATTGATCAGAGAGTTTTTGGAGAGACTGCCCAGTATCTCTTGAGGCCAACTGATGAGTTAGACATTGTCAAATGGAGCTAAAATATACTGGGAGGAAGTGCTTTAGAGCAAGGGATATGGGAGTGGATGTCAGAGGAGTGATCCCTTACGTGAACCATGGACTGAAGATACGTCACATTCTGCGAGAGACTTTTCTGTTTTCCTTCTCCCACTTTACCTTCCTTGGCTCTTGAAATAGTTTTCTGACTTTCTATCAAACATTCTCTAAACTTAATTTTTTAATTTTTTTAAAGATTTTATTTATTTATTTGTCAGAGAATAGAGCACAAGCAGGGGGAGAGGCAAGCAGAGCAGGCAGAAGGAGAAGCAGGCTCCCCGCCGAGCAAGGAGCCCAATGCGGGACTCGATCCCAGGACCCTGGGATCATGACCTGAGCCGAAGGCAGCCACTTAACCGACTAAGCCACCCAGGCGTCCCCGTTCTCCTAACTTTAAATGCTTTCAAGTTGTCATTCTTCTGGAATAATAACAGCTATCTTTTGGGAAAGGTCAAGACAACGCCTTTGTGGGAGAGGCGGATGTTCTCATGAGGCTTCTGGGTTCTTCATCTGTAGAGTGACCCAATGCCCCAGTTTGTCTCGTGGGTCTCAGTTTATACCTAATGTCCCAGTATAACCATTAAATGCACTTCCATTCACCCTCAAGAGTGTCCTAATTTGGATAATAAATTATATGTTCACTCTACTTTAATATTTAGTTTTTGTCTTTTTAAGAGAGGAGTGGATTTATTGCTACTTGTGTAATTAAAATTCGTTTTATAAAAGACAGTGTCATGATTTCTGCCTTTAAGGAGAGCCAATTGATTATAATAATAAAGCAGGCATTGATATGGTGCTTTGCACCTTACAGAATACTTTAACAGATTTATTTAAAGGGTTGAATGGTAGGGGGTCAATTTATTTTGAGTAGATGGATGAATAGGTGAAGCTAGAGTGATAGGTACAGTAGGCATTAATATATTAATTATACATAAATTATCAGCATCATCTCACACCTTTGTGTAGTTTTTGTTCCTACCTAACCTAGTAATTCTTATGGGTGAGACTTCTTTCTTTCTTGCCTTTTTCTCGGTGGCCAGTGATACTTGAAATCATGTTGATCTTTCAAAGAGTTGGCATTTCTTCCCTACTCCTAATTCATACTTTCTTTTGCCTCTAATTAGAACTCTTTTCCAGCCTCTATGAAGATGCCAGTTTTTGTACACATTATTGTATAAAGTGAGATAAAACTGGTACGTGGGTGCACATCCCTGGTCTCAAAACAAACCGCTGTGGGGCATGGTGTCTTCTGTTTGAGATGGAGTCATTGAAACCCTCTTTGTACATGACCCTCCACACAGATCTTCTCCATCATGTTGTGAAACCCAGCCTGTTATTCTTTGCTTCCTTCCTTCCTTCCGTCCTTCCGTCCTTCCGTCCTTCCTTCCTTCCTTCCTTGTCCACACCCAGCATGGAGCCCAGCGTGGGGCTTGAACTCACAACCCTGAGATAAGACCTGAGCTGAGATTAAGAGTCAGATGCTTAACCAACTGAGCCACCCAGGCGCCCTGTATCTCCACTTATTAATGGCTTTGTCATGTAGAAGAGAACAAAGAGCCTATATAAAGCAAGGTGGGTTGCCCCTCTCTTTTCCTTCCCTTCAAACTCACTGTCAGAGGGGAAGGTTGGTGTGGTGGGGGTTTCAGTATCTGGATTCACTCTAGTGATTGTGCCCCGGACTGCTGATAGCTAACCCTTAGGACCCTAGTATGGTAGCATTGCTTGTGAAAATAGGGAAATATTGGGCGCCTGGGTGGCTCAGTTGGTTAGGCAACTGCCTTCGGCTCAGGTCATGATCCTGGAGTCCCGGGATCGAGTCCCACATCGGGCTCCCTGCTCAGCGGGGGGTCTGCTTCTCCCTCTGACCCTCTTCCCTCTTGTGCTCTCTGTTTCTCATTCTCTCTCTCTCAAATAAATAAATAAAATCTTTAAAAAAAGAAAATAGGGAAATATTTCTGAAACATTTGACAGATAGTCAGTTCCAAAGTCTCCCTCTAAGTTATCCTGCCCCCAGTTTCCTTGACTCTCCCCTCAGGTCCTGCTGGATATCCCCAGCAGTAAGGGGCTACTGGAATCTTGCTCCAACCCATTCTGATTAGCTGGTACCTGGGCCCTGTTAGGTTGTTGAATACCACCCCTGGGTGTTCTCTGGGACCTCTTCTTTGAGGTGCCTAAACATGAATTTGGTATGATCTTACACAATTTTAAAAATAGAAATCAAACTAGTACTTTGGAATTGAGTCTAGTTCTTTCCCCATTGTGTGTGTACGTGTGTGAACGTGTGTGGGGGGTCATGTGTGTGCATGCACACATAGCAATGGACCTGACTCGTTTTCTGTTTTTTAGGGTGTCTCCAATTAACATTTCTGCTCAACAGTTGGGCTAACCGTTTTGTTCTCATAGAAGACACCCTTTAGAGGTATTCTCTTCAAACAAAATATGTAAATTTCTTTTAGTACCTGATGTACTAAAGTTTTTGGATAACTTTGGTAATGGAGAGCTCATTCCCCCAGATGTCATTTTCCCCTCTGAAATAAATTACAAAGGATAATCTACACCCATTTCTCAGAAATGTTCTTTATCGCAAAGAGCCGTATCTGATAGTCAGCAACAGGATTCATCCCTTTGTGTAAAAATGTTTTTCTGGATAATCTTCCTTTCGCTATCCTCTCCATATGCATATTCATGAACGCTTTATAACATTTGAGAAATGACACAAACCTGAAGAAACCACATGATCCTGATTCCTATCTTTTGGCTCAGAAATATGCTCTGTGCATTTAAGTAATCAGTCCTTAGGTAATCAATTGTTTCTATCAAAGGAATGAATGCATGAAAAATGAAGGACCCCAGGCAGAAAATAGTTTTTTGGGGTTTTTTTTAGCCTTTATAGAAAATTCCCCCAGGATAGAAATTTCATGAATCTGATTGGCCTGCTATATTTAATCATAGCAAAGATCAAGAGTTTCCCCTTAGGCCCAGATGAAATCTCTCTACCTTTAATTAAAGCTAATTTCTTCTTCTTCACTACTCTGGGTGGGTTTCCTTTGTCTGGCTGCATTCCCAGATCATCCTTCTTGTTGACAGGGCAGAGGGAGAAGGAAGAAAGACCAAATGTGTATTACAGGAGTCTGGTATTCTAGAAACTCTATTACTAAATTTACCACCCCATATAGTGATGGGAAACATTTTCCTTCATCATTCTAGATATCTGATTATGTTAAAAAGTAAAAAAAAAAAAAAAAATGCTATCTACTTTGCTGTAGCAAGTGAGGCCACCTCTCTTTGTATACCAGGTCATGTTTCAGCTTTGGATGTTCAGAGAGAAGGAAAAGGCTGTTGTTGTAAACATGTAGGGGAAAGCACTTAACTTTTTTTTTTTTTTTTTAGAAAAGCTATTCATTACAACCTATGCTCCAATGTAAAAGTAAGAATTACGTATTTTCCCTCTTGAGCTTGACCTTCTAACTTCTAATTAGGCCAATTGACATATCCTCATTGATTCTCCCAGAGTGTGATCAGGAAGGCACAGAAAGAAGGATCATGAGACTCTTCGTTCTAGGACTTTAGTTCTGGTTATATATAGAAACGTATCAATGATCCTTTTTTTAAAAAAGATTTTATGTATTTATTTGACAGAGAGAGAGAGAAAGAGAGAGAGCATAAGGAGGGGGAGCAGCAGAGGGAGAGGAAGAAGCAGGCTCCATCCCAAGACCCTGGGATCATGACCTGAGCTGAAGGCATATGCATAACCAACTGAGCCACCCAGGTGCCCCTCAATGATCCTTCAATGGCAAAACTCATGACTTTATTTGACTTTTAGTTTCTATGATTTTGAAAGGATACTAAATTTGAAGGAGGCTTTAGAGAGCTTATAGTTTAATCCCCTTTGCAAAAGAAGAAATTGTTGCTCGTGCATTGACCATAAACAAATATTCTTCCTCGAAGGATTGAGCATTGAGGAGCAGTACTGAACAACATTGAACAACAATCTTTGCCTCTTTGGAAAAATTTCGATCATCTCCTGACACCCTACCGCCAGGGTGCCCATCAGTTAGTAATACGTAGAAAGGAGGAATACAGTGCCTCCAATGTCCCTGGCTTGGTAGATGTGTCCTTTAGGACACTTAATCTTTTAAAAATTAATTCTGTGATTATGGAATAACGTCTTGATATCTGAGCTATGAGGGAGAGAGTCCTGGGCAAATAACACATATAGATTATTCTCCCGATGTAAAATAGTAACTAAATCATCACCATTCTGATTTTTAAATATTTCTTATAATTTTGATTGTTTGGAGGTCCTTTTTTTTTTTTTAAGTAAAGCTCTGTGTGGGCTTGAATTTCCTTACTGGATTCTTTTAAACAAACATATGCTGAGTGTCTACCATTCATTTATTTATTCAACAAGAATGTATTTCATGTTTGTTATTACCCATACTGCTGTAGGTGCTGGGGATATGGTAGAAATAAAAGAAATTCCTACACTCACAGAGCTTTTGGTCTCATTACAAATACAGGTGAATAAAGGAATCCTGTCTTTGCTTCCCTGAGCTTGGAGCTTAGCAGGAAAGACAAAATCTAAATTGATTGCTATAATTAGTATGATGAATATTCATTACAGGGGTAACAGAAGGTGTAGGTACCCAATGACTGCTTACCTAAGTATGTACAGAAAACAGGGCAGTGAAACCAAGTTCTGGGGTCAAGGAGATTCCTCAAGAAGGGGAGAGAGAGAGACTTTTAAGCTGGTTTCTGAAGGGTGAATAGGAGTTCAGTGATCTGGGGGGGTGGGAGAGAGAATGATTCATCAGAGGGAATAACGTGTGAGTTTTGGAATTGAGAGAAAGAATGGCACTTTGTGAGAGCAGAGAATATGTGGGAATATGGAGTAGGGGAAGGTATGAAATGAGGTCCCATTGTTGAGGGCTTTGCAAACTATCTTAAGGCAACTGTACTGTGTTTAAAGGGCAGTGGGGAGCCACTGTGGGTTTTGAAGCATATTGCTTTTATTTAAGGATCCCTCTTATAGCAATATGGATAAGAGAATGGAAGGACAAACCCTAGATGACATGAGTGACCCTGTAGGTGACATAATTTAGGTAGAAGATGCTGTCAAAGGGGATGGAATGAAATGCAGGGATCTGAGTAACACTTTGGAAGTAG
The DNA here is from genome assembly GCF_054177405.1 of Leptonychotes weddellii. Classification (NCBI taxonomy): domain Eukaryota; kingdom Metazoa; phylum Chordata; class Mammalia; order Carnivora; family Phocidae; genus Leptonychotes; species Leptonychotes weddellii. The sequence continues at coordinate 12,023,138 of NC_138375.1, read as the reverse complement.
AAGGATTAGACATGTGTGAAAGCCATTGAAGTGAATGATCATGTATGCATGAGAAGGACAATTCAAGGGTGGCTTCTAGAATTTTGGTTCTGGATTCAGAGGGCTACAGATCTGATTGCCAGACCGTAGACCTGCATAATTTCCCATCCCTTCTGTTTTTCTTCCTTTATTTGAGGATGCACCTGTATATCTGACCAATCAGCTATCTCTTGCAGGCTTTCATACCAAGGAGAGCCCCCCCGTGTTACAAGTGCATCTGTGTTCCAGTGAGAATTGTTATATATAAAGTCATTGAGCCCCCTAGCTGGGTTTTAAGGTGGACTGACCGTCTTCTGAATTCTATTCGACAGTATTCATTGCTAAACAGAACCTCTAAAATGATTATGTCAGAACTAGCTAAGGCTTTGTCTACATCATGCTACCGATTGACCATTAACTTCCTCAACTGTTCCACTCAAAAAGCAGACTTGAGATCCTGGTTTCCTTTTCTGAATTGACTGTTGTTCAGGCTGATTGCACATTACCTGTTGCTTTTGTATTGTGAAAACTCAATACATCTACTCCCCCTCTGAGTCAGAAGGGGAATCATTTGGATTAATATTTTATTATTTTAAAATGCCTCCAAGATGCTATCTGATTCATTTTCATAACAATTTTGGGAGACAGGAAGGAAGCAGGTAAATGCGCACTTCACACAGTTTTTACTTAATGGCAAATTTAGTGCTGTTTGGTCATAGATGAAAAATGAAGAAATTATTCATGTGGAATCTAATGTAAGATCATCATTCTTGGTGACATTTATGACTTGCTTCTGGCAGGAATTTTGTTTGTTGTTGTAATACGAGGAATGTTCTACACTTTGTGTTTGAAGGTGACACCACTATCCCTCCATTAGCTGTAGATGTGCTTTGAGATGTTTTTCTAATGGAAAGGACAGATTTTCATTAAGCCATTTGCACTTTCTCTTGACATTGTGACAATTGACACACATTGGTGTTGCCTGACTTGGGATAGGTGTTATAGCCATAACCACCAGCAGAGAAAAACAAATTGCCTGCCTGGGAATTTGAACTTTTGCCACCGGCCTCATTAGCACAGTGTACTAACCAACTAGGGTCGCCACGGGCATGCAGTTACAGAACAGCATGAATCAAACCCAGTCTAGGGTCCTGAAATTTAACCTTTGACTATATCCATTAGCCTTGACACATCTCCATGAAAGAATGGGGCCTTTCTCTTGAGGCATATACTCCAAAATTGTTTGCTGTTATCTTTCATAGAGATTTATTTCTCAACTTTAACAAGGATAGGAACATCAGTGAATCCTGAAATAAAATTTAGTGTTTCTGTAATACTAGGTATTTATTTTTGAGTGATATTTATAAATACAGTCATTCATCTGTGACAATTGTTTTCAATAACTTCTCTTTTGTAGTATGGGTGTGCTTGAACCACATCTGAATTTACGTCTGTCCCCATGTGGGAGAGAATAACATTTTAGAATTGGAGCACAGATGTCAGAACACTGTCCAAAGTGAGAGCTTCACAGAAATGCTAGAGAGTGGACAGAGAATGCCATGAAGGCATTATGTAAAGAAAAGAAAAAAATGCAGATTCATTGCAGTCAACATACTCTTGCAAACTATTTTGAAAATGAAGCACTTAATTACATTGTAATTATTAATTATTTCAAACCAGTGGCAATTACATGAATATAAAACCACTTAAGGGGGACGCCTGGGTGGCTCAGTCGGTTAAGTATCTGCCTTCTGCTCAGGTCGTGATCCCAGGATCCTGGTATTGAGTCCCGCATCAGGCTCCCTGCTCAGTGGGGAGTCCACTTCTCCATCTCCCTCTGTCTGCTGCTCCCCCTGCTAGTGTGTTCTCTCTCTCTCTGACAAATAAATAAATAAAATCTTAAAAAAAAAAGCTCAGGGAAGGAAAGATGCTATGGGCATGGATGTTACGTTTATAAACTATGTTAGTTTGCTTGGGCTGATAGAACAAAATACCATGGAATGGGTGACTTAAACAACTGATATATTTCTCCCAGTTTTGGAGGCTGGGGAGTCCAAGATCAAGGTTGGACCTACGGATTTGGTTCCTGGTGAGGTTCTCTTCCTGGCTTGCACACCGCTGTCTTCTTGCTGTGTTTGCACATGGTGGAGAGAGAGAATGCTCTGGTCTCTTTCTCTTCTAGGGACACTCATCCTGTTGTGGGTACTGCATTCCTCATGACTTCTTCTAAACCTAGGTTTCACCCTAAGGCCCTGCCTACCTCTAAATACTGTCACTTTGGGTGTTAGGGTTTCCACATATGGATGTGAGGGGACATGAACATTCAGTCATAACAAAAGCTGAAAGGAACTTGACTCTTGATTGGCAAACAAGTTCCTTGGTCTCCCTCACTTCCCTTAAGCCAGCCTTCAAGTCCTGCTGATTCTGCCATCCTCGTCTTTCTCTAATCCAGACCTCACACTAGGGCACCTGAGCTGATCCAGACCTCCTCATTTCTCAAGTGGACATAGCTCCCACCTGTCTGCTGTCTCCAATCCTACCGCCCTTTAGTCCATTTTTCATTTGTAACATGGAATTGAGATCTTGTCACTCACTTGCTTTAGTTCTTTCCAAGATTGCCATTACTCTTAGGATGATTCACTGCTATATTCCCCAGCACCAGTAACAATGCCTGCACATAATAAGTGCTCAATACATAGTTGTATGTGTGCCTAATAGTAATGCATGGTAAGTTCTCTCTCTCTTTCTCTATACACATATGTATGTATATCAATATATGTATAGATAGAAAATGAGTTTTTTAAAATACTATTTGTTTAAAAGCAGTTTTAGGTTCACAGCGACATTAAGAGGAAGGAACAAAGATTTCCCATATATCCTTTGCCCCCACATAGGCATAGCCTTCTCCATTATCAACATTTCCCACCAAAGTGATACACTTCTTAGAATTGATAAGCCTACACTGATACATCATAATCACCCGAAGTCCATAGTTTATATAAGGGCTCACTTTTGGTATGATACATTCTATGGATTTGGACAAAAGTATAATGATGCATATCCATTATTGTAGTATCATATGGAGTATTTTCATTGCTCTAAAAATCCTTTGTACTCTGCCTATTTATCCCTCCTCCAACCACCTCCCCGCCAACCCTTGGGAGCCATTAATCTTTTTACTGTCTCCATAGTTTTGCTTTCTCCAGAATGTTATATAATTGGTACATAAACAGTAGATAGCTGTTTCAGACTGGCTTCTTTTACTTAGTTATATGCATTTAAGTTTCCTCCATGTCTTTTCATGGCTTGATAGCTCATTTCTCCTTGGTGCTGAATAATATTCTAGTGTCTGGATATATCACAGTTTATTTATACATTCACCTACTGAAGGATGTTTTGGTTGCTTCCACGTTTCAGCAATTATAAATAAAGCTGCTATAAACATCCACATGTAGGTTTTGTGTGGACATAAATTTCCAACTCCTCTTAGTAAATAATAAGTAGCACAAATACTGGATCATTTGGTAAGAGTATGTTTAGTTTTGCAAGAAACTGCCATACTGTCTTGCAAAGTGGCTGTACCATTTTGCATTCCCACCAACAAAGAAGGAGAATTCCTGTCATTCTACATTTTCACCAGCATTTGGTTTTCTTAGTGTTTCAGATTTTGGGCATTCTTTTTTTTTTTTTAAGATTTAATTTACTTGTCAGAGAGAGAGAGAGAGTGAGAGAGCACAAGAAGGGAGAACAGCAGACAAAGGGAGAAGCAAACTTCCCGCGGGGCTCAATCCCAGGACCCTGGGATCATGACCTGAGGCGAAGGCAGATGCTTAACGACTGAGCCACGCAGGCACCCCTAGAATTTGGGCATTCTAATAAGTGTATAGTGGTCAATAAACATATTATGAATGTAACTCACCTATATCATGGGACTGGTATGACACCACTGAAGAGCTGATGTCTTTGTTGAGTACTATAAATATACATTATTTATGTCCAGAATCAGAGTACAGATGTCACCCCTTTGCAAACATGGACCTGATCATCAAGGGACTAGCTTGCCATTTCTCTGCTCTACCCCTATGGCTCATCAGTGGTCTGTCTTTAGAGGACAGGAAGCCATGCATGACTTGGCCACTGTTTTTTTTTGAATGACTTTCTTTTCCTTTTTAATGACTTCACAGTAACTTGCCTCATTGGGAAGAAAATAATTGATGGCAATTATTTAAAAAAAGATTGTCTAATGAAAACTTAGCTGCATTTTTGCCTGTATACAAAAAGTTCAAATTATTGAAGAGGCTGCTGACTCTAATGAGCTAAGAAAAATACCAGTCCAGTTTCATGTTGAAATGTTTATACCATGAGTTCATAAATATGAAAAGAGGAAAGGCTAACCACATGCTTTTTTATCCATCAAAAATTCAAATAATAGTTAAATGTTTAAACTGTTTTGTAAGGTTCAGTTTTCCAAGTTCTATATTCATGATCTATAAAATTAGGAAATAAATTGAAACAGTTGTCTATAAGAGTATTAAATAAGCTTTCAATAAAGGTTGACCAAATTTTTAGAAGCTTAGATCCTTTTATTATTGAGTATATACTTAATAGGAATAACAATTTATAATAACTACTAACTGCATTTCTGTTTTCAATTTATTGTTACCTTTACATACATAAATATAATTTCAACCTTGTGCTATTTCTGTGAGCCATGTGTAAGTATTTCAGTCTTGCAGAAAAGGGGACTAAGGATTAGAATGGTTAAGTGGCTTGTCTGAGAGCACATAAGATGAGATAGTAGTGGAGTACAATGTTTCCTGCCTGGGTGACCCCTTCCTCTGAGTGTGTCTTGGGCTCCAGTTAATGATTTTCCAACGAGTTATCTAAATTATTGTTGTTTAAATGTTATTTTGCTGCATCTGATATTCCTGGAAATAAGTTTGCTGTCAGGGAAGATTTCTCAAAAACTAGTCTACATTTGGGGTACTTGGGTGGCTCAGTTGATTAAGTTGGACTCTTGGTTTCAGCTCAGGTCCTAATCTCATGGCTCATGGCTGATGGGATCAAGCCCCAAGTTGGGCTTCACTCTCAGTGGGAGTCTGCTAGGATATTCTCTCTCTCCGCCCCTCCCCACGCTCTCTCTCTAAATAAATAATCTTTTTAAAAAAGTAGTCTACATTCAATTATTTCCATTTGTTCCTATTTCCACTATTCAGTTTCCACTTCAATATTCTCACTAATCCTTGTGACCTGGAATAGATGGGTTATATGCTCTCTCCTATACTAAAAAAAAGAGAGAAGAGACTGTGTGCTTTTATTGCTATGTATCAAATTGTACGCACTTAACAAGGACCTGTAGGAAGAAGGAATCAGTAAACAGATGAATAGGCTATGAGCTGGAGGCCTCTGTCATATGAAGATCCCCCCAAATGGTACCTGTACTAATAGAAGTTCATCTGAGCGGCAACTCTTACTTTGGAAACTCTTACTTTGCATACCACCCTGGGGCCAGGGGTTCTGCTGGACATCTAAGCAGAGGTAGCACTGAAGGAGAAAAGAAGAAAGGGAACCAAATGTTAAAAGGAAGGAGGTGGAAAATAGGAGAAACAAAGGAGAGAGAAAGCGGGAGAGGAAACACGGGGAGGAATCCTGGGGAATAGGTGGAGGCCCAGGGAACTGTGATTAGAGGCTCAGGAGTTCTCAGCAACAGGAGGAGCGGGATTATCCTGTTGTTCACCCTAGCTGCCCCTGTGTCAGTAAGGGGAGCATAGCACCCTTATACCCCGGTCCCCTGCACAAGTCCCCACTCTGACCTCTGGGTGCACTTCTCCCCCAGGGCGAGGCACCCGCAGCATCAAGGAGACATGCGCACCTGGAATCCTGCTCTGGGCCCTGGGATCCTGAAATGCCCTGCCCAGCTGGTCCCCATGTACACCTGGAATCACCCCTGGGCCCCAGGATCCTGAAATGTCCTGCCCAACTGGCTCCCAGGCCGCCTCCAAGGTCTTCGCAGACCTCCCCATTCAGCATCTGAGGGCAGACAGCTGGGCAGGGGAGTTGACCCTTAGGTGCAAGGTATACTCTGAGTGGGGTCTCAACTAAAGTGCTACACCTGGGTCCTGAAGGCCATTTTCGAGGCCCTGGACAGGCAGAGTGGGTCTAGAGTGGCCCTGAGGCCTCAATATATTGACAGAGGAGAGAAGTTGTAGGATGTCCCAACTTCGTTCTGACTCCAAAATCCCTACTGAACCTCACCTAGGCCTAGATGTAACTGGCTCTTCTGTAAGTCCTTCAGATTTTTCCTTTTCTTAGAAAGTTGAAAAACAGAAAGCATTACACAAAATTTTTTTTTGAAGATTTTATTTATTTATTTGAGAGAGAGAATGGAGATAGAGCATGAGAGGGGGAGAGTCAGAGGGAGAAGCAGACTCCCCGCCGAGCAGGGAGCCCGACTCGGGACTCGATCCGGGGACTCCAGGATCATGACCTGAGCCGAAGGCAGTTGCTCAACCAACTGAGCCACCCAGGTGCCCTACACAAAATATTTGAAAACCCAATCACACCTACTCCCAACACAATTAACCCTGTCAACATTTTGGCATCTTTGCTTCTAGTCTCTTTTTCCCTATGTAGATACTAAACACAATGATGCTGGTGATATATGAATATATTACCATTTCTTTGTAAAATTTTTTGATATAATTTCAAACTTAAAGTTGGAAGAATAACACAAAGAACTCCATGTCTTCTACCCAGATAAACTACTTGCCCACATTTTGCCTCTTTTGCTCTATTTTTCTTTTTATTTTCCTTCCATCTTTCTTTACTCCCTCCCTGCTTTCTTTGTAGCATTCTCTCTCTCTGCAGTGATTTTTCTGAACCATCAGAGGCTAAGTTTTAGTATTTCGTTTACTCCAAAATATTTCATGTGTGTTCGCTACAAACAAGGACATTCCAGGGATCACAATCAAGAACTTGAACATTGATACAACACTGTTACTTCAGTCACGGCCCAAAGTTGTTCGATTGTCCCAATAATGTCATTCTAGGTATTTTTGGGTTTGGCTCAGAATCCAGTCCAGGATCAGGCACTGCACCTAGCTGTCATGTCTCTTTAGCCAGTTCCTCAGCTTCCTTTGTCTCCCATGACCTTGATATTGTAGGCCAGTTATTTTGTAGAATGTTCTTTAACTTGGCTTTTTCTGACATTTCCTTGTGATTAGATTCAGTGTATTTATTTTTGGCAGGAACATAAGAAATGTGGTGTTGGTTATTTCCCAGAACATTGTCATAAACAGTTTGGAACCCTTCAATAAGGCTCCTCTGACCATCCTGATTGCTATTCCTGACTCTTCCATCTCCCTGACCCCCTACCCCAAGTTGGATATAACCACTCTTAAGTGCGCATCCTCCTGTCCTTTAAAAATATATTTACAAACCTATGTGTGTATCAAGAGATAATCTATACTATTAATTTTATACTTTTATAGTTAATACAAGTAGCTATACATACAAAGCATTTGTAATATGTTTGAACTCCATCCTTGATGATGCATATGGACCTATGTAATTCCTTCTACCATTCAGATTCTTCAATCTAATGTGGACCAGGGAATTTCTCTAGATGGCTGTAATATGGATTCCACAATATCATGTCTGTCTTGCTTACCACTGTGTGCCCAGTCCAGGGCCTTTCCATCCTAGGTGCTCAACTAATTTCTGTTGGATGGACTGAGAGATCTCCAGGGTTAGAGGAATCTTCCGAGCCAGCTCCAGGGCAATTTCCCATACCTTGTTCAGTCAGCACTGGGAGAGCTTACTGAACCTCAAAATCGTGATGTTAGCTCCTAGGTCGGAAAGTTCTGATGCATGAAACCTCACATTTCTACAAGTGTTCTTAAAAACTTGTTTTTGAATTCACATTAAGAGAGAGGAACTAGTAATCAAGATTAATGTTAGCACATACTTTCTTACTGTCATAAAAGAACATTATTAGTATTTGAGAACAGCAAGTCTCCATATATTGCTGCTATTAAAACTTCAACACAAAGCTCTTTCAGGATGTTTTAATGATCAGTGAATGACTTAATGAATGTTGAGCTGCAGGCTATTAACCCTGAATCTGACCTCTGTTAGCTATGAATTAAGGCAGAAATGTAGGCTGCTAAGAAGGGCTCAGAATAAATGTGGGGTGAAATTAAGCTTCAGTGGGTCCCTAGATTTTTGCATTTCCCATCGTAACCTGTGTAATCGCCCAAAGAGTTGATCACTCTGAATCTTAAAAACAGAAATACTTCTTATTCTCTGATTTTGAGTTTGTATACAGATGCAATGGTGTGCATTCTTCTTTCTCACTTTGAAGAGTAGTGGAAAAAAAGAGAGACTCTGTATAAGTAAAATTGATGATAGAGGAAGCCAACTGCCATGCTTTCGACCATGTAATACAATTGTCTGGGGGAAATGGCTTAGTATTCCTGTTTTCACAAAAGGAGTCTTCTGTAATCGGCCAAGTGCAAACACACAGGCTTTTACCTTCTCGGAAGAATCAAGCAAAGCCCATTTCTTCTAATCAACAGGATATCTGATTAAGTAGTATATTGTATAACTCTGGTATATCAAATTCAGTGTTCTTTGAATATTTATGAAGCATAAGGAATTCAGTCGGTTAATATATTTATCCTGTAAGATTTTACATTTGTTTTTTTTATTTGTAGCTTTTGGACAAAACAAAAATCATTCCTAAAGGTGATGATTTTAAGACAGATTTTCCTGTTATATAAGCCAAATTGGGTTAAAATAGATTTCCTTCTTTTTTTTTTTTTTTAAGATTTTTTATTTAGTTTTTGACACAGAGAGAGACAGCGAGAGAGGGAACACAAGCAGGGGGAGTGGGAGAGGGAGAAGCAGGCTTCCCGCGGAGCAGGGAGCCCGATGCGGGGCTCGATCCCAGGACCCCGGGATCATGACCTGAGCCGAAGGCAGACGCTTAACGACTGAGCCACCCAGGTGCCCCTAGATTTCCTTCTTTTTAACCAGGTTTTCTGGCGTAGAACTTTAAAATTCTGGAGACTTTTAATTCCATTTTTCATTAGGAAGAAAGATAAGAAGGAAAGAAGGAAGATAGCATGGAAGGGAGAAAGAAAGAAAATAGACCTTTTCATAAAATTAATTCCTCCCTTCAAGAGCTGTATAGAGGCACAGAGGATCCTCATGTCCTCCTGAAAGACAGATGTGAAAAGTTAGGTGCGTGGTTCATAGTGATCAAGGGAACCCCTAACCAGAAATAGGGAGCCCTGCGACCTAATGGCCAATGTGTAGAACATATGACAATACCTAAGTCTTGGACTTAAACTTCAGTGCATCCCTTATAAAAATTAATGCTAAGGGATTACAAGAGAGGCTACAGTTCTTTAGTATGCCTGGAGATTCCATCTCTTCTCTGCTCCTACCAGGAAGTAGAGAGATTTCCCCCAAAATATGTGTCATCTGAGAATGGTCCTTGAAGAAGCAAAAGAGAAGAGAGATGGAATATATGTATAGTTACATATCCCTGTTGTATGTGTATGTATGTATGTGTACACATGCACACACATATTTTAAAACCTGGGCTAGAGGCTGTATTAATTAATGACAATACCAGCCTTTTTAAAGACTGTGAAAGTGTTGGTTTATTCTTCTTGAGGAAGCAGGGTCACTCCACTGTGATCAACCCCATTAAATCAGGCAGAATAATGGCTCCCTGAAGAGATCCACATTCTGGAACCTGTGAATACACTAGCTCATTGGGAAAAAGGGGTTTTGCAGATGTGATTAAGAGAAGGATCTTAAGGGGTGCCTGGGTGGCTCAGTCGTTAAGCGTCTGCCTTTGGTTCAGGTCATGGTCCCAGGGTCTTGGGATGGAGCCCCACATCGGGCTCCCTGCTCTGCGGGAAGCCTGTTTCTCCCCCTCCCACTCCCCCTGCTTGTGTTCCCTCTCTCGCTGTGTCTCTCTCTGTCAAATAAATAAAATCTTAAAAAAAAAAAAGAGAAGGATCTTAAGACAGAGAAGTTATCCTTGATTCTCTGGGTGGGCTGTGTAATCACAGGATTCTTAAAAGATCGAAGAAAGAGAAAGAGGAAAAGTGACAACAGGAGCAGGGACCAAAGTCAGGAGATTTTGAGGAGTCTGCTGCTGGCTTTGAAGATGGAGGGAAGTGCCACAAGCCAAGGGATGTACTCAGTCTCTAGAGGCTAGAAGACATATGGATTCTTCCTGAGAGGCTCTAGAGGAATGTAGTTCTGTTGACACCTTGATTGTAGCCCACTAAGACCCATTTTGGACCTCTGACCTCTAGAACTGTAAGGTAATAAATCTGTGTTGTCTTAAGTCACTGAGTCTGTGGTAATTTGTTGTAGTATCAGTAGGAACCTAATGCGCCGAAGCACTGATTTCCAGATGAGAGTCTCTAATGTTCTCTAGTGCAGCACTGACTACGAAGATCTTGTGTTCTAGATGGTGCCACTGCAGGGTGGTGGAGACTCTATGCCCGAGTCTCTGCGTTACCACATTACTACTTAGACTGATAGCAGACTCTGCTCGAAGGAGAAATAAACTCTCTTCTGATAAGACCTGAAGATTTTAAGATTGTTTGGTTCCCCTGGGTAACCTAGCCTTTTCCCATTAGTACCTGAGCTCTGCCTGGTAAACTCAGATCTTCACAAATGAGGTTAGATCAGTGGTGTGCTGATAAATGGTTATCAACCCGTTCACAGAAAAAAAGAAAAAAAAAAAAAAACCAGCCCTGATTTGCAGTGTTGCTGATTTCTATGGTATAAATATTCCCACCATAGCTAACTTCAAGCTACATATGATTTCACTGAATGAAAATCAGTATGGACGGTCAGCTTTTACGACTCTGTGTAACTTGTTCTAGCCCACTTCTGGGTGAATCTTGATTGGATCTAAAAGATGGGGCAGAGTTTGCCTATTTTGTAAATTTAAGAGTGGCATACCTATAGGGAACACAGCCTGTTTGGAGTAACAATAAATTGGAAAGGCTATATTTAGTAACAGTTTATATTAAGACTTTTAAGCCAGGAATTAGAAGATTGAAATCGTGCATGGTAAAATAAATTCTAGCACTTAAATTTTAAGATCCATTTAATATACCCAATCGAGATGAATCATTTGGCAAATTATTTTGTGAGTTTTGGTTTTAATGATGGCTATATATCTTATTTTTGTGGAAAGAGGAAGTTACGGCTATAGTAAAATAAAGGAAAGTGAAAATAGGACATTTTGGATTTTTTTTTGTACAAAGACTAAATTAAATGAATTTTTGTTCATTTGTTTTACAAGTCAGTCATTATTATTACCTATGTAAATATTTAAGAATATATAAATGTCAACCCGGGAGTTTAGCTAGGTTAAATTATAATTTAAGTAACTATCATTTTTACACAATGTTTCTTGTGAGACTCAATGTCACAAATTATGTGCTCCTGTAAAAACAGCCCACCTAAATTATCTGGGAAAATATTTCAAGTGTCATTTTTTTAAAAAGATTCTTAATATCAAATAATAGTATTATTTCTAATGTTAATTTAACTATATTTTTCTAAAGCCCCTAATGAAATTTGGAACTTAAAACCAATTCACTATTTAAAAAGTGAATAGTTTATAGTTATCTAAAATCTTCTAAGGAGGGGCATATGGGTGGCTCAGTTGGCTAAGTGTTCGATTCTTGATTTCGGCTCAGGTCTTGATCTCAGGGCTGTGAGGTTGAGCCCCACCATGGGCTCCGTGCTCAGCGCAGAGTCTGCTTGAGATTCTCAAGATTCTCTCTCTCCCTCTCTCTCTGCCCCTTTCCCCTGCTCATGCACTCTAAATAAATAAGTAAGCAAGTAAGTAAAATCTTTAAAAATAAAATAAAATCTTCTAAGGATTTAAAAGGTATCATACAACTCTCTGTGATAAGAGATAGTTAAGTACCATAAGGTAATTATGACTGTATGCATTATTAAGCATATTCATTTTAAAAGTAAAAACTTGTGTTTAACAAAGGAGTGAAAAAAAAACCCCAAAGACTAAAAAAAGGGGGGGAGAGATAAATTTATATTGACACAAAGCACAGAAAAGGCATTGCTTGCAATTTTGCCTAGGAGGGAGGACCCATGAGATGTGCCCCCCTGTCCGAATCAAAACCCCTGACCTCCTCTTTGAAGTGAATGGGTCCTGTCACCCAGACTCCCCAGAAGAGTTGCTCTCTGTCTGTGCTGTCTGTCATCAGCATGAGGAAGGGAAAAGTTGCCTGCCTTCTGTGTGTTCTGCCCCAATAGCAAAACTGGTTGCCGTCAGTCTAGCATGCAGCCTCCTCCTCTAAAGTCTGTTAGCATGCGTATCGCCTGTAGACGATTGTGAACACATTAGTCACTGGCACAGCTGTTACAAAATAGCTGTTGTGGTTAAAAGCTCAGCCAAGACTCTGGCCAGGCCTCATTCTTAATGCTGTGGACACGTGTGTGTGAGTGCATGTGTGCACATACACACCCATGTGCACACGCTTATGCAAGGCATGCATAGACACACGTGTGCATATACAGAACTGTGCACACACACACACACACACAGGATTGGGAGACTCGGAGCACACACGCATGCACACACAGTTTGTAGACTTGTAGGAAGTACTTGGAATCACTGAATTATCTGGGGGCTTTCCAGACAGCCACTTGGCTGTACTCTCCCCTTGCTCTTGCACTTCACGGCTTGGCACACAGAAGCAAAGTGGGGTAGGGGATGGAATAACATCATGATATATGCGCTCTTCCCCTGTGGCTCTATAACACTACCAGAGCCATCCTGCACAGCAGGTGCACATTTGTGCAAAGCCGTGATGACAGAGAAGTTTATCCTCCCCATTGGGAGCCGTTTGTGAACATTCAGGTTGATTTTATTTAGATGGAAGAAATGCTGTCCAGAGGAATATATCCTAGTAATTGTATGTATTTGTGGGATGGCAGAAGTGCACACATGTGCAAAGGTGACAGGACTCATTTACATTAAAGATAAGATCAGAGTTTTGGAACAGAGTGATCCAGCAGCTACATAATGATTCAGACAGGCAGGGAAGTCCAGTGGGCCCCTCTAAGACAAATTTAAGGACTTCTAAAATACTTTCTTTCCAAATTTGGATTATTCAGTTAGACTGCTGAGAACATTTACTTATTCCACAGGTCACATTGTAAAAGGAATGGTGATGCCCTTATGGACTGAAAATACTTTGAATGTTCACATCATATAGAATCAACAGAGGCAGGGAAACATTGAAATTTTGAAAAAAAAGTAGCCAAGTTTTGGGCAGAGAGCCAAAGTGGTCAGGTGCCACTTACCACAAAATCTATACAAATGGAATAGTGGGACGGTGTTTGAGCCTGTGTTCCTTGAGAGCAGAACCTGAGACAAAGTTTGCAGTATGCAGATATTTTATTTGGCTTTGTGATTCCAGGGAGCAGGAATGCAGGACATAGGGAATGAAACAGAGAAGAAAAGAAAGGCAATATTGAGATGCATTATTGAGTTGGCCAATCCTCTGGGTACCAGTGCTCTGTTCTGCTGGAACTGCTGAGGAGCTTTATGAAATGTGTCTCAGAAGTGACTACATGAGGGGCACATGGATGGCTCAGTCATTTGAGCTTCTGACTCTTGGTTTGGGCTCAGGTCATGATCTCATGGGTTGTGGGATCGAGCCACCTCAGGCTCCATGCTCACCAGGGAGTCTGCTTGAAGATTCTCTCCCTCTGCCTTTCCCCCAACACATGCAAGTGCTTGCCTGTGCACGCACACTCTCTCTCTCTGGAATGAAGAGATCAATCTTTGGAAAAAAAAAAGTGACTACATGAGAGACAAAAGGAGGAATATTTTTCATTGTTTCCAGTTTACCATTTGTTAAGGGTAGCTTCATGAGTGGTAACACCCCCTCATACATTTTTAAGTTCCTGAGGCAGTAATCAAAAGATGTGTGTGCAGGTCCACACAAGGTACTGTCAGATTGAACTTGCCTGAAGCTGCTAGAAACATGGGCACAACCAGGAGCCTGAGCAAAGGCTAGAATGAGGCAGTGCCGAGTGGATGAAAGTAATATACAGGAAGTATCTGATACAGACTGATTATCTCAGTCAGTTTTCACTAGGTGTGCCGCAGTAACAAATAGCCCTGAAATCTCCTAAAAAAACAAGCATATGATGACTTTTAAGGCATTGACTCTGACATGACACATATCACTCCTCTTCATGTTCCATTGGCCAAAGCAAGCCATAAGGCCAAGTAGCACAGACAGGAAAATAAACTCCACAGGGAAGCATTATAAATAACATGGCAACAGGCAGGGTTGTAGCGTGCTCTCACAAGGAGGGCAGAGAATGAACAAGAGCAATAGTATAATCTAACACAGGGGATCTCCCCATAAGAAATGTTTACAGGAAGGCCTGTGAGACTTATTACTCCCCCAGTGGTCAACTTAGATAATTAATGTAATTATTACAAAGCATTGGTAATATGTGATAAAGTATGCCATTCACAGATTTCAGAAGCCCTCTTCCCTGAGCTTGACACATGTGATAAGAGAGAAAGCACAAAAACTGAGTTCACACCCAGATTCATCAAAGACATTGACAGCAGTGTTGCTGTCAAGAAAAAGTCTTCCCATTCCTATCCATGCCTCTCACAATAAGACGACATTGGCTTTAAAATTACACACACACACACACACACACACACACACCCCTACACTTCTCTTTTTCTCTTAGACACAAGGACTGAAAATAGAAACATCTGACTTGACTTCGGAAAGGTGGTGAATGTCCACAGGAGCTCCTGGGTGCTTTGAGATGATCTGCTTCCAGCTCTCAGACCTTCTGTTTTCACCGTGGCTTGTGCATAAGTAAAATTCAACTCAAAGTTCAGAATTAGCTGACTACCGTTGAGATCTCCTCCCGGTGGGTTCTGCCCTATATATTTAAGAAGCTCAAGGAAATCTCACAGACAACTGCCTTCTTTGTAGAGAAGAAATTTTAATTTTTAATTGGCATGCTGTCTTAGTCTATTTGGGCTGCTATCACGGAATAACAGAGACTGGTGGCTCATACACAACAGAAGTTTATTTCTCATGGTTTCGGAGGCTGGAAGTCCAAGTTCAGGGTGCCGACATGGGCATGGTCTGGTGAGAGAGCTCCTCCTGGTTCATAGTTGGCACCTCCTCACTGTGTCCTCTCATGGTGGAAGGGGCAAGGGATTTCTATGGAGCCTCGTTTATAAGAGGACTAATTCTATCAGGAATTAATCACCTTTCATAGGTCCTACATCCTAATACCATCAACTTTGGGGGTTAGGATTTCAACATATAAATTTGGAGAGACATAGCCATTCAAACCATAGCACATGCTTATTTCCTACCAAGTTGAAATTGCCTTAAAAGTTAAGAGGTAGCATACACTTTCAAGGCAGATACAGTATTACTTTTATAGTTCGACTGAGGTATGATTAGTGTACAAAAGGCAGCACATAATTAATGTGTACAATTTGGTGAGTTTGGACATCTGTTATATACTCATGTTACTGTCATCACAGTCTAGGGAATAAACATACTCTTCACCTCCAAAGGGCAGACTCAGGATCACTTGTCTCTTTTCTGCCAAAAACTGTTGTAACCATTTTCTCATTAAAAAGCGAGGGCTTGGCATCAAAAGGAATGAAATCTTGCCATTTGCAATGACGTGGATGGAACTGGAGGATATTATGCTGAGCGAAATAAGTCAATCAGAGAAAGACATGTATCATATGATGTGAGGAATTCTTAATCTCAGGAAACAAACTGAGGGTTGCTGGAGTGGTGGGGGGTGGAAGGGATGGGGTGGCCGGGTGATAGACATTGGGGAGGGTGTGTGCTATGGTGAGCGCTGTGAATTGTGTAAGACTGTTGAATCACAGACCTGTATCTCTGAAACAAATAATAGATTATAGGTTAAAAAAAAGAAGATAGTAGGAAGGGAAAAATGAAGGGGGGGAAATCGGAGTGGGAGACAAACGATGAGAGCCTGTGGACTCTGAGAAACAGATTGAGGGTTCTAGAGGGGAGGGGGGTGGGGGGATGGGTTAGCCTGGTGATGGGTATTAAAGAGGGCACGTATTGAATGGAGCACTGGGTGTTATACGGAAACAATGAATCATGGAACACTACATCAAAAACGAATGATATAATGTATGGTGATTAACATAACATAATAAAATAAAATAAAAAAAAAAGCGAGGGCTTGGAACTACAGTTCTTCCTGACCAGTTATTCTACTGTCAAAATACATCTGGACAGCTGAGGTGCAGATACAGGAATTCTAAATGGCATAGCCATCTAAAAGTAACTGTTTAAATAAAGTTAGAGGCTAAAAACCATTTAGGAGAATAAAATGCTCTATGCCATCACTGTAATAAATCCTAACAGGGGAAAAGGTCATTGAAACTGAACTTCAGGGATTATCATGACCTCTGGAATGTAGCCTTTAATTTCTAAAAAACTTTTTTTAATACTATTTGGTCATCATTTGTAACAATATTTAAATTAATGTCTGTAATTTTCTTTTATTTTTAAATTTTTAAAAGATGATTTATTTGAGAGAGAGAGGGTGTGCAAGTGTGGGGAGGGGGAGAGGGAGAGAATCTCAAGCAGACTCCCCACTGAGTGCGAAGCCCACCAAGGGGCTCGCTCTCACGACCCATGAGATCATGACCTGTGCCAAAATCAGGAGTTGGCTGCTTAACTGACTGAGCCACCCAGGCACCCCTTAATGTCTGCAATTTTAACAGACATAAAATTGGTTTGCTTCACTTTCCAGAAAAGCTTTGGAATTCAGTTACTCCACCTCCATGCATAAAGGTTAAGTATAGTGATGACTCCTTATGGTGAAACAATTCAAATACATGGATGATTATTGTCACATGACCAGGAAGGGCCTTCGGTGTTGTCTTAATGAGGGTAGGATAAGATAAATAATGTAAGAAGAGCCATAGGTAAGGGCCAAAATGGTCTTAGAGGTAACAAAGTGATGTAGTAATAAGGGATCAATACCAGTAAAGTCTGTGAGGGACTGAGGGAAGTTGGCTGCAGTTGGGTTTATTTTGGACACAGGTGGAGACATTTATCCCTGTCAAATGCCTCTCCCTTTATATGATCAGTGAAATTATATAAGGACCCAACATCCCATGACGTGTCTTGGTTTTGGTTGAATGTGACATGTATAAAGAATAATGCTGAATTTTCCTTGTGATTTAGGGAAGGAGGGCGGAATGACTGTCACAGCCATTTCTAGTTACATTTGACAGAGCAGATGTGGCCCTGTAGCTGGCCAGTCTGCTGAATTTAAGGGCATGTTTTTCTTTGTCCACATAAAAGTAATTGTTCAAAGTGCAAAGATTTAATACCAAATTATGCATGGATTTCAATAAACTAAGGATAAATTATTAGACATATCAATTAAAGTCTCTAGGGATAAAGTAATGTTATGATCAGGAATTAATTATTTCCCCTGTCATACTGGGTTTTTAAAAGACAGGGGAGTACCCCAGGAGCAGTGAGTCCACCTACCAGCCAGATCTTGGTTTTTAATAATATTCTGAAATCAAAGTAACCAGAGCTTTGGAGAAATGACTTATTCCAGGACTGAGCCAGGAAATTCAAAAGATCAGTGCAGAAATCTGTTGCATTTCTATACATTAATAATGAAGCAGCAGGAAGATAAATTAAGAAAACAATCCCATTTACAATTACACTAAAAATAGTAAGATACCTAGGAGTAAACCTAACCAAAGAGGTGAAAGACCTGTACTCTGAAAACTATAAAACATTGATGAAAGAAATTGAAGATGACACAAAGAAATGGAAAGACATTCCATGCTCATGGATTGGAAGAATAAATATTGTTAGAATGTCTAATCTACCCAAAGCCATCTACCGATTTAATGCAATCCCTATTAAAATACCAACAGCATTTTTCACAGACCTAGAACAAACAATACTAAAAATTATTGAAACCACTAAAGACCGTGAATAGCCAAAGCAGTCTTGAAAAATCAAAGCAATGCAAAGCTGGAGGCATCACAATTCTAGACTTCAAGTTATATTACAAAGCTGTAGTCATCAAAACAGTATGATACTGTCACAAAAATAGACACAGAGATCAGAAGAACAGAATGGAAAGCCTGGAAGTAAACCCACAACTATATGGTCAATCTTTAACAAAGCAGGAAAGAATATCTAATGGGGAAAAGGCCAGTCTCTTCAACAAATGGTGTTGGGAAAACTGGACAGCTACATGCAGAAGAATGAAACTGGACCACTTTCTTACACCATACACAAAAGTAAACTCAAAATGGATTCAAGACCTAAATATGAGACCTGAAACAATAAAAACTGTAGAAGAGAGCACAGCAGTGATGTCTCTGACATCAGCCATAGCAACATTTTTCTAGATATGTCTCCTGAGGCAAAGGAAACAAAAGCAAAAATAAACTATTGGGACTTCATCAAAATAAAAAGCTCTGCACAGCAAAGGAAACAATCAACAAGACTAAAAGGCAACCTAAGGAATGGGTGAGTATAATACTAAGTGAAATGTCAGACAGAGAAAGACAAATATCTTATGATTTCACTTACATGTAGAATTTAAAAAACAAAACAAATAAACCAGAAACAGATTCATAAATAGAACAAACTGGTGGTTGCTAGAGGAGAGGGGGGTGAGGAGATGGGCAAAATAGGTGAAGGTGATTAAGAGGTACAAACTTCTAGTTACAAAATAAATAAGTCATAGAAACAAAAAAGTACAACATAGGGGTAGTCAATAACATTGTAATAAAGTTGTATGATAACAATTACTACACTTATGGTGGTAAGCATATAATGTAGAGACTTGTTGAATCACTATGTTGTACACCTGAAACTAATGTAACATTGTGTGTCAACTGTATTTAAATAGTAAAAAACTTCTAAAATAGTCTCAAGGGCAAAATTTAAGGGGATGCCAATGTAAGTAATATTTCACTGAAATATTTTTCAAAAGCAAAATGAATGGAAAAAAATGAATGTAAAGAAAATGTTTTAAAAATTTTAATTCCAGTGTAGTTAACATAGTGTTGTTATTAGTTTCAGGCATACAATATAGTGATTCAACACTTCCATACAACACCCCCTACTCATCACAGCAAGTACACTCCTTAATCCCATCACCTATTTCACCCTCCCCCCCCACCTCCCCTCTGATAACCATCAGTTCGTCTCTTTTTCTTTCTCTTTTTTCACCTTTGCTGCTTTGTTTTGTTTCTTAAATTCCAAATATGAGTGAGATCATATGGTATTTGTTTTTCTCCGACTGGATTTATTTCACTTAGCATTATGCTCTCTTAGCTCCATCCCTGTTTTAGCAAATGGCAAGATTTCATTCCTTTTCAATGCTAAATAGTATTCCATTATATAATCTATATACATATAGATATTTACATTTACATATGTATATAAATCACATCTTCTTTATCCATCTTCACATATCACAATTTTTTGAAGATTTTATTTATTTGAGGAGAGAGAGAGAGCAAGCACGAGCAGGGGGAGGGACAGTGGAAGAGGGAGAAGCAGACTCCCTGTTGAGTGAGGAGCCTGACGAGGAGCTCAGTCCCAGGAGCCTGAGATCATGACCTGAGCTGAAGTCAGATGCCCAACTGACTGAGCCTCCCAGGCGCCCCATATATCACAGGTTTTTAAAAGATTTTATTTATTTATTTGACAGAGAGAGAGAGAACAAGCACAAGCCAGAAGGAGGGACAGAGGGAGAGGGAGAAGCAGACTTCCCACTGAGCAGGGATCCCAATGCAGGGCTTGATCCCAGGACCCTGGGATCATGACCTGAGCCGAAGGCAGACGGTTCACCGACTGAGCCATCGAGGCACCCCCACATATCACAATTTTTTAAAGACAGGATCAGTACCAGTCCCAGGTTGACCCACAGTGGGTTCTGAGGCAAAAGGTAAAATCAGTAAATTAAATGCATATCATATCTGCATTTAAATTTTTGACATTTGTCCATCATGAATTTTTTTGGTATTCATTTGATATTTAAAGGATATTGCTGTAAACCATTATCTTCTTGAGTACTGAGTTTTTGGTGCTTCTCAATTTTGTGCTCAAGACCTCACCCAAGCCTCAGTCTTGGATGTCTGTCTCACATTTCATCTTCTTCCTCTTTTCCTTTGTCCCTCTGCTCCAACCACAATGGTTTCCTTATATTCTCTGGAACAGTCTAGACAAGTTCCTACATTTGGGCTTCTGCATTGGAATCCCCTCTTCCTGAAATGTACCAGAAAAGTACATAGCTTGGTTCCTCAGCTCTTCTCAGTCCTTTGTACAAACCACACTTTTTCTGAAAGGTCTATCCTGGCAATTGTACCTAAATTTAAAATCTGTTTTCGCCCTCCTGCAGCTTCCAATTTTCCTTTTCAGCCCTGTCTTTAAAAGAAAAGTCTCGGGGCGCCTGGGTGGCTCAGTTGGTTAAGTGACTGCCTTCGGCTCAGGTCATGATCCTGGAGTCCCGGGATCGAGTTCCACATCGGGCTCCCTGCTCGGCGGGGAGTCTGCTTCTCCCTCTGACCCTCCCCCCTCTCATGTGCTCTCTCTCTCTCTCTCTCTCATTCTCTCTCTTTCAAATAAATAAATAAAATCTTTTAAATAAATAAATAAATAAATAAATAAAAGAAAAATCTCCATGGCACTTCTCATTTCCTTTACCAGATAGTTTTCTGAAGGCAGAGTTTTTTTGTGTTTATTTTGGTCACTGCCTAGTGCATAATAATTGTTCAGCAAATATTTGTTGAATAAATGAATGGTTTAACCACTCCAAGACCCAGTGAGAGGCTTTGGAAGGGTCACTGATTCATTTGATTCAGATAGACATCAACTGTACAGTGTTTAAGAAGTAGAATAGACTCAGTCTGAAAGGCTAATTGAATTAAGGAAAGTTTCTGCAAAATGGTATGGGGCATGGTCATTGATTTTTTTTTAATATTGAAAATCTGCATTTATCCCAATCTTCTGCAAGAAAATATTATCTGAATAGGATGCTCCCAAAATGACTTGGAAAAATATGCCAAAACCTATATTCTAAAATTCCGAAAAGTACACTTAACTACTAGTAAGTGAGGAAAATGTTGGTGTATTTTTTTTAAAGATTTTATTTATTTATTTGACAGAGAGAGTCACAGTGAGAGAGGGAACACAAGCAGGGGGAGTGGAAAAGGGAGAAGCAGGCTTCCTGCGGAGCAGGGAGCCTGATGCAGGGAGCCTGATGCGGGCCTCAATCCCAGGATCCTGGGATCATGACCTGAGCCGAAGGCAGATGCTTAACAACTGAGCCACACAGGCACCCCAAAATATTGATGTATTTTGTGGCTGTTGCTGTCCTGGATGTTGCAGAATTTATCTGGCAAGAGCAAAATAGCCCATATTGTCTGAAATTTGAAAGTCTGATTCTGTTGACTCAAAAAACTGAAGTATTTCACTGATTATCTTTGTTCCCCCCCAAATGAATATTTCAAACAATTGGAAACGTGTGTTCTAATATAATGAACACTCAGATTTTCATCAAATTGTCAAATTGTACTATTATTCCCTATTTGCTCAAAATTTCCTTTCCTTTTTTCCCCTAAGAAATAAAACCCTATAGATAGGATAGATAATATATGCCTCCTCTTTCCCATGGTCCTTCATCCCTCTCCAGTTAAGTACTCTCCCTAAATTTGTTGTTTATCATTCACATGCACGTGAATACTTTCATTAATATGTATGTATCCATAAACAATTTATAGTTGTTTTACAGATTTTTAAAACCTTCTATAAATTTCATCCTACTGTATATATCCGTTCGAAACATTTTTTC
Source organism: Leptonychotes weddellii (assembly GCF_054177405.1). NCBI lineage: Eukaryota > Metazoa > Chordata > Mammalia > Carnivora > Phocidae > Leptonychotes > Leptonychotes weddellii. The sequence continues at coordinate 12,001,166 of NC_138375.1, read as the reverse complement.
TGTTGTTAAAAATTATGTTTTTAAGATTCATCCATGTTGATACACGTAGCTTTGGCTACTGTAGTATTACGCCGTAGAAATAGGCCTGTCCGCCACTGTAAGCAACGTCGTACATATCATTCATTTGATTTATCTCCTTGGGTTTCCACCTGCGTGCGTTCTAGGATTGTTGCCCAGGAATAGGTCTGTATATCTACAACTCTACTAGAAGTCGACCGATTGTTATCCAAAGTAATTATGCTGGGGTGCCTGGGTGGCTCAGTCGGCTAAGCCAATAACTCTTGATTTCGGCTCAGGTCATGATCTCAGGGTCGTAAGATTGAGCCCCATGTCCAACTCCACACTGGGTGTGGAGCCTGCTTAAGATTCTCTCTCTTCCTCTCCCTCTACTCCTCCCTCACCTCTCCCACCACTGCTTGCTCTCTCTTTCTCAGTCTCTAAAAAAAAAAAAAAATATATACCAGTATGGGCATTTTCCATTAGGTCATGGCATATTTTCTGGGAATCTGTTTTTTGTACAAAAATGGTATCACCTAATCTAATCACTCATCTCAAACTCCATTGTCCTTCTAAGTGACTTCTGATTTTATCCAGAAAGCTCATCCATACTCAGAGGTTAAATTTCTATTACTACCAAAATTCTAGAGAATTAACAAAGGATTTAAAAGTAATTTCATGAAAGGAGCCCCCAAATATTTTAAGCAGTCGTATTATCACTGGAATGATCTTCTGCAGCTTACAACTCTGCAGGACTCTCTCATGTTAATGTGTAAATGTGTTGTTTATTTAAAAAGTATTGCTTAATAGACATATTAGTAGAGAAAGGTGCAAAAAAAAAGCTTGGAACAGAAGAATGATGAATATATTATACAATCAATTTAATCAGCATTACCTGTGGATCCTTTTGTCTGTCCAATGATCATGAACCTGGAAAGGGGAGGAAGAGGATTCGTGCTGTTCCTGTCTGAGGCAGGGTTATTGGGAGCAGTCTTGAGAGGGTTGACAGAGCAAGGTGTTCATCACAGGGCTCTCTGCATTGCTTCCAGTGGTGCTCTCGAAGCCTCTCCGGTTGCCCATACACCAATATTTGAGGTGGAGATAGGGAGGGGGAAAGCACCGCTTTCTTTTGGCAACTTTTATTATATTGCTTTCCTCTGAAGTAAGCCTTAGCCCCTCATTTTCTGCTCCTGTTGTTCTGATTATATCACTTTTCCCTTCTTTTCGTTTTCCCTTTTGTCCTCAAAGTGAAAGATACCAGATGTAGGATGGCAGGTGGGGACACGCTAGAATGAAGAGATTGTATCTACACTCATGCTTGGGTGAAGCTGGGGGAAGGATAGGAGGTGGCTTCGCCCCAATTTCTGCCCCCCGCAACCAGCACTGAAACATTCTTTGTGTCCGTTTAATGGTTCCGCTTTATTTTCCCCAAAGCATTTTTGGGTTGAACAGTGACTCATGGTCTCCAGGTCTCCCCTCCCCACCTACAAGAATATGTTATATTTCCTTTTGTGCCTTCCTGCAGTGGGAAGAGAACCTGGTTAGACAGCTGATAGAAAAAAAAAAAATCTTCTAAATAATTTGTCTTTAACATTAAAGCCCTATTAGTGAAGAACATCATTTTGGCAAAAAAAGCACTACTTTAATTCAAGAGAACATAATCCAGCTGTCAACCTACAACTGTCGCCTTTTCCCAACCAGAAAGTAAGATTCAGAGGTCATTTGGTAGAAAATGGCTTTGTCAATACCAAGCTTAATGTCACTACTATGGCTGTGTTCCACTCTCCCATTCTAAAGTGGGACTTTATAAAAATGCTTGGGTGGAGGGAGGTTAACATTTTTCAGAACTTTAATAGAATTCCTGAACTTGCTTTTCTCAAGGTAATAAGGGACTTGGCCTCGATGGAACAGCCATTTGGAAAAAGCCTATGCAGTGTTCCAACTCTACAAACACTATCAGGGAGAAATGGGGTGAATTAAGGGATTTATCTTCATGTGTTCTAGTGGTTGAAACAATGTTGCTCAATTTCTATGTCACTTACATCATGTCTACTGGAGTAGGGAAATGGCTTTAAGTGGCTACCTGAACTTTTCTCTGTACGAATAGTTTAGGGGTCTGAGAAACTTTGCACACCTAGACTTGAGAAGTGGTTTGAAATTTGAAATTCAAAAGACATTTATGAACTGCTGATGACATGCCTTCGTGTCATGGGTGATCCTCAGAATGTATCTCTGAAGCCCTTGTCCCTTTCTCCAGTAAGGTTATTGTCAAATGTTTTAATTTCTTAGTGCTGCTGTAACAAATTAACACAAACTGGGTGGTTTAGAACAAAAGAAATTTGTTCTTCCACAGTTCAGGAGGCCAAAAGTCCAAGATTATGATGTCAATAGGGTTGGTTCTTCCTGGAATAGCTAAGAGAGAAATGTCTCATGCCTCTCTCCTAGGTGGCTGCCAATAATCCTCAGTGTTTTTTAGGTTGTAGATGCAATCTCTGGATGTATTCCAATCTCAGCCTCCATCTTCACACTGCCTTCTTCTCTTTGTGTCTCTCCTCTTATAAGAATACCAATCTCTGGATTTAGGACCCACCTAAATTTCTTCACGATTGCCATCCACCGCTCTTTGAACTGCTTGTGTTCATGGTAAGAACACACAGTGATGCCCACCATACAATGATACCACCTCTCTTACCCCTATGAGTGCTGAAAGACTGAGCCCAAAAGAGAGCTGAGAGGTAGACCAGATCATCTGTATACTTTATGTGAGCATCGGGTCTAATTATCATGCTTTCCAAGTCACTAGAGATGCAAGTTTTCCAGGTTATCCATCCTTACCAGGACACTATTTCCCATACCTCCCCAAATCCAACCAGTCACACAGTTCTCTGAATCTCCCACCTACTGGCAATAATGAACTGTCTGCCATTAGCAAAGTCCTATATCTTTAACAGCTCTTCTCTGTACAAACTTTGACCTTCATGATCCAACTAAAATTTTCCCTAAGGACTCTGATTTCCTTGTAAACCCTTCATATGGTGCTGTTTTTCTTATACACACTGTGTACCACTTGACCTGGCAGTGGGGTAGTAGACCTTTTGTTCCTTATTGCTACTTATAAACACTGTCTCTTCTCCTCTCCCTCAAAAATCCCTAAACCTCTGGTCAGAACCCACCATCTGCTAATTTTCCTGGTGGTAGTCATCGACCAACATCCCAGTCACGTCATCATTCATTGAGGTTTTTGTTCCCTGGTCCACAGTCCTTTTCTCCAACAGGTGGCATCTCACTACCTTTACCTTCCTTCCAGACATCTTTTCTCGCCCCATGACAACCACTCTGGAAGAGTGGAATCCAATGGAAATAAAATCTGAGCCGCAAATGTGAACTAATTTTAAATGTTACAGTAGCCACATTATAGAAGTTAAAAAAAAAAGTGAAATTAATTTTCATGATATATTTTATTGGCCCAATATTCAAAATACTATCATTTCAATATGTGATAAACATAAAAATACTAATGATATGTTTTATGTTTTTATACCAAGTCATTGAAACTTAATGTGTATTTTATGCTTATAGCATATTTCAATTTGAATGAGCCATCAAGTATCAGTCCTTCATGGCCACACACGGCTAGGGTTACCATATATATAGCTCACTCAGCACTAGAGAATGGTTGTACTCCAGGTTTTGTCATAACTAGTAACTGAGACACCACCACCCTCTTGATCTTGAGGGTCTCATACCCTGCCTGATACTGCCTCCTCACTTCCTGAGTCATTGACCCTAGAACTCAGGGTCCAAGAACTCTTCCACTCTAAGAAGACCTCTAATCAACTGACCTACCTCTTCTTTACTGTCCCTTCTCCCTCTAATATCCATACTTTCCTTCTTAGGAAGCTTAGCATTCATTACATTCTACTGACTGCAATGACTCCCTTACAAATACACTCAATCCCTCACTCCCTCCTTTGTACTTGACTAGTAAAACACCAACTCCGGTTAAGCTCAGCTCTTGACACCTGTTCCACACCTGCACCAGAACAGCTGACTGTGCCTGGAGAAAACACATGACCACAAGAATCTCAATGAGACCTCAGAAATATGCTGTATTTCCTTAACCAGTGAAGTCTCTCATTCTCTGAGACAACTGTTTCACATTTTCTCCTCTCTTCCCAAACTGATTATCCTACTCCACATTGCACTTAGAAAATAGAAGCAAAGGCAGAAGAGAACAATCTAATTTTGTTCCAGCAGATCTATCAACCTCACATTGCCTAAATCACGCCATTCTGCCTGTTGTCCTGTTGACATGATGGAGGGTGGGTGCTTCTGTCTTAGGCCCACCTCTCCTCCTGCACCTGGATCCTAGCCTAGCTCACTACTTAAGGACTTTGAACCTACACCTATTGTCTCTCTCTCCTACATCGTCAATTGTTACCTCCCCAAAGGAACACATCTCATCCTACAGTAAATCAGAAGTTACCAAAAAAAAGTCCCCCCTTGATCTTCCAATCTCCTCCAGGAACTGCCCCACTTATCTGTTCACCTTTAAGCAAATTCCTTGCAGGAGTTGCCTGTCGTTTCCATTCTTAGTTTTTTTTTATGCCTTTAATTATCTTTTTAATCCCCCCTATTTAGGCTTTGTCCCTATTCACTCTCCCCACCCCCTGAAAGTTCTCTTGTGCAAAGTCAATGTTGACTTTCATCTTGCTGGAACCAATGTAAATTTCTTTTTTTTTTTTTTTTTTTTTTTAAAGATTTTATTTATTTATTTGAGAGAGAGACGCTGAGAGAGAGAGCACACGAGAGGGGGGAGGGTCGGGAGGGTCAGAGGGAGAAGCAGACTCCCTGCTGAGCAGGGAGCCCGATGCGGGACTCGATCCAGGGACTCCAGGATCATGACCTGAGCCGAAGGCAGTCGCTTAACCAACTGAGCCACCCAGGCGCCCCCAATGTAAATTTCTTGATACTCATTTTATTTCAACTTTCAGCGCATTCAACACAGCCACTCTATACATCTTAAAGCACTTTGCCTTCTATGACTCAACTTCTTGTTTTCCATTTACCTCATTGGCATCTTCCCTTTTACTCTCTTGATGAATCTATTATCTCTGCCCTTCTTTTCATGTTGGAATGTCCCACAGCTTACTTCTCACAATTCTTCCCTGTAACTGATCTCGTTAATTCTCATAGTTTTAAATACCCCTGCATGTGGATATCCCCAACATTTTTTCCTCTCTCACTGAGCTCTCTCTTGAGTTCCAGAGACTCTTACAATCAACTGCCTTGTCAACATCTTCTAGAGGCCTTCACATGATCTCAGATTTAACATTTCCAACTCACCATTGTTTCCACCTCTGCCAAACCACTCTTCTTCTAGTTACTCATGTCAGAAATCTAGGATTTGAGTCCTGATTTCTTTTTTT
>NC_138375.1:11965973-11995240 GCF_054177405.1 Leptonychotes weddellii | reverse complement strand
GGAACACTCTTTTAAAAGGGCTTTAAAGAGCTTGTTCTTATAGGTATTCTTAAAGTCTTTTCTCCAGTGTCCACACTAACAAGTATAAACACCACCACCACCACCATCACCAGGAATAAAACATACCTAGGACTTAAACCTAGTTTTCATGATGTCCCCAAATAAGTAAACAAATAAATAGAATCTCCAAAATTAAAAAAAAAAAAAAAAAGGCCACCAAACTCCTCTTACCATCTGTGATACTGTTTTCCTCAATATCCACTTCCAGAGGATGTCAATCAATGTCTGAGAAGCCCAGGAGAAAAGAAGGACCTTGAATATTATTGATGAGAAGAAGGAAGAGAGGGCCTTAGACTCTGCTTAATGTCTAAACATCCCTCCTGCCCAGAAACATTTTGACACATATAGTTGTTTTACTGGGAGGATAGATTCAATTTTTTTTTTAAATAACTGTATTAGTTGGGATTTCTGTTTAAGTGGCTCAGATCCAAAATAGCAGTGTCGTAGACGAGATAGTTTATTTTTCTTTCATTGAGAAGTCAGGGCTGGTATCACAACTCTGCTCTGCAAAGTCTCTAGGGGCCCAGGCTCCTTCTGTCTTATTGATCTGCCATCCCTAGAATACCCACTGGCCATTCCAAGATGGCTCCCCCTCCAACACGGAAGGAGGATGGGAGAAGGGAGAGCAAACCCCTTGCCTTTAAGTTACTAACCCAAAAGTGGCACACATTATCTCTACCAATACACCATTGGCCAGAATCTGGTTATGTGAGCATCCCTAGCTAGCTGCGTGGGAGATGGATCAGTTTGGGATGTATTATATACTAGCTGAAAATCAGGGGTTTTATTGTTACACTAAAAGGGTGAAATGCTATTAGGTAATGATGAGAAACTTGAATAATACACATTTGATAAAAAAATAATCACAAAAGAAATTATAGAATGACTGCTTTGTAATGAGTTGGCTATCATGTGCACATGTATGTGTGTATATTTGTGTATCTGTATAAATACTTGTGTGCATATAAGAGAGAGAGAGAGAAACTCCTGAAAGATTGATAAGCTCTCCCCAAAGAGGAGTTCAAGGAGGTTTGGGAAGCATCATGGAGTAAGTCTATAACTTCCCAGGGCAATGACTTTAGAGAGGGTATCAATAATTTGAGTTCTTAACGCCTGCTGTGTTTGTACTTCATACAAATGCATGAGGATGAACCTCATACTCTGTGTATTAGGAACATGACATGATTTATACCTGCATAACCAGATACGTGGTATAACAAAGAACTTTTTAATTTCCTCATTAGAATAAGTAATCATGACTGTAAACAGCTATCAGTATGATTATAGGCTTTAGTAATACCTATGGATGATGCAAGTCTGATTTTAGGTGTGATGGTCTCTCCCTCCTTCTCCCCCTTTAGCTTTGCCTCGACTGCTGTTAAATGCTATCCTTTTAATCAGTCTTGATTGCTTTGCCTTGCTTTGAGACTTGCTTAGAGACTCCTCAGAGGCACATTGTTTCATGGGAGACAGCTGTTCTTTCCTAGCTCACACTGACTGCAGTTATATATAGTGACGATAATAATTGTCTGCACATACGCACATAGCACATGGGACCCACTGATGAAAATTAGTGTTTTGTGCGTATGTAATGCTTTCCTTTGATTGCATTTACAAACATCCAGCCTCACTTCTCCCCTCCAGCTGCTGCAGTGTACCTCCTTAGCTCACAGAGGGGTCAAAAGTTGCCCCCTCAACCTCCAAGACTCCTTTACAACTTTATAATTAACTCTCTCACTGTTTAGGTTTCACCTTCCAGGTTCTATTTTGATTAAAAAAAAAAAAGATTCAGATCTCCAGGCTTTTAATTCTTTGAATTTTACTCTGTGAATAAAGCTTTTCTTTGGTGCATTTAAAGCAATTTCTAGGTAAATTCCACTTACGAAACTGCCATATATGTGAAATTGATACATTTGTAACATTTGGCTATACTTCTATTTCCCATGAGGCACCAGTGACTATTAAAAAGAAATGGTTTAAAAATATTGATTACCATTGAGAAGAAAAGTGGAACTAGGTCCTTCTTAATGTGTTTGATAATACTTCTTCTTTGTTTAAAATACCAACCCAAGTTTCTTCACCAATCATCCAGAATTTAAAATAAGCAATTCCTAAAAATGGAGACCATCTATTTGAAATAACAGTGTCATTACAAAGCACCCTCCTATGTACCATTTGTTTGCGGGGTCAGCCTAATCAGATCTCATATGCACAGTGACAAAGGTCTCCTCTCACTGCCAGATGAGACGTCTCTAAAGCACAAAATATGGTCATTCGCCACACTGGCCTTTCCATAACAATCAATTTTGAAGTTGGTAGTTGTATTAAAGGGCATGCATGATATTTACACTAGGGTGCACACTCTTCTCTGGTTTTTATTGGCTTTTAGGTCTTCATATTAACTCTGTTTTTCATCCTAGTTTTGCATATCCTCATGTTAACTTTTCATTGTCGTGGAAAATCCCGTTATTTTTTGTTTGTTTCTTTTTTTCATGTAACACATCACAGCGTTGTCGTTACCACAATTTTCTTCACAGTTTACCGCAGCAGCATAAATTTCCCTACATCCTGTTTGAACTGCATTGGGACCATAGCAGAGTGAACTAGATGGCTTTCTCCAAAAGAGAGACCCTGGGAGAGGGCACACCATGTTTGAGGTCACAGATAACCCCAGTGGCCACAGTGTATGTGGTACCCAAAGCCAATGAGGTCAGTAGTGATGGAGGAAGCGGCCCCTCCTGGCTTTTCTTCCAGGCTGGCTTCGCTCTTGCCGCATCCAGCCTTTCGTGGTGGTTGTTTTGTGTGGGTGCTGTATGTGACAGACTGCACTGGGCAAGGCTTCTGCTCTGGGCTCTACCTCTTCCTTTGTCAGTTTTGATATGATAGATGGCATCTCTGTCTATGTACTCCTGTTTAGGAGGGGTGGTGTAATGGAAAGAACTTGAGAGTAGGCTGACTCCCATTCTAATTTTGGTTTTGTCTATTACTGACTGTGCAACCTTGAGCAGTTTACGTCCTCTCAGGGATTTGGGCACAGTGCATGAAGTCACACGTTGGAAGGGTCTGCCCTGTATCAGAGGTTTATAGTTCTCTGCTTTCTTGTTATACTGGCCCCCCACCACTTTTGTGAGAGTCTGGTGAGGTAAAAGGAGACAGCACACTTTGAATATTGCCTGGGAGTGTTCATGTGGTTTTCAGTTATGGAATGCATAATCAGAAGGTACATTTAGATCAGCTGAAACCATTACTGACGACAGTGGTTGAGTTGAGAACATGCACACCTCTGGCCTGGCTCGGTGACTTTGAAAGTGATTCCCATGTGGGTCAAGTCCTCATGTGTATTTTCTGTTTTTTAATAACCTCAAATACTGTGTGAATTTCACAGTTTGAAATTAAACTTGAGGGGCTCAAAATTATGCCACTTTATTTGGCTTCAGTTGCAGATGTGAAGGGTTCCAAATGATCCCTGTACACAAATTATACAAATGGTGCCTTGACACAGCCAATAAAATGAAGCCAGTTAGGGCCTAATTAGTCTCTGCCAACGAACTCATTCAGTGTGCTGTTGTGCTGGCTGGACTCCATTCCCCAGGCCCCTCAAATTTACTCTCTAGTCTTATTTGTCCTGCTCTTTGCCCTGGCTGGCTGGTACTGTGGATGGAATCCTGGAATGCTAGAGCTCCTTCACCCTTCCAGTTGAGTCTAGCCACAGAGAAGGGCTAGAAGAGATTCAGAGGGTGGGAGGAGAGAGAGGTCAGAGTATTTCTGACTCGATTCCTCATTAGTCTGTCTCTCTCGGGAGCCCATTCCTTTGATGCCCACAGCCCTGGTCTCTCTTCCAAAGCTCCAGCTCTCACTGAGCTTCTTCAACACCAGTTCCTATCCTTGCCCTTCCAGTTTTAGGATTGAAAAACTTCCAACCGTTGCTGCTCTTTTGGGCCCCACTGTCTGTTGTTTGTTCCCTTAATCTTTCCCCTAACTCTGTTAAGAGTCCCTCCTTTAAAACCTCCATGTTTGAATCATCTAGGGTGAATCTGGTTTCCTGCCTGACCCTGGTCTTTACTCTTGAGGGCCCTCAGTTCACCAGGAGTCTACGCAGTGGATACCCAGACTCCTGTTTCCCTCTTCTCAGACCCTGTACCATGTTAGGTCATGAAAAACCTTCACCCCTGGGCTATATCCAATTGTTCCTGCCAGAAATGTCTTCAGTCAATTAGCTTTATATGTTCATCTCAATTTGGGGGTGACATTGAAACATAATACAAGCATGAGAAACATTTCATCTTCTCTAAAATTAAGTGAATGTCCAAAGTTATTCATTCAGGTAGGGCTTCACATGATAAACTTCTCTACCTTAAAAAAGTTCTTTTTTTTTTGTCTCAATATTAATACGATTATTAAGTATATAATTTCTCTATAAACTCCCCCAAAATATTTTAAGCAGTAGTCAGGGTATAAATTACACATACATAAAATGACATTAATATTACTTTTATTACATGATGAAGTCAAAGGTCTTTTGGCACATAGCCATACGGGGAAGGGATTGCCTCCTCCCTGGCTTAGTGGACCCTCTAGTTCTTAGTGCTGTGGAAGTAGGGACTAAAATGATGAAATAGTAAGAAAAATTGATGGACATAAATATCTATACAATACTGAACTCACCACAGTATAGAGAATCTTTCTATGTTAAGAAAAGAGGGAAAAGAGATATGGATGTTCAGATTTTTTAAGAAATTCCGGGAAGCAAAGTATAAAAGAACAAAATGTTTTATATATGGAGGAAGGGTAAAGTTTTGCAGGATCTCATAATTTAGGCTAAATGGCTTCCCAACCTTTTGAAAAGGTGGATAGGAAGAAAAGTATTTAATCACCTAAGGCTTCATGGAGAAGTTAAAGATATATGGGGAAGTCTTATTACATAAAAAAAAAAAAAAAGAAAAAAGACATTATTGGTAATTTAAAAAGACTAGAAATTATCTAAAATTAAAATTTAGAGGGAAGAGGGTAAATATATGTGGCAAAAAAACAGAAGACTACTATAAGGCAGAGTGGTTGAAGCATTTTAGAAATATTTCTATTAAGATAAGAAAAAAAAAAAGAAAAACCTCCAGAGAAAAGCAAATATGTTAATAAATGAGACAAAATTCTCTGACTTTTGCAGATGGATTGAAGAAATCAATAATTCAAGGTTTTTACATATATATATAAAAACCCCTTGAGTAGGTTGCCACCCCAAGTGGTCTTTCCCTAAAATAATTCAAGATGCTGTACAGTAAATAAGCACTGAGAAATTGTAATCCTCTGTGATGGGTTGAATTGTGTCCCCTAAAGAAATATGTTGAAGTCCTAAGCCCTGGTACCTATGGATGCAACCCTGTTGGAAATAGGATCTTTGTAGATGTAATTGAGTTAGGATGAAGGCATAGGGTGGGTCTTTAGTCCAGTATGACTGGTGTCCCTTTGAGTAGAGGGAAATTTGGGCCAGGCACAGATACCCAGTGGGACATGTGAGGACAGAGGCAGAGACTGGAGTCATGCAGTTGCAAGTCAAGGAATGACGAGGATGGTAGAAGCTTGTTATAGAACAGAGGGATTGACCCAGACTCTTAGAACTGAGAGAGAGTACATTTTTATTGTTATAAGCCACCCAATTGGTGATCCTTTGTTATGGCAGCCCTAGGAAATGAACACAAGTTCCCTCTTCTTTCTCTTGTCCTTCATGACAGTGAAGTACAGGAGAGGTCCATCGTGGGTACAGGCAATCAGGGAGTGCATTCTTTACAGAAAACTTGTAAATAATAATACAGTTCAACTAATAGGTGGACTGCTCGTTGTTATCACCATGGCTCACCAATTTCAAACCATGTCAGTGACCATCAATTAGTCCTTCCCCCCAATGTGGGGTTGGTGTAAGATCTAAGCATTTACTGCAATTATTGTTGAATTTTAATAATACATATTAAGCTTCCAATTAGCACACTTAAATTCTGTATCTTTTAATGAAAAATGTTTTCTACACAGAAGTTAAGTTGGAGAATTCACAGTTACACAGCCTGCATCAGAGGCAGACTCTGCTACTCACACTCCTTTCATAGTAGAGCTTTGGAATTGCTTGAGCTCTGTGTTTATGTCTTCCACACCTCGATACTAGATATTCCTGTGTTTAAAGAGCAGATTCAAAGTAAACAGTGAGAGCACTCTGCCTCCCTAATGGGGCCACTTGGAGTTTTTATTTGTGTGTAAGTTTTTTTGACAGAAAAATTGAAAAGCTGCTAGAAAGGAAAGCAAAGACATGGATGGTATTGTGGTTTCTAGAATTTATTCTGAATAGGATTTTTATGATTCTTGACCGAACTTATTCTTGTGTTTAAGACTTTTTCTAACTACCTGTAGATCTGTGGCTTAATGTGAAAGAAACTAGTCTAAAATAAAATAAATAAAAAGTGTGATTCAACCCACTGTGATTGAGACTGGGTGGACAAATCTCATTATGTTGTGTATTGAACATGAATATATGAAGATCCATGTTGATGAAATCATTGGCAAATTTGCAAAGACTTGAAAATAGAAACTATTACACTATTATCCATTACTGTAATAAATTAATATTTATGCATCAATCTTCTGGTCTTTTTAAATATATATATATTTTCTGTAATAAAATTTACTAATCCATTACGTATTACTTTCCTACCATAAACTGGGAGGCTTAAACAACAGCAATTTATTTTCTCATAGTTCTGGGGGCCAGAAAACTGAAATTAAGGTGTTGGCAGGCTTGGTTCTTTTTGGAGGCTCTGAGGCAGAATCTGTTTGATGCGTCTCTCCCAGACTCTTGTGGCTGTGGGCACTCTCCCATCTCTGCCTCTGCCTTCTCAAAAGGTTTCTCCCCTGTGTCTGTGTTTTTCTTCTCTTTTTCTTCTTTTTTTTTCTTTAGTTCAATTTTTTATTGATAATCTTGGAACAAATACATTAACAATTTCTTAGAGTTATAAACCATTTTACAATTTTGAGGGAATTTTCACATATGCCAATTAAACCCTCACAACATCCCTGTGAGGTAGGCAGGGTTGGTGTTATTTTCCTATTACTGAGAACTAGGCTCAGAGGTGAAGTAAGGTCACATAGTTGGTAAATGATGGAGCCAGGACTAGAACCTAGGCTTTTTGACATGCTGCTTCCCTGAGAGCATTCAGGTAATGATATCCTATGCTATCTAATGAACATTTTTGTCCTATGATGATCAGATCTGTTTTTATAAGTTTGATACTACCTTTTTCCTAATATTCAAAAACAAACTGTGATGAGACATGTCTTCTCTGTCACTAGACTCTTTCTCTTCAGTGTATCAAGCACCATCCTAACATGAAAGTTTCTTGTGTAGTAAGTTTTGAGGATCCTTGGCTCTAAGTTCTAAATTATGATATGAAAATTTATTTTAGAAAATTCTGCAAAATTCCTATATTGAATATGTCAAACTTACTTAAAAACAACAAGGCTATTTATATTTTTGAAAGCTTTGCAATCTTTCCCACCAAGATGTTTAAACGTGTATAAATGGAAAACAGGGGAAAGTGTTTAGCAACATTACTGGGAAACCTATGCACAGTACACGTACGTGCAGGTCACATTATACCGACTTGTTTTTGTTGTTGACCTTCTAGAGGAAGGAAAACCATTATAGAATTTTCAAGTCTGATCCCATCTCATATATGATATCCAGCAGGGTTCAAGCAGTAGTGATCATAGCATATATGTATGTGGTAGAAAGGAAAAAAACACTTGCTCTTCAGTGGTTTTTGCCTAGGTCCAGTGTAAATATACTTATCAAGGCAGATCTTAAGCTACAGCATCTTTGTTAAATGCAGAAATGTGAAATATTGTGGCGCTATGGACTTGGAATACAAGATAAACCGTAACTGACCTCAAACTACATGTTAAAAGCAGAGTAAAGCTCAGCATGAAAGGCAATGGATAAAACTCAAGTGCTCTGGTATGGAGAGAAAAACAGCAAAGCAAACTTTCAGGCATGTAAAGCAGGTTTTAAAAGCAGGAAAATGACACTGTATTATCAGGAATTACATGTTTTTAAACTCGAGTTTTGGCCTTCTAAGAGTATTGGGAGAAACTTAAGCCTATGGGGAAGAGGTAGTACAGAAAATGAATGGGATCTAGAAATGGGGTTGAGGACATGGGAGGTTAGGGAACACCAAGAAACAAATACACTCCAAATGAATTTAGAATCCCTTTAAATCCATCCTTTCCAAAAAATACTTCCTAAAGTTAGAGATTTGGTCAAAAAAGTTGGTGAAAAAAAAAATTGTGACTATTTTACCTCATAAAAGAAAGTATTTAAATGTAGATTAGAAATTATGCTATTAAAGATTAGTCCACTGATCAGGCTGTAGAAACTGAAACTTAAGTGCTGCTGTCAGTGATACATGGCAGAAAACTGCTTCCAAATATAAAATTGTCATGGTAGAATTCAACATTAATCAAAATATTCAGAAACAAACACTTTTTTACTTGAAGCCTAATGAAGAAACATTGGTATGCTTACCTAAGATACCTGTTTTAAGAAATAAAGAAATTAACAATTTAAGCTAATGTGAAAAATACTGCAGCTACATTTAAGTTTTCTAAGATGAAACTTGAGAAGATAGAGAATATTCTAGTTCAGTATAATGGGCTCCAAACCAACTACACGTTTGAAATACATCTTGATTGTATTCCTTACATAGTATCATTATCATCATCTTCGTGTTTTCTCTTCAATGGGTTCGATTCATTGGCCATGTTCTGTGATGAAACCATGTTGGTGGTAATAAGAATAGTTTTTGGTCCAATTATTGAAGGATTAATCAGAACATTTTAAACTGCAGTTGTTGCAGGAACTGATTTGACAGGTAGGGACTGAGAAGGTGGAATCTGCACCGTAAATCTTTGGCTTGTCACCAACACTGGAAGTACAACTTTATTTGGGACAGACGTTTGTGGGGTTGCTGCAGTAGGAGTGGAAGGTCGCTACCAACAGCACCAACACTTAACTGTGGTACTACTCTTCCTTGGTTAGGTCCCTTTTTAATTAAGGACTTCAGCCTATAGTTTGGAGCTGTTAAGCAGTATCTTTCAGGTGGCAGTCTGGGTCCTGCATATGGCTTAATCAGTGGTAAAGGGGTTTGATTTTTCTGCCTTGCAATATCCAGTAAAAAATTTCTTGGAGGAGGAGAAGTAAAAGATTGATCAGCGTGACACTGGATTGCCAGTCTCACATCATTGCACCAACATTAGGTTTCTTAGCATGGCTTGAATAAATTTTTGCATCATCCATAATTGTAGTCACACATCAGAAAGCAAATTCCAACATTTGATTTATAACCCTTGGTTCATACTCCGTAATTCCCATATCCTTCAGGATTTGTGCCATCACCAAGGCATCTCTCAGAGCGTTCTTGGGAGGTGCCATCTTGCTGGACTCCATGTTATCCTGCTGCTCGTCACCCGGGGAGAGAGCCTCTTTTTATTCTTTTTAAATATTTTATTTATTTATTTGAGAGAGAGAGAGAGCGTGCTCATGTGCACATGAGCCGGGGAGAGGGGGCGAGGAGGAGAGAGAGAAGCAGACTCCCCACTGAGCAGAGAGCCTGATGTGGGGCTCAATCCTAGGACCCTTGAGATCATGACCTGAGCTGAAGGCAGATGCTTAACCAACTGAGCCACCCAGGTACCCTTCTCCTCCTCTTATAAGGGCTCTTATCATTGGATATACAGATCACCCAGTTAATCTTGAGATCCTCTACTTAATTACATCTTCAAAGACCCTGGTACCAGGGGTTAGGACATGGACATATCTTTGGGGGAACCACAATTCAACCCAATACAGGGACCTTTTTTCTTATTTTGTACTGCAATATTTATTTTATCTTTTAATCTTTTAAATTTTTTGGTATGATTTTATATGCAAAGCTTCATAAGAAAATTTTTACTGTCTCTGTTTCTTTTTGTGGCCACTGTTACTATTAATTCAACTTTATGAGTATTAGTAAAAGTACTGAAAATGATTGATTTATGGAGGAAAGCGGAACTAAAAATGATCCACTCCAAGTGTCAAATAGCTAGATATGGATTGCTTCTGGGCTGAGTTTTCAAAGGAACACAACAGAAAGCAGATTAGAGGCTGGAGAGAGAAAAGTGGGAGAAGAATCTGAGAACTCATCAGGATGGTGAAGACTCAGTAGAGGCTGGAAAAGAGAAAAGTGGGAGAAGAATCTGAGAACTCATCAGGATGGTGATCTCATCGTGTAGAGCCTAACAGCATGAGCTTCGGAGTTTGACAATCAGGATTCATCACCCCAACCTGTTGCCCTTACAATGATATTTGACCTTAGTGTGACTTCACCAAGTACAGGGACTTTTCAGAAGAGGATACAGGAAGGGAAACTCATAATCAGTTTTCACTTGATGGGCATGGAAGGGTGCAAATGGAGGAACCGGTGGGCCCTGCAGAGCTGGCAAGGATGAAGCAGACCCAGGCAGCTCAGGCAGAAGGACAGTGGGGGAGTGGCTCTGGACACATAGACGATAACACACGGGCACGAGGACTGGGAGAGAAGGAGCCAGCCAAGATGTGCTTACTTCGGTGTCCATTCTTTCATCTGTAATGGAAAAATGGAAGATGGAAGAAGGCGAATGAGCTACCCAATTAGTAGGCCATGACATACCAGTGCTAAATGGGCCTTTAGAAAAGAAATCATCCAAGCTCCTTCATTTTCAAAGAGAAACGTGAAGTCCACAGAGGTCGAATGTATTATCTGAGACAGCTCATTATGTTGGTGTGGAAGTCACCATTCTACAGTGCAGGAAAAGTATGCGTAGCTCCTGTAGTAAGCTGTCATCACCTGCCACAGAGACTCCTTTGAACGCTCTCCTATGTGTTTATACAGAATAACTGGTGCCAAGCAAATACACCTATGCAAGTCTTGCAATGATAGTCTCGAATTTATTACAGGAAGAAAATAAAAACAAAGTGAAAAAGATTAAAAATTGAGTCAGATAATACACTTTACTCAGAAATACTCACCTTGTGTAAATTTAGTCTCAGATATGTTAAATGACAGCCAGTTAGAAATGCATTACAGAATTCCTTTAATAAAATGTAAAATCCAGAGTTAATAGCTATATATATTTTTTAATGACACACATTTATTGCTGCACATAATTCATTGCACACATAAAGTATGAAATTTCCTGTGGGCAATAACAAATGTGATTTATAAATCACAAATTTGTGTGAAGTCTATTTCTTATTCTCTTGAGGACAGTTCCAAAAACCATAAAAAAATAGAAAAAAAAGTCTAAAACAATTAGAGATTTATATGTTTGTGTAATCATCTTTGTTTCAGTTCATTCTACAAGATATATTTTAAAATACAACTAGCTTATTTATATTCCTATCATAAAAATTATACAGAAATTAAAAGATGCAATCTTAAGGCTTTCTTCTTTTTAATCACTCAAGGAACATACTAATTTTTCAAGATTTTGAGTAAATAATTTTCTTCTGCATTTTTTAAATTTAAAAATGAACTTTTACTACTACAAAATTAGTGAATATAAATGGTAAAAAAATTTTTTTAATAAGGTTAAAAAAATGAAAACACAAGACAACATACTGAATGGGAGAAGGTATTTGTAAATGATATTTCCTGATAAGGGGTTAATATACAAAACATATAAAGAAATTACACCAGAAAAAAAATAATAATCCCATTAAAAATGGTCAGAGGACCTGAATAGACAGTTTTCCAAAGAAGACGGACAGATGGCCAACAGACACATGAAAAGATGCTCAACATCACTCATCATCAGGGAAATACAAATCAAAACCACACTTCGATATCACCTCACACCTGTCAGGATAACTAATATCAAAAAGACAAGAAATAACAAGTGTTTGCAAGGATGTGGAGAAAAAGGAACCTTTATGCACTGTTGATCGTAATGTAAATTGGTGCAGCCATTGTGGAAAACAATATGGAGGTTCCTCAAAAACTTAAGAATACCAATTTCTTCCATAAGTGTTCTATAGTTTTCAAAATACAGATCTTTTACTTCTTTGGTTAAGTTTATTCCTAGGTATCTTACTGTTTTTGGTGCAGTTGTAAATGGGATCCATTCCTTGATTTCTTTTTCTGCTACTTTGTTATTGGTTGTAGAACTGTGACAGGTTTCTGCACATTGATTTTATATCCTTCAACTTTGCTGAATTCATGTATTCTAGCAATTTTTTGGTGGAGTCTTTTGGGTTTTCTAGAGTATCATGTCATCTGCAAATAATGAAAGTGACTTCTTCCTTGCCAATTTTGGTGTCTTTTATTTCTTTTTGTTGTCTGATTTCTGAAGCTAAGACTTCCAGTACTATGTTAAATAGTAATGGTGAGAGTTGACATCCTTGTCTTGTTCCTGACCATAGGAGAAAGGCTCTCGGCTCATGGATTGGAAGAAAAAACATTGTTAAAATGTCTATACTACCTAAAGCAATCTACACATTTAAAGTAATCCCTATCAAAATACCACCAGCATTTTTCACAGAGCTAGAACAAACAATCCTAAAATTTGTATGGAACCACAAAAGACCCCGGATAGCCAAAGCAATTCTAAAAAAAAAAACAAAACTGGAGGCATCACAATTCCAGATTTCAAGCTCTATTTCAAAACTGTAGTCATCAAGACAGTATGGCCCTGGCACAAAAACAGACACATAGATCAATTGAACCAAATAGAGAACCCAGAAATGGACCCACAACTATATGGTCAACTAATCTCCAACAAAGCAGGAAAGAATATCCAATGGAAAAAAGACAGTGTCTTCAACAAATGGTGTTGGGAAAACTGGACAGCAACATGCAGAAGAATGAAACTGGACCACTTTCTTGAGCCATACACAAAAAATCAATTCAAAATGGATGAAAGACCTAAATGTGAGACAGGAATCCATCAAAATCCTAGAGGAGATCAGAGGCAGAAACCTCTTTGACCTCGGCTGCAGCAACTTCTTACTAGACACGTCGCCGGAGGCAAGGGAAGGAAAAAAAGCAGAAATAAACTATTGGGACAACATCAAAGTAAAAAGCTTCTGCACGGCAGAGGAAATAATCAACAAAACTAAAAGACAACTTTAGAATGGGAGAAGATATTTGCAAATGACATATTTGATAAAGAGTTAGTATCCAAAATCTATAAAGAACTTATCAAACTCAACACCCAAAAAACAAATAATCCAGTTAAGAAATGGGCAGAAAACATGAATAGACACTTTTCTAAAGAAGACATCCAGATGGCCAACAGATACATGAAAAGATGCTCAGCATCACTCAGCATCAGGGAAATACAAATCAAAACCACAATGAGATACCACCTCACACCTGTCAGAATGGCTAAAATTAACAATACACAAACCAACAGGTGTTGACGAGGCTGCAGAGAAAGGGGAGCCCTCTTGCATTGTCGGTGGGACTGCAAACTGGTACAGACACTCTGGAGAACAGTATGGAGGTTCCTCAAAAAAAAAAAAAAGCTGAAAATAGAGCTACCCTAGAATCCAGCAATTTCACTACTAGGTATTTACCTAAAGGAAACAAAAATACAGATTCAAAGGGGTACATGAACCCCGAAGTTTATAATAGCATTATCAACAATAGCCAAACTATGGAGAGAGCCCAAGTGTCCATTGACTGATGAATAAAGAAGATATGATATATATATATATACAATGAAATATTACTCAGCCAACAAAAAAACTAAATCTTGCCATTTGCAACAACATGGATGGAGCCAGAGGGTATTATGCTAAGTGAAGTAAGTCAGTCATTTATCAGAAAGATAAATACCATGTCACCTCACTGAGTTGTGGAATTTAAGAAACAAAACAGGTGAACATATGGTAAGGGGGTAAAGAAAAAAAGGAGAGAGGGAAACAAACCAGAAGAGACTCTTAATGATAGAGAACAAACTAAGGGATGATGGAGAGAGGTGGGTGGGGGATGGGCTAGATGGGTGATGGGTATTAAAGAGGGCACTTGTGATGAGCACTGGGTTTGTATGTAAGTGATGACTCACTGAATTCTACTCCAGAAACCAAGTTGCACTGTATGTTACCTAACTAAAATTTAAATAAAACAAATGAATAAAAGAATACCATATGATCCAGTAATTCCACTACTATTTGTCCAGAGAACAGAAATACACTAATTTGAAATAATCTATGCCCCCCTATGCTTATTACAGCATTATTTACAATAGCCAAGATATGGAAGCAGCCCAAATATCCATCAATAGATAAATGGATAAAGAAGATGTGTGTGTGTGTGTGTGTGTGTGTGTGTGTGTGTAACACTGGAACATTCCACACACTGGAAACTTACTCAGCCATAAGAAAGAATGAAATTGTGCCATTTGCAACAACATGGATGAATCTAGAGGTTATAATGTCAAGTGAAATAAGTCAGAGAAAGACAAATACCATATGATTTCACTCGTAGGTGGAATTTAAGAAACAAAACAAATGAACAAAGAAACGAAAAAAACCCCAAACTTTTAATATAAAGAGAAACTGATGGTTATCAGAGGGGAAAGGGGTGAGAGGATGGGGGAAATAAATGATGGGGATTAAGAGTACATTTATCATGGTGAGCCATGGTGAGTAATGTATAGAATGGTTGAATCACTCTATTGTACATCTGAATCTAGTATAACACTGTATGTTAATATACTGGAACTTAAAAAAAAGGAAAATGTGATATAAATACACACTAGAATATTACTCAGCCACAAAAAGAATGAGATCTTGCCATTTGCAACAACATGGGTGGACCTAGAGGGTATCATGCCAAGTGAAATAAGTCAGAGAAAAACAAATACCATATGATTTCACTCATATGTGGAATCTAAAAGTCAAATGAACAAACAAACAAAAGCTGAAACAGACTCATAAATACAAAGAACAAACTGGGGGTTACCAATGGGAAGTGGAGTTGGGGGATGGGCAAAAATGAGTGGAGGGGAGTGGCCTCCAGTTACAGAATGAGTAAATCACAGGGATGAAAGTTACAGCATAGGGAATACACTCAATTGTATTGTGATAGCATTGTATGGTGACAGATGGTAGCTACACTTGTGAGCACAGCATAACATACAGAATTACTGAGTCACTATGTGTTACACCCAAAACTAATGTACCATTGTGTACATTAACTATGCTTCAATAAAAAAAAAAATTAAAATACTATATTCCCAACACTAGTAGCACTTTATTGAACATATCTGTAAATTTTTATACATGTACATTTTAAACAAATGAAATAGTATATGTAATGTGTAGTGAGTGATTTGTTTTTGCCAGTTAACATTTTCTATTTTTCCATGTAAATGAAACTATCCCAACTAGTATCCAAATCATATTAAATTGTCCCCATTATAACCAAATGTCTTTGCAGTTGGTTTGTCCCAAGAAGAATCTCAGTCAGGACTATCTGTTGAATCCTGTTGTTAAATTAAGTCTGTAATCTAGAACAAGGGCTGCTGGCCAAATCCATCAGGCTACTGGTTTTTGTAAATAAAGTTTTATGGGAACACAGGCCTTCATTTATTTAGGCCTTGCCCATGGCTGCTTTCATTCTATAAAGGAAGAGTTGAGTAGTTGTGACAGAGGCCATGTAGCCCACAAAGTCTAAAATATATCTATCTGGCTCTTTTCAAAAAAGATTTGCTTACTCTCAATCTAGAATAGAAGAGTCTTTTTTTTAAAAATGGTACGAATTGTTGATGTGATTGGGCCTGTTATCACACTTTCTGGATTTATCTGGTTGCTCCTTATAGTATCTTAGCTTATTCTTCCTACTGGATATTTTTTCCCATTTCATTATAATAATCTCAATTACCTTAGTGTCAGTATGACCAGGCTTTCATACACACTAAAAGGACACATTAAATGAAATGAATGAAGGGAATTCTCTGATCCTGCCAAAATCTTATTTTTTTTTTCTGAAATTCCTTTTACTGGGGATAAGTCCTTTCATTATATCAATAGGGAAAAAAAAGATTTCAAATGAAAATATCTTAGGAGAAAGTATAATGGAGGAGCAGCACAGCCAATGACTGGATTTTAAGGCAGGAGATGAGGGGAGGTAGGGAAGATAAAGCGCTATTGGAAACCCAGTCATACCAAGGTGTGAGTGACTGACAAGGTCCAGGCTTATGAGAAACAGAAGCATAGGGCATGCAGAAAGGCTTTGTGTTCCTGAAAGAGTAGAGGGAAGAAAAACCATAAAGAAGAGAAAATTGAAATTTCAAGGATAAACTATTGTAAAATTTTGTCTGGAGCCAGTTCTGAGCAGTAAGAATTACATGGGTAAGATAGAGTGTCCAACCATTTCAAAATCAATGATGTTTCCATTTTCTTTGTGGGAGGCATCACATGGTCATACAGGGGCATAAGGAAGATCTACCACTTGCCTAGTACTGTTCTGATTACATTTCTGTAATAATTCCAAGTATCCTTTAGGGGCCTAACCCTATCCTTTCACATGCAATATTCAGGATCAGTCAATGAGTTACAACAGAATAATTTGAAACCTAACAACAGAATAACTTGAAAACTGTCATAAAGCTTGATACAATACACGCTTTTTAAGTACTAGATAATTCTTTTGTGATCATTGATTATAGCATGTTAATTGACTTTTGCCCAAAGACCAGTTGATTAAGCAGAGCTGAGTTCGCTAAACTTCCCACAGCAAAGGAGATCATCACCTTATCTTAAAGGGAGGAAGTTAGGGAAGGGATTCCTTTTAAAAGGATTTTGAGGTCTGGGCCAAGTGTTTAAGATGGGTCTTTCAAAGCAGGGACCCAAAGATGGGTCAGTCTGGTGAACATGGCAAAGCAAAGTTCTGATGAGCAAGCTCTTTGAATAGGTGAACAAATCTTTGTTCTGACAGGAGAGCTGTTTGCCCAGATGAGCAAACTGTTTGCCTTGATAAATTAGCTTGTAAGCATTTCCTGAAGCAAATGGTGAAGTTAATTATTGGTTTCCAGTCTTATCTTCCAGGGCATGAATTACCTGGGACAATCAGGTCATATTCACATAGGTGGTCTCAGTTTTCAGTCCTAATGGCTGAGTTATGTTGATGCAGATGGTCTCATGCCTCAAGAACTTTATGGAAATTAAAAGAAAACTAGGACATAAAATTATTGCCTTAATTATTTTTATATATTAATCAGAGATATTTGTTTTGTAATACTAAAGTTATATTGGAAATTTTCCTATCTGCTTTCAATGAATACTTAATTATTTTGGTCATTTATTTTGAGTGACCCAATTATTTGTAAGAACAAATATTAAAAGTACGGTCTTAAACATACTGGACCTTTTCCCTTAGTGATAATTGTAGCTGCTTAGACAACTTTTTAAAATTAAGTATGTCAAAGCTAACATGCTAATTTACGTTTGAAGTGTTGTTTCTAATAAAATGTGAGGAAGGAATCTATGTGTTTGAATAGATACGAAAGAACAATTTTGCCAATTAAAATGATTCCTTGAGATATTTGATATAAAAAAAAGAGTCAGTATTTCATTCATACTTCCCCTACATTTAACAGATATTTATTGGGCATCTACCATTTGCAAGCCACCATATAAAGTCTCTAGAGAATTTAAAGATGAATTTTTCCAAGACCCTGACCTCCAGGAGCTGATAGTTTAATAAGATGGATGGCAGAGAAAACTATAAGTGAAGGAGATTTTATGCAAGTCAAGAGGAGTCATATAATGTACTTCCAAACGATAGTATTAAAGTATAATTTTTAAAAAGTTAAAAACATGATTCTCATGCAAATATAGAATGACATGAGTCAGAGTTTTATTAACTCATTAGTGAGGGAATTATTAAAATGATAAAGCTGGTCCAAAGATCATTTTGAGGAACTAGATATTTATTCGCACTTTGAGAAAAGAATGTTGAAATGTGACGGGTAGGTTAGATGCAAAGTTAGTTAATGTCCTACAGGGCAGGAAAATCATAACTTTGAGGATTGTTTTCTTCCAGAATAAAATCTACAAGAAAACATGCAATTTCACCCAGTCTAAGGTCTTAATTAAGAGTAAATAACAAATTCAAATGCAGACTTTCCCTGAGATGATTAAATAATCTTTATAGGAGCCTATTATACATGACATTGAAAGTAGTGTTTTCATGTGGGAATTCCTAAGTGACATTTCTTGGGGATGTTATTCTAAATCCTGAATCCCAAGAAAAATCAGTTGAGAAAATGGGAAACAGGAAAACGTATTAAAATTCTCCTGTGAGAATTAAAGCTTATCAATGTAGAGACATTATTGGCTCAAAGGAATCCATGGACACCAAGGAGAAAGCAAGGGCAGTAAATGATCACGCACAGAGTAGAAGGTTAAGTTCAATGTTTCTAGGAATATATCTAGGTAAAATTTTAGACAATTTTTCTTAACAGACAAAACACTCTTAGAGAAAGCTGTGGACAAGGAATCATTTAAACATGGGAAAACACAGATGGGGTGTGGGTAGGAGGAAAGAGGGGCTTTCTAAGCAAAGGGAACTCTGTGAACAGAAGCAGAACGTTTGGAAAGTGAGAGGAATCTATAAAACCTATAAACAAGGGAAGATGAAGATTGGACCAGATGGTAGGAGGTCTTGAGGTTCCAAGACAGATTTGAGTTTTATTCTGTAAGCAGAGTAGTTATGCGATTATAGATGGGTTTTATGTATATAATTAAGGCTGTAGATTGTTGGAAAGGGGGTGAAGGAAGCTAGGGGAGCGATGACACTGGAGTCAGGCAGATGGGTTAGGGCAATGTTATGGTATAGTTTAGCTGTAACGCTGGCCTTAACCGGGTTAGCAGCAGTAGGTGTAGAGAACAAGGAGAAAACAGGTGCGCTACTATCTTGGTAATCGATTCCAAAAGGCAGGTCAAATGCTTGGATGTGTGTATTAGGGGATGGGGAGGGGCTGGTAAGAATGCAAGAAGAGTTAAAAATAAGCGTGAGACTAGGAAATACTCATATAGGAAACAGAAAAAGTATTTTCGCTTTGCTGTTAAAATGGCTTATTATGATGATTATCTTACCAATAAATTTGAATATTTATCAAAAGAAGGATTTTCTGTAAATTATCTCATTTGAAATAAATTTTGTTTCTGTGTCAAAGTTATGGAAAATTAAAAAAAAATTTTTTTTCCAAAATATATTTTGTCTTTTGCAAGAGAAGGTCATTTAGACAATAACCAACACATTATGAGGTCAGTTGGCTTTGGAATTAAGCCAATCCAGATAGCAAGGGTCTAGATAGAACCTCAACAACTGAGTACCCCAAACTTGGGTTCTCTTGAGTCTGTGTCTTTGTCAATATCTACTGGCCATTGGCATTATGAATGGACAGTGAGAAAACAAAGGAAAGTGTTTCGGAGATAGGAAGGGAATGGGTTGGGGGAGGGAGAGTCTCAGCAGAATAATCCCCCCCACCCCACCTTTCTCTTAGAAGGAAGAGAACAAACTTTATCTGTGAGAATATGGAACATTAAAATCAATACTAACGCTATTGACTCATTGATTCATTCAGTCCTATATAATTAATTCTTATTCTGAGGACCTTGGATTAGCCATCTACTTTCAGGAAGGTTCCTGCATCTGCACTAAAGAGACTCCTGGATATCCTGACTCAGTATACTTTTAGTCCTGGTTTTTCTAAGCTATAGAATGGCTATACTTTTGGGATGTGTTGATGTATATGTTACGGGGTGTGTGTCTTTGGCATGTGTGTGTGTATATATAATGCTTAGTTACCTATGTTTCCGTATTTTATTTCACATAGAAATTATCTTGCTATCCAAAGATTCTCCATTAATTAACTTAGTTTACTTGTAGTCTAGGGTGTAAAATTATCTCAGCACCTTAGAGATTATTTTCAAGATGACATACTACAAAACATAATTACTGTTATAAAAATGTTAGAATCATGTTTCGGTTTAGTTGAACACATAATTTTATATTTTTTTACATTCCTAGACATTATATAGATGTCAGTTATCTGATCAGTAAACTGATATAAATCATTTAAGAAGTCAGATTAACTAGGATCTTCAAAAAAAAAAAATCCCATTTGCTTGTGTTATGTGCCTCAGTGATAGCATGCCACACTGATACCATCAAGGAAAATATATATAATTGGTGTTATTTTTTTAAAATCAAAATTATTCAATATGTCTGACTTGTCCAAAGATTCACTTTAAATATGGGAACCTTAATTCCTTAAAAGAAGCTCCTGAGCCCGTGGTTCCTTTTCTTTTGTTTTGTTTTACTTAAAAGGCTAGCATAATAAAAGTATTAGAAACTCAGTTTCTTTATTTTCTGGAAATTTTGGCAAATGATTTATATAAGTACATATTTATTTCTATAAACCCATCCGACAGTTCTTTAATTTAAGAGGTGTTATAGTCTAATAGTAACCCCCCCTGGTGGTAGGAGAATATTTAGGAGAGGTAGAGGGCTTTTGCAGGCATAGACACACAGGTATCCAAGGAGCATGTAGTTCTAGGTCTCAAACGTCAGACTGAACACAGACATATGGCACCTCACCTTTCTAGTTCTAAAAGAACTATCCTTCATCTGAGATCAAATATAGGCAAGAAAAAAGAGAGGACTAACAAACTGAATGCCCTGTTATCTTCACCAACTCAATCAACACCAACACAGCTCACCAAATGGTCAAACCATGAAACCAGATTCCTATCCATCATTCTCCTGATGCTGTTGTTGCTGCTAACCTATCAGCTTCGTAGAAACTCATAACCACTCGGACAAAGAGTTTGAAGCTCCCCACACAAAATGGAACCAGAACCAAATCTGGCCAGGATCCAAAACCAAAAGGAAGGACTCGGCATCAAGTTAAAGAGAAAACTAGAAGAAACAGAGCAAAAGTAAAAGTTACAGTGTGCTGGAGAATCCCTCTGGGGACCTAGAAAAGATAAGCCCATGAGAAACACTTCTTGGACAACACGGTTTAATTTGTTCTGGCACAGAGTCTGCTTGGACATGTTTGACCATCTCCAAACAAAGTCTGAGTTTTGGACAGTTAAAAATATTATTCTCGTTCAAATACAGAAAAAAAGCACATGTCAAAAATTTTATTCTTGTTAATTAATGAAGGAACTGGCAGGATCACAGGACTGAAAAAATAATTCATGGTAACAGATTTATATAATCAGAAAGTCAGAGTTCAGAAATAAATTTTCTAATAGGTACAAAATTGGTTAGTGTCTTATGGGACCCTATAAGCATAATAATTGGAGTTATTGTTTTACTGGACTGAAATCTACAAGTAAATTTTAACTTCATATTGTCTGCACTTTAATCAAATATAGTTAACAGTGAAGTCTCATACAGGTGCATTTGTCTAAATAATTAATTATGACGTGTGGGATCTTGAAGGCTTTGAGTAGACTTTGGATTTTACCTAAAGTGCAGTGTTTTCAGCAGAGTGATGATGGTGGCTTGGATTAAGGAATTGGCAAGGGAAACCAAGAATGGTCTGTGGATTTGAGGTATATATTGATATATATATATATATATATATGTATATATGTATATATATGTGTGTGTATATATATATCTGTCAAATAAATAAATAAAATCTTTAAAAATATTTTATTTATTTATTTGACAGAGAGAGACACAGTGAGAGAAGGAACACAAGCAGAGCGAGTGGGAAGAGGGAGAAGCAAGCTTCCTGGTGAGCTGGGAGCCTGATGTGGACTCGATCCCAGGACCCTGGGATCATGACCTGAGCTGAAGGCAGAGCTTAACGACTGAGCCACCCAGGTGCCCCGGATTTGAGATATATTTTAAGGAGGAAGATATCCAGGATAATGATCAGATTACTGGCATGAGCAACTGGGGGTATTTGGGTGACATTTACTGAGACACAGAGAACTAGAGGGGAGCAGATGAGTGGGGATGGGGAAGTTAACTTGGGAAGCACCAGGTTATCGATGTCTGTGAGATAATTAGAGGTCATTGTAAGTAGACAGGTGGGTGTTGGGTCTGGGGCTCAGCAGAGAGGTCAGGATAAGAGATAACTGGGTGGGCCCTTAATCCAGTATGGCTGATGTCCCTTGGATTCATAAAGTGCTGAGCACTGGTGGCTTGGGCAATGGTGGCTTTGCTGAGGATAAGGCAGAGCCAGACTGCGTGGGGGATAGAGTGAACCGAAGGAGACGTGAGGTGGAGGCAGCTTGCCAAGAGCTGTGATCCCCACATCTCGCGTGCTTACAGAAACTCTGAGTTTCAGGAAATGTGTACCTCTGTCACAGTTGTATGTTGACAACCTTTCACATCATAAGTTTTTTTTTTTTTTTTTAAAGATTTTATTTATTTATTTGAGAGAGAGAGACAGAGAGAGAGCATGAGAGGGGGGAGGGTCGGGAGGGTCAGAGGGAGAAGCAGACTCCCCGCCGAGCAGGGAGCCCGACGCAGGACTCGATCCCGGGACTCCAGGATCATGACCTGAGCCGAAGGCAGTTGCTTAACCAACTGAGCCACCCAGGCGCCCTCACATCATAAGTTTTAAGTAATTTCTGTATCTATCTATCTATCTCTATGCATCCTTTTGGGTCCTGTACCCAATTTCCACATGTGGAGGCGATGAGTTTCCCCACTCTAACAAGCAATTCCCAGACACCAGCAGGGTGTCCTACAATTCAACTCAATTCTGACACCATTTACCTGGATATAGCATCGAATTCCACAGGTTAGGGTCTCAGTCCGACAAGAACCCCTTCTTGTCCCCACCTCCACTTCAGATGCCAGTCACAAGCCCAGGTATCAACTGTGCTTCTGACCAACTGGCTAGAAATCAGAGGTTCCCACAACCCCCTCCTTTGGTTCAATTAGTATGCTAAAGCAGCTCACAGGAATCAGAGAAACATTTTACTTACTAGATCACTAGTTTATTCTATAAGGATATAAGTCAGGAACAGCCAGATGGACGAGATGCACAGGGCAAGAAGGTACGTGGAAAAGGGCTTGGAGCTTCTGTGCCCTCTCGGAGCGTGACATTCTCCCTAAATCTCTGTCCTTCTCCCTAAAACCCTGTCCCTTTGGGTTCTTATGGAGGCCTCATTATATGGGCATGATTGATGAAGTCATTGGCCATTGGTGATTGAACTCAGTCTCTAATTTCTCTCCCCTCCCTGGAGGTAAGGGGTGGGTGGGTGGGATTGAAATTTCCAGCCCTCTGTTCATATGATTCTCCCAGCAATCAGTATCCATCCTTAGGTGGGGTCCAAAAGCTACCTCATTAACATAAAAGGCACCTCTATCACTCTCTCACTTAGAAAATCCCAAGAGTTTTAGGAGCTGTGTACCAGAAATGGTGATGAATACCAAATATAGATTTCTTATTATAAACCACAATGTCACAGGCATATTGTGATTTTTGAAATATTAAGATAAAAACCATTGTATGATCCTTTAAAATATATTTAGTGGAATCAGCATGCAATCACAATTTGATATTCAGCAATTCACTTAAAATATTCAGGAACAATTGGAAATTTTATGCTGCTCTTTCCCCCATATAATCTTATTTTCATTTGATTTCTTCAGCAGAATTTTATCATAATATATCTTTATGTTTGGCAACCTTTTTTTTTTTTTTTGAGCAGTTTTTGCAAAAAAATATAGACATTGAAATTAAATTTTAAAAAGTCTTGTGACCATAAACTTTGAAGTCTTAAATATTTTTCTTCTGGACTGATTTCTTTTTACAATTAACATTTGCATACAATTGGTCAAAACAACATAATGCATTATAAAACCCAATAAATGTTAAACATATAAAAGTTACTGGAAATGTATCTGTTAATGAGATAGATGGTGGGGTTTTTTTTCCAAGTAGTTGAAGTATCCGTGGCTCAGTATTTTTTGTGAGAATGAGACAGAGTTCTGCATCAATACTTTTCCCATTTTTTACTTTCATTAATATAATCCCTGAGAAACCTTTTCACGGAAATAAGATAAGAATGGAAGGACTTTGTTCTAGCAATACCACTAAATTCTTTAAATGCCTTCTGAGTTTTATATGGTAAAAATCAGATTGTGTATATCAAACATCATTATAAATAACCTATTGCTTGATAAAGGGATTAGTTTTATTGTCAGTTGTGTTGAAAGCAAGAATTGGGAAAGGATCTTTCTTTCACCCAGTTCCTGTAGTGATTCACTTTCTCAACACCTATAATGACATTTTGAACTGCCCCTTTGTTTGGCATTGGGGGGAGGGTGTCACACCTAAGGCAATGAAGTTAATGAGGTTTAAGCTTCCAGAACCTTCACTTGTACCTGCCCTAGCAAATGCTGGGAGTTAGGAGCCTTGCTACTTGAAATGTCAAGTTTGTGGCTGGACCATATTAGTATCATTTGACCATGTCCTTGGGGATTGTCAAATATGTAGACTCTCAGAGTCCCTCCAGACCCCACTGAATCAGGATCTACATTTGACCAAGTTCCCCAGATGTTCACAGGTTCTTTGAGGTTTCTGAGAAACACTGCTGTTGGGTATTCCAGGTTAGGAAGATAAGCCAAGTTGCAATCAGTTGGCATTTCTGGTATCTCAAAAGAGAGCTCAAAGTAGAAGAGATCTCAGAAGAGGAAGGACCTGCATCCTCCAATCTGTAGTATTTGGTGTATTTTCTTTGCTCATTTGAAATGAATATTCACTTTCATACTAAATTTTATGTTTGTAATTTTTTTATTAAAAGGACCTCCCAATACTGTATGACCTTCATTGCTTACAAAACCTGCTTGTGTCCTGGCCGGGGATGGGTTCTGAGAGCAGAGAGTGGAAGGGAAGGTGAGGAAAGGTGCAAAGGGAGAGTAAGCTTAATGGGGAAAAGCACCAAGGCTAAGTGTCAATAATGAGGGCCTACTTGAGTTTAGCAATGTGACCTTTTTTTAGCAGCTCCTGGTGATAGATTCAAGAGAGGGAGGAGGGGGGACGAGAAGATGGAAGTTTCTTCTCCATTGTTTTATCCTCATGACATCCTTATGACATGTGAGGGCAAATATATGATCACCATTTTAGAGTTGAAGCTGAGCCTTGGGTCAAATACTTTTCTAAAATGCCACATTGTCCTTGACCCAGTTTATCACCTCCCCAGATTCAGTTAGCTTTTCCTGCCCCCCTGCAACTTTGTTCAGTGGAGAGACCAACTGACCTTCTAAGCCCAGAGGGGTGGGTGCTCTGGGGGTGCTGGTCTTTGGCATGGCCTTCGTGATGCCTCCAAAGGAAGAGTTGCTCCTGTACCAAAGCTCAACCCAGCGTAGCCATTAGTTGTACCTCCTCCCAGCCCCTCTGGGCTCAGGTGAGCACCATGCCACAGGCAATGCAGCGGGCTGCTCTGGAAGCTGCCTAGCAGGGCCAGGTGACGTCACCAGGTGTGTGTGGGAGTCAGTGACCCAGGGGGCAAATTGAGAGATGAGGAAAACAAACTCCTTGCCCCTGATAGATGGTCCTGAGGATCAGGGCCTCTACATGGCCCATCTGGATGGCGTCCTGTGCTGGGAACCAGCTATGTCTTTCTTAGCAGCTGTTGTTGGCTCAGGAACATATGTACTACCTTCAATTTGCTTTCTGTTTTTCTCTCTCATTCTGAAGGCCTTGGGGCTGTACCTCCTAAGGAAGCCCCAGCACATAGCTCTGCCTCAGCTTTTGCTTCTGAAAGTGCACTGGACCAGGAGACACTTATCCAGGGGGCAGCAGAGCCAACCATAGAAGTTGCCTCATTTTTGAGTGTTCACTATACGCCAGGCACTGAGCTAAGTTCTAGGAATGTAAAGTAAAACAAGAAACATGTGACCCCTTCCTTCGGGAGGTGGGATAAATCCAACCTTCCCATCTCCTGGTCCCATGTTCTTTCCAGACTTAACACCATAGCGACTGCAATGGATGATTCATCTCTAAAAATGGATGGAGAGGCACTTGGGTGGTTCAGCTGGATAAGCATCTGACTCTTGATTTCAGCTCAGGTCATGATCTCAGGGTGCTGGGATAGAGCCCTGTGTGGGACTCTGCACTCAGCCAGGAATCTGCTTGAGATTCTCTCTCTCTCCCCCCCGCCCCTCCCCCACTCTCGCGCATGTGCTCATGCACACATGCTCTCTCTCTCTCTAAAACAAAAAAAAAAAGGGACACCTGGGTGGCTCAGTTGGTTAAGCAGCTGCCTTCGGCTCAGGTCATGATCCCAGGGTCCTGGGATCAAGTCACGCATCGGGCTCCCTGCTCAGCAGGGAGCCTGCTTCTCCCTCCGCCTGCCACTCCTCCTGCTTGTGCTCTTTCTCTCTCTCTCTCTGACAAATAAATAAAATCTTTAAAAAAAAAAAAAAGGATGGAAACTCACCAGAAGTATTCTACTGCAGAAAGTTAAATCCCTCCTGTCACACTGCTCAGAATTCATCAATTTTGTTTTCTGAGTGGGTTTTGTGTGAAAGTATAGCTAGCTCTTTCTGTGTAAATAAAATAGAAAGAGAAGCAAAATAATGTATCCCACAAAAGTAATTTACCTCAAATGGTATGATTTTCATTTACTCTATTGAATCTGACGCACCATGTGGTAATCTAGGTTATTAGCCATTCTTTTAAGATTTTTTTTTTTTATTTATTTGACAGGGAGAGACACAGCGAGAGAGGGAACAGAAGCAGGGGGAGTGGGAGAGGGAGAAGCAGGCTGCCCGCCGAGCAGGGAGCCCGATACGGGGCTCGATCCCAGGACCCTGGGATCGTGACCTGAGCCGAAGGCAGACGCTTAACGACTGAGCCACCCAGGTGCCCCGGTTATTAGCCATTCTAACAACGAATGCATATCCAGCCTTCTCATTCCCTGGTCTCCTACATAAATGTTATTATTCATACTTCATTCATTCATTCATTTGTTCATTCACAGAGACAGGGTTGTTGCACTGAATTTAACAAAATAAAATATTGACTTCTGGTGTCATGTTAGCTTTTGGTGAAGAACCAGCAGCCTGCTTTGACCCATGAAGTTGAACATTTGGGAGGATTCAAAGTTGGCATAGTATGGGTCATAGGGATCATCATTTTATACAGGAGGAGATCGAGTCCCTGGGAGGGTAGGGAGATTCTCCAACTTTAGTTAGTGATAGAGCTGAGACTTAAGCATAACCATGCCCTCTTACCATCATGATGTTTGGAAACTATTTTCTTTATCAGAAAAAGCAATTTCTATTTTGATATTCAAGTTTCATCCACCTACTGCAGTCCTCTCTTAAGAGTGAACAACTGGGATGAAGTCTGCTTCTCAAAGAAAGGGCCATAACCTTGGAGTTAAATATTTATGAGGAAAGCATTCCTCTTTGCAACTGCCACATAAGAATTTGGGAACAGCTGCAGTGTAAGGCCATAGCCTCCTCCCCCACTCCAGTGGCAAAGACACGATTATCTCTGCTAAATTTTCTAGGTGATTTCCCCTGCTTTACATTTTGTCCAGATTAAAAATGTCCAGAACACCCTACATGTAATTTTGCAGAATTGACAATATTTAATGATGCTAACATCTTGGTAATCATTACTTTGAAAATGTGCACCTAACTGCCTGGCTTGAATAAGGGAAAATGTTTGCCTCATCAGGCCGTTTAGTGGATTTTAAAGTGGATCGATCCACTGGGAAAGAGTTTATATGAGATTGTTCTATTGGTTTTTTTTCCTTTAAATTAATTTTTTGAAATTTGCTGCATAAGAATAATGAAATGAACTCCAATGAGATTAATTTAGTATAATGCTTTCTATAATTAAATCCCAACTTAAGTTCAGTACTGCAAATATGAGTAAGCATCTAAATTAAATCTGTTTTAACTAGGCTCTAATAGACTAATAGAAAATCTATGCTTGGAACCAAGAACTCAGGTATTATACTAAATGGACACCTCTCATATATCAAACTATAAAATGGAAACCTATGGTAAAATTTTGATAAAAATCTAAATACTTTGCCCCCTTATATTTTGAACATACTCTCTCCCTGCCCCCTGAAATCTTAAATATTTGCTTATTTTTAGCTTGAAAATTTGGGGAAATGGCTCCATGGTTAAAGTAGCCCTACATTTTGAGTTAAGGGATTTAAGTTCTAGTCCCAATTCTACAACAAAACATCTTCTTGACAAAATCTCTTCATCTTGGGTTCATTATCTGTCAAATGAGAGATTTAGTTTACGAGACAATATCTGTGTTTCTTGCCCCACTCAGTGACTCTAAATGATTATCAGTCTAGTATTTAAACGTGCATTTCGCCCTTGCTATGATTTGTATTATCACACATTTGGAGATACTGACTCAAGTAACTTTGAGAAATAATATTATACAAGGAAATAATTTTATAGATACTCATCTCCAATAATCAACAGTGGTTCTTGAAATCACTTAATCAGATTTTAAACCCTTCAGGAATATCATATTCTCAAATTATTCTAATACATATCTTTCCAGGAGACATTTTCTAAATGAAAGGAAATTTTAAATGTATATAATCCTTTCAAATTAGTGAAGAAAGACATCAGGCCTCTTGTGGTTTACAGTACTCAAGTGAAATGCTTAGTGCAATAGATTGTTTGAAGTATACGTCAGGGCATAGTTTCCTAAGTGAAGGTATTCAGTCAAAGATTTTGCAGTCAAAGACTCCCGGTAGCAGATACCTCCCTGTCAAATAAAACATGGTAGAAATATTACATTTGGTCATTTAACAATTGCATGAATTAGAATGCATTTTTTTTAAGATTTATTTGTTTATTTTAGAGAGAGAGAGTGTGCGTGCAAGAGAGAGAATGGGGGGGGCAAAAGGAGAGGGAGAGAGAGAGTCTCAAGCAGATTCCATGCTGAGCACAGAGCCCAATGTGGGGCTCCATCCCAGGACCTCAAGATTATGACCTGAGCCAAAACCAAGAGCCAGCCGCTCAACCGACTGAGCCACCCACGTGACCCAGGATGCATGTTTATTTTCTAATTTTACAGAAGAAAAAACTGACCTTCAGGGAGGTTAAGCACCTTGGCCAATTTTGCACAGCTCTTCCGCTGGGACCCAAATCCAAGTCTTTCTTTTTTTTTTTTTT
>NC_138375.1:11920171-11965473 GCF_054177405.1 Leptonychotes weddellii | reverse complement strand
TATATATACCACATCTTCTTTATCCATTCATCTGTTGATGGACATCTTGGCTCCTTCCATAATTTGGCTATTGTGGACATTGCTGCTATAAACACTGGGGTACATGTACCCCTTCGGATCACTACATTTGTATCTTTGGGGTAAATACCCAGTAGTGCAATTGCTGGGTCAAACAGTAGCTCTATTTTCAACTCTTTGAGGAACCTCCATACTGTTTTCCAGAGTGGCTGCACCAGCTTGCATTCCCACCAACAGTGTAGGAGAGTTCCCCTTCTCTGCATCCCTGCCAACATCTGTTGTTTCCTGACTTGTTAATTTTAGCCATTCTGACTGGTGTGAGGTGGTATCTCATTGAGGTTTTGATTTGGATTTCCCTGATGCCGAGTGATGTTGAGCACTTTTTCATGTGTCTGTTGGCCATTTGGATGTCTTCTTTGGAAAAATGTCTGTTCATGTCTTTTGCCCTTTTCTTGATTGCCAAATCCATGTCTTTCATTCAGTTACTCTGTTCACTACATCACAGGTTCCTTTGAGTTGTCTAAAAGGAGAAAAAAATTGTACATGGAAGGTAAGAAATGCCACTTTAAATGGATAAAGAGGGTAACAAAATAAAAGCAAATGGCTCAAGGAGTCCCAGTGGGATTTGAAAATGCTGTACTCAAATAATTTCTCTTACGTATAATTGTTCTCACTTCTCTGCCCCTTGTTAGAGATGGAATTTAATTGTTGAAAAGATTGGTTGAAAAAGTAGTTTCCATGAGGAATGTTAAGGCTTGAGCTGGGGAATGGCAGTTCATAAAAGCTCACCTTTTGAGGGAAATACTTCTTCATACCTTGAATGTTGGGCAAGAGACAACACACCAGTGGGGCTGGTGGTCCTTGATGAAGGCTCAAAGGGCAATTGAATAAAACCTGAATAGGAAATAATTTGATTCAAACTTATGTAGATTACAACAGACAGAGAGTTGCTAGATATTTAATTATGTATTCCAAGTCAGAAAAATTATCAATAACTGATTGCAGAACAAATATAGTCTGTTATATTAAAATTTCTCCAGATAAGAAAAAATAACTTTCTTCGTATGAATACGTGGTTGTAATACTTTGGCACATTTGAATCATCAGTGAACTGATTATTTAAAAACAAATGCAGAGACTCCATTTCTTTGTTCTACTATTTTGCCTTTGGAGAATGTAGTTTTGGAATTGTTAAGTCTGTATTTAACTATAGGAAATGTTAACAGAGGTAGTGTAAGGCTGCGATTCTCAACCTGGATGGCCATTCAAAAGGGCAGCCACAATGGAGAGCTCCTGCCATAGTGGAAAGGCCACTGGCCTTGATGTCAGAAGACCTGAGTGTGAGGACCACTTCCTACATTTATTTATTAATTTTATTTAATGAATTTAAAAATATTTGATTGATTT
This sequence comes from Leptonychotes weddellii, assembly GCF_054177405.1. Taxonomy (NCBI): domain Eukaryota; kingdom Metazoa; phylum Chordata; class Mammalia; order Carnivora; family Phocidae; genus Leptonychotes; species Leptonychotes weddellii. Next base: position 11,964,048 of record NC_138375.1, on the reverse strand, counting down.
GATTAATCTAAGCTCTGTAACATTTGACTTTTAGTCCTTATCCAGGGGTAGTACACATGTGCTGCAGCTCATAGAATTTGGGGGACCCTTTTGAGAAAAAGAATATAAGATATCATACCTTTGCAAATATCAGAAAACCGTCCAACCAAATGAACACAAGGCAAGTGTCAATAGCTTCATAGTAAATCCCTTCTGTCTTTACCATCAGATTATTGATGTGTCATGTTGAAGAGTGGACATAAACTTGCGTTATAGCTTTAGAGAACTTTGTGCAGTATCACTATGACAACAGAAGAGGGGAAGGATGAGGTGTTGGGAGTGGCATTTGTAGAGGAGGGGGAGTCTATTGTAAAAGTCAAGGACTGAAGGAGAATTGATCTTTGCCAAGTGTGTAGTGCTGCTGTCATTAGTACACATACATTGAATGTTTTTCCCTAATGTTTTATAATCTAGAGATAATCGCTGACTGCCAGATTTTTTAATGTTGTTCACACAGTTTCCTTTGTTACTAAAAGATTTCATCCTTGAAATTACTGTCAGAAGGTAGGAATATACAAGTTGGATCTGGAATAAGGAAGGGGTTTGTTTACATAGAGGTTATATATTCATAAATATAAAATGAAAATCCCACTTTGACCCTTTTTATATAATGTTCTTTTCTGTATCCTTGAGATCTCATCTATTCATGTGGCTTCAACAGCCACATATATTTTTTTTCTCATTTCATGTATGCCATGGTTGCACATTGAATTCATGTGCCCATCAACCCCAAATACCAGTCTCCAGTCTTCTTTCCTGAGTGCAAGATATATACATATGCCTACTAGACCTCCACATTTAATCTCAAAACTCATCAGTTCATAAGTGCAAGCATAGTAGCCACCCAGTCTCCTACCAGGACCCCTGTCTTAGTGAAGGATCCACTATCTACACAGCCATCTAGAGGCCTTGGATTCAGCTAGACTCCATCCTCTTCCTCACCCCTGACATCTGATTAGTCATTAAGTCCCATGGATTCTGCTCCTGTATCAAATATCACCTTCTCTGTCTTTCCACTGTCTCTAGTTTGCATTAGGCCCTCATCATCTTGCACGGAACTATTGGCAATATTTGAGGAACAGGTCTACCCCCGCTTCCAATGCACTATTAGAGTATTCTTTCTACAGTGCAAAATTGGTCATGTTTGCAATCCTTCAAAAACTTCCTACTTTTGAAGATAAAATCCTCAAGAGCATATCATATTCAGGATATGACCTCTGACTTACTACTCTTACTGCTCTTTGGTCCAATATGAAAGAACCTCTTAGAGTTCTTTTTAACATGTCAGCTTTCTCATTTTTGTGCCTTTGGCCATGCTGCCTTTCTAGGCTTCTTTGCCTGCTTCTTCTGCATATAACACATGTACATCCTACAGGGCTCAACACAGGCATCACCTTTTCACAGAAGCTTCCTTGGCTTCCCCCCCAACATCCAGGCTGAGCTAGATGCATCTTTGCTGGGAATGAGAGAAGAGGAAGTAGAAGCAGCAAGCTTAGTTAACTCATATGAAAGAGAAGAGAAAAGTGAAGCAGAAACTAGGGTTAAGTAGCTTCAACTCTGCATAGAATAATTGTGACGGAGCACAGTTAACCCTATCTGAAATCTCCAGCCTGATGCCTTTAGCACTGCCCAGCTCAGGAAAGAATCACAACCATTGGTGCTTTTGAATTAGATTTCTTGTTCTGATTTAGTTCTATTTCCTCAACCCAATTTTTAAGATTTTTTATGAGAGTTATACCATTTAGACTTTGGGCCAGTCTCTAAAACTAGTGCTACTGTTAGAAATCAGAGTAAAGGGCGCCTGGGTGGCTCAGTTGTTTGAGCGACTGCCTTCGGCTCAGGTCATGATCCTGGAGTCCCTGGATCGAGTCCCACATTGGGCTCCTTGCTTGGCGGGGAGTCCGCTTCTCCCTCTGACCCTCCGCCCTTTCATGCTCTCTCTATCTCATTCTCTCTCTCAAATAAATAAATAAAATCTTTAAAAAAAAAAGAGTAAAGAGAAAAACCATATTTTGAGCTCTAATACATTTTGCAAAATTGATATTATTTCTTCTTTAATTGTTTGATAGAATCCATGAATGAAGCCATCTGGGCCTGGAGTTTTCTTTGGGAAGGTTTTTGAATAAAAATATGTATCTTTAATTATTGTAAGGCTATTCAGATTTTCTGTCACCTCTTATGTCAGTTTTAGTAATTCGTGGCTTTTAAGAATTTTGCCCTTTGATCTAAATTGTTAGAGTTATTGATATAAAGTGGTTCATATACTTTATTTTTCCTTTAATGTCTATAGATCATTACAGATATCCTCTCTTCCATCTTGTTATTGGTAATTTGTGTTTTCTTTGTTCTTACTTTGATCAGTCTAAATAAGGTTTTTTCCTAGATTCTTGGAGTGAAAGCAATCACTGTTGATTTTAATCCTTTACTCTTTTTGAAATAAGCAAGTAGGAATATATAATTGTCCCCAAACACTACATCCCATAAATTTGAAAATGTGGTATTTTCATTATCATTGATTTAAGAATATTTTCTACTTCTTCCTTGACCCAGGTCTTCGGACGTAGGTTCCTTAATTTTCAGATCTTTGAGATTTGTCTGATATCTATTTTTAAATCATTTCCTAGTTACTTTGCTATCAGAGAATATACCCTGTATGGTTTCAGTTCTTTAGATTTATTGTAGCTTGTTTTATGACACAACATATGGCCTATATTGGTAGATGCTCCATGATCACTTGGGGAAAAAATGTGTATTGTGCCCATCAAGCTAGCTGATAATGCAGTTTAAATCTACTACAGCCACACAGAGTGTTTTATATACTTATTCTGTCTACTCCTGACAAAGGAGTATTGAAATCTAAAACTTTAAATATGGAATTTCCTATTTCTCCCTTCTATTCCATCAGGTTTTCCATGGTGTATATTGAATTTCTGTGTTTAGGGGTATACACATTTATGATTTTAATGGCATCTTGATAAAGCAATCATGTTTCCATTACAAAGTATCCCTCTTTATCTCTGATAATATTTTTTTGTCCTGAAGTTAATTTGTCTAATATTAGCATAGCAGCTCAGCATTCTTATGATGACTGTTTGAGTGGAATATCTTTTTTCATTCTTTTCTCTCTTATAAGAAGCCATATTGTTTTTTAAAAAAATCCAGTCCAATGATCTTTTCCTTTAACTAGAGTCAGTCCCATTTAATATAATTGTAATAAATATGATTGTGTTTAAATATCTCATCTTGTATTTGCTCTTTTTTTTTTTGGTCCCATTAGATCTTTGTTCTTTGTTCCTCTTTTGCTGCTTTCTTTTGGAGCAAGTTTTATTTAGGATTCTATTTTATGTCCTCTACGGGTCTTTTAGCTTTGCCTCTTTTATTTATTCTTTTAAACTAGTTACCCTTCAGTTTACCATGCATCCTTGACATATCACAGTCTACAGAAATATAAATAAATATATATTATATATAAAACATATTATATGTATATAAGTATATATATACTTATAATAGTACATTTCCATCTTTCTGGAATTAAGCAATAAGAAAAAAACCAGGGGTGCTGAACTGGCTCAGTCAGAAGGGAATGCAACTCTTGATCTTGAGGTCATGAGCTCGAGCCCCATGTTGGGTATAGAGATTACTAAAAATAAGTAAACTTTTTTTAAAAGAAAATAATCATTTATATTTATTTACATATTTACTTTTTTCTGGAATTCTCCGTTCCTTTGTGTAGACTGAATTTCTGTCTAATATCATTCATTTTCTTTTAGTATGAAGAACTTCCCTTAATATATCTTGTAGTTCTTATCCGTTGGTTGCAGATTCTTTTGGCATTTGCTTGTCTAAAAATTTCTTTATTTTTCCTTCATTTTTGAAAGCTATTTTCATAAGATTTTAGAGTTTGTTTTTTCCTTTTAGTACTTTAAATATGCCAGTGTAATGCCATCTGGCTTGCCTTGTTTCTAATAAGGTTAGCAGTCACTCTTATAATTTTTTTCCTGACTTCTTTTAAGATTTACTCTTTATCACTTCATATATTTTAGAAAATAGTCCTTTCCTAAAAATGTATACTTACTAAGCATTCAAAAATTGAGATTCATCCCATGTTTCTAAAAATGAACTATTTTACTTTGTATTGGCTGACTTCTTTTGGTTCTGCATCATGTTTTGCTGCTTCTTCACAATGTCTAGTAATTTTTTATTATATGCTAGATTCTATGGATGCTATGTTGCTGAATAGCTGGTTTATCTTCTTTCTTAATAGAATATTGAGTTTTGTTCTAGCAGATAGTTAATTAAGCCTGACACTTTCAAGGATTATTGTTAAGATTTGTGAGGAAAATTTTAGAGTAGCTTTTACTGTGGAACTAGATTAGCATGACTTTCCCTGGGACTCTGTTGAATGTCAGGGTTATTTTATGAGGTGTCTCCACTCCAGCTGGTTAGGACTCAAATCTCTCCCAGCCTGGGTGAGTTCTAATAGTTGCTCAGCTCCGATTTCCTTAGTAATTTTTCTTTCTTCAGTACTTGTTTTTTGCCCCATCTTCTAGATTCTTGCCTCATGCATACACAGTTTTGTATTGGACCAAAGACCAAGGGGAACCATATGCAGAATTCTGGAGTTTCTTTTCTGCATGGCTCTCCATTGTCTCCATTCCTGCACCACTCTTTCAAGCAACCTCGGTAGCCCAGAGCTGTGATATCTGTTTACTCAGCCCGGTGAGACTGCTACACTCTCTTTGGCTCCTCCCCCCTGCTCTACCATTTGTAGAGTGCCTCCAGGCAGAAAGCTGGTATAACTGTGATGTTCATTTTATGTTTCTTTTTCTCAGGGATCGTAGATCTATGTTGTCTATGTCTAACATCTCAAAATAATCATTTTCTATATTTTGTCCAGCATTATAGTTGGCTCTCGTGAGAAGATTAGTCTGTTCACAAGTTATTTTGTGATGGCCACAAGCTGAAGACCTCTAACATGTTTTGAAATATAGCTTGTGAAGTTATAACTCAGCCATCTTTGCAAGTTTTAAAAATTCATTTGTCTTATGAATATTACATGAAGAACAGGTTTGGTTTTTTTTTTTCTATTTTGAAAATATTGGCTAGACTTTCCTAAGTCCTGAGAAGTAAAATTTTCACTGTATAAACCTTGGATAACTTCCCATGGGTTGCTGTTTCAAAACTGAAATGGCAAAAAGAAAAAAGTAATCAAAATCCTACAAGAAATTTTAAACTTTGGATATCCCAAGTACAGTTCTAGTGCCATTCTACAAAAAGCAAGGAGAGATTTATTTTTTGAGTTTAGAATGGTTGCCAGGTTTCAAAGAGCACTAGACTAAAATATCAGAAATATTGAGTCTTGTTCTGGTTCTGTCACTTCATAATCATGTGATATTGGATAAAGGTGACAGTTTCCTCATCTGTGAAATTATGTCTGGTTTATCGACCTCATGAGATTAACATGTGGTTTAGATGTAGTTAAATAGATCAGAAAGGACATCGCTCCTCATACCTTGAGAAATATAAAGCAAATTTATGAGTAAAGATGATAATTTCAAGTGTGAAATTTTCAAAGTAAGAAGAATGTCAATAATGAGATGAAAATAAGAACTTCCTTAGAGGGATAACTTATTTATTTTTTATTTGTAACAAAGTAATTAAAAATCTTTTTTCTTTTTTTAGTTTTTATTTAAATTACAGTTAGTTAACATACAGTGTAATATTAGCTTCAGGTGTACAATATAGTGATTCAACACTTCCATACAACATCTAGTTCTCATCATGACAAGTGCCTTCCTCAATCCCTATCACCTATTTCACCCATGTCCCTGCCCACCTCCCCTCTGGTAGCCATCAGTTTGTTCTCTATTAGTTAAGTCTGTTTCTTGGTTTGCCTCTCTCTCTCTTTTTTTTCCTTGCTCATTTGTTTTGTTTCTTAAATTCCACATATGAGTGAAATCATGTGGTATTTGTCTTTTTCTGACTGGCTTATTTTGCTTAGCATACTACTCTCTAGCTCCAGCCATATCATTCTTTTTTATGGCCGAGTAATTTTTCAGTGTGTGTGTGTGTGTGTGTGTGTGTGTGTGTGTGTCTGTATACACCACATCTTATTTATCTATTCATCAGTCAATGGACACTGGGCTGTTTCCATGATTTGGCTATTGTAGATAATGCTGCTTTAAACATCAGGGTGCATATATCTTTTTGAATTGGTATTTTTGTATTCCTTGGGTAAATACCTAGTAGTGCAGTTGTTGGATTGTAGGGTAGTTCTATTTTTATCTTTTTGAGGAGCCTCCACACTGTTTTCCAGAGTGGCTACTCCAGTTGGCATAATTAAAAATCATTTAAGTTGTTTTTAGAAACAAAGCAAATTTCACTCAACTTAGTCAAAATATGTTTAAATGTGGTATGATCAATTGTCTTTTAGTATTTCAATCATATCTTAGTTTTCATTATTTAGCTTAAATAATTAAAAATAGTCATTACGCTGATAAAATTTCATTGAAGAAAGGAAGTAGCTATGATTTATCCCAGTAGTTCCAATAGAATCATAGATGTTATGCGTTCAAACTGTGACCCAAATTCAAAGGAATACATTGCTGTTCTTAAATAGTGTTTTCCAAAGAGAAACTTACGCCATCGAAACCTTCACAGATTGCAATTTATTGCTAAAAATCATTTTGCTAAAAATAAGCTATTTACATTTTTTTGAGCCAATTAGTTGAGCACATCATCAGGGATCGTACTTTCCCTTACCCAATTAATGGGCTTATTTATGTCAAAATGAACTTGCTTCTCTCAGTAATCTTATAATCACAGAATCATAAGACATGAGAGTCAGAAGACACCATGGACCTGAACTGAGCCAAGACTTCATTTTGGAAATTCAAACACTCCGATGGTGACCAACTCTGGGGAGTCCAGGTGCAATGCAGACAGAAAAGAGACTGTATGCAAAATGGAAAAATAAATTAATGCCATGTCCATCCACAACAATAGAAAATATCCTTTGCTTTCAGGAGTTATTTAATCTGTTAATGTTTTTGAATGCTTCTGTCATCACTGGCGTAAAGCGCTGTACTTGGTATTTTGAGAAGGTAGAAAGGAGGTGAACAATAGAGGTTCTTCTCTCAAATATCTTATGCTGAGATGAGAAAGAAAGCCTGGTGTAAGAAGACTGCATTATTATTTCTGTATGCATGAGTTGGGGCAGCTCAATTGAACTTATGCACCAGGTTGCTGTAATTGCAATAGGTACAAAAATGTGGAAGAGAAGGTCCTTGTCCTCTTGTACCTTTAAGTTTTGTAGTGATGGAGGATATATGAACAAAGGTACACATTAATGTTAGTGGGTCCTGGATTGATAAATGTAATAAGACAGAAGGGAAGAGGTAGGAAATGAAGCCACAGGGGCGAGGCAGTGGCAGTGGGGATGAAAGAAGGGTGGATATTTGTGAGATATGTAGAAAGGAGACAACAGGAATTGGTAACTAGACATAGAAGGAAGAAGGAGGCACCTGAGATGATAGTGGTTTGTTTGTTTGGGTGAATGGTTCTGGGGTGCTACCACCAAACAATAGGGAAAATACTAAAGAGCTGGAAAATGTGGGGCGCCTGGGTGGCTCAGTTGGTTAAGCGACTGCCTTCGGCTCAGGTCATGATCCCGGAGTCCCGGGATCGAGTCCCGCATCGGGCTCCCTGCTCAGCGGGGAGCCTGCTTCTCCCTCTGACCCTCCCCCACTCATGTACTCTCTCTCTCTCTCTCATTCTCGCTCTCTCAAAATAAATAAATAAATCTTTAAAAAAAAAGAGAGAGCTGGAAAATGAATGGCAAATAAGGGCAGAAACAATGATTTCTCTTTTTGACATGTTGACTTTGAGATGTCTGTCGCAAATCCTGGTAGACATGCCAGGAAGACCTTTGGATATGTGTGACCTTAGCCAAAAAGGAGATCTAGACTAGAGGAAAGGATTTGGGGGTTTATGTTTAAGGCCTAATGCAAACAGTGAATGTAAATGAGGTTAACTGGGAAAAGAGGTGTATAGAGCATAGCTGTACAAGAAAGAAGTCCTGGGGAAAAACAACACTTCAGGGGCTAATTGAAGTAAGAGGACATTATGAGGAAGACCAAGCGCGTGTAGTGAGGAAGATGGAAGGAATCTGTGTCCTCCTGCCTGCATGCCACTAAGCCCCTGTGTGTTGTAAAATAACACCCCTCCATTGTCTCAGGAAAATGGCTAGTGATTAAGCTGAGCCAATCATGGAAATTCACCTTTGCCAGTGATATGTGAGGCAGTGCTGGCCAGGAAGAAATAAGGGGAAGGCTGAGGGCTGCTATTGTTTTTCTTGCTCAAAAAAAAAAAAAAAAAAAAGACCCAGCACACAGATTTGCTTGTTTTCAGCCTCTCAAGGAAGATATCTGAGGATGAGTTCATTATAACTATAGCATCCATCTTAGGCCCTGAAATAACAAGCATGAAAACAAAAGCCAACAAATTATAGATATTATGTATATGTATATATATTATACATATTACGTATATGTATATATATGTAATGTATGTATATACGTAATATATGTCCCCTCCTCCCCCGTTCCTGTGTTGAAGTCCTAACTTCCGATGTGACTCTTTTTGGAGATAGGATATTTAGGAAGTAATTAAGGTTAAGTGAGGTCGTAAGTATGGGGCCTTCATCTAATAGGACTGATGGCCTTAGAAGAAGAGGAAGAGAGTTCTCTTCCGTGTGAGGACATAACAAGAAGGTGGCCATTTGCAAGCCAGGAGAACCCTCACCAGGAACGGAATCAGCTGGTGTCTTGATCTGGGACTCCTAGCCTCTGAGAACAGTGATAAAATACATTTCTGGTATAGGTCACCCAATTTATGATAGTCTGTATGACGGTTGAGCTGACTGATAGAAGACCCTGTATGTTGTTGAGGGAAAGAAGGAAGAAGGGTAGGAAGAAAGAGAAGTCCAATTAGCAGAGAGTGATATGGAAATCAGGGAAGATAGATTATTTACAAAGGATGGAATGGTGGAAAGTCTCTAAAAACACAAAGATCAAGTTCAGTAAGACTGGAAATAATTTCAGAGGGTCATTGGTGAACCTAACAATTCAAATGATATGGTCAATATCCCGATGTCATCAGAACAAGGAATGAATAGGATTGAGCAAGGGAAAACAAATACTAACAACATTTTCAAGAAGGTTGGTTGAAAAGGGAAGATAGGGAGGCATCTAAAGGTATGTGAGCACAAGGAGGACTTATTCTCTAGAATGGTAAAGGTTTTTAATTTTATAGACAGAGGGTGAAGAGTCAGGAGAGAGGGAGAAGCTGAAGATATCAGAAAGAGGGAATTACTTATGGGGACTATCTCTGAGAAGGTGGAAAGGGGTGGCCTCAGGAAGAGAGATGAAGATTTTGGCTTTGAATAGAAAAGACACATTCTTCTTAAACTGTGTGAGAGGAAGGAATGGGCAGCAGAAGTCAGAGAGGTGATATTATTCTTTGCCCTAAAGTGGGAGAGAATTTTGTTTGCAGAGAATGAAGGGGACCGGTGTTGACTGGAAGCAGGAGTGGCCACATTCTGTATCTTTGGACAAGCTCATTCAGCTGCCAGTTGTCAGACTGGGGAGTAGCATTAGCCCAAGAATGTGACCCTGTTAAGTCATGCATTTCGTTGCATCCAAGTGAATGATAGGTCACTGGAATTGCTGCTATACTAGGTTTAAGTACATGCCACAGGGCCTTATCAAGATTGGAAGTGATCCCAGGAGATACGTGACTGCATCAGTAAAAAAAAGTAAAAGATGAATTAATATGTTAAAAATAAAGGTAATTTTTGTGAGGTTACTCTTAAAAATGAATCTCTAGGATTTGATACCTTGATTCTGTCAGCCTAGTACCTATGGAGGGATGAGCAGTATTTTTAATTTTTATTTATTTTTATTTTTTTAAAGATTTTATTTTTAAGTAATTTCTACACCCAGCCTGGGGCTTGAACTTACAACCCTGAGATCAAGAGTCACAGGTTCCACTAGCTGAGCCAGCCAAGCGCCCCTATTTTTTATTTTTAAATTAAATATATGGATAATAATTTGAGGATAATATGTATTATCCCATCTTCTCACTTCTGTAGGCCATTTGCTGTGGAGAAAGCAGGATCCTGTCAATCCTGGTAGTACACTTAAGAAAGCTGGGCAATATGGTGATCCTTAAAAGAGGTCATGGTCCATTTGATCAGAATATAAAAAGTGAACATAAGAACTAGGTATGATATTATTAGCTATCATTTTCTACTGGTTTATTAAATAGCAACAACCACCCACCTGGGCTTCTTCTCTTTTTATACCCATTGTACTTATTTAATGCCATAAAAGGAGTCACATCAAAACAACAAAAATCCCTTTATTGTTTTCTCTCATTATTCTGGGTATTGACTGGGCTCAGTTAGGCAGTTTTTGCCTGGGGGCATCTCATGCTATTGTAGCAGATGGTGTTGGGGCTAGAGTCATCTTGTGGCTCACCTACTCCCTATGTCAGGAGGTTACGGCTGGCTATTGGCTGGGACCTCAACTGGAACATTAGCCAGAAAGTTACACTCGGCCTCTCTCTGGTCTTGCTACGTTTCTCACAGCACAGTGGCTAAATTCCAGAATGAGTGTGCCAAGAGGACCAGGTGAAATCTGCATGGCCTTTCATGTCCTAGCCTTGGAAATTCCATAGCATCACATAGCATCACAGTCCCCGCCAAGATTCAAGGAGAGAAACAAAACCTCCACGCTCTATGGGAGGAGTGTGAGCATCACACAGGAAGAGACATGTTGGATGGGGCGTCTTATTGCAGCCATCTTGGAAAATACAATCTGCATACTGCTTGACCACAGAGCTGCACTGGGTCTAGACTGTAATCTTAAAGCAAACTTCTTGTATCTCTTCCAACCATACTCTCCTTTTGGAAATTTTGTCTTGTGGCCCTTCTAATGGTACCTTGCCAGACCTTCAATGACATTTATGTATGCTGTCTGACAAGTTAAGGCTGGGGTTATTCCTTGTCAGAGACTTTAAAAAATTATAATTTAATTTTTAGAGCAAATTTAGGTTCACAGCAAAATTGAGCAGAGGGTGCAGAGATTTCCCACATACCCCCTACCCTTACACTGGCACAGCCTCCCTCACTATCAACATGCTACACCAGAGTGGTATATTTGTTTCAGTTGATAAACCTACATTGGCATAGGGCGCCTGGGTGGCTCAGTTGGTTAAGTGACTGCCTTCGGCTCAGGTCATGATGCTGGAGTCCCGGGATTGAGTCCCACATCGGGCTCCCTGTTCGGCGGGGAGTCTGCTTCTCCCTCTGACCCTCTTCCCTCTAGTGCTCTCTGTCTTTCATTCTCTCTCTCAAATAAATAAATAAAATCTTTAAAAAAAAAACCTACATTGGCATATCATGATCACCCAAAGTCCATAGTTTACATTAGGGTTTATCCATGGTGGTGTACATTTTGTGGGTTTTGAGAAATGTATGAGATATATTTCCCACTATAATACCGTATAGAATAGTTTCACTACTTGTGCTCTGCCTATTCATTCCTCCATCCCCTCAAACTTCTGGCAGGCACTGAGACTTTTTAACTAAAGCACACTGGTTCTTCTGCTTCCAGTCTTTATTATACGTTATTATCGTAATTATATTTCCTTAAGAAATTCTGAACACATCTTTCCTGTGCTCAAAAACCTTCAATATTCTCCATTCTATATAAAGTTAAAATGCTTCGGTTTTTTTGTTCCTATGTTATAATAATTTAAATTAGAGGAAAATCAGTGGATTGATAAATGATAGGCACTCAGTAACTAGGTTTGGAGATTACAAATACAGTAAAATGGTATTTTTCTTCCTCTCTCATCCTTCCACGTCTGGCTGACCTCCTTCCTGGTATATAGTATACAGCTAGTTACATTCTCAAGCCCTGACCCAAAGGAGCTAAATTTGCAGAAAGCTATCTTTGGTAAAACTAGAAAAAAGAGAGATATAGCAACCACAGTAACACTCTATGGTTATGCTAAAAAAGTTTGTCTTCTTGACAAACCTTCATCTTGAGGGTTAGATAAGAAAGACCAATTTCTTTTCATCCTTGCCTCCAAAATTAGATCTTGCCCCAGATTCCTCAAGGTGGGAAATCTGCTGCTTTCAAATAACTAATAATCCAGACTGGAGATAGAGAGTAGGAATAACTAAGATTCTTTGGAGAAGGCAGAAGAGTTGGGACTTGTAACAAGGGTCCATAAAGTACAACGGATGGTCCAAATTTGGTCTGCCATCTGCTTTCTAAATAAAGTTTTATTGAAATACAGCCACACCAATCGTTTCTGTATTTCCATGGCTGGTTTCATGCTACAATAGCAGCATTGAGTAGTTGTGACAAAGACTATTTAGCCTGCGAAACCTAAAATATTTACCATCTGGCCCTTTTTAGAAAAAGTTTGCAGGCCCCACCTCTAGAAAACCACGGTGAAGAGAAAGAATATTGGAAGCTATAGAGAGGAGACTGACTTGGGACCTCCTGCGATGGACTCATTACAGGATGAGGGGCTGACGGGGATGCATGCACCTTTGGGCATCAACTTCTGGATTCTGGGTAGTGTTACTGTAGTATGACACATTCTGGGAATGGACTATATGTTTATGTCCTTCTGAATAGTAATGACAAAAAGAGTCACAAAAAAATGAGAAAGACCTTCCATTCTTTTTGCAGTTATATCTTCCACTTCATCCCACAGCATCCACTGTAGCCTACTTCCTAGAATGGAATTTGAGATCTCAAGTTGCTGGGACTTTGTGCAAGTTCTTTCCTGGGTCCGTAATTCTCTTCCACATTGTTATAGACCTTGAAGCTTCAACCGAATTGCCAGCACTCCAGAAAGCTTTCCCAGATACACGCATTCCCATCAGCCCCAATGAGATTGAGCTTCCCTTGTAAGACTTATCACAGCTCAGTTTATACCAGACTGTTAGAGCATGTCTTTCTCCCCCACCAGATATCAGCAACTGGAAGATAGAAATGTGGCTTTTTGTTTGTTTTCCTGTTTCAGTTGGGCCCCCTCAACTCCTCTTATGTCTATCTCCTCCTTAGTTCAGTAGCTTATAGACTTTAAATATCTATTGACTTGAACGTGAGAGTTTTGAAAACAAAACGTTTATACTTCCATTCCCTCATTTGTAGAAATCTAAAGAAAACGTACTTTGGCTCAAGAAGAGTTTGTGTAGCTGTTCTTGAAGAGCAAGACAATATTTATTGACTTAGTCATGAGAGTTTTGAAAACAAAAGCTTTGTGGTGCCATTCGTGTTCTCGTGAAATCTAGAGAAAGAGTACTTTGGCTCAAAAATACTTCGGGTAGCTGTTCTTGAAAGTAGAAATTCCTCTCTGACAAATACTCCAGATGCCTAGAGTCTGTCATCTAATGAAGAAATGGAACCCGTTAAAGCAATTAGTGAATGGAGATTATGTCTGGTGGAGGAAGCTACTGTAGAAGTTGTCCTCTCTCTTCTAAAACAAGAGGAGACTAGAGGCTCCTCCTTTATGACATCTACTCTGATTCTCCCCTTCAGCCAAGATTAAATCAGAGGGGAGGCTGAGTCCAGGAAGCCTGAATGAAATTTTCCTGTCCCAGCAAGTACATTTTGTGCTAAGAGGGCAGAGAGTGCTGATTTTGTACTTGAAAAAAAAATGGATCCCATTCAAATATAAATTAATTTCCTCTCTTCAAAGGTGTTCGCCATCATCCCCAAACTGATATCATCATTATGGTCATTATAGTCATTTGATGGACACAGGAGGAAGTGACTAGTTTAACTATATAAAAATATTTTTTTAAACATTATTTTAGACCTGGACAAATGATAGCAAGTTTAAATCCAGGACTATTTTGTCTTAATAAAACTTACCAAAACTAAAATAAGGAGAATTTTATCACCAAATGTGTTCCTACTGATTGGTATAATCCTTCTTATTCTAAATGTCATATAGCTAATTTTTATTGTTGGAGTTTGTCTAATATTGATTAAGTCAATAAGGACTAAAATGTTAGCACTCAGAAGGATGAATTTTAGAGATGGTTGCAGTGAAGGTAGTTGTAGTAGTAACAACAAGTGCATTTTACATTGTGCTGTTTTTGAAAAATTGAGTAAATAGATTTTAGAAAGGTTTAATATTTAATATGAAATTCACATAACTTTTGGGACAAAGTTTCTTTAATAAAACTTTGATCTTAGGAGTCTATTATTTCAACATTGTTTATTCCTTTCATTGATTTAGTCTTAGAATATGTTCTATTATTATTCTTGCAAAGAATCATAATGCTCATTTTGATATGAAGAAAAGGAAAAAAGAACATATTGTATGCAAAAATAAATCCCTGAATAATGCTCCACTGAAGACCATCCTGTTGATGCATAACTCAGTGTTTTCCTGGCTTAGCTCAACAAAGGTAAAGCTCAGTGTCTGAGTCACAGCCAAATGCTCTTTAAGAGCCATGAAGTACAGACACTAAATTTCCTTTTACTCAAATTTAAACCTACGGCCTAATGTTAAGCAATCTTCATTGAATTGATGGTCTTCCTCTCAACTTATTTTAGTTAATCATATTTATTAGGGAAGCTTTGCACATCAAAAGCACATTTAAAAATAATCTCATTATTAACTTTAGGGCAAAAAAGTTAATGCGATGTATATTGCCAAGTTTATTAACTATCTTCTTGATGAGCTAACAGCGGTGTGATGAAGACAGTAGCCATCAATTAGATGAACAGTGATCTCGAGACCATAGTTTTCAGCATGGAATAGTCAGCTCAGTTATGGGCATTGAGAGGCAACCACTGGATGGGTGTATTTCCAAGCATTTCTCTGTTCTGTGCCTTATGGGATGGCATTTGTGAAAAGCCTGGGCACACTGGTCAATTTATAAGGCCAGAACACACTTATATGGTTTGGGAGGATTTTAACAAAAAGTGATATTTAGAACAACACTTAACATACCATATAATTACATATTCACATTCAAAGTTTGTTATTTAAGGTATTAACAGGTATACATAATAAGAAGTATAAATCATTGAGCTTGCAAATGTCCTTACTTCTTTGCAGAAAGATGTCATTAAATAGAAATATAATTTAAAAGAGACAACTAATGCTCAAATAATTGGTATTTCTTGATAAAGTAGACAGACACTACTGTGAGGGTAAGAGTTGACTAACATTTCAAAGTAAGAAAGAAATGTTTGAGTCTTATGACCACTTTAAGTAAGGTATATTATAACACAGTTGTTCTAAGATTCCTCCTCTAAGTCATGTGTAGGAAGCAGTAATTGAACACTTTGGGTGGGTGAGGGGGTGTTTGCAAGAACGGGAAACTGGAATCCTATGCCCTCTCTCAGGACTTGCTTACAGAAACTCAGATCTGCCTCCTGCTGCTATCAGGGAATTTAAGTATCTTGTAGGTCAGAGTCCCTTTTCTTGGAGAGTTTGCAGAGGACCAGGAGGGAAGTTGTTCAAAGGGTGAAACTCATAAAGGGTGTATTTCTGGAGGTCACAGACACCTGCACAAAGACAGTGGAAGACTTTTCTTGTCCTTATGCTTAGAATAACCCAAGAGTTGGCCCACATGAAGCAGTTAGCCCAGGACCTGGCACAAAGTAAGTGCTTAAGACATTTAGCTGTTGTTATTATTATTATCCCTCCAAAAATAATTGCATAAAAGCTCTAGGTTGTTGATTCCCACCTAAAGGTATGTCCCCTTAATGATGTTAGTTTACTATAACATCAAACTATGATGAGAAAGAAAATCAAAGGTGTAACATGAATGCTCTCCCTTAACTTTGCCCAGGGGAAAAAATTCTGTTCATTGAAATTTAGAAGTTTCATTAAACCTGAGGTCATTTTATCAAGAAAAAAAAAAAATCCAAAGTGTTGTTAGAGTCAGAACACTGATTTTATTTCAAACTTCCACTGAGAAATTGTCTCTATTATTGTAAATAATAAATGATATGAATGTTCTAAAAATGCTACTCTACCATGAAACCTTAGATGGATATAAAGACATTTGTGTCCATCAGCCACTGTTACTGGGAGCTGGCTTTGAACATGGGAGAACTGAGCTAGGTGTTATTTATTGACAAAGAGTTACAGAATCCCGTATCTTTTCTAGATGATAAAGAGACTACAGAGAATAAGGAAGCCAAATTCCTTTCTATTAGGGAGCTGATGTTCCAGTGGGGAGAGGAGCATTAAGGATAGACAGTATACAAATAGATAATAAAGAAATATAATAAATAATGGCAAAATACAATAAACAAAGAATAAGAAATGAAGAAAGTGAACCAGAATGACTGTAAGGTTATGTGGGATGGGTGGTATTGGTGATGGGCTTGGTGAGGACATTTGGGTTGAGAACTGTATGGTGAGAAGGAGGCCAGGGGCCATGTTAAAAAGAACATTCTAGGCAAAGACGTCAGTATGATAAACAGTCTCCAAAGATGGCTCCCACCAACCCTTCTCTTCCTGTATGGGCCCACCAATGCTCCTAACCAGAGGTGGAGTCTCTTTCCCTTCACTTGAATCTGGGCTGGCCTGGTGACCTCCAGTTCCAGGACTTTAGTTCCGAAGAGGTCTGGCAGCTCCTGCTATCCCTCTTTGAAGCCAGCTGCCTCTGCATAAATGCAACGACTCTGAAGCCGCCATGTTGTCAGGAAGCCCAAGCTACAAAGAGGGGCTCCACGGAGCTACATCTGGGTTCCAGACTCATGAGTCAAGACTTCATCAGCCTTCCACATCAGTGCAGCTGCACACAACCCAGTGCTGAACACACTCCCCATGGAAGAGAAGAACTGCCCAGCTGAGGTGAATCAGCCCACAGAATTGTGAGAAAGAGTAACTTGTTATTTTAAGTCACTACTTCTGGGGATAGTTTGTCACACAGTGATGGATAACTGAAGCAATGGGAATGGAACAGCCTACGGAATTAGGGCTTTCTTTTTAGGGTGACTGAATTCTCAAAACTGAGAGTAGAGGGTGATAAGAGTCTCCTTTAATTCTATAGCCCACTACCAGAAACATCCTTGCTGGGAGGTGGGCATGCTGCTTATACAAGACTGTGTATAAGAAATCGCTAGAGAGTCACTGAGTGCAGCCTGCTCTGAAGTGTATTGGTAGGGAAGAAAGTGCCATGGCATTTTCTTTTCCTTTTTCTGTGGGGAGAAGGGATTAGTCCTGGTCCCTCCTCTAAGTCATGTGTAGGAAGCAGTAATTGAACACTTTGGGTGGGTGAGGGGGTGTTTGCAAGAACGGGAAACTGGAATCCTATGCCCTCTCTCAGGACTGGCTTACAGAAACTCAGATCTGCCTCCTGCTGCTATCAGAGAAATGTGAAGGGTAGTTCTTGGAGGATCTGGGATTTAGGTTGCAAAGAGTCTGTTGCCCAAACCTTGATTGCAGAAGTCTGAAGATGGGAAGCTGGCTGGGGAAGTTGGAAATGGTAAGGTGAAGGGAGAGAACAGCAGGGAATGACACCACAGCTCAGGGGTTGGTGGGGCACCAGTGTGAGAAAGTATCCAAGGACCATGTGGGCCTCTGTGGAGGCAGCATAGCTTGAGACTGCCTGAGGGCTTCACCCAAAGGCTGTGTGCTGAGAGAGAGGGTCCCAAGGGTGTGTCGTGGATGGAGGAACTATGGAGGTCTGAATAACCAGTCAGAGAATGCATTGCTCACATCAGGGGACAGCGCAGTATGGTGGTCCGGGTGGTGGTGGAGATGGCTCTAAAGAATGTATGGTGTACTGTACACGGAAGAGCTAACATCTTGGTGTCAGCTATGACAGAGGGCATTTGAAAGCAAGAGACAATTCAAGTGAAGACAACACAGGTATGTAAACCAGCCACCACATCTCTTTTGCTAATCTCTCTGCACTTTGTCCCCAGCCAGGGGAGCCAGGTGGTAGGTAGGAGGAAATGGCATGAAGAGGAGGAGGGAATGAGGACATCTGAGCTGCCTCCTCCTGCCAGTTCCAAGCACAGGGCTAGACCTGAGCAAGGGAGAGGCGACAAGCATTACATTGGGGGTGAGGTGACATTTTTTTTATTTAGAAAGTGAGCAGAAGGCAAAGAGCACTGTCTGACATAGCTTGAGTGGGAGGGGGAGAGCATTTTTTTAATTGAATACATTTGACATAACATTGTGTAAGTTTAAAGGTGTACAACATGCTACTTTGATACACTTATATGTTGTAATATGATTGCTGTTGTGATATTTATCACTTGACACGATTACTGCATAGTGCATTATTGTCTGTATTCATCATACCACACATTAGATCACTATGGCCTAGTTACTTCTCACTGCAAGTCAGCTGAGTATTTCCCAGAGCACTGGTTGGAAAAGAATAAAGCTCTTTTCTGATTATACCCTCCCAAGTTTAGCCCATTCAGTTCAGAGTTCAAAAGCCCTAAGGGAGAAGCAGGTTTACCATGCTAGAGGATCTGAAAGAAAGCATCTGTGGCAGGCACACAAGGACCAGCAGAAAGCAAGGGGAGAATGGTGTAAAGTGAGGTTGAGAGGAGAGGTGGGCAGAGGTTCCATCCTGTGTTGCTTTGCAGCCCAAGAGAAGTGTCTGAATTTTAGTTAGTGTTACAGAAAGCCATTGGAGAGCTTTAGGCAGGAAAAAAATAGGGCCTTATTTTCATTTTTCAAAAACCTCTGGCCACTTTTTGGGGAATGGGGTGGGAGGGAGGGAAGGGCTGAAGTGGGGAGGCAAGGCCCAGAGAAGGAGGCTGCTGGAGGTGTGGAGACCAGAAAAGAGAGGTGTTGATGGGGATGCCACTGGGGGAAGGGAGGACGTCATTCTTCAGAGCATGGTGGTAACTGGCTGAGATATATATGGTTTTGTTTTTTTGACAAATTAAAGGCCAACTAGACAGTTAGAGGTTAGGCCAGTGGCATTTTTCAGTGCTTTGGACTGAATATATAAGCAATTCTCAGGCTCCATGGTGCATACAAATCACCTGGGAAGTGGTTAACATGCAAATCCTTGGGTCTCTCCTTAGCTCTTCTGATAGATCATCAATGGTGTGGGGCCCTGGAACCTGTGTTGTTAAAAGCACCTACATTCTCATAATTTCTTTGACATCAGCTGTAGAAATATTTTTTTAACAAAAGCAAAATTACACTCTTGGAACTACACCAAAATAAAAAGCGCTGCACAGTGAAGGAAACCATCAGCAAAACAAAAAGGGAAACTACTGAATGGGAGAAGGTATTTGCAAATGATATATCTGATAGTGATTACTAAGATCCAAAATATATAAAGAACTTATACAACTCACCACCAAAAAACCCAAATAATTGAGTTAAAAAATGGTCAGTGGACCTGAATAGACATTTTTTCCAAAGAAAACATACAGATGACCAACAAACATGTGGGAAGATGCTGTACATCACTAATCATCAGGTGAATGCAAATTAAAACCACAATGAACTATCACTATATACCTGTCAGATGGCTAAAATAAAAAACCCAAGAAATAACAGTGTTGTTGAGGATGTGGAGAAAAAGGAACCCTTGTGCACTGTTGGTGGGAATGCAAACCAGTGCAGCCACTGTGGGAAACAGTATGGAGGGTCCTCAAAAAATTTAAAAATAGAAATGCCATAGGATCCAGTAATTCTACTCCTAGGTATTTACCCAAAGAAGACAAAAACACTACATTGAAAAGATACATGTACTCCTATGTTTACTGCAGCATTATTTACAATAGTCAAGAAATGGAATCAACCCAAGTGTCCATCAATAGAGGAATGGAATGTTACTCAGCCATAACAAAGAATGAAATCTTGCCATTTGCAACAACATGGGTGGACCTAGAGGGGATAATGCTAAGTGAAATAAGTCAGAGAAAGACAAATGCCATATGATTCACTCCTATGTGAATTTAAGAAACAAATGAACAAAGAAAAAGACCAAAAAACCCAGACCCTTAATATAGAGAACAAACTGGTGGTTGCCAAAAGGGAGGGGAGAGGTGGGGGGATGGGTGAAAGAGGTGAAGGGGATTAAGAGGACACTTATCTTGGGGCACTGAGAAATGTAGAGAATTACTGAATCTTTCTATTGTACACCTGAAACTAAATTAACACTCTGTGTTAATTATACTTGAATATAAACAAACATAATTTTAAAAGTGTCTGCATTCTCTTGCAGATAGTTCTGGGACCCTGAAAACCCCTAATCCTTGCTGTGAAAGAGGCACTAGTTCCCTGTGATTTTGGCTTTCTCAGATGTGCAGTTAACTCTGCACTCTGAATGTCAGCACTTATCAAACATTTTTCTTTCATTGTTTTCTTCTTCTGCATTTCATGCTTTGCTTTTCCTCAACCCTTGAGCTTTAAACACTTTGAGGACTAGCTTTTTTTCCTTCCTCCTTCTCTCTTTAATTTCCCTCCTAAAGGAACAGAATTCCAAATGCATAAGTATACTTCTTAACTGTTTTTAAAGCAACACAGCACTCACAGTGTAAAAACTTTTAAAGGACAATGTATCAATTACTAGCAGAACAATTTAGAGACAGAAGTGGCTTAATGATATAAATAAAGGACTCATTTTGTCTAGGAAGTAACAGAGACACTGTCTCCAAATTTTCCCTCCTATAACCAAAAACATTTTGGGAGAATAGCCTTCCAACTCACAGGCAATAAATGGTAAATGAAAATATACAAGTGTCTTTATCAGGCATTTTAATCTAAAAAGCCAAAAACACCCCTAAGGTAGCAGACATTTAATGCTGTGCTATCAAACCTAATGTAGGGCAGCTTGCTTTTACCTACAACAAAATGGAATTTGCTCCAGATATTTGGAGGAAATATATGATTTAATTCATATGGGACATAATAACTCATATTGGTACAAGCCAAAGTCCGTAAATGTTCCAAACTGTCCCCAACAAGATCATCCGATGGCAGATGAAGGGGGAAGACATTATACCTTGATGCTGATGAAGGCAGGAAGTCATTTGAGTCATCGATGGGGACAGAAGCAAAACTTGGGTCTTACAGGAGGTCTGTTATTTTCTTCCAAGTAAACAGCTATTTTTTTGTCTTTTTTTTTTCCACCAAAGAATATATCCAAATGACTCTTTAAGAACAAAATATTTTTCTAATAAAATTTGTGTATGAAAAATCAAGAATTACTTTTATTTACTCAAAGCACTTGGTAAAAAAGATGGACACAGACTTCAGAAAAGCACCATGTGTAAGTGAAAAATGAATTTTTATTCTTTCTGATTACTTTTCTAAGCCCAAAGAAACTGCTAGTCAATGCAGACAAGTTGTCAAAGAAAACATATTTACCCAAAACTGAGGCCAGATCAACATAAAACTAACCAAAATATGTTGTTTGCCACACCTGGAGAGCAGGTGGGATACCTTATAAAACCCACCGGGTGGCTCAGTTAGGGGTCCTACTCTTGGTTTTGGCTCAGGTCATGATCTCAGGGTCATGGGATCAAGCCCTGCATCGGGCTCCCAATCACTGAGGAGTCTACTTGGGATTCTAAGTGTGAAAACATCATTGTCTGTGGTGTTATACGGAGACACATAGTAAGGGAAAAAGGGAGACATTTGTTGAGTTAATGAAATTCAAAAAAAAAAAAACAAAACTCTAAACTTCTTAATAATTACTTATAAAAAATAGTTTGGTGCCTCAGTGGAAATAGCTGAAAAGTATAGGAAATTGTTCCAATGGAATTAAAATCCAAGATGACACAGAAAGGTTTGAGACGATTGATCTATTATCATGATGTAATGTCTCTGCCAGAATCTACTTGATAGTTTTTATGGACTCTTCAAAAGTGTCCAATTTCTGAAAAGAAATTGACATGTCTGCACTATGTATAGAAGTATTATGTCATTCACTTATTTTCTCAGAAGTAGTTGAAACCAGAATGTTTTTTTTCTCTTCTTTTTCTCTTTCTCTTTTTTTTTAGTGTTATCAGATTGATCAAGCCATTGGAGCACAAGTTTTCAATTGAAAAAGGAATGTGTTTGGTCTTGTTAATTAATACAGTAGGCTCTAGATTACAAGGAGGCAAACCAGGTTCTAACCTCAGGAAAGGACCTTTATGGGAACACACTTCATCACTGAGTGCCTCTGGAAAGGCTGTAAATCAGCATGCAGACTTCACAGAGGAAACTCTTTAACCTGGTCATTTACATAATTGTGTATCAGCACACTCTGTCCATTCCTTCTCCCCTTGATTCCCATTAAATTTTCTTCAAATATTTATCTTTTTAAAAATAATATCTCCCATTTGCCCTTCAACTTAAAATCACAGAAAATACCTGATCAATACAGGCAACAGAAAACAACTACCGGAGTGAGATTCTCAAATGGCTCAAGCAAAATACACTTTCTTTGATACCCTATAGTTTGAGGTACGTGCTACTTGATGAGTGGATGGAAATTTTATGTCATCTAATAGAGTTCAAGGATATATCTGGCCAGGGAAACCAATGTATAAAAAAGAGAAACCACTATTTAGTTTTGTTTGTTTTTGTAGCTAAAAAAAGTGATTGTCCTAGATATGCTCAAATTTACCATCTGGTTCTCATTCCGTATTCTCATGTTTTGAAAAATCACTAGATCCAGGACTGTCTATTAGGGTTATTCTGATTAAGAAGGGATGGGAGGACAGATGGTAGAATTCTGTGGTAGAGAAAGTGATGGGGGACAGTAAACTACTTAAAATGAATACTCTGCCAACATAGGGGCTGTTGAATTCTTGGAAACTCTAAGTTGAATGTCATGTCTGGAAAATTCACATGCAAAAATCATCACTAACAGAAGGTAAAAACTTTTGACAAAAATGTATGTAGATTAATATAAAAAACCTAATGACATGTGGATTATCATTATTGTTTGTTGTTATTAGCACTGAGAAATTATATATCAGAGATTGTACTAATTTCTGTTATTTATTTATTTATTTTTAAAGATTTTATTTATTTATTTGACAGAGAGAGACACAGTGAGAGCGGGAGCACAAGCAGGGAGGAGTGGGAGAGGGAGAAGCAGGCTTCCCGCTGAGCAGGGAGCCCGATGCGGGGCTCGATCCCAGGACCCCGGGATCATGACCTGAGCCGAAGGCAGACGCTTAACTGACTGAGCCACCCAGGTGCCCATAATTTCTGTCTTTTAATTGAAGAGTAATTGCATGTAATATTGTATTAGTTGCAGGTGCACATATAGTGATTCAATATCTATGTACTATGAAATGGTCACCACAACAAGTCTAGTTACCACCTGTCACCATACGAAGTTGTTATAATATTACTGACTATATTCCTATGCTATACATTGTGACCCTGTGTCTCACTTATTTTATAACTGAACGTTTATACTTTGTTACGCTCACCTGTTTTGTCCATCTCCTCACAGGGTCCCTCCTTCTCTCCGGCAAATCATCAGTTTGTTCAATGTATCTGAGTCTGTTTCTGGTTTGTTTTGTTTTGTTTTTAGATTCCACATATAAGTGAAATTGTATGGTATTTGTCTTTCTCTGTCTGACGTATTTCACTTAGCAGAGTACCCTCTAGGTCCATCCATGTTGTTGCAAATGGCGAAGATTTGAATCTTTTTTATGGCTTGAGTTGTACTAATTTCTGCCAAGCACTCCCTCATTCCCTCCTCAAACAACCCTGAGAATCAAATATTCCTATTACTTCCTTTTTTGAGACCCAGAAACTGAGACTTGGAGAGTTCCACCATTTGCCCAAGGTCAACTAAGAAGTGGCCAAATAAGAGACTCAAAACCAGTCTGATTTCAAAGTCCTTACCTGCTGAGCCACACCGCTATCTGTAACCCTGAATAATTGTGAATGCAGCCAGTTGCTGTTTATCTGCTGTCATCCTCCGTTCAACTCGTTTTTCCCAATGTCCATCCTCTCCTTCCACTCTTCCCTTGAAATATGCCTTTAACTTGCCTGTGACTGAGGGAGTTTCCAAAGGAATAACACAAGTGATACAGTTGCGAATTCTAGATTGCATGTCTCCAGTCCCTTACATTTTCCTTCCTCTCTGTACAGAGCAGCATGGATCATTTTTAGCTCGCTTCAGTTCTGCAACCATGCACGATTAACTTCGCCATTACCCTCAGGCCTTTTAGGACATTAATATTTGACTGACTTCACTCATCCATCAACAGTCCCTGTTTTGAATTCTTTCTTAGTTCTCCAATATATTAGATGGTGACTTGCCAACGTGAATTTCAGTGACTCTGTGGTTTTCTCCTCAAAGTAGTCCTCTGCCATTGTAGCAACTCCCCATTTAGAATCAGGTTTCATTAGTGTGGTATTTTCACATTCTTCCAGGTTGTCAGTAAAGAGGTTAAACCAGAGAGACCTTCCATGTGACCCCTTGGTTCCTATCTGTGTGTTTTTTCAGGGAGACCATCCAGGAAGAGCTTAAAGTGAATACGGACTGTGAAATCCAATTGCATGAAGCCTCTACACTTGTTACCAAGGGTCAAAATAATTCCCCATGTAGCAATCCTATGGAAGAGGGCTTGGGATAGCAGGAAAACTAGAAAACACAGGGGAGAGGATGAAACAACTTTAGTTCTCAGTTACTGGAGATAGCATGAGGAACAATGTCTATAGTGCGTAGAACGTTGTTACAAGTTAAAAAAAAAAATCATATTTTCCCAGAAATGGTTAATATCATTTTACTTTCACAGCACAGGTTGGTTTTTCATCTCTTCAAAATCATCATCCCAGAAGGTGGACGTTATTTCCATTCAGTGCATAGAAATGGGGAAGCACACAGCAACTCAACAAAGCCACTTTCTCTTTGGGATCAGACCAAAGTCCACTAATCTCCACTGAATCTTGAAAGGCAAATTGTATTTAGCAATACTACTAGTGAATTGTACATAATAAACACACAATAAGCATTTGTTTAATAAAAAATCCTTTGTAAGCCAGTCAGAAGCTCTGTCATGAAGATTTAAGAGATGTGTTTCTAGAAGATAGAACCATACCTTGAACCTTCCCTCCCCTCTCCTGTATGTCTGTGGGGGCATTTGGCTCCTATATATTACGGCTGACATGAAGACATGCTGTATCAGTTTGCTCAGGCCGCCATAAAAAATTGCCGGAGTCTGGGTGGCTTAAACAACAGACATTTATTTTTTCACACTGCTGGAGGCTGAAAATCCAAGATCAAGGTGCTGTCAGGGATGGTTTCTGGTGAGGTCTTTCTTCCTGGTTTGTAAACAGCCACCTTCTTACTGTGTCCTCACATGGCCTCTCTTTCTGTGCATAC
This sequence comes from Leptonychotes weddellii, assembly GCF_054177405.1. Classification (NCBI taxonomy): domain Eukaryota; kingdom Metazoa; phylum Chordata; class Mammalia; order Carnivora; family Phocidae; genus Leptonychotes; species Leptonychotes weddellii. The sequence continues at coordinate 11,938,631 of NC_138375.1, read as the reverse complement.
ATGGGAAGAGAGAGAGGGAGAGGGATCTGGTGTCTTTTTCTTGTATGGACACCAATCCTGTTGGATCAGGGTCCCAATCGTATGACCTCATTTAACCTTAATCACTTCCCTAAAGCCCCGGTCTCCAAGTACAGTCACATTGAGGGTTCGGGCTTCAACGTATGAATCTGGGGTCGGGGACGGACACAATTCAGGCTATAACACATGTTGATGCAGCCTGTTGCCTCCATAGTTGAGATGTAAGTCTGATGTAGGTGTGTTCCATTTCTCCTCTCCCCATCTGTCGCTCCTGCTCTGGACACACACACACACACTCACACACACACACACACACAGGCACGCGCTGCACACACTCCCCCAACGCTCTCAGGTGGAGTCTCCACACACCACTCTATCAGCACACTGCAGTGCCCTGCTTCACAAGACAACGAGACAGTTCTGAGCCTCACGGGCCTGGGATGACACCTTTCCCTGCACGTGTGCTGTGTGGTTCTGGTTCCTCGAGAGAGAGCAGCTTCTCGAAGACAACCGGGCAGGCCCCTCCGCTGCTGTACTAAGTTGTACAGTATCCTCTAAAAGTTCCCTCTGCCCAGAAGCTGTGAATATGACCTTATTTGGAAACAGGGTTCTCGCAGAGGTTATCAAGTTAAGGTGGGGTCACACTGGATGAGGGTGAGCCCATATCCTATGACTGGTGTCCCTATAAGGGGAGGGAGACACAGAGACACGGAGGGAAGGCAGCCGGGAGAAGACAGAGGCAGGAAGTCGGGGGAAGCAGTCACAAGCCAAGGAATGCCAAAGATGGCCGGGAGCCACCAGCAGAAGATTTGTGATGTACTTTTTCCTTCCACATGGTCCTGTCCTGTTCGCAAGCAGCACTCATGGAGGGCACTTCTCAGATGTGTCTTGAACCTGATCGCTGCTTGCTGTCACTGTTGCTGCCGACCCCATCGAAGCCATGGTCAGCGTTCATTCACTGGGATAGTTCCTTCCTCTGCCTCTCTGCTCTCGCTCTTGACACCTTATAATCTGCCCTGGGCGCCATGGCCAGCGGGGTTTGTAAACACTTAGGTCTGATCACCTCACTTCCCTTCTTAAATCAACACAACGGTTTCCCATCGCAGTCAGGATGAAACCCAACTGCTTCTTCTGTGATCTGGCCTCTGTCTACAGTTCCACTGCCACCTCACGCCCTCCCGGCTCGCACACAGTTTCCAGCCACAGCCGCCTCCTTCCGTGTCTACGATGCCGAGTTCCTCCCCTTCTGATGCGCTTTCTCCCGGGGCCTCACGCGTCTGCTGCTTACGGCCGCGTACGCCCACCTGCTTACTTTAAACCTCACCTGCTTGGAGAGACCTCCTCTGGCCGCGTGATTTAACATAGTCCCACGGTCTTGCTCTATCACATCGGGTCTCTCTAGGCACTTTGTCTCCATCTGACATTTTTCTCTTGTGTGTGTTTGCTTGTTTTCCTCCCTCACCTGTAATGTAAAGTCCACAAGGGCAGGTCCCTTCTCTGCCTTGTTCACTGCAGGAAACCAGTGGTATGAACATGACTTGACACTGGATAGCTGCTCAGTAAATATTTGTTCCATGAATGAAAAAATGAAGAGATGATTGCCATGATTGTAATCATGGAGGCTTCCAAGGATCACTAAAGGACAGGGGACCCTCCTTCTTTTCTTCTCCGGGAAGATCCCTGGTAGTCCCTCGGGTTTGCTGGTGCCCATGACATTATCCAGCTTTGAAATAGGCTTCTTCTATCACCCTGAGTGTTTGTTTCATTGATTTCACCCTAAAAGGAGTAAGTCATCAAGTTATCCTTTTTTGGACCTGCCTCAAGGGATACAAGAGAGTTAAACATCTGTAGAATATACAAGTGGTGGTATGCAGTCGTTTCCATGGGCTTGGGTGAAAAATGGCTCTTAACCGCTCAGTGATGCCTGAAATTCCTCTACCTAGGCGAAGCTTTTCATTCTAAATCAGAGATGAATCTTAAAGAGATCAGCCATGGGAGGAGTCCTGGAAGGCCAGCACACACTGGCACCTGGACAGGGAGGTGGGACAAACCACCTGTGGGGCTGAGACAGTTTCTGCATGGGCTTCCTTGGCGATTTGTCGCCTGGTGTCGAAGTGAAGAGCTGAGTCATAGAACTCTGTCACTGAGTTGCTGGCAAATGAACGTGGGGTACTCAGTGATGCGTCCTAACTGCCTTGGAGTCCCTGCTTTTCCTTGTTTCGGCCAAATTTCATTCTTCCCTCACCCATGCATATTCTTGACTTTGTTTTCTCCAGATCTCGATATTCCCCTTCTCCCTACACATTTTCCGGGGCTGTTCCTTATGTGTGAAAAACGTATTTCTCTTGGCTTTTCTCGGTGCAAATTTGTCTTCAGAATTATGTTTCAACAAATCTTTTGAATCCAGTCTTCAAGTAAAATTCTCTCCCTAGGGGAGAAACAAGATTGAAAGTCAGTAATTCCCGAATCATGAAGCTCACCTTCTTCCCTGATGCTCGTTCCTGACTTGCTTATTGGGTCTGTGCCTTGACTTGTCCTTGAAAGGCCCGCCCAGGGGACAAAGTCTGTCCCCTCTTTCATGTTCTCAAAAGCATGCCATAAATTACAAAAGCATGTGTTTTGTAGTAGTTTCCTAATGTTACCTGAATTGCTTACCTTACACATATTTTTTCACGATGATAAATATCCACACTGTCCTGATTCAACATCTACTTTCAATGAGGGACACAGAGTTGATGTTAATTCAGGTGTTCGGAGCACAGAGCACAAAGCCCCAGATATGGATCTAAATGTAGTCATTGTGCATCCTTACTTGGTACTTGAAATTGAAAATCAGACCATATTTTATCAGAGAACCTCTATTTTATATGTAAGGAAAGGGGGAAAAAGGCAAGGTGTGAGTCATATTGGGCTCTAAAATAAAAATAGATGTTAGTAGAATCAGGTAAAATAAGGCACATGATTCACTTTGTAAAATATATTTGTATACAGATATAAAGAATAATGTATTATGCAGACAGCTGGAGGTTTTTTTCACCTTCAGACTAGATGGGTGTTTTAATCTTTCAGAAAGAAATTCTTCGAATTTCCTACGAGTGGAAGAGGGTGGAGGGTAGTAAAAAGCAACTTGGTTTTCTTCTCTCCGTGATTCTGCTCAAGGGTTTTTGCAGTTTGCTAAAGAAAATGGGTAGAGAATTTACTCACTTATTATTTTTTTTTTGAGCTGCGAATGTATTACTTTATTTTTTAATTTTTTTATTATGTTCAGTTAGCCACTCTATAGTACATCATTAGCTTTTGATGTAGTGTTCAATGATTCATTAGTTGCATATAACACCCAGGGTTCATGACAACATGTGCCCTCCTCAGTACCCATCACCCTGTTACCAACCCCCCTCTGAAACCCTCAGTTTGTTTCCTGGAGTCCAGAGTTTCTCATGGTTCATCTCCCTCTCTAATTTCTCTCCCTTCAGGTTTCCCTCCCTTCCCCTGTGGTCCTCCGTGCTCTGAATGTTATTTTATTATCTTTATTTCCTCAAGTTATGAATGAGCCAGCCAAGATTATGTATGTCCAGTCTCTGTCCTGTTCTCAGAAAAGATAGGAAATGTGTCATTAATAATCAATGTTATTGATTATAAAAACTGATTTATATTGTCAAAAGTTACTCAACATTTGAATAGTTTAACATCTTTGTTGTCTTTATCTTGGGTGAATCTCAACATCTCTGAGAAGAAAGAAAAGCAGAAGTGCTACACCTACTTTACAGATGGGCAGACTGAGGGCCAGAGAAATTTACAACTAAGATTGCCATCAGTAGTGTGCTGTTAAATGTTTAAGAACCAACGCTCTCCGGGAGGGAACCCCAAGACCCTGATTTGTAGCACTTGCCACTTCTTGTGATGTCAGTACTCCCCCACTGGCTAACTTCAAGCTCTCTACGTGGAGCCTCTGAAGGTGCAGTTGGAAGAGATGCAGGCGGTGACTGAATTAGCGTTGTCCAGGAAGTCGAAATGCAAGCTGGGAACGGAAAGCCAAGTCATATAAGCCTAGAAATGACAGTTTTTATAAATGGAAAGCACTGTATACCTCTGAAAATAGGGTTTGCCTGGAGTTGAAGACAGAGGTTGTCTACAAGGATTTATGAGATCAGTTACCCCCAGGTCCCCTTCCTTTGATCCTGATTCCACCTCTCCTTACCTGGCAGAAGACTAGAGAGAGAATTATTCTGTGGAGCCCCTAGGCAGTGGACATCTAGGTTCCTGCCTCTCCAGAACAGGTTCTCCTGAGCCCTTGTGCCCCACTCAGCCTCCCCCTCTGATCCCGACCCCACAGCTGCTGCTGCCTGGGGCGGAATCCTCTAGTATCAGCTGCAGGAGGCTGCCCTCCAGCCCAGCAGGGCCTGGTGCAGGTGTGGGGAGGGTCAGGGTCGGCCACCAGCCCCAGGCTGGCAGTGGCAAGCATGTTTGGTGGGTGGACGCTCTAGAATCTCTTGCCTTTCCTATTCAGGAACCAGCCTGGTGGGAGGGTCGGGGGAATGTGTCAGTTGTGGGTTGTGCCTCATTTTCTTATTTATTTTGTTATTATTGACTCTGATTTTATTTTTCCTTGGGAATTGTAAAAAAATGTGAAATCTGAGATAAAGTGGGTTTCTCCAGGCAAATACCGCTGTGCTTTTTCAACCCCCTGTGGGTGCCGCCCATCTATCTACGTGAAATCAGTGTTTCTCAAGGAGTGTGTTATTAGTGTCTTGGGTGGGACATTTCTCTATTATAGAGGTTTCATGTCTCTGCTTCTACCTGAAAAATGCCTGTGGTGCTCCCAGGAATAATGAGCACTCAAAAAACTCCCCAAACATTTCCAGATATTTCTTCCGTCAGGTGGTATCCTCACTGGATGAAAACCCTGATTCTCAATGATTATTTGGCTTGAGGCTTTTGGGATCTCACAGGTAGTTTGAATTAGGGCTGACGTTCTCACAGGGACCAACTGGTATCTCCAAATTCTCACGGCTTTTTTCCCCTGTGATCTGCTCAGAGCCAAGGGTTGAGACAGTTGCTGTTCCCTGCAGTACCCCGAATCAGGGGGTAGAATCTTGTTTTCCGGTTTTTCCCTATGTTAGGGTGTAATCCTTTGGAACCTCATCTTCCTCTGGACCATTACCTGTTAGGACTTGCATTTGGGCCGACTCTGGACCTTATATTCTATCCCCTATATCCACCGAGGCTGTAAAATCAAAAACTCTGGAGCATCTGTTTGGGCAAAAGACCTGAGCACAAAGGCTGCACTGTGTGCTCTTCTGACCTTCCCTCCTGGTCCAAGAATTAATTTCTTGTTGTTTTGTATTTTATCCAAGATTTCTAGTCCTTTTCAGAAGCTGGAGTGGTCTAGCAAACTCACTGTATGGAAATCTTTGAAAGGAATCAGTAGTTACAAATTTTGTGGCTTGATCAGGAAAAAAGCGTTATAAAAATAAGTATCTTTTTTACAAAGGCAAAACCATGGGATTCAAGAATAGCACTAATTATGTGGTTTAATGAAAGCTGAGCGTGTGCGAGCCAGACAGATTTGGGTCTGAATCCCTGTTGTACCACCTACTGTCTGTGTGGCTTGGAGTAAGTTATTAAATATCTTAAATCTCAGTTTCTTCCTCTGTAAAATGGGGGAAAAATAACACCTTTCAAGGCGGTAGAGAGAATTAAAGAGATCGTGTATTTTTGGCCCTGTCCCCTCTGCTCAACTTCCTCTGTGGGGACTTTCAAATCTTATTCACATTACTTTTCTTTTAAAAAAATTCTTGCCCTTCTTTTGTCTTTGCTGTGGACCTCTCAGTGAGAGCTGGACACAGCTAGATGCCAGATGAAGTTTTAATTAAATGTGTAGAAGCTCAGTTAGGGAGCAAATTAAAGTATATCCTCAGAGATAGAACGTAAAACCTCTTAAAAGAAGCCCCCGTTGTAAGTGAACAGACCATTTCCCATACCCCAAATACCCAACATATTTCCTCAGATGTATAGCATCAGGGATGCCATTAGCTGTGAGAAAATGGACCGTGTCTTGAAAATACAACCACAGATAATGCCACCAGGAATCTCTTTTGTGTTCATTAAAAACTGGAAGAAATAGACAAACCCAGTTTGTTCTTATATGACCAGGGTACAGGGAGTTCAGAACTCCAGAACAGAAATCACACTTATGATGATCAGAAATGGGCAACTGTTGGAAGGGGGTGCGTAGACTGATAAGCTCTTGGTTACAGTTAGTTTTGTAATAAGCTACTGAGAACAGTTAAGAAAACTTCCAGTGTAGACACAGAATATGTGAGTTTAACTTCTATGAATTATCTCAGAGAGAAAGAGAGGAAGAAGGAGGAGGAGGAGGAAGAGGAGGAGATGGAGGAGGAGGAGAGAGAGAAAGAAATAGAACATTGTGATAATTCTGCTCGCTATTCCATCAAAGACCATGTACCTTCAATGAGATTGAAAAAGAAGACGAATCTGTTGCGGGTCCTGGGGGCCCTGGTTACACGATCGTCTTAAACTGCTGAAAATGATTCTTATTTTGCAGATAGATGTTATTCATACTAAGTGGCTTTATATGCAAGTCAGGAACTTCATTTGGTGTGGAACTGATGAAACAGCAGTCTGTGGTAATGTGAGAGCGATCTGGAGGTCTTGGATTGGGAGAGAAAGAATTTCTACCTTCATTTGGGTGATTGTGATTGTGTCATTTTCTTACATGTGATTTTTGCCAAATCATGTTGACTGACTTTAGAATCTAATCTGGTAGAGTGTAACTCTACTGTGATTGGAATTTATATCCTCTACATGATAATCAATATGTTATGTTAACCCTTGGATTAGTAAAAGTGAACATGTCTTTATATACGTTAGAAACTATAAAAAATTAAACATGATTTGGAAGAAATTAGCCAACAGCTGAAGCAATCTTTCCTCAAAATCATATGAAAACCCTCTTTTCTTCCCAAATCTCATTTTAGGTGTAAGGGTGTTTATAATATTAAAAAAATTGTAAGTGATAGCCCCTGTAAGATAAACGTTCATGCTTATAATTTTAGTAGGTTAGGGGTAATGTTCCAAAAGATGTGAAATCTTACAAGAAGAGATTCGGAGTCAGAATTTTTCAGGACTAAGTAAACACTGTCCAGAAGGCAGACCAGGACATTTTCTACTTTCTATAGCCCAACAAATGAATAATGCATAGGCTTGGTGAGCATGCAGTGGCAACAAAGGGAGTTGAATCCTTCTATAGGCTATCTTATCCAGGTTGTGGTAGATTGGACACTCCGGCTATAGAGAATTATCCTTCTAGGAGGTCCTGATTGAAGATAATGAACACCTTAGCACAAAATCCTAACAGAAACAATGCAGACTATTAGGTGTGGACTAGATGCCAAAAGTTCTACAGCAATTTGTTGTTGGAAAGAATGAGTTTCATATCATTATAAAAGTTGCAACTAACCATCTGTTTCAGCATCATGGCATCATGCTGTTGGTCAGCATTGGAAAAATGAACACCTTGTTGTTTTTGATGAACACCATTTAGTTTTATCTGAGCATATGAAACACTAATGGTAATTTAATCCAACATTTACTGTGTGTTTAGAATGTGAACAGCGTGGTAGGAGGCAGTAGAAAAGAGGTTGGGAAGATAGAATTCCTTTTCTCCAAGTGTTGGCGGGCCAGCACAAGAGACAAAGAATGCGTGTAGATTGCTCCCGTAGAAAGGGCAACAGGGTTAATTGTTTTAGACATATTTTGCACATCTACTACATGCCTGGCACTATGCTTAAAGCTGCAAATACAGACATAAGACACACGGTCCTTGCTTTCAAGGAGGTGACAATAAGGTTGCAGGGTGGCAGCAGGAAGAGACAGGGCTATGGAACATCACAATATTCTGTTTTACCTGCTGTAATAGAGAAAACCCGGGTATGTTGGGTCACAAGAGAAGATGATCCTATACTGTCCTCCTTTGGGGGCATCAGAAGATTGAGCATTTATTCACTGTTCCATTTGGCACCTAAGGATTGACTCCTACCCTCTTCTGGGCACTGCTGTAGGCCTATGGGATCTACAGCAACAACACAGCTGAGATCCCTGGCCTCGTGGAGCATATTTTCTAGTGGGGAGAAAGAGAATAAGTGTGTAGATAAATAAGATAATATCAGCTGCTAAACTTGCTTTGAAACATTAGGTATGTGGGGATAAAAATGATAAATGTATTTTAACACCAAATCATTTTAATAATCAGAAAATGCCAGATACCTAAATTCTGATATTTTCATTGCTTTACTGGGTTTGTAATTTAATATTGGATTAAATTACAAACAAATCTTCTAAATACAGCAATAATCTGCTCATAGTTGTGTAATCTAACTAATTTAACGATAGCCAACTAAGAAAGGGGTAAGCTAGGAGAAGGATATACCAGAAAGAAAAACAGTAATAGAGAAAAATATCACATTGGCAAGTCATAGACATGAGAGAGGATGATGTCTTCCTGGATCTGTAAACATATTTGGTGTGGCAAATGAGTAGGGGATGATGCAGCAAGAGGTCAGATGGGAAAAGTGAGCAGTGACCAGACCAGAAAGCCTGGACTTTATTGTCAAGGGAGATTTTCATCATGTCATCCAGATGATCAAATGTTTATATTAGAAAGATGAATTTGGCAGCAGAGTGGAGACTGCTTAGGAGAGAGGGCGCAGTTGGAGATGGGGGTTAATTACAAGGCAGCTGCAAGTGTCCAAGGGAGAAATGATGTGGGTCTGAACTAAGGCAGAGTCAGTGTTGATGGACATGAGCTAAGTTAAGGAAGGCAGAATCCTTAGGGTCTAGTCGTCGGTAGGGTATGGTGGCTCTTTTGGATGCTCCCGTGAGAGTGGTGCTATTCCCCAAGATGGAGACCTTAGGGGGGACATGTTTAAATAGGCAAAGAATGAGTTTGGTCTTAAACCTATGTGAGGGACAATTAAGTGGGTATGTTCAGGAGGGAGCTGAATCTGTGAGTTTAGGGCTCAGCAGAGTGGCTGGGACTGGGAATCACTGAATCAGGGGCTGTCTGGGTGACTGGAGAAGCTCCGGGAGTATCTGAGAGCATGAGAAACAGGAACTAGTGAGAAGAGAAGAGAATATTAACGCTGATGTGTAAACAGAGAAGAACCCCCTCAAAAAAAAAAAAGAAAAAAGAAAAAGACCAAGAAGGAGTTGTGAGAATAAAGAGAGAGCTGTATTCTGGAAAGCCTAGGAATCTGTGAGCAGGAGAAAATGGGCAGTTGTTGAAGACAGCAAAGGTTTGGAGCCTGGAATGGTGAAGTCTGTGGCCACCTTCAGCAGAGAAGTTTTAGAATGTGTGTGGGGTAGGGATAGGGATGAGGATGAAGGCTGTGTATAGGGATGAGGAGGCAGGACATTGTATCATGTTAAAGGGATGAGGGCTTAAAAAGTGGAGAAAGTAACTGGAGAGAACTCTCAAGAATGGTGACTCCAACAAGAAGGAAAGTGAATAGAACTAGAGATAGAGTCAAGAAAGCAGCCTCCCCTTGCCAGTGGCAGAGGCTTCAGGTAATTATTTTAAGCTGAAGCTAATGGGAGAGAGACAGGAACAGAGACAGAGACAGAGAGAAATATTTCAGAGAAAAAGGGACTCTAGCTCGCAGAGGCAGGGGAGATATGGGTCCAGAGCAGAGATTAGGCATGGCTTTCAACTGAAGACAGAACAACTTGTTCAATGAAAATGCAACTAAGGAGGTGGGATGGTTCATTTTGTGTGTCAACTAGAATGAGCTAAAGGGTGCATGGATAGCTGGTCAAACGTTGTTTCTGGGTGTGTCTGTGGGAGTGTCTCCAGGAGAGATTAGCATTTGAGTCAGTAGACTGGGTAAAGAAGACTGCCTTCATTATTGTGGGGTGGGGCTGGGATGATGTGGGAACATCATCCAACCCACTGAAGACCTGCCTGGAACAAAAAGGCAGAGGAAGGTCGAATTCACTCTCTTTTTGCTAGAGCTGAGACATCTATCTTTTGCTCTTGGACATGGGTACCTCTGGTTCTCAGGTTTTTGGACTCAGACTGGGACTTACACCATCGGCCTGATTTTCAGGCCTTTAGACTCAGTCTAGATTATTCCACTAACTTTCCTTGTGCTTCATCTTGCAGAGGGCAGACTGTGGAACTCCTCAGCCTCCATCATTGTGTGAGCCAGTTCCTATAATGAATCTCCTCCTATCTGTAGCTATAGCTCTATCTCCTGTTGGTTCTGTTTCCCTGGAGAGCCCTAATACAGGAGGCATGGCTGTGTGGTTTGCATCACAGATGCAGATGTTTTTGTGGGCTCAGAAATCTAGAAGCCAGTAGAATTCCATGCGTGTGGGTTCTGTTTTCTCTGTGAAGTAGGAAGAAAGGCCAGCTATCAAGTAAAGATGATACTATACATATATATTATTGGAGTGCAAGAAGAAGAGGAAAAATATGAAAGACCAAAAAAGAGATGGAAATCATTTTGACTAAAGCATAGGACAAGGTTTTGTGGAGGAGGTGGATTGGGCCCTAACGAGGACAAGATGGAAGAAAAGGGGGAAGGAATAGTAAGTTCCAGGACGGGGACTAGAATGAGAAGAAGAGAGAAACCCAAGCGTAAAGGTCATTTCAAGATCACTAATTCACAAAACTGAGAATGTTGGATAGATAGCAAGAAATTATACAGGTGAAGGGAATTATACAGATACAACAATTACAAAATGTTATGTTTATTTATGCATTTCTAGGGTCCAACCTGGTTCCTGGCACAAAGGTGGGTCCTCAATAAATATGTGTTAAATGGGTGAGAGCAACTTCATTTGCTGTATAGCAAATTAGAAAATTAAAAGGAGCATCCAAGGCCAACCAGTGGATACTAATTTCCTTTTTTCTTAAAATAGCAAAATATCATTACATTTCACTTCCATCTATGTAGGTGTTCTAGTCACTATCACTACATAACTATCCCCAAATATGGGGTTAAAGCAGTAGCCTTTCGAAAGGTAAATGTCACAGATTCTGTAGGCAGGGCATTTAGGTGTGGCTCAGCTGGGTAATCCTTCTGCTTTTGGTGACTTTGCGATTACTTAGCGGTCCTCAGTCAGCACATGGGTTAGTCAGAGGGTCCACCATGCTAAATATCCTATAATGCACAGGACAACCCCCACCCACTCTTCCTCACAAAGAATCATTCAGCCCAAAATGTTGAGAGTGCTGATGTCGAGAAATTCTGTGGTAGATCCAAGGGCCCAAGAGAAATAGGCAGCCACTGTAAGGCTGAAGCCACACAGAGTCACTTTTCCCCCATTGTACTGCTTCCAGGAGGTGGCACAAAAGCCAGTCTAGGGGAAGGGACTAGACTCTACCTGTTGATGGGGGGGGGGGGTTGGCAAGGTCACATCATGCTAGGGCTTGTGGACAGCACAATTTTGGAAGTACAATTTACTCTAACAGAGATGGAAGCATAAAACTGATATAGGGGGGCAGCATTTAATGCTAGGAAAGGTGGGGTCCAGAATATATATAAAATGCAGATGGGGAATGGAATGGAACCAGTCAATGTGCTTTATAGAAAAAGTGTGCTTTCAGTTGAAAACCCAAGAGGGAAGACTGCCTCTCACCCATCTCTGGTACAACTGACAAGCAACAAGTCAGTGACAGGTGGGCCTATCAGGAAGAATTGGACTTCCCCTCCTGCTGCTTCCTTGGGACCCGATGGCCTAGGGTCTTTACTGATGCTGAGGTCACTGAGTTTAGGTCACTCTCTGAAGTTATGTATGATGATTTGCTTAGTCACTGCCCTCCCTTCTAGGATTTAGCCTTGTGAAGGCAGGAACTTTGTTTTGTTTACACTGTGGTTGGCAAGCTTAGAACAGAGTCTAGAAGCCACCCACAGAAACCCTCAGGAAATATGTGTTGAATGAATGAAAATCTCCTGAAAATCTCTCGTGGAGCAACCTCATCTGCTCCTCCTCCTTCCTGAGAAAGGGAAGAGAAGGAGGTACTGTCAGGAGCAGTGAGGGGATTATAAATCTAAGTGATCTGGAGTCAACAACACTTGACATTTTTTTTAAGAGTGGAAAATTTCAATCTGCACAAAAGTAGAGAGACTGGTTTAATATGCTCCTCCTGAACTGGAATTCCTTCCTCAACAATTATAAATTTATGACCAATATTGTGTCATTTATTCTGAGTGAAAACATTTCTGAACTATCTGAACATGGCCACCCCATAGATACAAGGTATGTGTGTGTCTGTCTTTTAACTCAGTTGATTCTTGGTCTATTAGATAGAAAAATGACTTGACGGCCTTTTAATTTTTTCCCAAATACAATATTACAAATGAAGCAGCCACACTTACTCATAAAACTCTAATCCTCTCATAATCTTGGCATACTGTTTTAAAGACTGCTCTAGATTAACTGCACATTATGAACTCAGTCCAGAAGTCTGAATAAAAAGAAAACTCCCATTTGGATGGAAAAAAAAAAAGCAATTAAATTTAACTGGTAAAGAGGAAGAAATGAAAGATAATGCAAGATTAAGGCCAAGATTATTTTTTTATGTGAAATCATCAACGCAGGTGAAATTATTTCAGAGGAAAGATCAAAGGCCTGCTATTTTGTGAGGAAGCCAAGGAATGTACCATATGTGCTCTGTGGGTCCACACAAACGGAGCCCTGGGCTTATATCCTCTTGATTGAACAGACACTTTTAATGTAATCGGTTCAAGTTCTGAATCAAGTTTAATTTCAAAGGACCACTAGTTGAGCATCAGCCCTTTATTATTCAAAACTATTTTACTATCCAGTGAATTTATTGTCAAAATACCTCTCCAGACACTGTTGCTTCCATTTTTTTTTAAATAGTCTCTTTTCAGTTTACAAAATCGCCTGAGAATCTCAGGATCAAAACCTGTGAGGTTATAAAAGCCATATTATTCCTGCCTCAATTTTTACCATTAAAAATAACAAGCAAAACAGTTGAAACAAAACTTGTACATAAAAAATAGGTAATTGTATTGTGCACCTGCATTAAGACCTTAATTGTTGTATTTTTGAAATGCAATTTAACCATGCATATGGTCAAATATCAAATGTTACAAAGGATATATAGTAAAAAGTAGCCTTATATTCTATCCTTGCTCACCTGTCCCAGAGTGCTTTTTCCAGGAGTCAACAATCTGAGTTGTTTCTTGTACCTTTGTAGAGATAGTGAGTGCACACTCAAACATTAGGCAGGTGCCTCTGTTTTATTTCTCTCATTCAGATGATAACGTGATATAAACACTCTCAAACACCCTGTTTTCTTTTCCCACTGTATCCAGCGTATCTTGGCAATCATTCTATGTTACAATGACTGGTGCTTCCTCATTGTTTTCAGTGTTCCATAGGATTCCATTATATGATGTATTATAATTTATTTTACCATTTTCCTCTTGATAGATATTTAAGTTTTTTTTTAATCTTTAGCTGCCATAGAAAATGCCACAATTAATAGTCTACTACACTGTCTTTAGGCATATGTGTAAGTAGATCTGTAGGATAAAAGCACTCCAGCAGAACTGCTGAGATATACACACTTTAAATTTTAATACATATTGACAAATTTTATAGAGATTATATAAAAGTTATACCACCAGTAACAATGTATCATGTGCTTATTTCACCAAACCCTTGCCCACTCAGTGTGTCACAGAATTTTGCCAATATGATAGGTAAGAAATGATATCTTATTGTAGTTTTCATTTGCAATTCTCTTATTTTAAGGTGACTATCTTTTCATAAGAATAAAAATATTTATATTTCCTTTCTGAGAATTACCTATTCATGACCTTTGTGTGCATAGGATTCTTTTTTTCTTTTTTTAAATATATTCTTTCATTTTATTAATTTGAGATAGAGTGAAAGAGAGAGCACAAGGCGGGGAGGGGAGGGGCAGAGGGAGAAGGAGAAGCAGGCTCTCCACTGAGCATGGTGCCCGACATGGGGCTCAATCCCAGGACCCTGGGATCATGACCTGAGCCAAAGGCAGAAACTTAGCCGACTGTGCCACCCAGGTGCCCCTTTTTCTTATTAATAATTTATAATAAATCAATCTTTATAGTAACCATTATATGTATTTATATAATTAGGGACATTAACCTTTCCGTGAATATTGCCAATATTTTTTTGCAGTTTCCTCTTTGTCAGTTGACGTTGATCATGTTGTGGTGGAATTTTTTTATATCATTAATTTATTTTATAAGCAACCTATTCTACTTTTGAAGTTCCCTGCCTGAGAGTCAACACTGTAAAGAATATATCATATTTGTTCTGAGAATTTCGATTTAATCTAAATTTTTAAAAACTGTTTGCTAGGAGCCACGCATGCAGGCATGCTTTCTAGGTGAAACCCCAGAAGATTCTAGGAGCAACCAGTAGAGAGTGATCACACTCCAGTGGAATCTGACCACAGAAGAGTTGATCTTTGGAAAGGTTCTATCTACATTTCAGATGATAAAGAACATAGCACTTAAGATAGAGGAAATGAGTCTCCATTTAAAAATATTTTCTGTGGGGACACCTGGTAGCTCAGTCAGTTGAGTGTTGGACTCTTGGTTTCGGCTCGGGTCATGGTATCGGGGTCCTGAGATCAAGCCCCGCATTGGGCTTCACACTCAGTGGGAAGTCTGCTGGATTCCCTTTCCCTCTCCCTCTGCTCCTCCCCTTTCTTGTGTGTGTGTTTTCTCTCTCTCTCTCTAAAATAATAAATAAAAATCTTTTAAAAAATTTACTGTGAAAAACAGAGATTAATTTGGGGAAACATTTGCTTCCATGCTCAATAAAGTGTAGGAGTACATGAATTCTGTGAAATAAGAGACTGATGACAAGATGAAAATCCCAGCGTTGCATGAATAGGGATATACCTGAGAGGTGGGTGGAAATAAAAGATAACCGGATGAGATAGAGAGGAATGAAAACAGCGTCAAGATAAAATTATGGAGATAAAATTGTCATTGGAATACTAATTGGTACTGCAGAAAAATGATTAGGTGAAAGAGAACACAAATATTTCAGAATACACAGGGAAAGGACAGAAAGGCAATACAAATGAGCAAAAAGAAAATGCAAAGAAAGGAGGAAAAGCAGAAGCAGAGAGCCGCTGATCAGGATGAAGACCCTAGAGGACGTGGAATTAACAAGGACGAGGACGTTCTAGCCTTCAGATTTCTTCCCAGCAAGCTAAAGAAAATAACGCTGGGTCATTTAACCAGAGAGAAGAATTTATGTACAAATAGTGGCTAGCTCACAGTAGCTGTAAGGAAGTACTAGACTCAGGCTTGGAGTCCTGGTAACCAGGAAGGAGGCACAGCGTTAGGCAAGAGGACTGAGTGCAGGATCAGGGATGGTCCTTCTTCTTGCTCTCTTGGTACTTGGATGTACCTGCTCCCACTACTGACCCCCAGCTTCTTCCCGCAAGTGACTTTCATTTCAAAGTCTGCAGTGGTGCATCTGAGTGGGGAAGTGTAGATCATGTTCCTGTATCCCAGACACTGGGAAGGCGCTCAATGTGCGGTGTTTACTATTTTCACTTTCTGTAGAGGTGAGCCGGCATTTTTTCCAAACACAACCGGAGAATCATTAAAAAAAAAAAAAAAAAAAAAGCTTAGAGTTTGGGCTGGATTGAGAAACCTGTTTCTAATAAATAGAATACAATAAAAGTGATGGGATATCCCTTCAGAGATTAGGTTACAAAAGACTGACTGCCGGCTTGTTGGACTCTTGCTCTCTGGCTCTTGTCACTTGCTCATTTAGTGACATAATCTGCCATGTTGAGCTGCCACCTCCCAAGGAACGGAAGGCATCTTAGACCAATAGCTAGGGAGGAACTGAGTCCCTCTGTTCAACATCCAGTGGAAAAATGGAATCCTGCCAGCAACCACACATGAGTGAGCTTGGAGACAGATCCTTTCCCAGTTGAACCTTGAGATGAGGTCCATCCCAGCTGACACCTTGACTATATCCTGGAAGAGATTCTGAGCCAGAGCCACCCAGCTGAGCTGTGCCCAGATTCCTGACCCACAGAAATGGTGAGATCGCATATGTTGTTTTAACCTGCTGGGTTTTATAGAATTTGTTATGAAGCAATGAAAAACCAATTTTTAAAAAACTTAACTACTTCTTAATGATTCTTAGGTCAAGAGTTAACCAAAACTGAAACTATTGATTCCTTGGTGTGTGTTTGGGGGGGGGGGGGAGCAATGAAAGGAAAATCACATATCAAAATACATAGGTGAACTTTTACTTTTGACCTCAGTGGTAGAATCTGTGGCTGAGTGGTGCCTCAGTGAGAACAACAAAAGCTGGTTGCATTGAAAAATAGATTCTTTTTTGAAGACTTCAGAGACTGCAGAAGCCCCTTGGAAGTAAAGGACCAAGCTTCTGGAGAGAGGCCAACTTACTGACTTGGATTTCTGCCAAGGTTGGGAACTGAAGGGCTAATATCCCAGATGGAAAGAAGAAGATGGAAGCTGATAGATAAACTATTTCCCTTTCCTTGCCCTCCCCTCCCCCAGAAAGACCATAGAGAGGAGCAGTTTGCAGAGCTCCCCAAGGCTGGCTCACAAGCACTGAGGAAGCCCACCTGCAGGCAGGCAGGCTCCTGTGGACTCTCCTGACAACCCTGCCTCACCCCCCTTGTGCCTCATTCCTACTCCCCGGAATGCTAATTCCTAATAAAGTAACAGCTCATAAGACCGCTGCCTGAGGCTTTGCTCAGTATTGAAACCAGATTCAAAATAAATGAACAGAAACTAAAACATCTTTAAGACACCAACAATAGCTAATTAGGAAACATCATGGGAAAAGCACCCCATAAGTTTTATTAGGTTGTGTTTTCATTATCAGTTAAAAATATTTTCTAATTGCCATTGTGATTTCTTCTTCAGAACCATAAATTAATATATGTGAAGGGCTAAAAAGGTACATGGTAAGCACTATATAAGTGCTGGCTTTTACTATTGAAAAGCATAAATATACATATATTTACACATATATAAATATACACTATTACAAGTAAAAGAAAACTCACAATATATATGACAAACAAAATAACAACAGCTAGCATTTATGGAGTGTTCTAGATGTCTCTTTATGACCCCACCATGTACTTTTATCCACACATTACAAATGAGGAAACTGAGGCACAGTACTTTGCCTCAGTTTCCAGCTGGTAAGTGACAGAGCCTAAATATGAACATAGGCAAATTTCTTATATAAAGGACTTTGAATTCTGGTCCAGTTTAGATAATGAGAGGCATAATAAAGACTTTCTCTTTTCAAACCCTATTAAAATATAACAATAAATATCTAAGTAAACCCATATGATACTGGAAAGCCAATGGGGGTGCTAAGGGCATAATAAAACAGGAAATTCTGGAATGTAGAAAGCAGTTGGCAATAGGTTGATAGTAAATGCTAACAGAACTGAGAAACCTACAACCTTACTACACGGTAACTTGAGCTCCAAAAAATTACCGGGAACGGGAGAAAGCATGGGCTGTGGGGATGTCGTGGTATGCCAGATAATGAAAAGGCAACAGATGGAGAAGAGCTCTCTTGCCCCAACTCCACTCCTAGAGAGAAGCTGCCTCTGAAATTAATTCCCAGGATGCTGGTGTAATGTGGGAGTTCTGGGGATGGGCTCCAAGAGCCAAGATGCAAGGTGCCTTAGGAGCCCACGTCTCCAAGACCCTCTGAGGGATGTGGTGATGTCACATCCACACACATGGAGAGCCAGTCTAGCTCTGTGTCTGTGGGTCTGTCTGTCCTCATGCCTCCCTTCTCCATGCTTTCCTGTCTCCCTTCCTCCAGCCCTCAACCCTCCCTCCCCACACCCCATTCAGCGCCAAAGGCTGTGTTGAATGGAAAACTTAAACAAAGATCATTCCCAACAAATTGGGCAATAGAATGAGCTAAATAATTATTATAATTACATTATATATTACATATATGTTTACATAAACACTATATATATATGTTACATGAAAAGATATAAAACTTTACAAATAAAATATAAATGTGTATTATATAAATATAATAATAAATAAGCTAAATAATAATCATTAGCATGTTCAGAGAGTTTCAGTATAAAGCTAAATGAATACAAATCCAACAGATTTATTAGGGGATTTTCAGAGCTATCTTAAAAATCAGCATATCGAGGGCGCCTGGGTGGCTCAGTTGGTTAAGCAACTGCCTTCAGCTCAGGTCATGATCCCAGGGTCCTGGGATCGAGTCCCGCATCGGGCTCCCTGCTCTGCGGGGAGCCTGCTTCTCCCTCTCCCACTCCCCCTGCTTGTGTTCCCTCTCTCGCTGTGTCTCTCTCTGTCAAATAAATAAATAAAATCTTTAAAAAAAA
>NC_138375.1:11903000-11920071 GCF_054177405.1 Leptonychotes weddellii | reverse complement strand
GACATAAAAGCAAAAATAAATGATAAAAGAGTATGCTCTTCTCTTAAATACATTGTCCTTGAAATTTTTTGAATCATTAAAAAATACTACTTAAGTGAAAGGAAAAAAACAGAAATTACATTCTACTTAGAATTGAATGAAAGCACTCAGTGGGTTTCTGCCAAGGAAATACTTCCAAAAATTATTTATAGTTTTCAAAATAGAGCAATAACAACAAAAATAAAATAAAATTAATTGAATCAAAACTTCAGTTTTTGAGAAGTCATAAGTAAGATAGCACAAATAAAACATTAGGCTTGAGGACATAATTATATATATTTTTTAAATAAAATGTGAAACCTTGTATCATCTTTGAAAATCTATATGAAAAGAGTAGTTTTCTAAGGAAGTACAAGATGACGGAAGAAACCTTATATAATAGGGTGTTAACAATGTAGGGGAAAAAAACCGAGAGAACAAAAAATATTTGCTACATATGTAACATTAGGGATTAGTATCCAACCTATAAGACACTTATAAGAAAACTCAAAATTAAAAAAACATTCAAAAGATATAAATAGGCTATTCACAGAAAAGGGAGAAAATGAACAATAAACAAAGTATCACAACCTCACTGGTCATCAGGAATATGCAAGTAAATACCAGAAGACTAGTTAGGTGCTCTCTGTCCACATTATAATTTCAAATATTCAAAAGATGGATTATATCCTGTTCTTTTGGAGGTGAAGGAAAACAGATAGGTGGGAGATAAATTAATAAACCAGTTTGCAATGTATTTGGACAGCATCTATCAAAATTTAAACTACGCTGTCTATCTTTTATTTTAGATTTCTACTTCTAGAGACTTTCTGTATGGAAATATTCAAACAAAATGTATTAGTAGAAAGATCTTATAAAAAACAATGGACAACCTAAATTATTAAATAAAGTACATTCAAAATATGAACAACCCTACCGCTTTAAAAATAATTATATCCAAGGTATTTTGGAGACATTTAATGTAATTTTAGATGCTGAGAAATTCAAAGTTCAAGGTGAAGCTGTCTAGAACATTCAAGAAAAAGAGAGACTCCAACTGCATCAGAGGAGAGTGAAGAGAAGGAAGTTAAGGAAACAGACGTGAACATTCAGGCCACGGAACTGATCATGTCATAAGCAAATGTGTCAAGCGCTAAGGCAGCTAAGCCCTGCAGAACCACAGTAATGGCATCGTAGATGCTATTATGGAATTAACAACGTTACCATCCGAAAATACGGACTCTTATTTATTTTGGTGCTTCAAAAGAGTGACTGTCGCTTGGTTTTACACTTGTACTGTTTCTATCATTAACAGAAGTGCGGCTTCTGTTCCATACTGCTTGGCCTATTGTTCTCATGTAGCGATTCTTCTTCAGGAAATCATCAGAAAACACAAAGAAAAATTTCTGTATTTATGCTTACACAAATATTATTGAAATATAAAAAACAAAATAAACGACAAACACAGAAAAAATGAAAAGAATGAACAATACTCTAAATGTCCTAGGAGAAAACAATAAACGGGACCTCCATATAATGTAGTTCATCTTGATGCAGGGTCATTGAACGCAATGGTCAAGAAGGAATTCTTGAGACAGTTCATGGTGCAAATAGGTGGTTTTATTATAGCACAGGGACAGGACCTGTGGGCAGAAAGAGTGGTGCTGGGATTGTGAGGAGTGACTGATTATATAGGGTTTTCTATCCTATGGAGGGGAACTTGACGTTCGGGCTGGAGGAAATTGAGTCTGTAGGTTCCCGGAGGTCTGGCTATTATTAAGCTTGTGTTTTACTTGTCAATCGTTAAGACAGTTACAAACTGTGATGGAGTTTCATGTCCTGCAGGACTGCGATCTTTATCAGTTTACCATTGGCTTCTTCCCCGCCCTTTGTTCTTGGGCAGTCACTGTGCCTGAGGAATGTCACATACATTGCCCCTTCGGTGGGGGCGGGGGTGGTATGTGGGGTGTCAGCTTGCCTTTTGCACTCATTAATCTCACCGTTAAAAAGTATATTTTAGTATGGTGATTAACATAACAATAAAAAATTTTAAAAAGTATATTTTAGAAGGATATGAGAAAAGGATCAAAATATACTGCCTGTAGAGTAGACTTCCCTTAGCTGAGCTGTAATGTTTGGGAGGACTATAGGGCTTAGTTGATTCACTAAAGGAAATCTTTCTGGTAAGTATGCATTCCTAAAGACTAGCCTATGGAGAAGATTTCATATTCTGTTAAGGGTGTTCCTATTACGATAAAGGTGTTCTGGGTCCTTGTGTCCCCTCCTATAGAACTCAGTCAGTCTCTCTCTGGCTCACCTCCCCCCCCAAATACCCCCACAGAAACCCCTCTTCTTCTTTGTCTTTACCGAGGCTACTGGGGAAGGGCTCCGATGCTTTCAGCCCTTCAGGGAGAAGCATTTATGAAACAAGAAGAAAGCATTTATTCGCATACCCTAATTTGCTCTCTTGGCAGAGACCCCCTTTTGACTCCCTCTCTGCTGCATTGTTATTCCAATGGAGATTATGTCTCTTTTCCTGCTCTTACTGAAGACCCTTCCCAGGAAGGGGTTTCTGGAATGGACAGAAAAGCTCCGACACTACAAAGGCATGTTTGTTAGGCCTGGGTAACAGAATCAGCCGTCACAGTTTTTTCTATTTTGTTTTCCGTATTTTTCAAAATTTCAACAAATAACATATGTAGGGAAGGAAAGATAATTTTCCCTCTATTCTTATTGGTTCTTGGCTGAGAACTACCCCCCACCCCGCCCCAAAATAAAAGATTAACAGGAGAAAAACAAACAGAAGTTTAATCCTGTATATACATGGGAGATACACCGCCCCCGCCCCCCAAACATCACCTTAAAGCTAAAGACAGAACAATGCTGGGGGGAAGGTGACCAGGAAAAGCTCAGGAAATAAGGTGAGGCTTGTTATGTAGATCTAAACTGAAGCCTTCTACATTGTCAAGATTCTGCGATGGGATTTAGAGACAACCTCCTGGTACCAGAGGGAAACCTTACACATGCAGATTTCCCTCCTAAATGTAAATGACCTTTATGAAAGGCTAACCTCTTTATTTTCCAGAGCTTTTGCTGTGGCTGATTTTTCTTAAAAAAAAAAAAAAAAAAAAAAATCAGCTCAAGATAATCTTTAGGCCAAAGAGGCATATTTTGCGGTGGCATGTTTGGCTCCCCTTTTTATAAAAAATCTGAAAAAATATAATCCATGTTATTAAATTTTTTTCTTTTTGTCTTAAGAGTTACTAACATGATGTCTGATGATTAGGGATTTCTTCTGAGTGTTTTAGTTTTTAAACCCATTTTATGAGGATTACATTTTCCTCTACCAGTAGAATTTTTCTTTTTTGTTACTACTGCCTCTCCTACAAATACAGGTGTCTTTCCCATTGCTTTCATCAAAATATTTATTGTTTAGTACATGAATTTCAGCATAAATTAGATAAGCATGTCCCTCTATTTCCAGAGTTTTGAAGTCTAAATTATTGTGAGTTCCTAATTCTTCACGTCTAACTTTTAGCTTCCTTAAAGCTAATGTCAAAACCGAAATATTCTTTGAAATCAGTGGGAGATTTGTTCACTGGAAAAGATGAAAAATAAGCCAAAAGTGACTCTCACCAGTTTGTGAGGAGTTAACCTTTCGCACATACATTACTTTCAATCTATTTTAAGTTAGCTCTTTAAGCATGTGTTCTTGTATTATGCATTGCTGGTCTAATTAGTCTTTGGACCTTGTCCTTCTTTCCTAATTTGTTTCTATTTCTTTCAAAATTTAAAAAAAAAATAAGAAACTTTAATATTTAACTCCTCATTTTTTTTTTACTTCTTCTGAAACTTTTCAGAATATCCTTCTTTGTGTAGTTTATAATTTCCTTTTCAGTGTTGCTTTTAAAATTTTAACTATTTCTCCTATACTCATGTTTTCAGAAGAGTTTTGCAATTATTTGGGGTGGGACCTTGGCATTATTGACGTCTGGGGCCAGACGGTTTTTTTTTGAGGGAGCTGTTCTGTGTATGGTCGGTGATTCAGCAGCACCGTGGTCTCTACCCAACTCCTTTCCAGAAGCACTGCCCACTGATTGTGACACCCCAACCTGTCTCTGAGGTATCTCTCCCAATCGGACAGGGGCCCCCAAATGTGGGGCCACCCAGTAGGGTGGAAGCGAGCAGCAAGGGTGATGAAAGGATTCACCCAAGGCAGAACAAAGGAGCTAGAAGTTTATTGAATCCACCGCAAGGGGGTGGTGGGCAGGACAGCAGGGGAGAGGCTGTCTGCTAGGAGGCAGTGGGTGGGGGTCTCATCTAAAGCAGGAAGGGGAAGAGGTATGGGGACGCATGCAATTTTCTTTTCTTTCTTTCTTTTTTTTTTTTGGTGCCTGTGCCTGCAAGTAACCCCTTGGTTAGTCAGGGCCTATGGATATTTTGGGTGAGTTGCCCGATGGGCCTGTCTGTATGCAGCTCAGGGGTCACTGTGGGCCCTTCTGCCTTGGTCAAGTTTCCATTGCTCAAGCCAGTTGCCTAAAAGCAGCCTCTAGAGTTTCCAGGATGGACAAATATCCCATAGGGATGGAAGATACAAGTGGACAAAGTTTCTCCCTATGGAGAACCACAGAATTAGGGTGAGTTTTAGGCTTGTGTTGCCATTTTTCAATCATGATGTATAAGTGAATTATTCTCTGAAACATGAAAGTGAATAGCCTTTACACCCAGATATTTTTTTCAGGCAGTACATAGTAAGAGCCTAGAAAGTATTGTACTTACTCAACTCAATGACCCTTCATTTCTGTTATTTTCTCTCTGCCACTGGCATCAAAACACAATTGTGAAAGAGTATGGCCATGACACTTCATTCTCTCCACCTCAAAAGGCCAGGCACCTAACACCCCCCACCTCCCCAGCACCCTATCCCAACACTCCCTGCTACTCAGGAGCAGAGATGTGAAAATGTGGATGAAAGTCAAGTTTACCTCTATTAAAAACAAGACATCAGGCCCCCAAAGGAGTCTCTTACACTAAACACCATATCACAATCCAAAACTTAATTGCGGTTTCTGTTCTCCCAGAAATGGAACCTTAAACCTGTCAATCAGGAATCTCCTGATCAGCACCAGTCAGGTCATCTGCCATTGAGACCCCCGCCGGCCGCTGAGGGAAAGTGACCTTGCAATAACCAACCTGCTTTTTTGACCAGTCTAACTTTTCCTGCTCCTGCTCTCGTCTGCCTGTCAGTCTTTCATTTCATACAGCTTCTCAGAGCTCCTTTCTATCTGCTGGATCGGGTGCTACCAGATCAGTATTGATTTTTGCTTAAACTCAACATTTTTTAATATACCTCTGTGTATCTTTTAACACTACACTCCCATGTTCACTGCAGCATTATTTACGATAGCTGAGATATATAAATGGCTGGAGAAAATGTGACCTATATATGCAATAGAATATCACTTAGCCTTAAAAAAAAAAAGAAATCCTACCATTTGCAACAACATGGATAGACCTTGAGGATATTATGCTAAGTGAAATAAGTCAGACAGAGGAAGACAAATGTTTTATGATCTCACTTGTATACGGAATCCAGAAACGTCCAACTCACAGAAGCCGAGGGTAGAAGCATGCGTAAACACGGAGGATTTTTTTTTTTTTTTTTAGTGGTGAAGCTACACTGATGATCTTAGTCACCTCTAGCAGCAGAAGTTTCTTTTTTGGTCCACTATGAATTAGATAGCATGGGAGGCATATAGCAGAGTAGTTCAGGGGCTGGGATTGGGAGTCCGACGGCCTCTGCGGCTTACTAGCTGCCTGAATGGGCACCACCACTCATTATCTCTGGCCTTACTTTCCCCATCAGTAGAATGAGGATAATCACACCTGCTCCACAGCACTGTGGTGAAGATTAAATAAATTAACACATGTTCAGTGCTTGAGACGGTGCCTGACCCAGTAAATGATCAGTCAATTTCAGTTATCATTGGTAAGTGCAAGAGAATTGTTCATGTAGTTAAAGGTTCATTCATTTTTAACATAAATCTTCTTTAAAAGTGCTACAATCACTTCATTTCTCTTGTTCATTATATAAAATTCTTTTGGCTACCCATTACATACCAGTGCATTTGTACTTAGCACTGGGAGCAGACCGTAAATTTCATATGTATATAAATGATCTCGCTTCAATAATTTATGATCTGATGATGGAGAGAGACAAGCAGAGGAGAGTAAGAGGAGGGCGCTGTGCTCCCAGGCTCACAAGGGCCCTGCGTGATCCCCAGCCCACTTGGGAGAGGGACACAGAGGGCTGCCCAGAGGAGTCTAAGAGAACTTTTTAGGGGTGCCTGGGTGGCACAGTTGGTTAAGCATCCAACTCTTGGTTTTGGCTCAGGTCATGATCTCAGGGTTTAGAGATCAAGCCCTGCATCCGGTTGTGAGTTGGCTTGAGACTCTCTCTCCCTTTCCCTCTGCCCCTCCCCCCCATACTCTCTCTCTCAAATAAATAAATAAATCTTAAAAAAACCCGGGCGCCTGGGTGGCTCAGTCGTTAAGCGTCTGCCTTCGGCTCCGGTTATGATCCCAGGGTCCTGGGATCGAGTCCCGCATCGGGCTTCCTGCTCAGTGGGAAGCCTGCTTCTCCCTCTCCCACTCCCCCTGCTTGTGTTCCTGCTCTCGCTGTCTCTGTCAAATAAATAAATAAAATCTTAAAAAAAAAAAATCTTAAAAAAACCCAACTTCTTAATCTGGTTACTTTAAGTGGTAGAAATTTGTAATCAACAATATTGGAGGGGAATCTTCTGAACACGTGCCCCATCATTCTTTGCAGATTGCCCAGGGTGTAACCTTTTCTTGGAGACTCATGCCCTTCATTATGAGTACCAGTGATCATGCAAGGCTACAAGGCAAACATACCTCCAGTGGCTTACTAAACTGCATGTAGGGCCGTTTGCTCTTAAATGAACTCTTACTGTTAAGATTGTAATTTTTATTTATCTTTATACCTTATTTTAAAAAGTTTATTATTTTTTTTTTAGTAATCTTTACCTCCAACGTGGGGCTGGAACTCACAACCCTGGAATCAAGAGTGACATGCTCTTCCGACTGAGCCAGCAAGGTGCCACAATGCAAAGATTTTTAAATTATTGGGTCTGCTTCTTTGGGAGGAGAGCTGGAACGTTAGCTCTTGTTTCACAAAGCTCCTACTCTGCTGACATTTCTAAATTTGTTATTTGTAATTTGCTGTGGGTAGGGAAATCAAGCATAGGTATTAGGATTATATTTAAAATCAAATATAACAGATCTAGTGGTTTCACTTGATAGGAAAGTAAAAGCATTAGTAAATGTGACTGGGGTGGGCTGCAGTGGTCTTCTGAAGGCTGATTTGTTTATTTTTTTTTAAGATTTTATTTATTTATTTGAGACAGAGAGAATGAGAGAGAGAGAGAGAGAGAGCACATGAGAGGGGGGAGGGTCAGAGGGAGAAGCAGACTCCCTGCCGAGCAGGGAGCCCGATGCGGGACTCGATCCAGGGACTCCAGGATCATGACCTGAGCCGAAGGCAGTCGCTTAACCAACTGAGCCACCCAGTCACCCTGATTTGTTTATTTTGTGGTTCTAGGTCGCATTTGATAGAATAGTGATTTCTTGGTAATTAAATGGTCTTAATTCTTCTATAGTGATTATTTTTCCAACAGAAGGAGTGCTCCTCTTCCAGTATTTTAGTATGTAGTAGGTTCACTTTTATCCTGCTTATTACTGCCCTTATTTCTTAGGAACTTGAATCATATTCTCAATCACCCTTCCTTGTCTCCACAGTCCTCATACTTAAGTCTGATATCCACAGCAGCTTCTCTAGCCTCTTGATTTTGTTAGTTGCTGAGATGGAAGCAAACCTGGCACGCTCCTATCTAGCCTTCAAAGCCCAGTTCAGATGACCTGCTCTGAGAAACTTTTTCTTAGGATAACCATCTTTCTCATGCAGAATTGTTTATATCTCTACTTCCATCGTCCTTTTAATCTTTCTACCATAACTTTTAATTTGCATACCACGTGTATGTCTGTGTGCCTATTTTTTTATTTGGGCTATGGCTCTTTTGAGGTCAGGTCCATCCATCTCTCAAAATCCATTACACAAAAACCTGTCACTTGGTAATTGTTAATTTTCCAAAATACGATGTTTTGTGGTTTGCACTCAATCCTTTTTTGGTAATGCCTGTCATTTGTGGGACCCTCCAATTCCCCCATCCACTTATCCCCCCACCCACCAGCATACTGAGCTCATGTTTATAGCATCAAAAATTACTTTTTAATTATATTAACTTAGTCTATCTATTCAAAACTCGCTGCATTTAAGAAGCCTTGTGTATAGCTGCAGTTTATAACTCTTGGTTTTTGCCTTTCGTATCTTTTGGAGTGCAGTGTCATCTTGTTGGCTTAGCTGGGAGGAGCTAAGGTTGGGAGTTCTGTTGGACAGGAGGACGGAGCTGACAAGCACTGTAAATCAAATGGGCTAGAAGTCAAATTCCAAGATGCAGGGAAGGTTGGCATCTGTTTTTATCTGTCAAGAAGTCATTTCCCTAGAAACAGCATTTCTCTTCCTTTGAGGAATTGCTCTTTGGCCATACCAACCATGTCATTCTGTTGAAGTTTAAATTTGGTGATTGGTCAGCAGCTCTTGATCCAGACTGAGTTAAAGTCTGGAAAGGGGTGGGTTGGGGTAGGGTTGGAGGTGGGACATGGAATTTGTGATCTGGTGTAAACATGGAGCTTCCTCCTCCTCTTATCTGATCAAGGACCCTCTAAGGGGAATAAGTGCAGACCAGTACTCCTGTAGAAGAAAGAGAGAGCCTAGGATTCTATGAGTAGAACAACCAGGGCTCAGGTCAGTACCCAGTTGAAGCCAAGCTCCAGC
Source organism: Leptonychotes weddellii (assembly GCF_054177405.1). Classification (NCBI taxonomy): domain Eukaryota; kingdom Metazoa; phylum Chordata; class Mammalia; order Carnivora; family Phocidae; genus Leptonychotes; species Leptonychotes weddellii. Next base: position 11,911,139 of record NC_138375.1, on the reverse strand, counting down.
ATAGCATCCTTGTATGTTTCTGGCTTCATGGCTCTGCTCTTCTCAGAATGGTGGTGAAACTGACCAGGTGCCCAGGTGGTTAAAAGAAGTGTCCTGAGGGAGAGTGGGCAGGGAAAAGGAGAAGAAAAACATGGGTGTTTCACTGTACTTACTTACTTCATTAATTTATTTATTTTAATTTTTAAAAAGATTTTATTTTTAAGTGATCTCTACATCCCATTCGGGGCTCAAACTCACAACCCCAAGATCAAGAGTCACATGCTCTACTGACTGAGCCAGCCAGCTGCCCCTCACTGTACTTATTAATCTTGGATTGATCCTTAGGGACTCTGATAAAGGTATCCATAGAAGAGTTTGTCTGTTTAGCAAACTAATTTTCTGCTCTCCATCCAAACATCATGGAAGTGTAGCTATCTTTAAGTTATTTATGGAACTCTATCAAAAACTTCTAAAAAGTAAATAATATTTCTTTTGAAATAAGATTTCAGTTAATATTTACTTATTTGATCCACATTTATTGAGTTCTAATATCAGCCATCATAGTACATGCCTTAGAGAAAAGGTCCATTTAAACAGACAGACTTGAATTCCAAGTAGCTTACAAACTAGCACAAGAGTGAAAAAAATCTAAATAAGTGCATACCTAACCACAATGCAAGGCATAATGTGATAAAAGCCATAAAAAATCTATCTAATTTAATGTGTGAGTTTGGTATAAAAATAGATGATTTTCGGCCCCTGGGTGGCTCATATGGTTAAGCGTCTGCCTTTGGCTCAGGTCATGATCCCAGGGTCCTGGGATCGAGTCCCGCATCGGGCTCTCTGCTCCTTGGGAGCCTGCTTCTCCCTCTGCCTCTCTCTCTCTCTGTCTCTGTCTCTCATGAATAAATAAATAAAATCTTAAAAAAAAATAGATGATTTTCCACTGAGAGGAATCAGGGCTGGCTTTATTCCAGGTCCTTCGAAAGCTTGGGTGGCCCTACTGGGTTATGCTGATTCGACTGCATTCCAGATCTCAGTCAGGTTTAGGATATTCAGTGTACATAATAATTCAGCATATTTCTTTGCCTTCAACTTGTCTGGTAAAAATCCCTTTTGCATTACCAAGTTTCAAGGTAGCAAGACCAAGAAAGAAAATAATGTGTGTGGTTTTTTTTTTTATAATTTTTAAAATGCATTATGACTCTTTACAAATCAGACATACCCTTCATATATTATTTTATTGTTTTGAAGGTCTCAGAGTGTTGGGGGAAGATATAGGAAGGGTTTTGGGTAGAAATTAGGAAGCTAATTATCTCATAGCTTTGATGATTTTATATGCAGAGTTTAGATATCTGTTGAGTGTCCAGAGAAGATACCAGGTTCTGGGAGAGATGACAGGTCAGAGGAGGTTAGTGAGGATCAAGGCACCTAAGAAGGGTAGAGGGAGGACTAGCCAGTCAGCTTAGGTTTGGAAGCCTTTAGGAGTGGACGAGCCAGCAGGAACAGAGGACAATGGAGAGATGGAAGAGGCAGAGATAGAAAGACTTGAAGGAAAGTATGGTACCAAACTTATGAGTAGAACTGATAAATGCTAGAATACAGTGTTGTGTAAAATCACATGGGGTGCATCATGAGTGATCAATTAGATTGGTCAGGTATGGAGATCCATCCATCCATATTCCTTCACTTTCCTTTAAGACCAGTGGCGTGCGTATTCAGATTTCTGACATCTTCATTGAATGTGAAATCAAGGTGTAGGGGAAGCAATATTTTCCCTTCTTCCCTTCTAGGTTCTTTTGGCTGGTCTACTAATTAGAGTAAGATGAGACAGATTAATAGGAGAAAAACATAGTTAATTATGTAGTTATGGGAGCCCCATAAAACAGGACACCCAAAGGCAAGTGATGCTGTTGTGGCTTACAGGCCATCCTGAGCTAAGAAATGGAGTAGGGGCCTCGGGCATCAGGAGGGATGAGGGTAAGTCACAGGACAATATGAAGGGCAGATGTTTTGTAATTAGATATTTGCCTTGCCACCTAACTTTTAGAAAAAGTTACCTCTGGTAATAGTTCTCTTTCTGGGCCATGCCCCTTTTCTAAATTCTTTAGGTAGTTAAGGGAGAGGTAAAAGTTTTTCTTGAATCTGCTGGGTCTTGATTGCCTTCACTCCAAAATAATACACATGCCAAAATGACATTATTTTGGTGTCATGTATTCTGTTCCCCATCAAAGGTCAGTCAAGACTTTGATTTCACTTCTACATGGTAGCAAATGACTAGCTACAAATTGCTAAGAGAACAGCATAATTTTAGTTATTTTGGTTAAGCGATGACAAAAATGCACTATATGGTACACTGTATCCTACATTGTCCTACAGATTGCAGTCCTACCTGGGAACTAGGGTGAACAGATGCACAGTGCCTTAAAGGCAGAGGCTGGTTAGTGATTACCTGCCTGATTGACTGAATTATTCATCTATTTGTTCAATAAATATTGGCTGAACACTACTCTGACCAGGCACTGTTCTAGGCACTGGGGACAGAGCAGTGAACAAGTCTCCAATGGAGCCAGTGTTTCAGTGGAAGACGTTAGATAGGAAAAGAAGCAAACAAAATACACACGATATGTAAATGCAGGCATAGCTCCAGAGATATCGTGGGTTTGGTTCCAGACCACCATAATAAAGCAAATATTACAATACAGTAAGCCTAATGAGTTTTTTGGTTTCCCAGTGCATATAATAGTTCTGTTCACACTATACTGTGGTCTATTAAGCATGTGATAGCATTATGTCTAAAAAAAAAGTACATACCTTAATTAAAAAATACTTTATTGCTCAACAATGCTAACCACCATCTGAGCTTTCAGTGAGTTGTAATCACTGATCACAAATATAACAATGATTTAAAAAAAGTTCAGGGATGCCTGGGTGGCTCAGTCGGTTAAGTGTCTGCCTTCGGCTCAGGTCATGATCCCAGGGTCCTGGGATAGAGTCCCGCATTGGGCTCCTTGCTCAATGGGAAGCCTGCTTCTCCCTCTGCCTGCTGCGCCCCCTGCTAGTGCTCTCTCTCTTTCTGACAAATAAATAAATTAAATCTTAAAAAAAAAAGTTCAAAATACTGTGAGAATTACCAAAATGTGACAAAAACGCTAATGCTGTTGGAAAAATGATGCCAACAAATTTGCTCAGTGCAGGGTTGCCACAACCCTTCAGTTTGTAAAAAACACAAGATTTGTGAAGCACAGTGAAGTGAAGTGCAATACAAGGTATGCTTGCCTATAATGTTGAGTAGTGATATGAAAAAGAATAAAACCGGGCAAGGGTTATAGTTAAAATGGCAGTGGAATATTACTTCCGATAGGAAGCTTAAGGAAGGTCTTTCTGATGAGTTGCCGCTGAGCAGTGATCTGAGTGAAGTGAGAGAGAGAGCCAAAATGACTGGAAAGAGCAGTGAAGAGGGAGTGTACTTGGGAAATCATAAGCTTGGGAGCTCAGTGTAGTAGGAATGAATAACAGGGAGGGGGATGGGGTGGTAGGGAAGATACAGATATGTCTTGGAGATGTATCCAGAGGCTAGACTGAAGACTTGCCGGGCATGTTAAGATTCTTGATATTGCACAAAGTATGATGGGAAGCCATTGGTGGGTACTGGGTAGGGGTGGGCTTACATTTGAATTGGATCATCCTGGCTGCTAGAGAGGATGGATTCAAGAGTAAGAAGCAGGGTGATGAGAGGCTACTTTGATCTTCCTGGAGCACCATGATGGTAGTTCGAATTGGGATGGTGGGGTGGTGAAAAGTAGTAGTAAAATTTGGAGTATATTTTGAAAGTACATCTGAAAGAAATTTTTTGATACACTGAATGTATGATGTGAAAAATTAAAGTCAAGGATGACTCCAAGGATTTTGGCTTAAGTAACTGGATGAACAAATGACTAGCTTACTAGCATAATGAAGATTGGGAAATGAGCAGGTTTGGGATGTTGTTTGCTTTTGGACTGGGTTAGTTTGAAATGACTCTTTGGCATCTAAGTAGAGCAGTCAAGAAGACGCTTTGATTCGTGAGTCTGAAGTTCAATGGAGAGGTTAGACTAGGAGATATAAATTGTAGACTGCTCTGCACACATCATTGTGTTGTAGGATACTGACACTGTTTTAGTACTGATGGACAACAAAGCTACACTCTGCATTGAATACTCAAAATACACAAATTGCACTTCACTATCCTCTTTAAAAAAATCACCCTCCCACCCATACAGCATAACCTAATTGCTCTATAACATAGAGTTCTTTTCTCTTAGATATTTGAAAGCAATTGAGAATTCTGTGTATTGTACTCAGTGACCACAGAGACAAATTAGTGCACTCCATCCAAGTAAATATTCTCTGAAACATTTTTCAAAAATATGTAACCACTACCATGTGTCCCTGCATATATTTATTCCTCTTTTAATCACTAAATTATTTATTTATTTATTTATTTATTTTTATTATTTTTTTTTTTAAGATTTTTTCATTTATTTATTTGAGAGAGAGAGAATGAGAGAGAGCAAGCACATGAGAGGGGGGAGGGTCAGAGGGAGAAGCAGACTCTCTGCCGAGCAGGGAGCCGGATGTGGGACTCGATCCTGGGACTCCAGGATCATGACCTGAGCCGAAGGCAGTCGCTTAACCAACTGAGCCACCCAGGCGCCCCTAATCACTAAATTATTTAATATGTATAATGAATATTTGCTATGAATTTATATTTACAAATACGGCATAGTCTATAGCTTAAAAAACATTTGTCATCAGTTTGGGAAAGAAAAAAATGTCTCCATTAAATAATTTTGTGAAAATGCAAGACTATCTTAAACTAAATGTCAGGATTTATGGCATAAATAAAAACTACAGAAGGAGGGCGCCTGGGTGGCTCAGTCATTAAGCGTCTGCCTTCGGCTCCGGTCATGATTCCAGGGTCCTGGGATCGAGTCCCACATGGGGCTCCCTGTTCAGTGGGAAGCCTGTTTCTCCCTCTCCCACTCCCCCTGCTTGTGTTCCTGCTCTCGCTGTGTCTCTATCAAAAAAAAAAAAAAAAAAAAAAACTACAGAAGGAATTTGAAGGAAAGAAAAGCTAACCCCCCCAAAACAAATTAGTGCACCCCAAAGGTGCCAAGGGTACAACTGTGGAACAGCTTGAAGAATTTAACTTAAAAGAATTGAAAAGCAATTCTGAAGTGCTCTCCAGGCTAACTCTCCTATGGCTAACCCTCCTATTGAAGGGCATTTCAAGGTCATCACACATAATCTAGCTTCAAGGTCATTCTGAAACCATTCTGACCTAGGTGTAGCCTGAATTGTTTTCTATCTAAAATTCCTAAAGTGACCCGAGATGACAGATTCAGGATGTGGTAACAAGGGAAGTTCAAGAAGAATTCCTAAAGATATCCACTAATATCACCAAGTAACTTTTTGGGACATACTTGCCTGGTCCCCTCCTAATCTCTCCTTCATTCTTGGATTCAGCTCAAGAAACTCCTGGTATCTAAAGGGTCTGCAACTTCATAATAAAGACCTGTTTTGGTGAAGGGTACATTTCACTCCGCCTGTGCATGAGGGGAGGGAGACATAAGGGAGCCTTCAAGCATTTGTTATGTTATTTATAGCTTTCTTCTCTATATAGGTTGAAGCAGGTTGGATGTGCCTTTCAGTATTTGCTCAAATTGATGGAATTGCCTCTCCCCTCATTCATTTTTCAGTTGGTAGATGCATTTTGGCTACTGGATGCCTGTCAGTGGCTGCTGGTGCCCTGATGTTATCAGATGTCTGTGTCTCTGTCATCTCTTTCACTTGGATGCCAGCAACTAGAGTGGTTCATCCTTTCTGTGTTCCCCAATGTTCTATATTTTTACAGCAGAGAATGCTTCAAAGTTACGAAGGTCTTTTTTCCTTGATCCATTTAAGATTCACTGAGTTAACTGAAGAAGGATCACGAATAAATACGTTTCCCTTTTTCAGGGAAGGGTCAGCTTTGGAGGTCATAAAAACTGGAAAAAATAATGTTCTTATGTGGCTGCTCACTGTATCAGTGAAAGTTAATTTTGTCTTACTGAAATTATTTTTCAGAAACAATCAACCAAGAGGACATCTAGCACTGTGGCTCTTTCCTCCTTTATCCATGCTACTCTGCTGTCTGAATCGTTCCACATTGTTTTTATACAGAATCCACAGCTTTTATGCTGTCCTTCAAATAATAACGGACTTTATCACACTGGGTAGAAATTTAGTTGTTATAAATTGAATTATTTAGGGGTTTTTTAAAAGACAATTCAGATAGCTTTTAATTCAGTAACTTAGGATCAAGGCTTCTGAGAACCATAAGACTGTGGCAGTATACAAATGTAGCAATGGCAGTTTGACAGGTGCAGACTGAAAATGAAAGCATATCTTACAACCACATTTCTTCAACGTGATAAGTTCTGAGAGCATTCAGGGATTATTATTTTGAAAATATGCCTGCCACTCCACTACCAAAAATAAGCTAGTCTGAGGAGGGCTAAGTGTTAGAGGACATTCCTGGGAACTATTTCATGCAGGACCATTTGTGTGTGACAAAGCATTTCTGAACTCTTTTTTACTACCTTCTTTCTCTGCTTTGCAGTCAAGCCAGTTTATGTCAAAAGAGCTGGGACTGTTCTTTTTTTTTTTTTTAACCATATATACTTTTTACTGCTAAAATGTGTAATGGACAAATTAATTTAAGCTGGTAGTTTACCTCAGTCATTTCAGAGCATCTATTAATGGGAGTCAGCACCATCAAACATACTGTTTTAGGAGACATGCTAGAGGATTGGAAAAAAAAAAAAAAATCATTGGGTGTTTGAGCCTGAAAACCTGAAGTCAGGGAGCTCAAAAGTTCTTTGTTAATAGTCCGGTGACCTTGAACAAGTTACTTTGCTTATCTGATCCTGGGTCTTCAGCTATGAAATGCAGCCCAAAATGCCTGCCCAGAGAGAGTCAATTGTGCCAAAGATGTTAAATTGTTAGAATAGTGAAAATCACCATTGATTTGGATAGACACATTGCACTATATAAATCCAGTGCTTCGTGAGTTTACACTGAACGGATTTGGAAACCACTCTGCATGTGCACTCTTTTCCGTCCAGCTCCCTGCAGGTATGGCAGTTTATTTTCAGAAAAGAACAGGGGAAATTTGCCCTGCCCAAAGAGCAGTCCCAGAGAGGTTTTGCGGAGTGGAGGTACGGAGAACTGCCTTTGGGTGCTTAAAGTCACGACCCGAGGACACAGCCACTTCTCCGGGAGGAGAGGTGTCATTCGAGCCCTTTATAAAAGGGCAAGGATGAAAGTGATCACCCGCCACACAACGTGGCACCAGGGTTCACTGGGAGGAACCATTTCAGGAAATGACCCAAGATAGTGTGACAAAGTCACCAAGATATTTACAAATAAGCCGGATACTCACTGCAGGAGGGAGGGGGCGAGGAGGATGCGGGGAAGATTCAGGGGCGAGACGGACAGAGGGAGGCTATAGGTTCCAGAGGCTTCGGTCTTTAGGGCTCTGGTGGATCCGTGAGAGTGCCCTTGAGGGACAAGGTTCTGAGAGGGCTGGGAGCAGTCGCCGGGCAGCGGCGGTTACAGTGCCCAGGGCTCGCGCACCTTTTCCTGACCCCTGCTCAGCCGGCTCCAGCGAGCCCAGGGCACCAGCCTGCGCCCTCCAACTCCCACGCGGGTCTTGGGTTCGACCATCCCGGCCCCACCCAGCCCGGCGCTGCCGCATCCCACTTGCCTTCCCAGTAACGGTTTCTGGACCCATGGCCTCAGACCCCTCCCCCCTCTCCAGACTCCCGAGAGCCGCAGTGCCGCGCCGTTTGGAGAGGGGTAGTCCGCCCCGGAACCGACGTGAGCTGCTCCGGGGCGGGGTCCGTGGAGGTGGCTCGGGGATCTCCCCTCCCTGAATTCCCGCCCGAGGTCTCCGCACCCCAGCCAGGGTTCGCACCCGCCGCCTCCACATCCCCCTCACCCGGAACCCCCCCTCCGCTCCTCCCCGTCGGCCCCGCGCCCGCTCCCCCCACCTCCTTCCCCCGCCCACCACCCCCCCGCGGCGCGGCTCCGGTCCCCCCTCCCCCTCCCTCTCTCCCGCCCCTCGCCCCCCCCGCG
>NC_138375.1:11854917-11902900 GCF_054177405.1 Leptonychotes weddellii | reverse complement strand
TGTCCTCCCGCCCACTCTGTTCTGCCTTCGGCTACTGCCCGAGCCCGGCCCGCCAGCTAGGCTGGCAGGAGGGCGGCGGCGGCACCACCATGAGCTTTGAGAGCGGCCTCAGCGGCAGTCTGCGCCGCGGGGCGGAGAGTGGGGACACCGAGCCGCCCCCGTCGCCTCCCCCTCCGCCGCCGCCGCCGCCGGGAGAGCCGGCCTCGGTCCCCGTGCCCCCACGCTACCTGCCACCGCTGCCCGCGCCGCCCGCGTCCCCCGAGCGCGCCGCGGGACCAGACGAGCCACCGACGGAGGTGGTCCCGCGGCGCCGGGGCGCGGACGAGCTGCCGCCGCCGCCGGCGCCCCTGCCGCCCGCCGGCCAGGAGGTGTCGGCGGCTGGCGACTCCGGGGAAGGTACGAGGCGCCTTCCGGAGGCGGCGGTCCCTGAGGCGGCGGCGGCGGCGGCGGGGAAGGGCGTCCCCGCGGAGCCTGAGGCCGGCGCGGGCGGGGAGGGCGAGCGGCGGGGCGCCGGCGACCAGCCCGAGAGGCGCTCGGTGTGTAGCAGCCGCAGCAGCAGCAGCGGCGGTGGCGACCAGCGCGCCGGGCACCAGCACCAGCACCACCAGCCCATCTGCAAGATCTGCTTCCAGGGCGCGGAGCAGGTAAGGCCCTGGGGGACCTCGGAGCAGCTGGCCGTGGGCTCTGGTCGGGACTGGACCCGCTCCTGCCCCGGTGGATCGACCTTTCAGCACCACGGACAGCACTCGCCTCCCACTTCCTCGCCACCCGGCTGGTCTGGTCCGGCCAACTGAGTGGCTGCTACTTGTGTTCCCTTTTCCCTTGCTGTGAAGGCAGATGAAAATGTCCCGGTGGCGAATGCAGGGTTTAATTTGATCTACACTTATTTTTTTTTCCTACCTGGTTTTGCAGTTACGCATTCCTCAGGTGCTTTAAAGATCATGCCCTAAGTTTTTGTGAATTGCTAAATGGATTTTAGAAACAAACCTATGTCCCCCTTTCTACAAATGTATCCTGAGGCAGATAGTCTTAGAATACAAACTGGGGGTGAGTCATGCCAAAACCAAAACGGGCAGGGTCTTTACATATTGCAAGTTATGTTGACTTAATCTCACTGATGTGAAGAGCGTGTTATAGTTTTTACAAGAGAAATAGGAAATGTACTTTGACCTTGTGAAAGAAAGCCTATTTAGCTAACAATGTATTTTGTATTTTGTTAGAAACATAAATTAAAAACTCCATTAGAGGTGCATGCAAACTTATAAGAGAGTAATCATGGAGACAACAGGATAACCTATCTCTTACAAAATGTGTGGTCTGAGAAAACATTAGGTTTAATATTTTTAAAGGTGAGGAAATTGCATTAGAATATGCAGGCTTTCAGGAATATAGTGCCCTAAGTCAATATTTATGATGCTACATTTAGAAAAAAATAAAAGCATAATGCTACTGCAAGCTACTTTCTGGGATGCCATGCGTTTCTTCTTTAGCGATGATTAAGAATAACTGCACAGGAAATGCATCTGACCATCCACTTAAAAGTTATTAAAGAGATTTCATAGTACAGCTTTCCCTCAAGGGTATTGGGAGCTATATCTTGCAGACATTTTGTATGTTGGTAGAACATTTATGTCATAACTCTCAGCAATACCTTTGAAATAGTTTTAAGACTTCAGTTTCATTCCCCTCAGAGGTATAAAAATTTAATTTTATTTTCTTGGAGAGTTTGATGCTTGTATCCTTCCGGGTAAATGGCTTTGAAAGAAAAGAAAGCAAGTGTTAGGTTTTTTTTGTTTTTTTTTTTTAAATAGAGACACGAGCATAAATATTCACATGGGCTGTGTTCTTTTCAGGGGGAATTGTTAAACCCCTGCCGCTGTGATGGGTCAGTTCGGTATACGCATCAGCTGTGCCTGCTGAAGTGGATCAGCGAGAGGGGTTCCTGGACCTGTGAGCTCTGCTGTTACAGATACCATGTCATAGCCATTAAAATGAAACAGCCTTGCCAGGTAAACATCCATGACATTTTTTTTTTACCCTGAAATGATTTTGCTAACCATGTGTGCACTTGAGTTCAGTTACTACTAAGGATATTTACATATGCTACTTACAAACATTTTATGCAAATAAAATAAAGCCAAGATTTAGAATTTGTTGAGTTGTGCTTGGAGAAATCTGTGACATTTTTATCTGAGAAACTAAAGAGACATTTTGTTCAAGTGGTTTCTTTTATTAGTTTGTTGCTTTTTGATAAACTTATGCCCATCTTTGTTTCTAAAAGGGCAAGTTGATAAACTTATACTTCAATTAAACTAGTTATTAATTAGAAATATTACACAATTTATTTTAATAATATTCTTGTTAATTATGCATTGAAGCCCAGGATGGGCTCTGTTAATGGGAGACACATGCAAGTAAAGCTGAACTTTATTAGTCTGGAAACTTCAGTTAAATCTATTAGTTTTAATCTGAAAACTTTTTTCACTTAACTAGGCTCTTTTTCATGTGATGCATTTGGAAGATTTGGCTACTTCCATTTGCTGTGTTCAACTTACATAGTGGATGCAGAAGTATTTCCAACAGTTACTCTCAATAATACCACTGAAATTGTGTGTATTCTTAAACTTTTTGTGTATAATCACATAAAACACAATACCCATAACCCTACAAATGCCCTTGGAAAAATAGGCTTTGGTTTTTTCATGGTGAAACTGATTCAGATTCTTTGAATAGACTGGTGGGATGTAAAATTCAAAATATTAAGAATGACATATTAAAGCAGAATAGTGTATACTTGATGAGATTTGGTAGTGACGTGGGGCTGAAGTTAAGCAGACATAAAAGAGTAGGTTCAAAACAGAGATGAAGTATGCAGTAGAAGGAAGAGGGGGAAGGGGATCGAAAAGTTAGGAGGGGAAGAAAGTCATAAAATCTAGTGTCCCTTGTTTCTGTTTAAATCAACCAATGTAGTTTGCATTGAGCAGTATAAAATAGGTGAAACTGTTAGGGATTGCAGAGGGAACCTGGAAGCTGAATTACTACTGCATTAATAATTTAAATTTCATAGATTTTAATTTATGCATCCTTCGTATGGTTTGCAATTAATTTGCATCACTGATAGTCATCATTTAAAGCATGATTAGCAGGCATGAGAAGAAAATGTGGATTTTTTCAAGTTGACCAAAGGCTTATAAATAATTTGGAGAGAAGAAGAATAACTAATGTGGATAAGTGATGCTGTCATGCTGAAGACAGGCACAAACCTGACCCGTGTTCCCAGAACCTCTAATTGATTGAACTACCTGGGTATCAATTTATGGATCTATCATAGTTGTCCTGAAAAACAGATGGAATCATGTCTGGATATAAGGATAAGAGTAGTATCATTGGATGTACAATAATTCTATGACTAGAAACATGGGGAGATGAGAAAAGGGGAATTTGGAACTCCAGTGAAAAGTCCCATGAGAAGCATTATGGCCAGATGTTCAAGAGCTCAAACAGAATGCTAAGTATTTCAGAAACTTATGGCTACCATATATTAACTCATGTGGGATGATTCATTTTGAAGTAAACAGAAATAGGTCTTTGATATAATTTTAAAATAGAGAAGAGACAAAGAGCTGGGGCAAAAAGTACTGTTTACTAATTCTATAGCAAAATGAATTGATTGCTACTATGTTTTGCTTCTTTCATAAAACAAATCATTCAATATCATTTTAACAAAAGCAGTTCCCCAAAGTGTGTGTATGATATGACCAAAAAATTTAAAAAAATACCCAAACCCCAAAACTAACCCAGTGTTTACTAATACACTAGAATTAATTTTATTATGACATATGCAAATACTACCCTGATCTGTAAGGTGACCTGTTTGTTAGAGTGAATTAAAAAATAATATTCAGAAACAAAGTTGATATGAGTGTGATGATGATAGCTTCGATCATGCCCAAGAAAGTAACTTTCCAGGACTGTGTTATATGTATAAAAAACTTAGTACTCCTAATGAGTGGAAATCAGTTATAAGTTTCCTACAGTGTGGATTCTTCTACCTAGGAGCAATTTATTCTCAGATAAAGTTATATTAATTGCCTGACATTTCTGTTATGGATCACCTACAAACTGAACATTTACTTTGATTTTTGGTTTTCTCCCTTGCTGTTGTGAGGCCAATCAGATGTCACATTTATCACATTCATGCTTTTATGACCCGGCAGAAATCCATTTCTTCATGGTATAGGATCCAACAGGAAGTATGTTTTGGCAACCCCCCCCCATCACTTTCCCTATCCCTCTGTCCTAAGTATAGAGACCTCCATAGCTGTGAGTGGGTGGTTCCTTGGATGTAGAATAGAAGAGAGAATAAATAATTAATAGAGAATATTTGCTGAATACTTACTCTGTGCCAGGCACTGTTCTAAGTGCTTTACATATGCTGATACTGATGTTTAATCTTCATAACGAACCTGTGGGGTAGGGAATAGAATGATCACTATTTTACACAAACGGAAACTGAGACAGATACAGAAAAGTTACCTAATTTCTACTGGGTACGTATCTAGTCAAGGACAAGACCAGGATTCAAGTTTAGTCAGTCTGGCTCTGAAGTCCATGGTCTTAGCCTCCATGCCCATATTAGAAAGTGTTCTCAATTCCATCATAGCCATTTCTGGGCCTATCATGGCCCTTTGTCCTGTGCAAAGCTGAGTCACTCAGGAACTGGTTTTGGCCTGGGTCTCTAAGATGGTCTAGAAAGTTTTTGACTATTTATTGTTGTGTAACAAACCCTCTCAAATACTTCGTAGTTTGAACAACAATCAGTTAAGATCTCTTCAGAGCCTGGGTTGACTGAGGTCAGCTGGAAGGTTCCTCTCCATATGTGGTGTCAGCCGGGAGCCATCGCCAGCCAGAGGTTTGACTAGGATGCTCCAATCCAGGATGGCTCACTCATATGACTTGTTCTTGGTGCTGGCTGTTGGCTGGAAGGCAGCTGGGGCTGTCAGTTGGGGCCTCAGTTCTCTTTCCACGTGACTAGGAGTTTTCACAGTATGCTGGTTGAGGTCCAAGTGCTGGGATCTCTTAAGGCCCAATCTTGGAGGTAACACAGTTTCATGTATGCTGTATTCTCTTGATTAAAGGAAGTCACAGGACCAGCCCACATTCAAGAGAAGGGAAAATAGACTTCACCTTTGGAGTCTGTCCTTTGAAAGAGAGTGGCTGTCTTTAATTCACAATAGGAGATAGCTTCTAAAAATAGCTCTATCTACCTACCCTGGTCTCTGCATTAAGTACTTGTTAAGCCCAGATAGGTCACCAAGCACCACCGTAACTTCCCTCCCAGCACTCAGAAATAAAGAAAGCTTTAAAAAAAATGTATGGAGTGATGCTTGATGCATACCCTCAAGCACTTTCCGAAGTGATTACTACCATGAGGTACTTCCTGGTACTCAGGGGGATATGGAGACAAAGAAGGGAAAGGAGCAGCTAACCAGGGAACAGGTATGTGTGTGTGTGGGGGGGGGGGCTCGTGCTGCAAAGAGTCTAAAACTTTAGTTTTACTTGTTTTTCTCTTTAATATTAGTGGCCTTTGAAAACTTGGGTCTAAAACTACCCATTCCTTTGGATTTTAGTGATGTTCAGCAACATGACCCAGTAGAAAACTGATATATCCTCTAAACATACTTAAATCTTAATCGCTGTGTCATTAGCAGTAGGAGTTAATTAAGACATTCCAAGTAATTAACATGCATTTACCCTCCTACCTACTTGCAGAATCTATTTTATTGATTAACATATTCAAGATGGTGCACTAATAATATTTCAAGAGTAAAAGCTAATTCTGTTTTGAATCTCATAGTATGGTATAAAATTAGTGGAATCTAAGAATATATAAGATCAAATTTATCTTGAGATGTTGGTGACATTAACTAATTAAGCTATATTCAGGTTTATGAATGCTTTCTGTACTTGTTCAAGAAATATAGATGTTTGAAGAGATAACATTTATTTGGTAATATATTGTATGGGAAACTTAAGACTTGTTACAAAAGACAGCGCACTGCCTAAACAGAAAAATACACTGTAAATGGAAGGTGCTCCCTGTATTACCTTGCACAACTTACTTAACTCTTTGTGCCTCATTAGCTCATTTTTAAAAAGTGATCTCTGAACCCAGCATCGGGCTGGAACGCGTGACTCTGAGATCAAGAGTCTGAGGCTCTACCGACTGAGCCAACCAGGCGCCCCTCAGTTAACTCATCTTTAAAAAATCATAAGGGCACCTATTCTATCCACTATTTTGAGGACTAAATACATAATATATGTAAAGTGGTTAGTGTCGTGCCCAGTACATAGTAGGTGCCATTTTAATGTTGGCTCTGATTATTATTACTTGTTCATTCAGCTAACAGTTGGGGACCTTCAGTGGTTCATGGATCCCTGTTGTGTCCTTCAATCTCTTGTCACCAATGTGAAGTTAAGGACTTCTTTTTCCAGATCATTCTTTTTCCCTGGATGTTTAACCACTGCGCCCTCCCCGCCCCCCCCCCCCGCCCGCTTTTTCTGGGAGAGCCCATCTCAGTGTCTGAACAAATCTGCTTTCGTAAATAATGAAAGAATCAGCATTTAAAAAACTCAGGGGTGTAATGCGATATGACGATCTCAGCACACAAGAGCATGCGTACTCTCCAGATATCCCTCCCCATGGGTCTTAATCAGAGTTACGAGATGCTTCCACAGGTAGCCAAGCACAGAGCAGTGCTGCTCAGCTTCTCAGGCATCATTCCTTTACACTTGGGAAATCCCTCTGCTGGGTGGGATGTGTGCAAGTGGGAGGAGGTTGGAGAAGCCCCCAGAGATCCCTGGGAGGGCGATGCTGTAGAAACACAGATAGTTGGCAGAGCATCGGTCAGAGTGAATAGTGGCTTCCATCAGCTTTCCTTCTTCCTCCCTTATGTAGAGTACCAAAGGAAAGGACTAGGAAGGATCTTCCTTGGACGGCATTGAGAGTTGCCTGTGGGCCATATACCTTTGTGAGTATTAGGCCCCTGGACGTTTTTCCTAGCCTCTCACATTTTTATCAGCATTCCCCTGACGGCTTTTCCTTTCAACACCTACAGTGTGCTGTGCGCAGCAGGTCTTCTCATAGCAGGAAGAATGATGGGGGGCGCCTGGGTGGCTCAGATGGTTAAGCGTCTGCCTTCGGCTCAGGTCATGATCTCGGGGTCCTGGGATCGAGTCCCGCATCGGGCTCCCTGCTCCTTGGGAGCCTGCTTCTCCCTCTGCCTCTCTCTCTCTCTGTCTCTAATGAATAAATAAATAAAATCTTAAAAAAAAAAAAAAAGAATGATGGGAAGGTCTTCTGAGAGGGAGAACAACTTGGGAGTGTTTTTCATTTTTATCCAAATTCTTAAAACCCTGGGGCTCACTCATCATGACAGTTTTGAGTTAGAGAGGAAGTTGGCACCAGGTAGGCTCCTCGGGGCTCATATTCTGGACCTTATTTGTAAAGTGTTTATAGAACTTTAACTTCTTGGGGACCCTGGAGTCATTATTTCCCTAAATGGGGCTGTGGCATGAAAGGGGCGGACTACCTTCAGAAGTGATGTAGTCATTCTCACGACACAGCTGATGCACTAGGAGAAGTTGGCAAGTTATTCTAGAAAATCGACTGTGATTCTGAAAATGTAATAAGAAAACATCAGAGCATGAACTTTAGCAGTATTGTGTGCTGTCATTTGAAATACTTCAAGGCATTTGCATTTTATAGCTTAAAAATGTCTGCATGCGTACAACCTGGTTGGCGTGGTGAGCCTCCCCCTTTTTTTTCTAACTGTTGCTCTTACGAACATTCTCTGTAGGTTTGCTAGCAAATGGTAAGCTGAGGAGAAGCTTTTCATTACCGTGCCTGAACAACTGAGAAACAACATTAAAATGTAATATTTAAATGCATATGTTGGGATATTTTATAGGTAATTAAAAATGTCAAAATAAAGAATACATCATGAGGCAATTTGCTCGCCTTTGAAATTATTTTTGTTTCATTTGCTTACTAATTCTCAAAACACATGAATCTTCATTTTACTCACTAGAACAGATTAATGATTCTCTGCTGAATAAAATATGTAAATTACACTTTGTGTACTTATAAGCCATCTTACTTATTGTATAGGCCACATGTACTGGGATTTTACAATTTGTCTCAAGGCAAATTCTGTTCTGAGATGGTAGTAAAAAGAGATGGAGTCTTTAGGCATTGTGTGCGGGTGTGGGCTTCTACCCTTTATTGAAAGAGGATTGGGGATGGTGTTGCCCAGATGGGTGATACTCTTCAAAACTGTCTTCTACACACATTTGCTTTGGTACATTCCCTCCCTCTTTTAAAGTATATTTCCACTTTGATACCTTTCTCTTCTTTACTTTCTTGGCCCCCCACCCAGCTGCCTGTAGAAGAAAGAACCCCCACCCTCACCCCCCGCTGCGGTGGAGCTTGGGCAGACTTTTTGGTCAAAGTAATTTATGGTGGCAAAAAAATTTGGGAGTGGTTGGGTAGAGGAACCTTGCTATGGCTCCAGAATGTCTTCACCTGATGATATTTATCTTGTTATATAAACCAGAGGTTAGAACATCTGTTCTATAAAGGGCCAGAGAGTAAATATTTTAGGCTTTGAGGGCCTAAAATATTATAGTTACTGTCCTAGCATGAAAGCAGTCAGAAACATTGTATGAAGGAATGAGTGTGTCTGTGTTCCAGTAAGTCTTTGCTTGTAGGCCCTGAAATTTGAATTTCATGTAACCTTAATGTATCGGGAAAGCATATCTTCCTTTTGTCTCCCCCCCCAACCCCAGCCATTTAAAATTTAAAAACTTGTGGGCAACACAAAAAGAGGTGTTGAGCTGGATTGGGCCTAAATGGATTTGGCAAAAGTTTGCCAACCCCTGATTTACACAAATTGAGTATTGATATGGACATAGGTGTTTTCTGACCTCTTAGAAAATGAAAGGGGCGAAGTGTCCCAAAATTTGTATGTGTTTCTTTGTAATTTTGAGTGAAATCATCATAAACCTATATCATTCAGAAAATGGTGGCACTGTAGCTCCATAACAAAATGCTATTAACTTCTTAATACTAAATATTAAAACCATTGTTTTTTCCAAACCGTTTCTTGGTTGTATCAGACTCAAACTCTCCATTTCCAGGAGCAGATTTAGTTAAGTTAGAAGCAGAAGGCAGAGACATCCCAGAATAAGCCCTCAGCGTCCCTGGACTAGGCCACCATCTCATCTCCTTGAGTTGTAGAATGCATTTTAGAGAGGGTTCGCAGATCCATTCCTAAAGCAAGTCCTTCCAGGCTATCCGCAACCCAGCAGCTATGCTTAGAATACCCCCTTGTGAATGTCTTAAAATAATATTTAGTTTGATTGGGGTTTCCAAGCTTGCCTTCTAGGAGGGCAAGCTGATGGGAAGGGTTTTAGAACAAATTTCCTAACACAGCTCAACATAGCTTAGGAAAACTTCTCTTTCTTGGTCACTCTGTGGTCATTTAGTGAATACTTGTGGAATGAATGAATGAATGAATGAATGCATAAGCGAATGTCTTTTAAGATGAACAGAACCATGGGGGTCATGTTCATCTTCATGCAGTGAGAATATGTCTTAAGGAAAACAAGTTGCACTCATTGCTCACACGTCAGCCATCTACTGGCTGTTAGTTCTCCTCTTGTTCTTAAATTGCTCTTCTAATAATTCTGTTCTCAGTGTGCTAGGGCAAAGTTTGTTCACTTCTTCAGACCACAGGAAAAAGCCTTAAGAGTAATAGAGGGATCTATTTTTAAAACCTAAAATTAAAAAAAAAAAAAGGTTCCAGAGAGACATGTCTGCTCTTTTCACAAAATAAAATGTCATGAAAAGAGACTCTGTGAATGTGGAATTACCCATGTGGGACACGCGTGCTCTCTTGAGGTTGTCACTGGTTGAAGAATTTCTTTTTTTCTTTTTTTTTAAGATTATCTATTTATTTATTTATTTGAGACAGAATGAGAGACAGAGAGCATGAGAGGGAGGAGGGTCAGAGGGAGAAGCAGACTCCCTGCCGAGCAGGGAGCCCGATGCGGGACTCGACCCCGGGACTCCAGGATCATGACCTGAGCCGAAGGCAGTCTCTTAACCATCTGAGCCACCCAGGTGCCCGTGGTTGAAGAATTTCATCTAGGGTTTGTTCTGAGAATTTGAATAATTTGTTGGAAATTTTGCTGTATGATCATGGGTATAGACGAGCTGCTAAGAATGTCTACTTGGTAGAACTTTTTTGGTGTGGAATCTGTCACCTGACAGAAAACAAGGTGACTTTTTTTTTTTGACAAAATGTCTGTACAGTTGTAATAGAACTTCAAATGTGCTGTTCCACCGGTGATAACAATATTCCAGCACAGGGAGATGTAGCAAGGGAACAGACTATTTCTTCCTTGCTCATTTCCTGCTTGGCATGTGGCTTTGCTGTGATGTGACTGATAAACTTGGCTTCCTTCTATTTTCGGACCTTGTCAGGGTAGAATGTGGTATGACTGAGGGCAAAGCATGTGTGCTTCTGACCCTTCGGAGCAGCGGGGGCGGGGGGCGGCAGAGGGGGACCAACGGGAGATGGTCACCTGCAATTACAAGTAAATGGATGGTAGACTCAGAGGTCTCTCCAGGAAAAACTGCACTGTGGCTTGTGCTTTCTTTATCCTTGGATATTTGACAGCATCATCCCTCTGAACATAACTTATAATTCAACAGCTGTTCTACAAGATTTAGCCAAATGGATGTCCCTTGTAGGTAGAGGTGGATGGCCTCAGCAGGAAGCAGTCACGTGGGAAGACATGACAGAAACCTGGAAGCATTTCTATATAGGCAAAGTCAATAAGAGAATTTACTGAGGAGACATTTCTTATTCCATCCTTCCTTTTAGGTGTGGTATGCTCTGGAAACTACTGTCTAAAAGCCATGCTCTCTCTCCAGTTTTTATCTCTTCAAGACAGTTCACTTTGATAACACTTGGGCAGTGTATCCTTATCATAATAATAGAGTGTCATTGCCTTAATATGCCTTTTGATTTTGTTTCTCATTTTGGTATGCTAATTATGTGCAAGTGGCCAAAGCTTAATTTGGGCGCAGGGGGCCCTCCCATATGCATCTAGCTCTAATTACAGGAACCCTCTGGGCACTCCTTTGTTATATATGGACCTGCACTTGTGCCTTGACGTTCATTTGTGTCACGACTCTGAGTTACAATATAGTTCAAATAAACAAGGAACTATTTCAAGAAATGTATACAGGCTCGCCTTGGTTTGTTCAGCCTGTTCAAAAAGATTTTTAGGAATAATAACGTTTCTCACAAATATCAGAGAATTTTACTTATATTCTTGTGAAAGAATATTCCAGAATATTCCAGGAAATACTTTTGCTTTTTTCTCTCTCCTCACTGCCTCCCCCAGTATTAACTTCTTTTCTATGTTACATTTGCAATTTTTTTTACATGAATATGCATGTAAGCGGAATCTCTTTATTAATTTAAAGAAAAAATAAAGAACTTAAAGAGTTTATAGTAGAGTAGAACAGAGCATAGGGTTTACTAGCAATCTATTCAGCATTCAGTAAATACTTGTTTTATGGTCATTCCATCTTTTTCTTCCTTTTCTTGAAAACATTTTCCCTTATATTTAGTGGGAGCAAGTAGATGGGAGCTTGCCAGAGGAAGCTCCAGTCCTTTTAGAGAGGAAGGGTTATTGATCCTTACCCTTGTTGTATTCTCTAGGACCAAGCATGCCCAAGCTCAAACCTGGAAGTTGAAAGAAAATTTTGAATATAAAATCACCTTTTCATCCCTTCCAAAACTGTTTCCTTTACTTTTATGGTGGACTGTCAGTCCTACTGCTATAGCTTCTATTAAAGTCATTTTCAGATCTAGACAAGACTTGTCAGCAATTTGAGAAGTAGTATAAAGAAGTGAAAAAATGGGGTGCCTGGGTGGCTCAGTTGTTAAGCATCTGCCTTCGGCTCAGGTCTGATCCCAGTGTCCTGGGAATCAAGTCCCACATCAGGCTCCTTGCTCAGCAGGGAGTCTGCATCTCCCTCTCCCTCTGCCCCTCCCCCTGCCCATGCTCTCTCTCTCTCTGTCAAATAAATAAATAAAATCTTAAAGTGAAAAAATGCTAAGCCAACAAGGTAATAAGTAATTGTGCCAAAATTTGTTGGGTAGCTTTGGATGACACATGGTTCTTAGACTATGGAGGGAAAGGCTCTTGGGTATTGAGAACTTTTTGAGTAATTTGGTGAAACATGTACCAGTGGGTGACTCATCTCTGCCTCTTGCCTGCCTCTTCTCTCTGACCTGCACTTTACTGTTACAGAAAAGGAAATTTGAGATAGAATATGCTACTTTCATTTTGGACATGTTTAAGCTCTACTACAGTAAACTTTAGGGGGAAAACACCAACCATTCCTTGAATTGCTCGTAGGGAAAATTTCAATGCTAAGTGATGATGAATGTGTGGAGATTATTAATATAACGGCATAGCGATGGATTAATATGTGTTTATTTTTGGTCTAGAAGATGATTTTACTCATGTCAGGGGTTAGCTTCAAAATATTCTATCTTTGTTATTTCCTATTAAAAATTATATAATCAATAGTTTTCTGTTGATTATTTTTTCATGCATCCAACAAATTAACCACTATTATGTAGCAGGCACTGTTCTGGGTCCTAGAGCTACAGAGTTAGGTAAACCTCTGCTTCTTATTTTAAATCCTTGATGATGAGGGATAGACCATAAGTAAGTAAGCAAATAAATTTTAAAAACTAGGTAATTATAGATTATGTTAATACTTCTACTGGAAATAAACTGAGTGGTTAAAACAGGGCATGCTAGAATGAGCCATGTGGTCCTGGATTAGAGTTGGAGACATCAGTATAAATTCATGTTTTGCTCAAGATAGATATAAATATTTATAGATATGTGCTTATGCATGGGTTAGTATACACACATCCATTTCCTAGCTCTGTCTGCTGAGAGTGCCTAATGGTAGTGACACTCCAGTAGTAATAAACCCACCTAGCATCAGATCTTGGTTCCAATACCATTTTCCAATAAAGGGAACCAGTCACATACAAAATGGTGTTCTTACACAAGATGAGGCTGGAGTCTCTTGTACCAGAAAGTAAAGAAGTGCTTGAAAAACAAAAGGATGGAGGCATAGCAAAGCAATATAAAGGCCAACCTGAAATGGCTAAATCTGGAATACTTTGAGCAATGGAATAAATAATGTAGTATTGGATTATAACTTAAACTATAATATAAACATCCATGAGTGCATACTGATATAAATACATGATTGAATAAGTGAATGGGGAAGAAGAGACAAATCTCCCTAACTGAGCTAGCTTCTTTGTGAAGTTATCAATTTAGGGAGAGTCTATGATTCTGCAATCATGGTGATTATGTGCTAAATGAGATTATGTGTTTCAAATCCCCCATCAAATCTTCTGTTAACCCGTGTATTTGTGCAGTTGTCCTCTCCCATAATCATGAAGAAACCGTGATTTTTCATTATCTTCTCTTTCCCCAATCACCTGAGACTTGGTGTGAGTAATTGAGGAGTTGTGGGACTCTGTGCTTTTCAAGTAAGTAGGGGAAACTTATTGCCATTCATAAATATTCAACTGCTTCTTCCAAGGTCTCCAGAGCCTCCCGAGTATGAGTTTGTGGACACAATTAGCTTTTGTAACTTTTAAGCCCCTCCTTTAAAAAACTTGTTACACATCTTCTAGAGGGGTTGAGATTATATGAGGGTCAGTGTGATATAATAGAAAAAAGTGTGGACTTTAGCAATATGCAGACCAGGGTCCAAATTTTAGCTCAACCACTTACCAAGCTATGTGACCAGCAGTGATGTCATAGGTCTTAATTTCATCATGTTTTTGGGAAAGTTAAATCAAGTAACATTTTCAGAGTTCTTGGCATGTGATGGTGCTTTATTAATCCCAGACTTCTAACCTCGTTAGAACAAGAGTTGTAACACATACAATTCTGCCAGATTTTGTATTTGTTGTTTATTCATTCTTTAAGTAATACAACAAATATTTAATTACTAATTGACAGCACTGTTCCAGGACTAGGGATGAACAAAAGAGTAAACAAAAGAAATAAAATCCCTGTCTTCAGAGGGCATGCAATCCAGACAGGGATAAATAAATAAACTCTAAATAATATAATTAGAAAATTAGTGATAAGTGCTAAAGAAAAAAATACTGGGCAAAGAAGGAGAGATATGAAATCTTGGGAAGGTTTGGTTAAATTTTTAGGTAGGTTGGTCAGAGAAGGCTTACCAATCCATGATCTTTGACTTTGATTCTCAGAATTTTTTAATTTATGGCTTTCTAGAATTAGGATGTAAATGAATATTCACTATGACTAATTTTCCCACTGAAACACATTTCATTCTGGGTTTCAGTTTTCTATGAACTGGCAAGGTCAATATTTATAGCCTATAGTTTTATAATTTGCATCAATATATTAAAAGCCTTGATAGTGGCCAATTTCCTAATCCATTGTAATATCCCAAATATCATGGTAAAGATTCAATATATTGGTTATTTAGGAGCAAGGAAAAAGAGTACAATCAGATATTAAGAAAAGAAGGATAGTGAAGATGTATTTTAGAGTCACAGATGCTCAATTTGTTCTTCTTGAGTTATTCATTGTTCCATCTACAGAATTATCAAGGGGTTAGGATTTTAAAATAAAAACTGTGATATATGAGAAATTCAGCTATTTTGGATTATAATTATTTTTTAAAGTAATCTCTATGCTCAATGTGGGACTCAAATTCAGGACCCTTAGATCAAGAGTCGTATGCATCACCCACTGAGCCAGCCAGGCACCTCTGTATTATAATTATTTTTAATAATGATTTTTATAAGTATAGTGATAATAAAATAAGTAAAAATGAATATTGGGCCAATTTTCTCCTGGTGTTGAAAAACATAAAATTTTTGAGGTGGATTATTTTAAAGAGAAGCTCCATCATCTCATTGAATATCATCTAGGAAACTTAGCTATTTGGAGAATGAATGTTTGAGGCTGTGATTTTCAAGGTACTATAATTGGGAGATACTGAACATGAGTTGGCCACTATGAAAGTCACACATTGACTTAAAGAGGGGAAATGACTTTTTATGTTGCTTCTGGAGCTACAGAAGCTGACATCTGGGCTTCCAAAATCCATTTGGAATAAATGACTTCCATTAATCAGTGCAACGAGTTGCTGCGCAGCCCCTTTTTTTAAATCTCTGCCATTGACAGATATATGAATATAAAGGAGTTTTGAAGGGTGAACACTCCTTCCGTCTCATCAGAAAACTTTTAATAATATGGAGACATTTTGTTTGAGCTTATGGTACTTAGTCAACCAAAATGGAATAATCAGTTCCCCAAATTTGATGGGAAATGTCATCCATAACTTAACAACCCTTGGCTTTCAAAGGCCATAAGCAAAGTGGGTTACTAAGAATCCTTTATTCAGGAGAAAAATGATGGTCATTTCATGGGGAGTAAGATTTATATTTATCAACACATGCAAGAGGAAAGATAGATCATGCTGAGGATAAATATTGTCCATGGAGTCCTTATCTGGGTTTCCTGAATTTGCTTGATGGCCTTTTGTAGTGGATGAATTTAGGTCATCTGTTAAAAGTTTAAAGTCTTTCAAAGTAAGTCAATTAGTGGCAGGTCTTGACGATTTATCTGAGCAAGTATCTAAGTATTGGTATCCCTTTCTTCAATTAGAGTTAGAAGAACTTCACTATGCAACTCTGCCCTCTAGTGTTTCCTGTTAACTCCAGTTATATTCTTGAAATGTGTCTCATGGTGCACAGAATTCCATCACGTTAGAGATGTTTCTCTACTTTTTGCATCTTGTTTGAAAATACATTTGGGCCAGGTTCCATTTAGTTAATTGACATCTGTTATTGTTCACCTGATTTGTTTCGAAAAAGGTGCCTGTTTTTCTATTTGATTCGATTTGATTAAATCAAACATTTCTGTTTTTTTTTTTTACACTTTGCAATTTGGGGGAGTTAAAGTTTACTCTGTTCAGAGATTTTGGAATAGCCACTTTTTAAATGGTTTAAGAGTGTGAAGTATGTGAACTCAAGCAGAATGTTAAATCCATTTAAAGTGATTTTAGGGAGTGCATTCACATTTTGATTGCCCATTGCCTATCTGGGCACAACAAGTTTAAATTGAAGATAATTATAGCACCTAGTGGTCTCTGCCAAAATATTTGCACTATATCGATAATTAAATATTTTATAGATATTTTTGTCAGCAAGACAAAAAAATCCTTTATTTGGATTCATAAATATTGGAGCAGTGTTGTTATTCGAAAAACAGTGATTGCATTTTGGCTTTTTTTTGGTTTGGCTTTAGGTTTTTTTAAAGAGGGCCTTTTATTTTGCTTAGGGCAGCATTTTAAAAGAGTTTAGACGAGAAGCGGTTTTCTTGATGTAAAACTTACGAACTATATTTGAAAATGAGGTTTTTAATTACTACTGATTGTTTTACTAATGGCAAGTCATCTTGCTTGAGGGAGAAAATTTTTTCCAAGCAGCTTGAGTTCTTAGTTAACAACCAGAGGAACTGTAATTAAGCAGTAACTAGGCACTGACCATCTCTTGAGGTTCATCACTGGTGGGAGGGGATGTGGAGAATGAGTCTCTCTGGCTGGTTGTGAATCCCCAGGAAAGGCTCCGTTACTCTGGAAATAACTGGAAACAACAAAGAAACAGAGGAAGGGAAAAGGAGAGATAAGTAGAGTTTTCTTTTTCTAAATGGGAAATATAATTTTGGCTTAGAGATACAGGCATTTTAAGAGCACTAACAGTGAGCATTAGACAAATACTGTTTGGACTCACAGGCATGCGCTTTCCAGATCAAGGAGGCCACAATTACTCTTGTTTTGATGCGTAGAAAATATGACGTTATTAGTTACTGAAAATAAATGATGTGTAAATACTCATCATCAAAGAACTTGGTTGTAACACTGTCCTTGCCTCCTTGACTGAGTAACTCTTTTATCAAATAGTCCATGAGAACATGGCAAAAGGTACAAGGAATGTAATGTTTGGTCAGGGAAAACCATTTCTACTGTGGTTTCCAAGCGTCTTTGGTGGGACTGGGGACTATGGGAATATGAAGCTTCCATTAGACGATGATGTGGCCATAATGTTCATTAAATATATTTTAAATAGGGTTAAAGTGTGGGGGATTTTAAGTGAATAAATAAATACATAAAATAAAAACAATATCTTTTACATAAAAGTGTACATATAGTGCTTCTGCCTTATCAAAAATTGAAATGTATTTCTAGACCAAAATAAATTTCAGAGAATACTTAATAAGCCAAACATGTGCATATATTAGCATGGTTAATTTGCAGTTCAATATCTTGGTAGCTAGTGTATATTTTAGTTTGGACGGCTAGAAAAATATTCTTCATCAGATTTTGATACAGTAAGAAAAATAATTTATATTGCTTATTAAGTGCCTTTTTTCTCAGCTGCAAACCATAGGTACTAAATGGCAAACACAGTAAATTAAAATTGTTTTGCATGGTCAACAACATGTTTTCAGCCGTTAAACCTTGAGCAAATACTGAGCATATTAATTTTTGTGGCAATACTGCAGCAAAGGGTTGGTACACCACTGGGACATTTTTCAATAAAATAGCATAAGGTTTCATTGAGAGTAAGGAGAGAAATACTTACGTTGATAATGTCTCCGCACTGCATGTTCTGCATTAAAACCATGTCCTAGCAGCTCCATGCTCATAGAAGATTACTATTCCCATGAAAGGACTAAGAGAATATTGGCCACAGTTGAAGGCAGTTTTAGTTTGTCACTTGAAGACAAGGTCCTTACTGCAGATAAGGTGCTAACTCTACGTGGGTGCAGTTGTATGCTATAAAAAGTAACACAGAGCTCCTCATCAAGTGTGAGTCTGAGTTTGTCTAGCACTTCAGATGTAAGAGAGCTCACTTCTCATATGCTATTGGAGTCTGATAATGGCCTTTCTTCTAGATGTCTGATCAGAACCAAACCGTGCCAGCAAAGTGACTATAGCATAATGAAATGATACAGTTATCCTCTTTTAACTTTTGTATAGTAAACCCATTCAGAACTCAGTACAATGAATATATTGCTTTATTGACCTCCAGACACTTAAGGGTTAAAGCTGACTTGATTGCATAGCAAACAGCTATGGAAAGTGATGTAGATTAGACACGTGTTTACTTTACGCGAATCTCAACATGTCATTTCCAAGACCGAAAGTATTTCTTAAGGATGGTTGAGAGTGATCTGGAGTAGGAGGTTAAGAGTATGTTTGGTCACCTCCCCGTGGACGCACTGTCTCAGGCTGACCACGGCTGAACCTCGGAGGAGCCTGGGAAACAAGCACACGTGTTACAAAGTTTGTGTTGCGTCACAATGACTATTTCTAGAGATACTTCCTGACACTAGGAGCCGCCATTTTTCGAGCACTGGTGCCCGAGGCACTTTTCCCAAAGTGCTTAAGACGCATTGCCCCATGTCCTTCCCAAACTGCTGTGAGAATGAGCAGTCTAGAAAAATGTATCTTACTCTGAGATGCTTCAATTTAAGTTGTGCCAAGATTTACAGGATTGTCAGAACTAGAGTTCAGAATGACGATTTTAAAGATATTAGCTAGCCTTGAAAAAAGCATGGAAGATATTAGAGAAACCCTTTCAGGATTATATTTAAATCAGTTTGGGAAAAGAGAAAGAACGCTTCCCAATCAACGATCAGTGAGGGAGGCTGAATACTAGTTCACGAGCCACCACGCATCACTATGGGATTTGGGGTAAGTCCAATGATTTACTGAACTGTTTTAAACTACACAAATAATTCAGGAAAATGTGATATTGTTAAAATGTATGTTAAAATTTAAATAATTCAGATAGGAAAGAAACCAGTAGAATAAAAACGGATAATCCCTCCTTTTATTTACCTCCTGGGCCCCACCCCCAATCCATTACCACAATCCTGGTGATCCCCTGTTAAGACTGTGTGTTACCTTCTAAGACTGTCTGAAGAATGCATTTACATATATATTCACATTCTGTGTATTTATAGTGTTTCTCTTTCCCTACTACCTGCCTTGTTCTGTAATTTCTTTCACTTGACAGTGTATTAGTACATATGACCCTTTATTATTTTTTAACCAATGTATATATTCTTCACAATGAATCTGACAAATTATTTAACAGTTTTCCTGTTGAGGGACATTTAGGTAGTTTATAAATTTTGACTGTAGTAAAAACGCTGCAGTGAACTCTGCACACACATTGAGTGTATGACTGTAGAGTACTAGAGTCAGATGTGGAAATGTTGGGTTATGGAATGTGTACCATTAAATTTTTGACAAATACTTCCAAACTGCCCACTGTCAGCACTATATGAATATGACTGTCCATCAGCATTGTAGGACAGTGGCCATTTCCCCTATTCTGACCAACATGGGAAATTACCAATTATTAATTATTAATAAATCAATTATTAATGTTGCATAAAAGTGGTATCTTGTTATTTTGATTTGCATTTCCCTGATTACTAGCGAGGTAGTTTATTGTTTATTGCCCACTGGTATTTCTCTGTGCTTGTGAATTATATGTTCATATCCTTTGTTTTTATTGAGATCAAGCTTATTAATTTTAAAAATTTATATTTACATCATTAAAAATTTTTTCCCCTTTTTTTGGCCAGCTTGATCTGTCAATTTCTGTTACATAACTTACAATCTAATTGGGAGATAGGAATTAACAAATCATCATGCCATTAATATTTAAACTCCATATTAGGATTATCCTTGTGTTTCTGATTTCCAGCTTAATTGCCTTGTGACTAGAAAACATAGATGTTATAAATTCATTCTTTCAGTATTTGGTGATACTGAATTTTGGCCAAGTATGTGGTTAATTTTCACATTTGTTTCATGTGTGCTGGAAAAGAATGTGTTTTCTCCAGTTGTTGGATGTAGTTTCTCAGGTTTGATTGGATTGTCCAATAGGGCATGCTCCACCCCTTACAGAATTCTTTGAGCTCCTACCTAAGGTGAAACTAACAGATTTGATGGACATGGAGCTACAGAAAGTTCCTTGTGTTACTTCCTAACCATGTCAGATAAGATCTGCTTTAGAAGCCAGTGGTGGATATCTAAACTATCTGAACCTCAGAAGAGAGAGGACTTTTTTTTTTCATAGAAGTGTCAGATAAGATGCTCCTGGGCTGTGAAGGTGCTCCATGTGCCAGAGTCCAAGCTCTTTCTCTGTTATTGTCCTGATATATGTGACCTCCATTCCCAAGTTCATCTTATTGCCCAAAATGGCTGCTTCACCTCCAGACATCACATCCATATGCCATACGGGAAGAAGGAAAAAGAGAGGAAAGCACATCCCTCTAGAAATGTCTACAAATATCTAGAGGCCGTTTCCCGGAAGGTGTGCACAGCACATCAGACTACATCCCATGAGCCATGGGATATATGGGCCACATGACTAACAATCATCATATTTAGCTTCAAGGCAAGCTAGGGAATGTGTGGTGGTCATTCTGGTCAGCCTGTGACCAACTGAATTTTGGGAATTTTTTTTTTTTTAACAAGAAAGGAATGAATAGGTACTGAGCAACAGCTAACAGTCTCTGCCATAACCAGTTCTATCAGTGGTACATCCATCAGTTAATACTCAATTTATCGAATACAAGTGTCTTGAAGTGTAAAGAATACCACACTTCATTTTGTGTGCAATCTTTGCTAAAGTGCTTAGACTTTCACCTTCTCTGCATCCTAAAACACAATCTTAGGCGCCTCTCCGGCAGCGCCTGGTTGCATGTAGAGTGATGTTCATGTTCCCAACATGGTGGTGAAGTCTTATTCGAGCTATCCGCATCTCAGCTACCAAACGTATGCCCACTTCCATGCTTCTGATAACCTGTGATCCTGCCAAAGAGTTACCCTTGTTCCTCCAGCACAAACCACGAGTCGCATCTTAGTTCCTGAGCTGAAGACACTGTTTCTCACCTAGAAAAGCCCCTTCTCTATTTCCTAAGTGGAGAAGTTCCCTTTTGCTTTCCAAGTCTAATCTAAAAGCCACTTGTCTACCAAGTCATCTTCAAACACCCCAGCATGTGTGTAATCTTCTCTGCCTTGCAACTGCCACAGCACTTTATCTTTTTTGTGTGTCCGTGATGGGGCACACATTTTTATCTTGGCGCTCAGTGCACACATTTTTATCTTGGCGCTCAAGGGCAGGACCAGTACCCAAGTAAGTGTTCCATCCTCCACAGTGCCCAGCCATGTGTATAACATTGGACAGTCCATCAAGAAAGGAAATTAAGTGAATGACTGACTGCTTGTAAAATGTGTGCATTTAGTGTCATAATATTTATTTTATACAGTCTAAATTACCATATTACGTTAATGTAACTTACGCTCTGTGGGGTCCAAATGACATGGTTGCTACTTGATCATCGTAATAAGCTGAGAGATGTATTTAGTTTAAAGATAGCACAAGCAGCTGCAAGAGGCAGGAGAGGGCATGATACCACTTACCAGCACATCTTAATATTTTAATAGACTCATTCTTAGCCAAATAGAGGAAGCAGAATTTAGAAACAATGCCAGTTCCTGCCATTGGCTTCATCAGGGGGCACTTTATTCCATCAATTTTGGGAGGGAGTGATGAAACTTCTTGGGCTCCATTTGTGTCTCTGACTGAGGGTAAGAAATGGATCCCTGATTTTGCTGTGAGAGCTGTTTGTAGGCTGTCTTATCTTTTGGTCTTAATACCTATTTCGCCTCAATTGGGATTTCTTGGTATTCGACTGGATCCTGCCAGAATTTGGCTTAGTTTCTTTAAGATGAATTAATAAACAGGGCTGGATATTGTTTGTGACATGGCTCTTAATAACACTGTTAGTATTCTTAGGCCGTATATATACTCAGAATGTGTGTTTTAACTATGTTTTTCCATGCTGGTCCGGAAACTTGGAAAAAATCTCAAGTTTAGACAAAAACTGAAAAATTTATCTGTTAGACAGATGGGTAGGCAAGTAGAAACTGTCTGACTCGCATCACACCCATCATAAGAACATTAATTACTATGTCTTTATCTTAATAAATTCAAAATGCATTTGGTAAGAATCATTTGTTTATAATAGAGCTGTGAGCAAAATAGAAATAAAAATATGAAGCTCAACTAAAAACCTCTTCATGCTTAATGACTAAGATACACAGCTGGCACCGTCTTATCTGAGGTTATTCTGGAAGTGCTAACTAATGCAGTTAGGAAAGAGAACCAAAAAATGGATAGGCATTGGTGCTTTTTCCTCATGGGCAACATCAACAAAGAATACCACTCTTTGCCTTCATCCAAAAATGACAACAACAAAAAACCCCAAGAAAGTCACTATTATTTTATTTGCATTCCTTTGGTTAGTGGGGAGATTAGGTGTCTTTTCATGTTTTATTGGCAATGTTAAGAGTGAGATATGAAATGTTTACTTGTGGCAATAACTGGAGACATGGGAGGAAGAATTCTAATTGACATTGGCTTTCAATAGCTTCCATCTCTTTCTCCCTCTCTCTTTCACACACACACACACACACACACACACACACAGGCTCTTAAGGCAAAGATGCAAGACTGTAGGCTGCCAGGTTTTTGTACTTCTAGGAGACAAAAGAATGAATCAGTCTCAAAGAGTGGGGTATGGTGGGAGAGTGGTTCTGGGAAAAGGATTTGGGGCCTATAAACTGATACTGTGTTTTTGGAGAGTGGTCTAGAAATGTTTATCTGAATATAAAATAAAATATGTTCAGCTCTTTGTCTTGGCAATCATACCTCAAGAGGTTTACTCTAAGGATATAATTATACAAGTCTGAAATGATGTGTGTATGAGGATATTGGTTTCAGTCTTGTTTGTGACAGAGAAATATTGAAAAAGACCTAAATGATCATCCATAAGGGCTGGTGAATTGTTATGCAGTGGAGTACTATGAAGCCAATGAAATGTATTGACTTGGAAAAATTTCCGCAACCTATTGTTGAGGACAAAGAGCAGGTTATAGAACCTGTGTGTGTTCTACTTAGTGGTTCAATAGATAGGTAGACCTATATCTATATATCTAAACATATCTGTGAATGTATAGAGAGAGCTAGAAAAAAATGCTAAAATATGGACATCGGTAATTAAAATCCAGCTGGGAAGATACTTGCCAAAAAGAGGCTGTTGTAGAGTAGTGGAAGATATTTACAGTAACTCAAGGTCCCAGGGTTTCAGAGAAGGGAAAGATCAGCTTGGCAAGAGAGATCAAAGAGGGTCTCACACAGTGGGAAGCACTTGAGTTGATTCATTTACCAGAGTCAGAGTTTGATTGGCTGGAGAAGCAGGAGCAGCTTTATAGGGTAACAGCATTCTTCCTACAACGTTTGTGTGAAGCAATGAGGCTGACACTAGGAATCACGTGTAAGTTATAGCTCCCAGCCTGGAGGAGCTTATAGCCCACTGGAGAATAAAAGCACAAAAATTACAGTCCCGTGTGGAAAACACATCTCTAAAGGCACTATGGGAGTGCTAAAAATGGGTCCCTGCCTAAGCCTTGAGTGTGGTGAACAGGGGTAGATAGCGAGGGGCTGCATGAGGGAAGTTTCTAGAAGAGGTGAGCGTGAGTTGAAATTCAGGATGAGTTAGCTCTGTGGAGAGTAAATAATACTGGAAGCAAGCATGAATGCTTACCTCAGACTTGACCATTACACTGATACAAAAGGCCGTGTCCAGCTCACTGACAGGTAGTGTGTTGAACCTGTTTGGAAATAGCACTACTTTTCTATTCACAGAGTCCGTGTGAGCTTTCCTGGCTTGCCCACGGAGGCCATTTAGCCTGTATGCTTAACCCCATGTATCAAGTTGCTTAGGTGAATTGTTTTCTGGGTCTGGGGAGGTGGGAGACATATTCCTCTTCATCTCCACTCTTTCCAGCTTTGTGACTGGTATGGATACAGGGCAGGGTGAAGAACTGGGGCCATATGCAATAGGAGGCACTGGGTCATGGGGCATATGTATAGATAGCTTTAGTAGAGACTACCGAAAAGTTTGCCAAGTGCTTGTACAATTGATACTCCCACAAGGAGTATGAGAGATCGCTTCCACATCCTCACTAGGAAGCATCGATGAGGTGAAAGGGCTCTTTCCTCATCTCAGTTTTCCTTGGCCTTTTCTCCTCATTTCACTTGGACCCTAGATCTTTAAAACAAGAAGCGCAAGGGACTTTCTGGAAAAACTCCACTTATGTTTCAAAAGAAAGCCCTGGAAGTTGAGGCCAGTCAGGGCTGGGGTGAGGCATGGACCAGCACCGGGCTGCGGTAAGGAGGACACTGGGTGAGGAGATGGGAGGGGCCTGCTAGCAAGGTGCCTCAGTGACACGGCTGGGGAAGACTCAGTAGGGGGTGTGGGGAACAGGTCATGGAAGGATAGGACGCTTATTCCCTCTTCCCCAAACTCGCCATTGTGCACATGGTTTTGGATGAGGGTCAATACTGATTATAGTTGGAAGTTGGTGCCACGGGTAGGGAAGGGTGGCCAAACGTTAGTGAGTGTGTGTAGACCATTGAGGAAAGAAGGAAAGAGGAGAGGAAAATCCCATGTAGCCACTGAATTTGGTCAATTTCTGGGTAGCCATTCTTTTGTCAGGTGTATGGAAATCATCTAAACCTGGGATTATAAAATAGTGTTACATTTATGATGAGTTTGTATTTTTACTCAGTATATATGTATATGTGTGTGTGTTTATTTAATGATACAAGTTGGTTTTCTCTGATACAGGTATGGTACTCTGATTATTTATTAGATCCGCTGTTGATTGCATCTTCGCCCAGTTTTTCCTTAATATTTCCTGAAGTGTGCAATATAAAACAGGGGCAGAAGATGAGGAAAAACTCCCTTTATAGACATTTGCTCATGGCCAAGGGTGCACATCGTGGTCTTGCAGGGGACATAGATGTTTTCTGGAATATGCAGTCTTGTAAACCATGAACCAGCTGTTCCTCCTTGGGTTCTGTAGCTTATTCCATCCATTCACATGTGCTCATTGAATGCATATCATATTCAAGACATAGACAACGAACCCAAATCACAGCAAACCCACGTGCAGAGTGTTTGGAATTGCTATGTGTGCCACACAATATTTAGTTAGCAAAAATAGATCCAGTAGACTCCATTGTCTAGGATGGGCCCTCTGAGTTAACGGGGCGGGGGGGGTGCTGATTCATGGTCACCCGACATACACGTTAAAGATCTTCCAGACCAGCCCTCTTTACGGTAAGAAGAGATAAGGGAGCCAAGCTCCCCAAGACAATTAGTGGCTGAGCTGTGTCTAGAACCAGGGTCTGATATTTCTTCCAAGAAGCGTTATAGGCAAGAGCATGGTTTAATAAGCCCATGGGTCAGGTTTCGAGTCTCTGCATTTGTTGGCTTTGTAACGTTGGGCCTGCTTTTTAACCTCTTGGTGTTTCAGTTTTCTCGATTGTCAAGAGGGATTGAAAATAATAGTAGTATCTGGGTCATAGGGTTTTGGAGGATTAAATGAGCATAGGTATGTAATGCACTTAGCAGATGGGTAGAAAGCAGAGAAAAACTAAGTACCGATTCAAGGTGTTCTTCAAAGGCCCTCTACACTGCCCAGTGAAGGCCTGTTCTTTTGTGGCACTGACCCACTTTAAACACAGTGCCCTCAAACACAGCATCTACCACAGTATCAAATGAAAGAGCGGTTGAACCGTTCCTTCCTTTGAGAATATTGATGGAAGGACCTTTGAGATACTTCCAGGATTGGCACTCCGCTATACTTCAACACAGCATCTTCTCTCTGTCTCTGTTTCTGTGTCTGTCTGTCTGTCTCTCGGTGTTATTTAGGAATAGCTAAACTAGAATTTCCAGTTACCTAGTCTCCTCCGGAGGACTATATAATGGAAGGCAGGAGCTGTATTGCTTACAACGTGTGAGTGCTAAGCCTATATTTCCGCACGAGCTGGACTGCTTTTAAACTATTCCAGCAGAAAGCCTACATGGAGGATATTGATTATCCTCCAGTTTAGCTCTTGTGCCACAAACTTCAAAACTTGGGAACAGCCCACCCTGAAGAGTTTCTCCTGCTTCTCACAGTCTTTCAAATCAGGACTTGGGATTAGTTTGAGGTTTTTAGTTGTTAGAGCTGTAGGTACCTTAGTCATCACATCTTCCAAACCCCCAGGGTCATAAAGCTGGTGGACTGAGCCCCAGAGTCCTGGCTCCTGGGATCCAGGGGCCTTTTCTCTCTTCTCCAAGTCGTGGCAAACCAGAGAACCAGAGAGGGTTCTCCAGCTCTGAGTTGACGTCTTTCTCTCTCGGCGTGAATACTCGTTGTGAAACTATTTCAACCATCAGAGCTAAAGAGAAAAAAATAGAATGCTGTTAGCAAATTAAAGGTTTTGCTTAACTGTACCTTGTTTTTTTATTTGTGATCTTAACTGGTGTGTAGCAGGCATCAACTTCCCTGAGTTGGAATGACTTGGTGGTAAATATAAAGAAAGCCTCTGTGAGAGGTCACAGGAAAACTGCCTGGCCCTTTATTTTGACAAGATAGAAACAAACTGAGTCTTGACATTTAAACAGTGAGATTAACATCATCACCTGCCTCATGATTGAGGAGGTTGACCTTTTGTTCCAATTCTTTTGATTATTGACAAACTCAAGCAATTTTCTGCTGCTCTTGAAAGATAGCCACGTTTATGAAATTTGGGAGAATGTTCATTGAATTTAGATAGAAGAAACTTGAAAAGCTTCCACACAGAACTCTTAAAAATCCAAGGCCTAAAAAAAAAAAAAAAAAGGGTAAAATCGTATATAATTCTTTCTCGTGGGCAAATGTGGATAAATCTTATCTAGAAATGGAAGGACATTCATTACTAGGACACCCATCTGAGAGTCATGTACTGCATGAATATTGAAATTTAGAGTGATTCTGTGAAAAGTAGCACCAGTGATATTCATGAAGAAGAAAAACATCTTTCTGCATTTATTTGGTTAATGGCATGTTCTAGAAGGGGAAAAAATGGACAAGGCTTATATTTTTCCCCAAATATACTTCTATCAATATTGACAAACTGATGTTTTCAACACGTGTATCATTTTAGGTAACATAATTATGTTTGGTCCTGTATTCTAAAACCACCTTTTCTTTCATAAAGAACTCTGTTAGTCATCTTGGGCTGCTGTAACCAAACACACAGACTGGGGGGCTTCACCAACAGAAATGTATTTCTTACAGTTCTGGAGGCTGCGAAGTGCAAGATCAAGGTGCTGGCTGATTCTGTTCCTGGTGTGGCTCTCTTCCTGGCTTGAAGAAGGCCACCTTCTTCCTGTGTTCTCCATGGAGGGCTATCTTCTTCTAAGGTCTTAGGGCCCTATCTTTATGACCTTTAACCTTAATACCTCCTAAAGATCTTATTTCCAAGTATGGCCTCATTGGCGATTAGGGCTTGAATGATGAATTTTGTGGGGGACACAATTCAGTCTACAACGAGAACTTACTGCTGGACTGAAAGTGGATACCTACAAAGCAAAAGCCTTTTAGTTGTCAATTTCATTTAAAGTCTGGCAAGGATACTGAGATTTAGTTTATAAATTCTATCCAGATGTCTTGGTGAAGAGTGAGTTCTCTCACATTCCCTGGGCATGATGAAAAATCCAGAAAATCTTGCTTTGCCCCCCCAGTTTATGGGCCTTTCCCCCTTAAATTCACTTCTTTGTCTTTAAACATTATTCCAGGTAGCACTGTAGATTACTTCAGAGTCTTGATACATTAACGTCAATGAATGGGTCAGCTCTTCCCAGAGAACAGAGAGAGGAGGTCAAGGTAGGGATTAGGAAAGAGACTGAGCTTACGGTCCTGTGAGGGACAGCTGGCTAGATAGAGATGGAGGACAAGAAAAAGGTGAAAGTGAGGCCCAATCTGGAATTTGAGGATATAGAAACCAAACAATAGGTTGTAACTTACCTGTTATTTATTCCAGCCCTACAAAATGCTTGAGATGAAGGCAGTTAGTTTAGTGTTTGGGACACCTGGCTGGCTCAATCAGTAGAGCATGTGACTCTCAATCTTGGGGTTGTAAGTTTGAGCCCCACGTTGGGTGTAGAGGTTGCTTAAAAATAAAACCTTAAAAAAAGAAAGCAATTAGTTTAGTTTTTTCAGTTGTTAGTGATCTTACGTCTATGGAAGAGTTGCAGAGATAGTACAGAGAGTTCTTGTACACCCCCACATCCAGCTTTCCTTGTTAACATTTTGTATTACTACGGTACACCTGTCACAATGAAGAAAGAAATGTTAATGTGTTATTATTGACTAAGCTTCACATTTTACTAAAATTCCACTAGTTTTCCCTTAATATTCTTTTTCTGTTCCAGGATCCTCTCCAGGGTACCATATTAGGTTTAGTTGTTTGTGTCTCCTTAGGGTCCTCTTGGCTGTGACAGTTTCCAGACTTCCACTGTTGCTGATGACCTTGACAGATTGTGGATTATTCGTCAGGTGTCTTCTAGTATGTCCCTCCATTTGGGTTTGCGTGCTGTTCTTCTCTTGGGTAGACGGAGGTTGTGGGGCTTTGGGGGGAAGACCGTCTAGGTGACGTGCCACTGTCATCACATCCTATCGAGGGGTACATGCTGTCAACACGGCTTATCACTGTTGATGGTGACCTTGACTGCTTGGCTTAAGGTCCTGTTTGTCAGGTTTCTCCACCGTAAAGTTACCCTTTCCTCTCTCCCCCTCCATAATAGACTCTTGGAAAACCAGTCAGTAGGTACAGCCCATACTCAAAGGGTGGAAGATCTTGAACTTTTTAAATTGAACATATTCCTCTGTCTTCTGTTAACCTGCAACATTTAAGCACATCTCAATTCTAACACTTAACTCTAGCGGGAAGGTTTTATCTAGTGATTGTCTCATAAGCTCTATGTACCATCTTTTTTTTTCTCATTTCTGGCAGCTGTCACTCTTAATTTTGCAGGTTTTCTGCTGTGTACACATGGCATTTAAAATCTAGATTAAGACTGAAAAAGTTAGTCAGCTATCCCTATGTTCCCACTTAATGTAAATGTTTGCCTAATAGCCTAAAAATTCAAATAACGAACGGAAAAGCATCTCTTAATCACAGTGTTTGGCACTGCTAAGTGATATACTTACTCTGGCACCGCGAATGCCTCACTCTGCTATTAAACTAGGATATAATTTCACTGGATGTGGAGCCATGTGACTCTCTGAGCATTCCTCTGTGTGCTCGATAAACAGATTGCAATATGTTGCTTTGATTAGGGCTCAAAATGCATGCTTTAACTAAAAGCTAAACCCCCCAAATCAATCAAACAGGCTGATAGAAAAACAAGAGGTAGGATTATAGGATAAAGAGGAGAGAAGGTAAGTGAGCACATGTTTCACAGTTAATGGTAGAGAACGAAGGAGGAGATAGGGAGTGTGTGGGGTGATGCTGTCGAGAAGCATTCTGTTACAGGGAGGGCAGTGAGGACCTGCTGGTGATTGTATGTGGAGGCGGATGGGACACTGGGAGAGAATGTATGATCTGGACATTAAGGAGAAATTTGATAAATTCCATTTTAAAGAGCACAGTCGCTTTAAATGTTTAGAGAATATTCAAGAACATGTTCTCGTCTTTTGTATTTACTAAACTCATTTTATGGTGTTCATTCTGAGTTTCTCTGAGAAATAATAATAAACATCTGCTGCTTGTTTTTCATGTATTAAGTGCTTTTACATGCATTGGCTCATTAATCTCTTACGAAGAATCTGAGGTGTTAATTTTATCATCAGTCCCATTTTGCAGATGGGACTACTGAGACTTAAGGAGGTCTCACTTGTTCAGGGATAAAGAACTAGGAATTCCACTTTGTTTCAATTCAAGTCCATTGGTTCAGGCAAAAGGGAGGAAACAGCCTTCCCTGCTGAGCCTGAGGGAGTCATGCACAGGTGAATCTACTGCAGTCCATTTAAATAAAATTACCTCCCGAAGCCTACCAGTATTTTGAAGAGATTTTGTTATCAGGATGTTTAGGCTTTTTTGGTGAAGTGGGTGCTTACCCAAACCAAGGCCTGAGGATTCTGACTGCACTTCCCACTCCTTGTTCTCATTCCCCTAGATCTGAACAAAATTCTCCCAAACGCCCGCCTCTCTCTCTTTGACCTTGCTCTATTGTGTAATTAGTCTCTCTGGTTTAGTAAAAAGATTAGATCATAGTTGAGGAAAAATGCCTGTGTTCCTTGGAATACTAACCAGGGCCCAGCTCTTGGGTAGGACAGTTCTCTTCCCGGGGTACGTTCTTGTAGATTTGCTGCTTGAGAGATAAACCAAAGGGGATTGTCAACATTGATTGGCGCTGTGAGCCCGCTCCTGGAAGATGACGAGATGGTATAGCCTTGGCCCAGTGGGTCAGATCTAGGGTTATGGGAGGGACAGGGAATAATTGGGAAATAGAAGCAGAGAGGGCCGGTCAAAGCATGTGTCCCCATCAGCTGTCCTCTCCCACCCAACTCCTACCTCCCTGCGTGCCTCCCTCCACCTCCATGGTGTCCTGTTACTCTGCTAAGATAGGAGTCAGACAGGGACAGAACAAAGGGATAAGCAAGAGGAGCTTCGAATAGTATGAAGGTCCAAGGACAGATAAGGAACCTGAGGAACACAGAAAGGAGAAAGGAAGAGAGAGGCATAGGATGTCCCCCCACATATGTTTTTTTTTAGAGAGACTGTGTGAGCTGGGCGGGGGTGAGGGGAAGAAGGGCAGAGGGGGAGGAGAGAGAGAATCTCAAACAGGCTCCATGCCCAGCTCAGAGCCCGACTTGGGGCTCGATCTTGCAACAGTGAGATCATGAACCAAGAGCCGGACGCTTAACTGACTGAGCCACCCAGGTGCCCCTGTTTCCCCCCTTTTAAGGTCTGATGTTATTTGCCTGTATGCATTCGTAGGTAACCTGCATAGAGAGTAAGCAGTGCTTTCCCTTTGAATGGCGCTAACAAAGGAGAGGAAGTCAGGGTCCTGGAAGCAATAACGGGAACTTCCCCGGGTCCACCAGATTGCACAGCATACCGCACTCCACTGAGACGCCGGCGTCCAGGGCTTGTAGGCTGTCCTAATCCTCAGGGCATAGCCAGGCTGCACTGTTGTACTCCATAGTGTATTTTGTCATCTGGTCACCTTTTGAGCCATCTACTTGGCTGAAGGCACTGTTGAGTTCAGAGGAGGATTTTTGAAATCTGTCCCAATGGTCCTAGCGTAGAATTGCTTTTAATGTTCTTATTGTAACAAGGAAAATGAGCTTGAGTGGAGGAGATGGTAACATGGGTACACACAAGATTATGCAGAAAACCATGTTAGGATTGATTGTATATTCTTGGCTGCTTTTGCCTCTTAACAATCTCACCTTAGAAATGACTTGCCTTTGTAAAATAGAGTGCAATTTAATAATCCCCCCACCCCAGTTTTAACTACTTGTTGATAATCATTTTGGTTTCGGAAATAGTGATGCCACCTCCTTCCAGTGAGGTTTTTAGTCATCTTGGTCTGAGTTGATACTGTGAGACTAAGATAGAATCTGCTGTTTTTCCTCTTAAAAATGATCACAAGGCTGTCTTACAACTTTTTGGCAGTAAGTCATGTGGAAACCATAGGGTGGCTCTGTTTTGCCTTTTAAAATTTTTGTATTAAAGTGATTTTCCAGGAAGATGGAAAAGAAATTCCTCTAAAAATTAGGCAACATCCTGGTTGCTGAATGCCTTGAGGGGGTCCTTGTGCCATGAGGTAATGAACATGGAGAACTTGGATACCGGAAAATACTTTCCACAGCATCGATGTTTTGGAGGCCATGCTACTTTTGGTGCTCAAGGTCAGAATGTAGTGTTCTCATGTGTTTCTCAGCTCTTGAGTTTCAATTCACATTTTCAAGGTGAATGGAAAGTAGAGTTTATGGTTTTTTTTTTAAAAATGTCATTTTTTCCCGAAATATTAAAGTGAATGTGATGTGTAGACGAGCGTATCCCAAGCTCTTAGGCCTCTAAAGGATGTGTTTCTCTAACATTTCTGTTTGATGACTTAACAAGGACATCCTTCTTTGATTTTGCCAGTAGAACATGGCTGAAGGATTGGTAGTTTGTTGTTTCCAGACAGCTTTCTCGTCCTTGTGGACACTGTGGGCTCCTCAGAGAAGGGCCATGTTTTTGTTTTTATTTCACTCAGTGCCTGATATCTGGGGAGTGTTTACTACCAATAAAGAGGGTTTATGTGCCTAAATTCTTCCTGCTTTTAGATTTAGGACCAGCAAGTGAGCTGGATGAAGACAGCTGATCTGTACCAGTTTATCTTTAACACCTCGAACAGTGTCTGGCACCCACCAGGTGCCCAATAAATATTTGCATGCTGAATGTATATGTCTGCCATCTGATGTGTTACACACCAGTAATTAGATAAAGCAGGGTGTTTTATACACAGACTCGAAGGTGTCTTGTCAAGAGCGTCGAAAGAATTCTGGGAGGGAGACTGGATGTTTCTTCTTCTGTTGGTTTGGCAACTAGATGATTCCTCCAACTTTCAGAATAAATGAAGAATTCTGCAGCATTGGCTCTGGCCGCTGCCCCCTTCATTCCCACTGCCATTGCCTTATTTAACCATTGCTTTAGAAAAGGAAAAAGAACAATTTTGAATTGGTACACACCCACTTACAGCAGCACTAAGCATGTAATACGCACTTTGTCAATGCTCATTATATTACTCATTATAGTATGTTACTCATTATTATGATATTGGTGATGTCTCCATATTTTTCTATCTTATTAAGTGTCTTAAAAAATAAAAAATGGGTAAGGAGCGCCTGGGTGGCTCAGTGGTTAAGTGTCTGCCTTCAGCTCAGGTCATGGTCCCGGGGTCCTGGGATCGAGCCCCTCATTGGGCTCCCTGCTCAGCGGGAAGCCTGCTTCTCCCTCTCTCAATCCCCCTGCTTTCTCACTATGTCTCTCTCTGTCAAATAAATAAATAAAATCTTAAAAAAAGAAAGAAAGAACTCTTTAAAAAAATAGGTAAATGTTAAATTTTACTAAATTTTTGTCCCATTCTTTTCCAGCGTTAATGGAGAACATAAAGTTTCTCTCTTTTTACTTACTAATGTGAAGAATTATACTGACATATTTTCTAATGTTGAACATTCCTTGCACACCTGTTATGAGCTCCATTGTGCTGCATAATTCAGCTTGTGCATATTTACTCTGAGATTTTTTTTTTTTAAAGATTTTTATTTATTCATTTGACAGAGACAGCGAGAGAGGGAACACAAGCAGGGGGAGGGGGAGAGGGAGAAGCGGGCCTCCCACAGAGCAGGGAGCCTGATGCGGGGCTCGATCCCAGGACCCTGGCATCATGACCTGAGCCGAAGGCAGACGCTTAACAACTGAGCCACCCAGGCGCCCCTACTCTGAGATTTTTGCATTGAGAACGTAAGCGAAATTTGCCTGTAGTTTCTTTTTGTGTGGGTGAGTTGTCTCTTTCAGATGTTGGTGTGGATGTTATGCTGGTTTTTTAGAAGAAATCAAAAGCTGCCCTTCATTTTCTATGTACATTGTAAATAGCATTGAAATTATCTGTTCCTTTAAGGATTTGTAGAATTCT
The DNA here is from genome assembly GCF_054177405.1 of Leptonychotes weddellii. Classification (NCBI taxonomy): domain Eukaryota; kingdom Metazoa; phylum Chordata; class Mammalia; order Carnivora; family Phocidae; genus Leptonychotes; species Leptonychotes weddellii. The sequence goes on along the minus strand of NC_138375.1, from coordinate 11,869,084 downwards.
CAAGTGTGAAATTGATTAAGTCTGGTGCATTTTGGGAGGGGTTATTCTTTGAAAATGTACTGCATTTTCATTTGTTGTAATTGGTAATGGACGACGTCATCCATTCATTTAGGTTTTTACATTTATTATAATATTTTGGAGCCCAGTAGTTTTTATGATTCACACATTCCATGAAAAATTTATGGTTGTTTCTATAATCTCAATTTTTTTTCCTCTTTATTTTGGTGAGCTGAGAGTTCAATCTCATATATTGGCCTTAGATTTCTTGACTTGAAAAAAAAGACTCTTTGTTTCTTATTTATTAATATAAGTAGTGTAATCTGTGAAATTTCTTCTGAGCACATCACAACTGTATCTCAGATTTTCTGATCTAGAGCATTCCATCTTTGCTATTTTCTGCATATTCCGTATTCTTGGTTTTAATTTTATTTTTGACACAAAGTTTATTTTGAAGGCTTAAAAATTTTCAGATGGTAGGGTCCCTTGATTTTCTGGTTTTGCTATAGATTTTAATTTTTATTGCATTGTGAGCAGGAGTTATTTTTTGTTTCATTTCTGATTGAAGCTTTATTTTTGATATAATTAATTATCAAAATATTCCATGGATTTGGAAGGAAGTCACATCCTCTCTTTTAAGATATGCAATTCCATTTATAAATCAGTCAGAACAGCCTCGTGATTTTATTCTTATTTTTTATTCATGTGACCATTCTTCTGCAGAAAGAGATAAATTTCAATACTTCTGTATTTCTTATACTTTGTACTTTATATAGGTTTTGCTAGTTAAACAGTGATGCCATATTTATAACTGTTAGATGTTTGTTGTGGATTGCAATTTCTACAATTTTAAGGTAGCTTTTTGCTATTGGGTGCAAATTGCTTTGAATTCAGTGTGTCTGAAATTTAGATCAGAATTCCAAGGTGTGGTTCGTACTCACCTGGCATGTCTTTGCCCAATCTTTTATTTTCAACTTTTCTGAGTCACTTTATTTTAGGTGCTTCTTAAATAGAGCATACCATTTGTTTTTTTTTCCCCTCTGGGAGCCAGTCTGGGGGTCTTTTTGTCTTGATTTCTTAATATAGTGCAAATATGTTTACTTATAAAATAGATGTGCTTGGTCTTAATTCTGTAATCATATTTTATGTTATTCTTTTATTTCTTAACTTTTTATCATATGGTCTTGGTTTTATTGTATGTTTTTTCCTCTTATTTGGAAAGTTCCTATCTGTTATGGCTTAACTCTTTTAGTAACCTTTATAACTGTAGCTTCATAGATCTATTTAATGATTTTTTTTAGACATTATCTATTTATGCCCCCAAGACTCATGAAGAAATAAGTATCATTCCACTTATTTCTACTTTCTACTCCTTCCTTCTACTACCTAATTTTAGTTGATTATACTATTTTTTTTTAGCTATTCTCTATTTACCTTTATATTTTTAATATACTTAAATTTCTTTTCCTTTTCCTTTACCAGATTTAAATGTTATGGTTTTGCCCTGGCTGTAAGGAATGAAACAATCAGTGCCCTTTGCCTCCTCTCTTTCTACCTTCTTACAGTACAGACCATTTGCATTCTGTTCTAGAGCTAGTTCTCATGGTGGTGTTAACTCTCATTCCTTGTTGAAATGCAGCCAGGAATCACCACTAGTCATTTCACTAAAGGTTTTTATTTGTCTCTTCAGTTTCTTTGAGGACTTTGGACACCTTCTGCCATGTCCCCATATTGAATGTTGCTGGGGAGCAGCCCAAGGTTAGCCGATGTCTTCCCTTCGAGATAAATTGATCTCTTTCTCCTAGCTGGATGCCCAAAGGATTGTTCTTTATCACTGAAGTCTACTAACTTCATGTTTGTTGTTATATATCAAATTTATTTCTGGTATCCAATGTATACTTTCAATCTGTTTCTTTATCTCTTAAACATTTTCTTGTATTACATCATTCTACCTCCCTCCCTTCCTTCCTTCCTTCCTCCCCCCACCTTTCTCTTCTTCTCTGATTTCTCTCTCCCTCTATTCCTTCATTCTTTCTTATTGCCTTTGATATCTTTTCCCACACTTTGCCCTGGGGAACATGTTCAATATAAAAATATGACTGTTTGGGGGTGGGGGTGGAAGTGGTGAGAGAGAGGGAGAGGATGTGATTATCACATGATTTACTCATACTTTTTGGGGGGCATTTTATCAGTAGACCACCCGGGCATTGCCAGCTATGTAATAATTACTTTTCGTTTATCCCAAGATTTAAATATTTTCAACATTGTTTTTTTTGGGGGGGGGGAGCTACATGATCTCATTTCTGAAGAAATACTATTATTTATAATGTTTTCCTTTGAATCTTTTTTCTTAAATTGTGAATCCAAAAACTGTAGATGATATTCATAAAAGACTCTACATGACCAGTAGGGTGGGGAGGAATTAATCTCATGTTTTACTTGTCAATTTAGGTTTCAGTAATGCACTTGATTTTACACACAGCTTTTTCATTCATGTTCGATTTCTGGTCTACTAACTCCTAGATCTATTTCAGACACACCTGCACTCGTTGTCTATTACATTGTGTAATTAACTTATCCTCTGTAAATGACCCAGCAGAGATCCCTTTCGCATCTCATCCTTTTTGCTTCTGATCACCTCAGTATTTAATCATGTCATTCTGAATTCATAGTCTCCCAGTTTCGTAAAAGACCCAAAGCTGTTAAGTTTATACACTGTCCAGTGTGTAGTCACTGATGAAAAGATTATAAAATGCACCCAGCCAGGAATATCTTCTAAATTCACCCAAAACCGTAACCAGTCATTAAAAAAGTGAATTTATTGGTTGTAGTTATAAAATTAATGTATGCTTATTATAGGGAATTTGAAAACTATGTGTGTGTGCTATATCACCCCTAATCCTGAGGGCATAAAGATTACTCAGCATGATTTTGCATTTCCTTTTAGTCTTAAATATGCATATTTTTATGCATATAAAAATATATACACATATAATTTTATTGAATTATAGTCCTCCTGTGTACACCTGAAATTTGGTATCAAGTTTTTCTCTTCATATTGCCCTATTTTCCCATTTTGGTAAATATTCTTTACATGTGATTTTTGTAATGACTACAAAATTTTTAAATTCAGGCTATACCTGAATTTACTTAGTCACTCCCTCATTGTTGAAATTCTTGTGTTACCAAATGTTGCCCATATTTATAAATATTTCATTGAGATCAGGTCCAAGAAGTAGAGTTAATAGGTGAGCATGAAGACTTTTTTGGTGCCAAGTTTTGGTTTGTTTTCTAAGTATTTTATTTTGAAAAACTGCACATACAGAAATAGAACAGGAGTGTGAGCATTTTTAGTCTCAAGATGTGATGTGAGACTGATGAGAATGGTTTGTGCCATTTTATGTTCTCACCATGAGAACATGTGTTCGTGTGGTTGCCTGCCCATGCCAACCTCAGCGTTTATGTGAGCCTTAAATTTTGTTGTCAATTTAATATAGTAAAAATGGCATTTCTTTGCTTTAAGTTGTTTATTTTATCAATGGAGTTGAGTAGATTGTTGTTTGTGAGTCATATGTATTTTTTTCTGTGAATTGTCTAAAGAGATCTTTGCCAAATTATCCGTTGGAGTATTAGAATTTTGCTTATTTCCTTTAAAGGCGTTTTAAATATTTCAACATTTTTCATATTTTTGTAGATATGTGCGTGTGCATGCATGTAGGTATGTGTGTGTGCATCTGCACATGTTACAATTTTTGTTCCTCGTTAGGTAAATCAGTTAACAAAACCTTCCAAAAACTCAATGGCTCACAACAATAATCCTTTCTTCTTGTTTGTTAGTTTTGGGGTAGTCTATGTATTCTTCTGGTCTTGGTTGGTAGATTCTCTCATGCCTGTGTGGCCCACTGTAGGGTAGAGAGATGCCTCTGCTGATTTTACCCGAGATCTCTTACATTTAAGCACTTAAGGTTTTGGCATGCTGACTGGACTCTGATGACCTGGGCTAAGCCAGCTGGGCACTCTCTCCGTCTCCAGGCTAGTGTGGCTTGTTCAAATGGCAGGCTTCCAAGAAAGGCTTGGAACTGGTACACAGCTATTTCTGACATTTCTGACATTCTTTTTTTTTTTTTTTTCTGATATTCTTAATGGCAAAGGTAAGTCACAGAACCAGACCAGATTCAAGTGATGGTAAAATGGACTCAACATCTGGATGGGAGGAACTGCAAAATACATTGCAAAAGACAATGGAAGGAGTGGTTAATTGTGGCCATTTTAGTTTTCCACAGTAGGTGAATGGTTTTTTGTTGTTGGTGGTTTTTGTTTTTGTTTTTTGTTTTTTGTTTTCTGTCTCTTTTTAGGATATTTCTTCATCCTTTTGTTTCAAAAGGATGTATTTAAGAGACATTTAAAAAATAATTTTGCTTTTTTTTTTTCAGTCCAGGAAGGCTTTTTTTCAACATGTGTTTGATTCTTGCATCTATTCCTATTGTTTGTGATAATGTTAATTTCTTAAGCAATGTGAATTTTGATTTGCCTGTTATGTCTTATTTCCTTGCAGTTATTTATCTTTATCCCTGTTGTAGCTGGTTGTTCTCTCTGTTCCTACTGACTGTTCATCTTTCCAATCCCAGTTTTTGCAGGGCATACCTTCTTTCATATTTTTTTTTAAGATTTTATTTATTTATTTGAGAGAGCAAGAGAGAGGGAGCCCAACTGGGGTTCAGTCCCAGGACCCTGGGATCATGACCTGAGCCAAAGGCAGATGCTTAACTGACTGAGCCACCCAGGCCCCCTTCTTTCATATTTCTGAAGCTTCTAAGAAGTCTTCTAAAATGTTTTTTGGGTTCCTTTCATAAGATGTCCGTTGTCTTACTCTCAGTCTCCAGGCTAACTCACCATGCTATAGTATCCTTTGACACTTTGAATATAAATCACCCACATCCAAATGCAGCCCCTTATTTTCCTGTTACTCAGACTTTTTCCATATCCTAGTAGTTTGCTTGTAAAAATCTTTCCTAATAAACCAGATTTCCGTACACAAGCTTTCCATCATTGACTCATCTTAGTTCTGGCAATCCAGACACTGGAGGAAGGTTAGGAGGACTCCTTTAAGGAGGAAGAAGCCAAAGATGGATGCAAAGTGGAAGCTCCTAGAAAAGCAAGAAATGGAGCCCTGAAACAGGTACTAAGTTGGACTGGTAGGGCACACAGGACCAGACTGACAGCTGATACTGTCAGACCAAAAGGAACGTATCTGGATGGCTGCTCCTCATGCCCCTTCTCCTTTTCAGCTCTTTAATTATTTCCCCTCATTATCTTTGCTCTTGGACCATTTAGACACCTTGAGAACTCATGTTATACTTGGTTCTGAGCAGCAGCAAACCTGCTCTGTAGGCAAGAAGAAGAACTGCCCCTGCTGCACTCTCCCTCGTTCCCCGAGGAGCCTCCCCAGCCAAAGCCAGGGTGCTCTGAGCTCTTGCAGGGGGTACTTTCCCTTTCAGGGATGAAAGGAATCTTCTGTAGCCAGCGTCGACTCTACTCGAAGACTGCAGTCAGTGGCTTCACCTCTGTTTTTCTTTGCTGTTCTTTCTGTCCGTGAACTCCACCCTACCTTGGAGCATCTGTGGCTTGATTACTGGGACTGTCTTGTAAATGGTGCCACATCACCACCATTTAGTATCTCCCATCAGAAGCTGGCAGAAATTAGGAATTTTAGGGGGGAAAAGGACATGTATTCCCATTCCTAAGCACAAAGTAAAATGAGCTTTCTATTTAAGTCGTCCTTTGTGAAATGGCAGTATTCCCAGAATTTGTGAGCTGACAAGGATCTGATAGATCATCAGGTTGAACCAGAGGAACCTGAGCCCCAGAAAGGTTGGGATTGACTCATTCATGATTCCAGAGTGGATAATTGAAAGACAAGATTCACACCCAGGTCCCCCCAATCTGCTGCTTTTTATTCTTTATCCGTGCCCCCAGGTCTTCACACTGTTTTCCGATAATATTACATTTTGTTTTATATTTTTTCTTCCCTTTCTACCACCACAGTACACATTATTTTCACCCTTGTCCTAGTATAATTCCACATTTGTCTATTTATTATATTTCAAAATTGAAATTATTTCCAGAATCTACTTCTTATTGTCTGGAAAATCATAAATAACAAACTGTAATTTTACTATTTTCTGCTTCCTTTTCTCCATACAAGGTAATTCTGATGGGGATTATGTTACTACTTACTGAACCAAATGCTGTGTCTTCCATGATGGTTGTTTGCTTTCTTCCTTACAAATGAATTAGGAGTTATCACCTTTAGGGCTCGAATTTTGAACTTTTTTTTTCTCTTAAAGATTTTGTTTTTAAGTAATCTCTACACCCAACATGGAGCTCAAACTCACAACCTCGAGATCAGGAGTCACATGCTCCACTGACTGAGCCAGCCAGGTGCCCGTAGTATTTTGAACTTTTAAAAAAGAATTGCTTTTAGCTGTTGTAGCCCTTGCCTTAATAGTACCTGTGGATTCGGGGCGCCTGGGTGGCTCAGTTGGTTAAGCGTCTGCCTTTGGCTTAGGTCATGATCCCAGGGTCCTGGGATCCAGCCCCGCATCGCATTGGGCTCCTTGCTCAGTAGGGAGCCTGCTTCTCCCTCTTCCTCTGCTGCTCCCCCTGCTTGTGCTTGCTCTCTCTCTGTCAAATAAATGAATAAAATCTTTAAAAAAAAATAGAACCTGTGGATTCATGTTAATTTGCCCCTCCCTTCTATTTACTTCTTCAGGCTATCCTCTGTTAAATGGAATAATCAAGGTCCTGCTGGCTTTAAAATGTGTATTTAAAGGCATGTGTAAATATTCAACATTATTTCATCTATTTAAAATGAAAGATCTATCAGATCATATTTGCACGGTAAATTAACATGAGCCTTCAGGCATATGGATTAAAATAAATTTTGCCAGATAGGAAAAGATTTAGGAAGTGAATTTCAATGAGAAGGGAAAATGTGGTGCCTCCTAAACATATCTGGAGATTGGCGTCGGCTTCTGGTTTCAACTCTGGCAGTGATGCTGGGTTGATTTGTGGGTGATGACGATTGTCTTCGACGCTAGTAACTACAAGTTGGGAGCATATTTTCAGCATCCCTGATGTCCTTTAATAGTACTTTCTTGATTGTTTTCCATCTATGAAATTGTTATTGCCTTTTGCCCTTTTATGTCTGCTCCTTTCATGAATATCGTCATCAGGAGATTTCTTTTAAAACTAGAACCAAGGATGTTTTATTTTCCAAAGAGTGATTTGTCCTCTGTTTAGTAGCACCCTGCATTGATTATATTCCATAACAGCCCACAGCTCTGCAGAAGCCTGGAAACAGCAGAACCACTTCTAATGCCCAAATATCACAAGCACAACATTTTGTATCGCAATAACTAATTTGTGAGCTTATTTAGCATAGAAGTATTCAAGTTCAAGGTCTGTGCACAGTCAGTCTTACTGGAGAGCTTATGGTCTTCACTGGTGAGAAACATGGGCTAATAATGGTTAATAAATGCTTAATAAAAATATGAACATACCTATTATATGTGTGTGTTGATCACCTAGAATTTATGGTATTTTCTTCTGTACCATGGTTAATATGAATTGTTAGCTGAGAGGTAGACCAAATTTCTGAGATCAAATCTAGATATAATTATTGAATTTATTAACGTGAGCTTTTACCTATATTTACATAATGGTCTTAGACAAAATCTTAGGAGCAATAAATAATTACTTCTCATTTTCTCTGTAACTGATGAAGTGTTTTGTCTATTAATTTCAGAGAAAATATGTCTTAAAGTGCTAAAAAAAGAGAAGGGATGGAAATTTTAGCCATTTTGGGTTTCATAGCACAGATTTGACTGCATACTCTTTGTGATTTTGATTTATTTTTCTTTTGGTCCTTGTCTCACTGATAAGTATTCCTCACTCTGGTAACATCCCCACAGCGCCATGTTCATATAAAAGTAGGTTGGGACAGGTGTCATAAAATGACCTTAAGCAAAAGAATTATGCAACTCATTAGAATGAATGTAAATTGGAAATCACTGTTTCTCTATTGAAATACCTGAAAACAAACCCAAGCAGGGTATTGCAAATATCTTCTTCAATTCTACATTTAACTTTTATAAAATCTTTTCTGGGATTGCTGGAACTTAGTGTAAAAATAAAGTATTGCTGAGCTAGCAAGTTGTTTGAAAAATAATTTACTTACAGCATTATGGGAACGTAAAATAACCCTAAGATAAATATTTTAAATGTCTTTATTTGAACATCTTCATATTGAGTAAAATTAAATTTGAGGGGCACCTGGGTGGCTCAGGTGGCTAAGTGGCTGCCTTTGGCTCAGGTCATTATCCGAGCCTCCTGGGATCGAGCCCCGGGTTGGGCTCCCTGCTGGGGCAGGGGGGAGTCTGCTTTTCCCTCTCCCTGCTCTTGTGGCTCCCACTTGTGTGCTCTCTCTTCCCCCTTCTCAAATAAATAAATAAAATCTTTAGAAAATAAAAAAAATTAAATTTGACATAGCTATTTCAATATAAAACACTTGACTTAAAAATTCAACTTTTCCCTTTGTAAACTGTGACTTTAAAAATGGTCTATTCTAATACATTGCTTTATAGAAAAAAAATGAAGGGCACAAACTATATGCTAGAAAAAACTTTCCTGAGCAGTGCCATGAAAATATAACCAAAGAAACACCGGTAATAGTGTGAAGGTGACAGAAAACATGCCTAGCTATTCCACACCTTTAAAGACCTATACATGTCTTTGGAGCATCCGACCTACACTGTTACATTTGTAAGACATCTGACTCTGAAGAAATGAAAACAAAGTAGAGTACCAGCTCCCGGCGATCGCATGCCAAGTGCATGAACTGTGGCCAACAGTTGATAAGTTCTGCCTCGCCCCAGAAAGGACTGAGTGATGGTAGTAAAGTTCATCTTCTCATCAGCCCTTGCTAGTCAGGGGTTAATGGGACTTCTTTGTGTAAAATTATAAATGTTGAGAGGGGAGTGGTTCTACATACAAAATAAAAGAGACTACCTTGTAAATGAAAACAACGAGGCACGGAAGGGTAGAATAAGTGAATATCTAAGGTTTAAATATCCATCTGGAATTGATGTTTTATGAATTACTTGTATGAACAGATGGCCAAGCTTGCTCCTATTTTTTTCCCCAAATTTTTGAATATTGGATCAGTTATTTTTTATAAGCTCTGAAATATGCATTTGAAAGTGGTGTTCTTCCACGCACACATGCATGCACGCTCGTGTACACACACACACACACACACACACACACACCCAGTTTGGCATATGACCAGTGAACTCTACAATCCATTCCAAGGAGGTTGTTTCTTTTGTTAGGGCACATTCTTTGCTCAGAGACTTTTCCCACACCACCTTCTCCAAGAAAGATTATCTTCCAGGCCACATCAGCTGAGAATTACGTAGGTGCTGACTGACATCAAGAGCATTTGGTTCTGTTTCTCTGGCTCTCATCCCCCCTTCCTATAATGGGACCCTGAGTGGCTTCCTACTCTTTCCTGTATATATCTGGATGTCCCCAGGGGCTCTCTCAGTGGGCTCGAGGCTGCCGTGGCTGTTACTAGCTGTTCAGCAGTTTGCAGAGCTGTGCGGAAGTACCCAGCTAGCCTCTTGTGCCTAGATTTGGACTGAGATGGGCGCTCTCCCTTCACCTGCAGGCACGTGAGTACTGCCTCTGAGGGGCTGGGATAAGGGGGGTGTCTCTGATAGCCTGCAAATAGTCAGGCTGCATTGTGCCTCGAGTCTGAGTAGGAGGAAAACCTTACTTTCTCTGTTTTGTCATTGTTTGCCTGATCATGCTGCCTTGTGTCTTGGGGTTTACATTTATTAGGCTTTTTAACTACATGAAGCCGCATCAGCCCTGGTAGGAAACACATGGATAACTCAATGGGTTTTGTGGGTGGATATGAGCTGGGTTAAGAGAACCAAAAAGATGGTAGGCACTGGGAAGTGAAGGGCAGGTGGAAAGCTCCCGGAATGCATTCAGAGCTATAGCTATGGAAGAGGAGATGAGCTGAGGGTAGCTGAATGTAGCCACTGTCCTGTTCATGATGAGGTGAGGAGGGAGCAGGGAGGGCAGATACTCTGATTTAATGCCACTTCCTCCCTCTGACTTCCTGTGGGCCCTTCCCATTGGCCCCATCCAAGCAGGAGTCAGAGGGCAGGGGAGCTAATATGGTTTCATAAATAACAGGACAGAAAAAGACAGAAATGAGATCTGGAGGGGCAAATGAGGAGTGTTTGGCACACAGCCTTTCTTTCCCTCCCCTCTGTCCCATGCCACACTAGCTTATGGGTCTTGGGAACTGGGTTGGAGCAGAAATTCGCAAAGGAAGAAAAGGGAGAGAGAGAGAGAGAGAGAGAGAGAGAGAAAGGAACATATAAGATGACTTTATGGCCAGGCCTGGTATGGCTAACATCTGGTCCTTCACATCCTGTTGACGACTTAGCCACATGGCTCTAACCTGAATGCAAAGAAAGGCAGCATGTCTGAAGAGTATAACAGTCTCTGCTCTGTGTCTGAATCCCAACAAGGAACATAACCTAGAGTGAACCGGGACTCCTCAACACATGTTAATTGAATACTCAGCCCCAATGTTTGCATGTATCCGTTAATTCCTATTGTCCTATGAGTTTTCACCATGCCCTGTGAAGTGTTTGACCCATTACTCTAGACATGCTACTTTAATTATCTAATTTTTAAATTATATGCAACTTTAATTATTTCCACCATTCATTATTTGGAAGAACCATGGAAGATGCTTTTTTCTTTGACTGAGTTGAGATGATAGAAGAAGGTAAATTTATGTTATTAAAGATTGATGGTCCTTTAAAAATATTCCCCCAAATATTAATTAAGCAAACATTAATGCTTTAATCAAGATTTTAATTTGACTCCTTATAAAATGTTCATGCCTATTATAAGTACGTGCTAACCAAAGCAGGACTTTTGCAGATGCCATTTCTTAAGGTTAGAACAAACAATGAAATCATATTATGGGGAACAGTTAATATGGCAAGTTGACTTAATGTCAGCACTATTAGAATCTTAACTCTGCATGTTTACCACATGAGAAATTTTTGAGTATTTGAAACCAAATATTTAGGACCAAAGAGAAATCCAGAGGAAGAATGTGTCTTTCCACTTTCCTCACCATAGGAAATATTGGACCACCATCTGATGCTGTTTTTTCCATTCTTATAAGCAGCTAGTTCTTATTTATAAAACGTCTATGTCAGGCACTAAAAAAAAAGTAGCTGTTATAACAATAAGAATGCTATCAAATAGGAGCTTTGCAATTAAGAACTTTAAATCCAGATGCAAAGTATTGTAATTTGAGATAAATTACAAAATAATTCATGTGTTAAAAATTAGTCTATCTGCCAACATTTTCTTGTAAATGCTTTAGCTGTTAATTAGCGGCATTTATATGGTACATTCTTGGCATGTGAATTCATAGAATTGGTGAGCACTGTGCAAATGAGAAAATAATTTATCTTCATTTCTGATTCTCCTTTTATTAGCTGTCAAGATCCCTGTGTGCCCCTTCCATCCACCACCCCAACTTAAAACCATCACCGGTTTATGTTACGTCGTTCGCTCATTAACAATTTCTCCTCGACTGCACCAGGCTGCAACGCTTAGTGCATAGCAACTGTTTGTTGGAGCAATGTTGTTTAAGAAATCCAAACTGACAACTCTGAAGTTAAGGGATTCATCTGAATCTTTCACAAGGAACACTCATAATGATCATTTTCTAAAGATGTGCAAGCAGGGAATTATGTCCACAAATCAGAAAGAGGAAATTCTCATCACATTGACTTAGTGTCGGCAGATTTCATGGGCATCATGTCTTTGCTGTAACTTTCTTCTCCTGGAGAAAAGTAAAAATGTGGGTTACCTCAGGCCTGCTGGTATTTATCAACTGAACCTGAAAGCGACTTGTATTAAATTTCTGCTGACTTATTTATATAGCTTTTCTCTCTCTCACAGAGCAAGTATAGCTAGATTTCCTCCTAATCAGGCCATATATCCTGAGTTTCTTGACATGGGTCCCTTTGGTATTGCAATGAAGCAGTGGTCAGTGTGAACTACGGACAGCCAGGGTTCACCAGCTGAGAGGTGACCATGGATGACCAACCAGTAAGGTCTTGGGTACTTATCCAAGCTCCAAATCCATCCCTGGATGCTGGACTTGGGACTAGAGTCTTCATGGTCACCCAAGCATTGCTGGACAGCGGTTCCATGCTTTAAAAGTCACATGGCAGGGGTCCCTGGGTGGCTCAGTTGGTTGAGCGACCAACTCTTGATTTTGGCTCAAGCCCTGATCTCAGGGTTGTAGGATCGAGCCCTGCTTCAGGCTCTGTGCTAGGCGGGGAGTCTGCTTGGGGTTCTCTCCGTCTCCCTCCGTCCCTCCCCTTGCTTGCGCGCATGTTCTCTCACTCTCTCTCTCGAATGAATAAATCTTTAAAACAAACATTTAAAAGCCACATGGCAGAGGGCCATTTTGGGGACTCTGTACAGCACTGAGGGCTCTAGGATATGATTAGGATTTATTGAACTTGAACCACATGCCATCCTCGTTCTAAGTAGTAACATATGTTATTCCCAGTGCACACAACAGCAGGATTACCAGCATTCGAGGTACAGCTGGCGTTTGTCCCAGGGCTCAGTTCCAACATGGGATGGTCACGAGTGTGCTCTCGGCTGTGTGTCAGAGAAGGAGTTCTTGGCGCCCCTCCTGCCACACACGTACTGCACTTCGGGGTAATGTGACATATCACGGGTATCAGGGCCCTGTGGAGCTGATATTGCAGATTACAGTACATGCTTTAAACTCCACTTTACCTTCACATAACTGGCAAGAGGCTGAAAAATATTCCCGCAAAGAAACTTTGGGTTGAAGGAAATTATAATACTGCAAACGTAATCAAACAATAAGAACATGGCCAAGTGGGCATTTCTAGTACTAGTGTAGTCCTATTTCTAGGAGAAAGAAAACGACAAATCTAATCATATCTGACAAAAAGCTAAAAACCTAGAAACGAGTAAGAGATCTTTCGAAATGTGGGTTTGCATCTTCTGTTGTTAATTACAAATCTTTCCCCCAAGTGCATTGTCATGGACTAGATAAAAACTAATGATTGTATAAATTCCTGGCTCGGGAACTGCGGGCCCAAGACTTCCCAAGGGCACCACCAGGTACTATAAAATTTCAAGGAACGCATAGGAAAGTACAGCGCCACGTGCCGGGCGCTTGGTGAATTACTAGCGCGAGGTAGCTCAGAGTTTCAGATTTCAGCAGTCAATCTTGCACATTGATGATGTCATACATTTGTGAAGCTAGATTTACAGCATTTGCTCTGATAAAACACAAGTGCCTTTGGTAAAAGACCTCAATGTGAGACAGGAATCCATCAAAATCCTAGAGGAGACATAGGCAGTAACCTCTTTGACATCGGCCCAGCAACTTCTTTCAAGATACATCTCCAAAAGCTAGTGAAACAAAAGCAAAAATGAACTTTTGGGACTTCATCAAGATAAAAAGCTTCTACACAGCAAAGGAAACAGTCAACAAAACAAGGAGGCAACCCACAGAATGGGAGAAGATATTTGCAAATGACACTACAGATAAAGGACTGGTATCCAAGATCTATAAAGAACTTCTCAAACTCAACACCCCAAAAACGAATAATCAAGTCAAAAAGTGGGCAGAAGACATGAAAAGACACTTCTCTGAAGAAGACATACAAATGGCTAACAGACACATGAAAAAAAATGTTCCTGATCATTAGCCATCAGGGAAATTCAAATCAAAACCACATTGAGATACCACCTTACACTAGTTAGAATGGCAGAAATGGACAGGGAGAGAAACAACAAATGTTGAAGAGGTTGTGGAGAAAGGGGAACCCTCTTACACTGTTGGTGGGAATGCAAGTTGGTACAGCCACTTTGGAAAAACAGTGTGGAGGTTCCTCAAAAATTTAAAAATAGAGCTACCCTATGACCCAGCAATTGCACTCCTGGGTATTTACCCCAAAGACACAGATGTAGTGAAAAGAAAGGCCACATGCACCCCAATGTTCATAGCAGC
>NC_138375.1:11816327-11854417 GCF_054177405.1 Leptonychotes weddellii | reverse complement strand
TAAATAAATAAATAAATAAATAAATAACACAAGTGCCCCTCGATGATAGGTGGAATAGATCATGGAAGTGGCAGTGTCTTATTTTGGTCCCAAGTTGGAGAAGATGTGCAGGGTCACATGTCCTGTTATACATAGTTATAGTCATTTAATAGTGACACTTACTCTATTCTTTTTTTCAATGGCTAGTAAGTTAGGGAATAAATACTTACTAAGTTGTCTGGATTCAACCACTCAATAAACAGCTACAAGCTATTCTTTTAGGCTAGGAGCATTGTGAGAAAATTTACCGTCATGCTAAAAGTTCCATGAACCTAGAAAATCTGGGAACCTTGGCTGTAAACCCATGACAGTTACCAAGACTCTTTCAAAGTGTAATATGCAAGATAAGGAGACAAGTCTCTTACACTGTTCCTACAAAGATAGTTTCAAATCACATTTGAACAGGACAGACCAGTTTTATTCATGCGCTTGGGATCTTTTTGAAGGTCTTATAAAAGCTGATAGTTCTCACCGTGCCTACAAATTTGCATTAGGGCAATCTCAGTTCTCATTGCCCCAAATTGGTGTTTGCATTTTCAAGGATCAAGGCTGCCTTGGATTTTAATTTGCTTGTGCAGCTAAGATGAAATGCCCCTAAGCACTGAAGCGCCTGTAGCTAGCACTCAAGTGACTAGATGCAAGGCTTCTTGGGGCAACATGTTTCACCGTTCCCTACAGGAGGCAGAAATCTTTATTAATAGAGCATATAAGGTAACAGGCCATGAGTCTGGTTTTGGCTCCACTTCTTGAAAACATACTCTTGTCTTCCCTGCATGTCCTCTGTCACCCATTATGCTGGGCTCCAGACTCAACGCTCTATCAAACATCAAACTTTGTTGGCAGTTGTTTGCCCCCAGACTCACGGTTCTGCCCTCTCCTGGATTAATAAAGAAGAGGGACCAGTTTTGTTCAGATTACTGAGACTCACCTTTGAGTGAATCCATCATCCCGCCACATTCTAGTAGGTGATGCCCCTTGAGCCATCATTCCAGAGCTTTGTGTGAACCAGCCTTCCTTTTCTGTAAGAGAAATAAGTTCCAGAAATGCCTCCATGTAAGGCCATCCAGGGCTCTCTCAATCCTTTTTCTCCCTCCCTGCCCTTGCTGGCCTCTCCTGAGCTGCTCTGCATGCAGAGCCCCCAGGCCCTACATACCAGGTCCTCATTTTCATTTTCCTGCTCCCTTTCCTCACAGTATATTGATAATTCTCTTCATTGTTCCCAGGTCCTGCATCCTAGGTCATTCCATGTTCAGAAGCTCATAAAATTAGCAGCTCATTTGTTGGCAGTTTGGCTGGGCTCAGCTGGGCAGTTCTTCTGTTGCTCTTGACTAGGCTCACTTATGCATCTCTGGCAGATGCCAGGAAGCTGACACCTGATTGGGGACCTCAGGCAGGTTGGCTTGTCTCTGGTCCACATTGGATGCTCCTCCACATGACCAAGTCACTTGTGCCACTTTCTATTGGTTAAAGCAAGTCTCACAGCCAATCCCAGACTCAAAGGGTGGGGAATTGGCTCCACCCCTTGATGGGTAGAACTGCGAAGCATTGTCACCATTTTTTCAATCTACCCTAAGGGGAGTGACAGCACATGGGCCAGAGAGTGGTGCAGCCTCTTAAGTTGTAAGTGTAAGTTTAGATTTCATTCATAATTAAGTTGGAAAGCCATCTGAGAGTCTGGAGCAGAGCTTTAACGTGATCTGACTCAGTAATTGAAAACTCTCTCCGGCTGCTCTGTGGAGAAGAAACCATAGCGGGGCCAGGAAGCTGGATGAGCAGCTGGGAGGCTGTTGTAATAATCCTGTCAGACTTGGTAGCAGCTTGAACTGGAGGGTGGCGGTGAAGGGGGTGAGAAATGACCACATTCTAGATACACACTGAGTGCCTTCCCCTGCTTATTCCTTCTTTTCGTCACCTTGATTGAAAGCTCTTTTGGGCGAGGAATGTTTTATTTTTCACAGTGTTCTTAGCATGAAGGACCATGGCTGGCACATAGCGGATGTTCAATACATATTTGTTGAAGGAATGAGTGAGGAAATGAATCTGTTGGGCTTTTGATTTCCAAGGTGAACTTACGGAAAGAAAAAAACCCCATTCTCGGAAACTCCTTGGGACCCCAGTGGCTCTGGGCAGCTCACGGCTGCTCGTGGCCTGTTGTGCCAATGCAGGCTTTCTGCTTGTTGTCCTTGGACCGGGCTGCTGGCACGGGAGTGTCCTTGACTTGAGCACTTAGCACCACACGTATGGATATAAAGCCTAGGGGAAACCATTTGTGAAGGGTTATTTAGTAATGCATTTTAAGCTAGTTCATTTTGCTTCATTGCATTCTGCATGTTTATTTGAATCTGCGGGTTGAGTTTTTATTACTTTAAATAGAAGTAATAAAACACAGAGCCTTGGGTTTTTTGCCTTGGAGGAATAATTGGCGGGATAAACTCAGAATTTGAGCATTCTTAAATGGTATTGTCAGCAAGTCAGTAAACATAACTGTTTTGTTGGCTGATAAGGATTTCAGTATCCCCAAAACATGTCGTGTTCATGAATAGGCATCCTTTAACATTTTAAAATCGCAAGGCTTCCAACCTTCATGGCTTCAGGAACTTGGAAAGATTAAAATCAAATTTTTTCAAGTCCCTTGTAGGAAGGATGTGAGGGTGATGCTTCCCGCAGGCTCTCTCTGCGCCCGGTACCAGAGGAAATGTCAGCTTCTTCAGGACCCATCCTTCTCCTGCTCCAGAGCTCAGCCCCTCTACGGCTCAAGACTCTTATTCCTCAGTTGTTTTTCTTCTCTTTCCTGACTCTTCAGTGTCTCCTGTCCATTAGATTATCCCCAGAATAATGTAGAGTTCCGATGTCCCCTATCCCCATTCTAAGAAACAGAACAAAAGAAGCAAGATGGTGGACAAGTCCACCTTCCTCTGATGCACCCAGCTACTGCTCTCCTTTTCTTTTCCGGCCATTCCACTTAAAAATATTGCCCCCCTCACTGTTTCTGCCTCTTCCCTTCCCTGTCCTTCTTCAGCCCACTCTAAGCTGCTTCTTCCTCTGTTACTTTCCTGAAACTGTTCTTGCTGAAGCCAGTTAGGACCTGGAAGAGGGTCTTCAGACATGTCAGAGCATGAAGCAGGGGTGATGCCCTCCTTTCTTCTCTTGCTCTCTTGTCTCTTTCCTGCTTCCCCTTATCTCACCTACTGCTCTGTTTCCTTTTGGTTTTTATCTTGGTTCTTCTTTCTCTTTCAAATATGGTAATTCTTTCATTTTCATAAATCCATCTACCTACTTAATGTCTTCACTTGAATGCTTTGTGAGAATTTTGATCTAAATGTCTGTAACCGGACTCTTGGTCTGTCCCCTCAAAGATTGCCTTCCTCCAGGCTCCCTACCTCAATGTGTTGCTCCTCCATTCACCTGCCTTCTGAAGCCACCATGTGTCCCAAATCATGGCCCCCTCCTATTTGGACCAGTTGAATGACCTTCTAAATGGATTTTCTGTTTCTCCCCTGCTTGGATCCATTCTCTACATGGCCATGAAAGAAGCATCACCTTCTGCCTTAAAACACTTGGTGGTTGGTTCCCCAGTGATGTTGGGAGAAAACCTCAGCCCTCGAAAGACTCGCAGGCTCGGCCTGACCCAGGCGGTGCCTGAGGCTTTGAGCTCCTCTCACGTCACTTCATCTGCATGCATGCATGTGCCTCCAGACCGTCACAGGTGCTTGGGGCTCTGCCCTCTGCCAGGCACAGCTGTCCCCTTGCTCTCCTCCTAATGACATCTTCTTACTCGTCCCTCAGGTCTCGGGAGAAAGTGCCTTTTGGTCCAACGGGCTCCCCTGAACACCCAAACCCGCTTTCCTCCTTCAGAGCAGCTGTGTTGGTTCTCATGGCCCTTGTCACTATTTGTAGTTACGTGCTGACTTTCTTGGTGCCATTTTGGTCTAGTGTCTGTGCCTTCTGCTCTTCTGTAGGCACCACGTGAACAGGAACTTCCCACTTTTCACCAGCAGATGCCCAGCATCAGGCACATAGTGAGCACTAAGTTATTGGGTGAACATGTGAATTTTATTTCCTACTTTATTTTGGAAGACAACTGAGTTCAAAGAAAGCAGTCATCAGTTTCTGTGGGCCTTCCTGAGAGACCAGTCCAAATGGGGGCAGGACTGTGCTCTGTGGCTTTGTGTAGAGCACTTCCAGACCCATGATGTTTTCTCTGGATGCTTAACATGAAAATTCTTCAGGAGAGCAAAGAAAAAAGCTAGTCCTGAGGCATGCCTCCCCAAATAAATCAGTTTAAGAAAAGTTTGAACCATTTTATCAGATAGCTTTAAAAGGTTAGTGAATAAACATGCCGAGTGGGTACAGTCAGGAATAAATAATTCACAGCATCCCAAATGAGCCATATTATAGCACAGTCGATCCAGTCATATTTTATTTATCTCTGTATTGAAGAAAATCAATTTGAGAAAATTTCCAGAGCACTCCTGGTGCTTAGCTGATCACCACCCCCTCCTCTATGTGTAAAGTCAGGTGATTCTTTTCAGACAGAACAGCTGCAAAACTCATTCTTTCTCTTGCTCTTATTACTTCTGGTAAGATCCCCACCGCTGCAGTACTTACACATTTGTCCTTTTCAGTGTGTTTCTGACTTGCTTTTTTATTTATTTGTTTATTTGTTTGTTTGTTTATGATAGAGAGCGTGCGTGTGTGTGTGTGTGCACATGTGTCCCGTCGGAGAGGGGGGAGGGACAAAGGGAGAGGGAAAGAGAAAGAATCTTAAGCAGGCTCCACAGCTCGATCTCACGACCCTTGAGATCATGACCTGAGCTGAAATCAAGAGTCAGATGCTTAACCGACTGAGCCCCCCAGGCACCCCTCTGACTTGTAATTTATAATTGCTCTGTGCTTCTAATCACCAGAATGACATTGCGTTAGAGTTTGGTTCTCTTCCATGGTCTGTTTCCTCCTTAGATGTCCTAGCTGGGCAATCTCAGCACCCCAGAGCTTTCATCTCTGTGCTGCCCCTGCGTGAGGGGGTGGCACCGTTTCTGAGAAACCTACTTCTGTTATAAAGGTGTTCTTTGGGGGGCACCTGGGTGGCACAGTCAGTTAAATGTCTGCCTTCGGCTCATGTCATGATTCTAGGGTTCTGGGATCAAGCCGTGCATCAGGCTCCCTGCTCAATGGGGAATCTGCTTCTCCCTATGCCTTCAGTTTCCCCTTCTTGTGTTCTCTCTCTGTCAAATAAATAAATAAAATCTTTTAAAAAAAAAGTGTTCTTTGGGAATTTTACACAAATCCAATTTCTTTAACATTTGTCCATAGGTTTAGATATCTTTGTGTAACTATTCATCAATGAATGAGGTTATACCTTTGATTTATTTCAAAATATTCCAAAATACTTTTTATCATAATCAATAGGATAGCAGGTTTTACTTATGATTCCAGTAGCCTTAAGATTAATTTCCCTAGGGGTGCCTGGGTGGCTTAGTCGGTTAAGCGTCTGCCTTCAGCTCAGGTCATGATACCAGGTCCTGGGATCCAGCCCCACATCAGTCTCCCCCTCAGCCAAGAGTCTGCTTCTCCCTCTCCCCTGCTCATGTGTGCTCACTCGCTCTCTCTCTCTCAAACAAATAAATAAAATCTTTTAAAAAATTAGTTTCTCTAACGTTGTTATAAGGTCTCTTTATCAAGATGGACAAAGTGTAGTCAATAGCTCAGCACTGCTTTTTTTTTTTTTTTTTCCGAAGTTCGTATGGTGGCAGAAACTTTTCCGTATCACTGTAATGACAGTTCTCTGCAATTTAGGGGGTAGGGGTTACACTGAACTAAGCCATTTTAAATATTCAGAGTTGTTTGAGGAAATCATAAGCATGGAAAAGCAGGCAATCCCAGTTGCCTGTTAGATATCTAGGGGCACCTGTCATGAAGGTAGGACAGTGGGTATAGTACATACCCTAGTGAGAGAGAATCCCAGCCCTGAGCACGGAAGTGCAGTCAGTTTGATTTCATAGAGATGGATTCAATTTTGTGGTTGTAGTCAGAAAGCATCCTGTGATCAAAATGCTTCCTTTCAGGACACTGACTTCAAGAATGCCTGAATTCATTGACTTGATAAACATAAAGAGGATGATTTTCTTTGTTGCCTGCTGGTTCTCTACTGATGGTCATTACTAAGTACATGCATGTTCCAAAGGCTAGAATCATGCCACACGCAACTTTTTCCATCTTGCCCCTAATGATTCTCAACCTTGCGAAATGTGAATCAACCTGAGCTTACACGAGTGTTTAGTTCTCAGAGACGCCCATGCAAAACCAGTCTCAGCAGAATTGCTTATGTTAACGTTTTCCTAGAAAAAATAATCTAGAAATGTAAATAAGTCCCAAGTTTCAATTTAAGTGTTATAAAACTTTTGTATAAACCTTTTTATTTCTTGCTGCACACGCAGTGTATGAAAGTACTAGATCACTGGGACGTACATGCTTTCTGAAAACACTTCCTTAAGAAAAAGTGTTCTTTCATGTTGTTGCTTCTGTCCTCTTTTCCACAATCCAGGGCTCTTGATTCAGATTTACTGATGAGCTCCTTCTTTTCTCATAAAGCGACGAGGCTGTGACATCAAGCAGCACCTGACCGTGTTCCCCAGCCGAGGGGAAAGCCAGCCGCGTGCAACATGCCATTCAGGGACACACAGGGAGAGAATCTAAGTGCACGTCCTGTGAGAGTGTTATGACAGAAATGGATGAATTAGGGAGGGAGAGGGCACTTGTTGCAAAATAATGGTTTAAATTAGACTCACAAATTTTATCTTAATAAGTAGATTGGCTACATATTTCACTTTACATTATTCTTATTACAAAATGCCCTTTGCAAAGTTCCACCTCAGTCTTCATTAAAAATGTTACTGCCAAGTCAAGACTCATAATCCTATTCATGAACTTCACTGGGACAGGAATTTATTCACTGCAAAAGGGTGAAAGAATCGCCACGGTGTGAGCCATGGTGTGCAGTTAAATGCTACGGATGAATATTGTCAATTAGCAGAGGTTGGTTTTCATTCTATCACACAGGTGTTTTATTGTTTTTGTTTTTTTTTTAAGATTTTATTTATTGGATATATAGAGGGAGCACGAGCAATGGAGAGGGGCAGAGGGAGAAGCAGACTCTCCACTGAGCAGGGAGCCCGATACGGGGCTCAATCCCAGGACCCTGGGATCATGACCTGAGCCTAAGACAGACGCTTAACTGACCGAGCCACCCAGGTGGCCCCAGGCATTTTATTCTTAAAAGCAATAATCCAAATAATCAAAGTAAATTAAATCTTAGGAAAAATATGAGAAATCATGTTGTATTTCATTTTCTTAATAATGAAGGCAGCCATTTCTTCTTGCTTATGAGAGAAAGACTTTTTAGGGTATCAGCCCCGATACTCAACGCCAGTAGGTCCTCCACGTCCACCAGTTGTGCAACATGGAGATTCTGGACATGAAGGAGACAGGACCACTCTACCAAAAATAAGGATGTTTTCCGGGGGATGAACAAGCTGGAAGTAACAGAAAAGGGGCACGTTGGAAATGATGTGCAAACATAATCAGTACAAAAATGGAACCCCAAAAAATCATTTTCAGATTTTAGACTCTTTCTATACCATTTTTCTTTAGTTGTATAAGCTCGGTTTTCATCTTAAAACTAAGGTCCCTGTGACTGTGAAAAAGTGAGATAATGACCATCCTTGGAAAATAAAAATACTCCCTTGATATAAAATACCAGAATTAGGAGAATGGGTTATATTGTTAACAATTTCTCAAGGACAGTGTGGTGTTGAGATTTTAATATGTGTCATTCCTTAATTACGCCCTTTTTTATCCTCACTCAAATACATGTATTTTTTTTAACTGGAGAAGACAGACTCTGATCTAAAAACTATCTTTTTTTTTTTTAAGATTTTTATTTATTTATTTGACAGAGAGAGAGACACAGCAAGAGAGGGAACACAAGCAGGGGGAGTGGGAGAGGGAGAAGCAGGCTTCCCACCGAGCAGGGAGCCCGATGCGGGGCTTGATCCCAGGACCCTGAGATCATGACCTGAGCCGAAGGCAGACGCCCAACGACTGAGCCACCCAGGTGCCCCCTTTTTTTTTTTTTTTTAAAGATTTTATTTATTTATTTGACAGAGAGACACAGTGAGAGAGGGACTATAAGCAGGGGGAATGGGAGAGGGAGAAGCAGGCTTCTGCCGAGCAGGGAGCCTGATGCGGCGCTCAATCTCAGGACCCTGGGATCATGACCTGAGCCGAAGTCAGATGCCCAATGGCTGAGCCACCCAGCCCACCCCTTAAACCTATCTTTCTAAAATTCTATCTTTTGGGGGCACCTGGCTGGCTCAAAAATGAGCCTATGACTCTTGATCTGAGGGTTGTGAGTTCAAGCCCCACGTTGGATGTAGAGATTACTTAAAAATAAAATTAAAATAAATAAAATAAATAAAATTCTATCTTTTTAAAAATGGAGCAACATTAACATAGTGAATTTCTTCAGTATGCTCAGGAATGTTCCAAATTTTAGTCATACTTTTCATTTGATCCCTAGTTAACATTAATTATGGTTGTTGCATTGAAATGGTTAATGATATGTTGGGTACAGATGTGCTCCTTTGAATGAAAGTCTCAACTCCCCACCACGAAAAGAGAAAGAAAGCATGAGGTACCTCAAATATTGCCAATCCAATATATAAAGAAAAAGCTTTCTAGAAATTATGTTAAGCTGCTAATAATTTTAAGGAAAGATAATATGTCTGCCAGAGACAAATCTATTTTAAATATATCACATATTGCCAAGAGTTTCGTTTACGAGAGGTGTTGGCCATGGTATGAGCAATTTCCTCTTGTAGATACTGTAACAGTCATGCTTTCTGGTTGTATCGTTCTTTAATTCCTCAGCTTTTGATATGGAATGAATTATCTTCTTGTTGGACCTGAAGGAGTATGGTAACTATTACTTCATAGGTTGGAGGTTAGAAATATAAAACCACACCACTTTCTGAGGCTGCTATTATTAATTATAATAATAAATAAGGTCTGTAATAATAACAGAAAAGATCTGCAACTTATGTTGGTCATTAACTGGCTGTGTGATCTTGGGTAGGTCACTTTACCTTTGTTCTCAGTTTATGTGGAATGGGAATTTGGAGTAGATTGTTTCTAAGTACTTTTTTTAACCTCTGATATTTTCTAGTCCAAATAAATACCCATTTTATATTATGTGGTTCTATTATATTGTATTGTGATTGTACACTTCATATATGACGATGCTGCTCTTCACCTACAACTACTAGCCCATGTGTCACTGGTGGAAAGATGCAAAAGTACATGGGATGAATGGTCTTCTTCAGTACTTCTGATCCCTCTAAGTCAGTGACATGATTTAATGATTCATTTGTGGAAAACCATCTTACTGGGGCTCCTGGGTGGCTCAGTCAGTTGAGGGTCCTACTCTTGATTTCAGTTCAGGTCATAATCTCAGGGTTGTGAGATGCAGCCCTGTGTTGGGCTGGGCATGGAGTGTGCTTGGGATTCTCTTTCTCTCCCTCTCCCCTTTCCCCCTTAAAAAAATTATCTTACAAATACTGAATTATGTGACTTTGATCTCCTTTAGTGTCCTAACCAAAAATTCTTTGCAGTATCACTTTTGTCTTTTAAAGAGGGCCTTTAAAATTGCATATATTCTAAAATTTTATAAATTAGTAACAAAATAGAGGAATATGATTTGCCCAGTTTTTCTAGAGAACCAGAAAGAAAATATAGTCCCCAAATGGGACTTCACTGATAAGTTAACACTGATGGTCCTGGAAAAAAAAAGGGGGGTTGTTGCTGTATTTGTGCATTTGATAAACCATCTCCGGGCTTGCTCTCACTCAGAGCTCAGCTGCTGAGTTTCTGGGAAGTCCGTCCTCTTCACAGTTAATAGCTAGATGTTGCTCATGGAGCATTTATGTGCCAGGGATGCTGCTAAGCATTTTATAAAAATTATCTCTTGAGATGCTCACAGCATTTCTACAGATTAGTATTATTATCCCTGTTTTGCAAAATGAGGCTCTGAAATGTCCAGCACATTTCCCAGGTTATACAGAAAATGGCAGTTAGGACTCTCATTGAGGTCCAGCTACACTGAGGCTTCTGACACTGGCCATTGTCAGGTGGGAGGACACAGGCTAGTGGCCGCGCACACACGCACACACTACACAGATGCTGTCTCCATCGAGTTGTTCACACAGAGCTTTGCTTCTGCAGCTGCAGAAGAGACACTTCGCTCACGGGCCCCAGCTACCGGGACGTACACTGGCCTCATTCTGTGTTGCCCACTCTCTCACCTTCCTGGATTTTCAATGTCAGTGGGAGCAGCTTCCAGAGATCACACCATGAACCACCGTAGTAGCCATTCTCCATGCTGCACTCGCTTCTTCCCCGTCCCAGGCCACTGGGGCTTCTGCAAGTGAACAGATCTGACCTTCTGGGCTCCTTCTTTCTGCACCTGGAGGTTGTCCTTCCCTGGGAACCGTTCTGCCCCCCACAGGTCCCCTTCCTCTTCCCTGGCAGGTATCCAGACAGGACCTTCCAAGTTCTGGACCCACCACCACAACCCAACGCCTGCCCGCCCTCTCCTGGTCTTTGCCCTAAAATGCCCAGATAAAGGCTTTTATTTCTTTTAGTGAGGGGCTCGTTTAATGTTATCATAGCTATTTCATAATTTATTAATTATGTGGGGGTAACAAGTTGCCTTATTTTGCTATTTGCAAAGCATGCTGTGTTCTCTGGTCATGTGCTCCTACTTTCGGTTGCAAAACTTGCCAGAGAAGTTTGTTGAAGAATAAATTATCCTTCACTAGGGACATAACCTCCTAAAAGGCAACAGTATGGTAATATGATTTCCAAAAATATCAATAGTGCTTCCCTCAAGCTCTCTTCTTATCTTCAAAACACTTAGTTGATTTTTTTCACTCTACATCTTTCCGGGGAGGGAAAACGCTAGAAAATTTGCTTTTGCATCTTCTGGCAGACAAATCTTGTTCATTAGTAAAGTGGCTTCAAAGCCAGTTCACCTGTCAGGAGAATAATTTCTTATTCATTCCTTCTGCGACACTCATTATTTAGGAATGTTTTCCAGATACAACTTCCGTAAGAAGTACAGCGGGCTGGCTCTCCTGGAGTGGCAGTTATTAAGCGGCAGGATGAAGAGTGAATCGTACTGAGCGCACAGGAATGAGAAGATGAGCCAGCCTGGAAGGGCGAGGCTTCGGGGTACGTCCGGAGTCCCCGTAGCCGAGGACCCATGCTGGTGCTCGTGTTCCCGACCCATTGGCCAGCTTGGCAGCCTTGCCACAACGTTCCGCTTCTCTGCTTGGACCACTCTCTTCTCTTCCTTAGAATGAAGGGCCTCTGAGGAGCGTTCTGCCTCCTTCCAAATGTGCTTTTATGAGGACAAGTTCTAAATTGTGTGTGTTCAGAGCTGGGCTAGGCTGAATTTGGTCCCCGGGGGACACATTTTTCTTCTGTGCTCACCATTGCTCTCCGAACCAGGTTGTTTTGCCTTTCTCTCCCGTCTAAAGGGCTATTCCTTCTACAACACAGGAGTTTAGTCTGTAGGGCAGGTTCCTCTCTCCAAGGCCTAAAGCTGGCCTAATCCAGGTTGGTACCAGAATATTAGCACCATCCTAATCTTTTTGGATAGCTTTTTTCCAATTCCTAATCAAAACTAGAAAAGGCCAACAGTTTCCAGTGATCTGGATGATTACGGTGTATGGAGACACTATGTGGGAAGGCCATACAGCATTACGGATGTTATAGTGACCAAGGCCATGGCCTTGGATGAGGGTAGCTCAGTCTGTCTCTCTTTCCATCCATCCATTCATCTGTCCATCACCCACCTCTCTTTCCTTTCCTTTCCTTTTCCTCCTTCCCTCCCTTTCTTCTGTCTATCCATCCCTATCTATCTCTCCCATGTTATAAAGAAATCTTTCCTTAAGCAACATGCCTTTCCCCCCTTCATCAATGCTTTATTGAATCATCTCTCATTCATTTTAAAAATTAGCATGTAGTGCTAATATATACATGTAGCTGATTGCCTACAGAATCACAGAGAGTGTGCGCTTGTGTTTAACTGGGCACTGTGTGTGTATCAGCGCATTAGTCGCCGTCTGACATCATCCTCTCTGCACCATTTCTCACACATTTTCCAGACTCAGTGACCATGTAATGTAGTTTGCTGGCTGATGAGCTGACCCGTGGCACCCCTTGGATGTCTCTGCTGTTCAGTTTCCCAGGAAACTAAGTGCAGTTATCTTGAAAAGAGTCAGGCCTTTTCCCCCTCTTTCCCCCTCGTTTCTTTTGCTCAGAAGAGAATACAACTAAAGCACCAACAGTCCAAACACAGCATCTATTTTAGTCTTAAGTGTGATAGACCAGAAGAGTGTTTCATGACCTTGGCACTAGCAACATTTTGGGCCAGACAGTTTTTTGTTGTGGGGGCTGACTTACAGGTTGTAGGATGTTGAGCAGCATCCCTGACCCCTTAACCCCTAGAGGCCAATAGCACCATCTCCAGCAATGACAAGCAAAAATGTCTCCGGATATTGTTAGATGACCCCTGGGCAAAATCATCCATGCTTGAGAACCGCACTCTAATCAGAAAGTCAAAGTGGCTTTTGGGATCTTTTCATGCTGTCAGAACAGGTCACGCACGTAAGGAGAAAAAGCAAAACCTAACGTCATTATTGACCCAATGTTTCTTGAGTTCTGCCAGCATGTCACCATACTAGCAAGTGACAAAGACTCTGACATCGGGAAGGTCCAGCCCTGCCTGCAGAGAGCTCACAGTGAGGTGGGTCGGGGGACAGATGTGTAAACAGATAGTCATGGACAATAGGACTTACAGGGAGAAAATGAGTCATACTGCTGGGTGTTACACAGCACTTTTCACTTCTCAGTTTTTCCGGCGTCCTGCATTCCCAGTCCCTTTTTAAAAACTGGGCACCTCTCTTGTTCATTCTCCTGCCTTGGAGCCTTGCTCGAGTTGCTCCTGCCTAGAAGGTTTTAGCTCAGATTTTCACATCTCCGAATTCTCCCTGCCATTCACAGGCCAGCCTGTCTCTTCCAGGAAGCCGTTCTAGATTGCTTTAGCTTGCATCGGTGTCTATCCACCAGACCCCCCCTATGAGACTCACAATCCCTTCCCCTTGGCTTGTGGCTTAATTACATGCTGTATTGTTTGTACCTTTTGCCCCCCTGCTTGCCATGCATTGGGCTAATCACTCCAGAGACTGTGGGCTACTTGAAGGCGGAAACCAGATGTTATACTGGATTATTCACATTAATGGCTAAGCGAGTCATTCTTTGACTGCCGTTGGCTTGCAAAACTCAGTGTAAGAGGAGAACTCAAAACTATTAGGAAAAGTGAGTGAATGATAAGGTGAAAGTGAAGCAGATCTAAAGCTAAAGAATGGCAGGTACTTGGGTCTTCTGTCTGGTACCTTATTTTCTGCCTAATGAACTTCCCCTGATGCTTCCAAACCCCAGAGCACATGTTACCTCCTGCTCTATGCTTTCTGTGGCTTCTGATTATGCAGTGTATCTCTGCTTTGATAACATGGTGTGCACAGATGTGATTGCTGGGGAGTCCCTGTGGTCTTGTCCAAAGTCATAGAGCAAAGAGGTGGAAATATCAGACCCTGTATTCAAATCTCACCCAGAATCTAAACTCTTTATCCAGTGTGTACCTTTCTAGGAATTGAAAAGCTGAGCAGAGTGAATTTGGGTAAATGGCGTTATGGGTCCCCTCTCTGTTGGGTTGCACTAGGAATTATATTTAATTAAAAGTTAAACTCATTTCAAGTATTTTATAATAAAAGAGCATACACCAACCAAGCAAGTAATTGCTGAAAAGATTTCACTCATTTTGCTATTTTAAGGATTCTTTTTTGAGGGCTTAAAAAATAGTCTTATTCAGGGGTGCCTGGGTGGCTCGGTCAGTTGAGTATCTGACTCTGGATTTCAGCTCAGGTCCTGATCTCAGGGTCCTGGGATCAAGCCCCATGTCAGACTCCACGCTCAGCAGGGAGTCTGCTTGAGATTCTCTCCCTCTCCCTCTGCCCCTCCTCCTGCTAGCTCTCCCTCTCTCTAAAATAAATAAATAAATCTTTAAAAAGTTTTTATTGAGGCATAGCTTACATACCATTAAAATCACCTATTTTTTTATGCACAATTCAGTGATTTTTAGTAAATGCGTTGGCTTGTGCAACCATCAGCACATTCCAATTTTAGATCATTTCCATTATCCCCAAGAAATCCTCATGCTTTTAAGGACAATTTGTCTTAGGACCCCTTGGTGATATGGGGAGGAGAAGGGCAGGGGTAAAAGGCACAGTGGGAAGGTAAAGTTACATAGTAAAAAGGAGTATTTGAGGGAATTATAGAGCATTACCAGGTGATTTAATTGAAATCTTCATTTTAAAAGTGGGGGTGAGGAGGGTTGAGAAGTTGGGGAACTGGAATGAGTTGATGACAGACCAAGAGTCTGGTTTTCTGATTCTTAGCCTGTTGCTCCCGCAGTTACCACGATGCAAAGAGTGATCAGTGAAGGGGGGGTTCCCCTCATCTCTTGCTGTTGAAAAATCTTATCCTGATACTTAGTGATTTGAAACAACTATCTTCTTTTGCTCGTGATTTTGTGGTTTGGAAAGGGTTCAGTTGGGTGATTCGTCTGTGATCACTGTGGTATCTGCTGAGGGTCTGGGATTGGAGGAGCCACTTCCAAGATAGCTTCTCATTCACATGTCTAGTGCCTCAGTGCTCTTTGGTCTCCCTCTTCACATGACATCGTCCTTACCCACAGCTTCTCATGGCTTGAGATTCTTACGGCATGGCAGTCTTGAGGTGGTCACACTTCTTAGAAGAAAAACTGCATGACAGTTAAAGTCTGTGCTTGGAATTGATATAGGGTCACTTCTGCCATATTCTGCTGGTTAGAGCATTCATTACTCAAGGGAGGGGAGAAATCGATGCTCTTTCTTGACGGGAATGGGCGAGGCCACATGGCAGAAGAGCATGTGGGATGGATACACTGTGTCCCTCTTTGGGAAACACCAGAAGCAAGAGCAGAGCCAGGCAGGTAAACCCCTCAGAGACATCCTGTCATCTTCAGACCTGGTTCTTCCTTGTGATTGTCTAATAGTCATTGCCTGAGAGGATAAAACTCAAACTCCACAGCCAATCCTGGGAGCCCCTCAGGAGCTGGCTCCCACCACTTGCCCACATGGACTCTACTCTCCAGCAACAATAAAAATCTCACTATTTTCCAGACGTGTCAGCTCCTTTGCACATGCTTCTTCCTGTCTGCCTTTCCCATCTCTCCCCACGTCTTTAGCCTACCCTCCACTGGGCAGATGCTTCTTGCCCATCCTTTCAAACTCAGCTCACCTGCTGCCTTGTCCTAAAAGCCTTTTGCATTTCTTTTTAATACCTAGATAGTGATTCCCATAAGAATAGGATTTTTCCTCAGCCTAGTAACTGCTGTAGGGCCTGGCGTGTACCAGGCATCTGGTAAGTATATGTTGAAGGGATACACTTATACAAATCAGAAATTTAAAGCAGATGCCATTCCGTGCACACCTTTATGTTGGTGGTGTCATCTCATGGTGAGGCTTCCCTGGCCAAGAACTGAGGCAAAGCCCAGTTACGTGTAGTAGACGTTGCGTTCAGTACTCAGTGCGATGGGCTGTGTCTTCCCTGTTCCTGACACTGCCACTTCCTGACTTCATGGTCTTATGGCCACTCGTTCAGTCCCCAGAACCCAATTAAGGAAGGGGAGCAAAGCATGGAGTGTCGGTACAAAATTCTTCTGAGATACCTTGTCAAATGTCATTTATAGAGAACACTGGAGATCCTTATAAGAATAATTCACTTGTTATTAGAGCCAATTCACAGCCGTCTGTTTGTCCCAGCACATTATGCTGCCTCTCCATAGCTAAGAGAAAGTCACTTAGTTAAGACTGCATAAATTCCACAGAAGAGGTGATATTCCTCATGCTCTGGTCCCTAATTACCTAGGGCGCTGTTCTGACCACCAGAATATAGTGTTTGGGTGACATGCACTCAAGTATTTCAAATGGGAAGATAGTTTCTCTCCATGAAAATTCTGCTCCAGACTCTAGACTGAAAACAGCAACAGTCCACTGAGAGTTTAAATAAGCTTTAACAAAGGTAGTTTTCAACTCTTTGTCGAGAAAACACATAAATATGGTTATTACCACCTACTAATTACTTAGATAGAAATCTCCAGGGGAATCTGTGTTTAAACATAATTAATATCGAATATTGAGAAGAGTAATGAACTAGAAATGGATTATATACAGACACGCTTTTGATTCATATGGGGCAAAATCTAGTTACTAAGACTAACACTGTTAGACAGTTGGCACTTGGAGCAGATTTCCCTGATTTGAAATAATGGATAGCACCTGCTTTTGTTACAGAAAGAATTAACACAGAGAGGGAAAAGGCAATATAAGGTCTTGAACACAGAAGAGCTAAAGTGTATTTTTATCTTAACTTTTGGATTGTTAAATGTGGATTTACAAGCCTTTGACAATTGTGACACTCTATAACAATCAAAACAATTGAACAAGAGAGAACATTGAGAGATGAGATAGGGAACAGTTCTGGAAGAATTAAGAAGGAAAAAGGGGGAGAATCAATATACTTTATCTTAAGTGAGATCCAGAATCTTTGGTATTTCTCATGGATTCTGTGCCCTATAGTTGCTAAAGTGATGCTTATTAGTTCAAAAGTCATTGCTTCTGTTAATAGTCGTTTGAGAGATTTTTCTCAGACAAAACTTTCCAATAAAGGATACTCATCTCTTATAAGAAGACTTTTCACACCTTCTACTCCTTTGATCTACTATCATCCTGTGAGTCTGGAGACAGCCAAATAGGATATTCTTCAGGACTTAGTTTCCTATTCCAAAGATTTGGCATCGAGATAAAGGACAGCTTTTATTCCAGGGGTTTTTCTGGACACGCATTTCTTTAGAAGGCTCATCTCACTTGTGTAGTTAGCGTCTTGGTCCCTGGCCATTCACAGATGCCCCTCCCATGTAGCATCCCTTCCCACTCCACATCTCTGGGCTCGGCTGGTTTTGCTTCTCAGTAACCAAACCTTTACTTTAGATTCATTTCCTTTCCTCCCCTCCCCTGCCCCCAGCCGCCAGAACTAAATTTTCAAACTTTGCAGACTCTCTGGTCATGTTGGCCTACCTAGCTCTGGATTTGTGGTCCCTTTGGTGCTCTCTGTGGCCTTGGACCAGTTTTATCTTTGTCCCAATTCATCCAGGACTTTATTCTCCTGACCCTGAAGTCAAAGTGTAGCCTTGCCTATTATGTCTAGCACAATCGAGCCTAATTGTCATGAGGAAAACTGGGAAGAACCTCCTTACCAGAGTGAAGTCTTAGAGGCCATCTTCTTCCAGGGGCTTTATTCTAGGGAAAGAAAATTTCTCTCCTACTTCATTTAATCTTAGGTCCCAGACACTTAGTCCTTGACACTCATCCCAGGACCCCCCCAAGGTGGCCCTTAACCTTGAAGTGCTCAATTTCTTCTCCTTGCGCTGCAAACCATATTGAGTACAATCTCTATAGTCCTGGGACATGGCTTGTCAAACCGCTTGGGATTTCTAGATTTCTGGAAGAAAAAAATTTCATTGGTGCTCTGAGTTCTGTACACACATGAAACCCTCAGACATCCCCTAGTACACATGGGGAGTTGCCCATCCACTTCTCTGCTGTTCTGTTGGTCTTGGTCATGTGATCTAGTTCCAGGCATCTTAATTAAACAAAATGATGTTCTGTGGCCAGGACGTGGTGCCTCGCAGGATGTGCATTACGACCAGCCAAGGGAACAGTGGGAAAGATTGTTCCCTACAAGAAAGTAAGTCCAGAGGGTTTTCTGCTGAACTCTTGTGGAAATTGCAACCAACGATTTGGAGATTTGTTTTTCTTTTTAATCACTGTGAGTTAAAATTAGATTGCTAACATCAACTGATTAGCGATCATTCTAAACCAGTGGCCTCTGATTTGAAACTGTAGACAGTAACAAGAAACCATTGTTTTCCTGATACTGTTTTCTTCTGCTTTAACTGTAGAACCTAAATCTGGGGGGAATAATTATCTGAACAATAGTGAGTCTTCGTAAGTGCCATTTATTTAGGTCTTCTTTAATTTCTTTCAGCAGTGATTTGCAGATTATTTTTTAAAAATTTTAGTCCTAAGTCATTTGTGATTTATGGTATTTTTTATGTAGTATTGTTTTTTGTAATTTCATTTTCCAACTTTTTGCTGTTGGTATTTTACACAATTGATCTTTGTTTATTGACCTCGTATTTTGAGGCTTTGCTAAATTAACTTCCTAACTCTGTTAGGTTTTCTTGTAGATTCCCTAGGATTTTCTACATAGATAATCATGTCATCTACAAATAGAAATAATTTTATAGTTCTTCCTTTACAATCTTTATACCTTTTTTTTCCTTGACTTATTCCATTGACTAGGGTTTCTAGTTCCTAGTGAATAGGAGTAATAAGGGTGAACATCTCTTCCCAGTTCCTGATCTTAGGGGAGAAAGCATTCTTTCTTTCTTCCCACCATTAAGTATGATCCTAGCTTTAAGTCTTTGTAAATGCCCTTTTCAGGTTAAGAAGTTTTCTTTCTATTCCTAGTTTTCATCTTGAATGAGTGTCTGTCATATAATTTTGCTGTATCTTTTAAGAGGATCTTTTTCTTTTTCTTTTATTTTTTAGTTTCTTAATATCATTAATTACATAGATTGACATTTTGTTATATCAACATTTCAACCTAGGATAAGCCCCACTCACTCAGTATGCATTATTCTTTTTGTATACTGCTGGAGTTGGTTTGCTAATATTTTGTAGAGGATTACTTTTTCATTTATGCTCCTAGGGAATATTAGTCTGGAATTTTTTTTTTTTTATAATTTTCTTTTCTTTTTCAGGTTTTGGTATCACGGTTTTGCATGACCTCATAAAATAAGTTGGGGACTATTCTGTCCTCTTTTATTTCTAATAGAGTATATGTAACTTGGATATTATTTTTTTTTCTAAATGTTTGATAAAATTCTCCAGTAAAACCGTCGGTCCTTGAGATGTTTGTTCATTTGTTTGTGGAAGGCTTTTAATTATAAGTTCAACTGTTTTGTAAAGGGTTAGTCATACATTCTATTTCTTCTTGAGTCAGTTTTGATGTTTCGTTTTTCAAATAATTTATCTATTTCGTCTATGTTATTGACTTAATTGGCATAAGGTTGTTTATTATTTACCCTTATTACTCTTTTTACCTGTAGGAGCAGTCATTTTATATCTCCTCTTTTATTTCTTCATTAGCCTTACTAGAGTTTTATCAGTTTTTCTTAATTATTTTAAAGAAGCAGTTCCATGTTTTTCTATTTATTTCATCTGAGTTGTTTAGATTTCACCTTTCTCAAAAAAAAAAAAATTTCACCTTTCTCAGGCAAAGCAAATTTTTTTGCTCTAATTTTTATTTCATCTCTGATAAGTTTCTGAAGATGTTTTTCTAGCAGAGAGGACCCATACCAAACCATGAAGTCATGTTTAATATGCAGCCTATAAATACAACTCTACAAAGAACGGGCATATAATTAACTGAATGTTGTATCTTCATGTCAGATTGATTACACAGAGATGTTTTCTGCCAGCATTTCAAATCCCAACTTATAGTGGTTCAATTTAAACACCATCTAAAATGATTGAAAATAGGTTTTAGCTAAATTCATTTTTCTGAAGAGAACATTTCTTAAGAGCAGGTGTTCTCTCCTGTGACACTGGTAAGTAATCCCACCTGTCATTCTGCATGCTATAAATCATCATACTACAAATCTGTTAGCTTATGATTCATATCTGGCTTGCCTTTTAAAAACAAAGGTGAAACAGTACTTTAGAATGAAGGATTTAATGCAAACTGAACGAATCTACTTTCTTTAAGTTCAATTTCATTCCCTCTGAGTGTGTGTTATTTTCGGGAAGGAAATTGGGTTCTAAATTGAGAAGGTGCCTTAACTATTTCAGACAATGGAATGACAGGTACATCTTTCTAAATAGCTTCCTGGAGGCCTGATGGAGTATATGCCTTTCTCCAGTTCTTGTCTTACCGGCTGGAAGTGATTTATATGAGGAGATGACTTGGTCTTACCTTGGCTTGGGCTCCCATCATTTCTTTAAAGAAAATTCCCAGCTTATTCTTTCATCCTTTTTTCTCTGAAGGAAGTTATAAATCTGTGCTAATTAATTAGATTTCAGTGGGAAAGGCAACCATTTTGCCATGGTTTCAAAGAAGTCTGTGGTAATTATTGGGATATTATTTAATTTCCCATGAAGAATGCCACACTGACATGGACCCTCATATGCAGTGATACCCAATTCTGGGCCATGTACATTGTCTGTGTCTTTTTAGGACTGGTGGACCTTACTTGGTGCATCTCTGAACAGCTGTGTATAATGAGAATATTAAACAATTTCCAATGTGAATTTATTTAATTCCTTTCAAACTTCATTAAAATAAAAGAGATCTATCTCCCTGAGATTGTCTTCTTAAGGTTAATATTCATTTAACAACATTCAGACTGAAGAAGTATTCATTCGAGAACGCCATTTAGAAAACAGTTGGTCCCATTGCATTGGCTCTGCTCTGCTCGACTGCTTTTTGCATATGTTGACTTTTCCTTAACTGTACAACAACACCTTTTAGAGCGGTATAATTATGCCCAGTTTGTTTTTGCTTTCAGATGTAGGACATGTCAGTTTATGTAGGCAGAGAGAAGGGCATTTTAGAAAGAACTTGGGCTTTGGAAAGAGATCGGAGTTTAAATTCTCACTTCTCTACTCAGTGGTGGTTTGGCCAGAGCTGGGACTTGATCCCGTAGGAAGGACAGAATAGGTGTGCAGAGAATGAGATTGTGGCCGTCAGATAGATGATGGAAACTGAAGTCAGGATAACAAGGAGTCAAGTATTTTCTGGGTGAGACTTAGCTTCTGCCTTCGTGAAACTTACAGTCTGTGGACAACAGGGAAATAATCATCTGGGATGCAAGAAGAAATCTGCACTCAACAGAAATACAAACAGTCGATTATGGGGTCCGGACAGAGGGATTCTGCATGAGGAGAGGAGGGGACGGCTTTTTAGAAGAGTCGGCATGAAAGCAAGTTACGGATGGGGGAGAGATTTCCACCTGTGAGAAAAGGGAGGAAGGCATAGCATGCTGAGAAAGGAACAGGCTCAAAGGCAGAGAGGGACCAAAATGAAAAGTACATGGCATCTGGGATAATACAGGGAGGCAGATTAAGCAGAATTGGGGAGCGTACATGTCCCTCCCTCTCCTTCCCCTCCTCCCTTTCTTCCTTCCTCCTTCCTTCCCTCTCCTCCTCATCATATCCCTCTATCCCTTCTTTTCATCCTTCCTGCGACAGTTAGATGCCAGGCGCTGGGAATATGTACTGAGCCACACACGTAGCTTTCCTTCACGGGGCTCCTTTCATTAGGAACGTAGGCTTGGGGTGCCACTTGGTATCAGGGAATGACTCATGGCTAGCAGTCCAGCTGCAAAGCTATTTCAGGAGACCAGAGAAGACAGACTTGAAGCTGTTCCCAGGAAAACCGTGGTGTCACTGCAAAGATGGGGTGTATTGTAGTTCATTGTCATCAGAGCTCAGTAGAACTATTACATAGTACAATTCACCCTTGGACGACACAGGTTTCAGCCGCGTGAGCCCACTTATACATGGATGTTTTTGGATAAATCCAGTACGATATTGTAAATGTATTTTCCCTTCCTTATGATTTTATTTGCATCCCCCCCCAGCTTACTTTATTGTAAGAATATAGCATATAATACATATAACTTACAAAATATGAGTCAGTTGACTGTTTATGTCATTGCTAAGGTTTCTTTTCTTTTTAAGATTTATTATTTATTTGAGAGAGAGAGTGTGTGTGTGTGCAGTGGGAGGGGAGGGGTAGAGGCAAGACTCCCCAAGCAGACTCCCTGCTGAGCTCGAGCCCAAGACCTATGTAGGACTTGATCTCACAACCCTGAGATCATGACCTGAGCCTTAATCAAGAGCCAGATGCTCAACTGACAGCCACCCATGTGGCCCTGCCATTGCTAAGGTTTCTGGTCAGCAGTGGGCTATTAGTAGTTACATTTTGGGGGATTCAGAAGTCATACATGGGTTTTTGGCTGTGTGGGGGGTTGGCATCCCTAACCTCTGTGTTGTTCAAGGATATATAAATATATAATATAAATATAACATAAAAGCATGAACCTAGGAGCCAGACTGCCTGGGTTAAATCTCAGCTTTCATCCTTACTAGGTGTGTAACCTTGGGCAAAGTGTTTGACCTCTCTCTGCGTCAGGTTACATATCTTTAAAATGGGGATAATAATAATACCTTCCTCACAGAGTTGTTGTGGGGATTAAATTAATTAAAAAAAAAACTCTTAGAAAAGTGCCTGGGACATATTGATCCTATATAAATATAGGCTGTAATCCTTAAATTACTTCTATACACCAAATGAGGATGAACTTTCAGAAGATTGTTATTTTTGCTAACAATACATCCAATAATTTTTTTTTTAAGATTTTATTTATTTATTTGACAGAGAGATAGAGAGACAGCACAAGTAGGCAGAGTGGCAGGCAGAGGGAGAGGGAGAAGCAGGCTTCCCGCTGAGCAGGGAGCCCGATGTGGGGCTTGATCCCAGGACCCTGGGATCGTGACCTGAGCCGAAGGCAGCCGCTTAGCCGACTGAGCCACCCAGGCGCCCCACATCCAATAATTTTTGTAGAAGTGAACATCTTTTCAGGAATATAAAAGTCAAACATATTCAAATATTATGGAAAGAAATAAATAATAGCAATTATTTAGAGTCAATCTGCTTATTGTTATAGGACTTATGTTTCCAAACTTGGAAAGAAATTTAAATAAATACATACACACATACACATACATACACACATACCTGTATACATACATCCATGCATATTAAGTTTTAGAGGTGAAAAGTATGTTCAGCAGTTGACAAATTCTGTTCAAGATTCAGAAATATCTTACAGACTGAAATCCAGGCCTTGGATACCATTGGGATAGAGAGAGAAACCCCGAGAGACTCATCTTCTATTTTTATTGTCTAAGCTAATGGTCCATTAACACAGCTTCTTGAAGCTGAGCCCGTTAGATAATGTGTACCTCCCAGGGCAAAGACGTCATGTGGGTGTTTCCTAGTGGTGGAAGGCAGCATTATTTTTCCTAGGGGAAGAATGTGAATAATCCCACTTTTTTCGCATAATGGTAACAGTAAGAAAGAGCATCATATAATGGGCAAAGAAATTACCAAGATGATATCAGCATTCAAAGGGAAAATCCTTATGTTCATAATCAGTTTAATGATTTTGGTTCAATAATGGTTTACCCTCATTAGCTATTCAGTGAAATGGTGCTAATTTTAAGATTCATCAGTGTATAAAGAACATCACAGCACTTTTAGACATACTGGCATATTTGCGTTATTACTGGAGTGGTATAAAACCAGAAATTTCAGGGAGCTTATTGTAGATTTTGAGCAGTTTATCCTTCTTGAGAAATAAGCTTCAAAAATCTCAAATTATTTCCTATGTCTACCACAAAAGATAATTCCTATGATAATAATAAATAAGCATCTCAGTGTACTGAAATTGAGAATTGTTCTCTTTTTTTCCCCTAGCTTTCAGGACGTAATTTTAAAACACACATTTAATTCCAACCTGCCAGGTATTTGAATTTTAAGCCATTTTAAATTTGGTGTCCTCAAACAAGTGTGAAACATCAGTATTTCTTATTCCTGGTAAGTCTGCCCCTTTGCTCATTCTCCTTCCCTGCCAAGGAACACCTTAGCTTTGTGTGTCAGAAGCTTCCAGGCCCAGTGTGGCCGGCAGTCAGGCTCACTCTCAGATGTGAACCCCCGCAATTTCCTGTGTCCCAGGAGACACCTCAGCTTCATCCATCCATCCTGACCAGTTCACCGAACCCCTGAGTGTTTAGTAGGACCTCATCACATATGCCTGTGACCACCATGTTTTTCTAAATTGGCATGCAGGCAGTCTTGGATCAATTAATTAGTAAGCCTAACTGAAGCTAAATATAATTAATTGTACAATATTGAGCTGTCCAAATTTAACTCCACTAAAATTACAGGATGAATGTGGAACATAAAGGATTTCTGGAAAGGAAAGTAGATATCAGTAAGACCATTCTTTTTTTTTTTTTTTTTAAGATTTTTATTTATTTACTTGAGAGAGAGTACAAGAGAGAAACGGACCCATGCTGAGCAGAGAGCCCTACACGGGACTCAGTTCCAGGACCCTGAGATCATGACCTGAGCCTGAGGCAGATGCTTAACCAACTGAGCCACTCAGACGCCCCGTACCATTCTTGATAAATCCTCCTAACTCACTGCTGCTTACCCAAGACTCTTATGATTCAGGCTTATGTATTTTGAAACAGATGGCTCACCATGTGAAAATCTCTCTCTCTCACACACATATAACTTGTGTACCTTTGCCCCATAAGTTTAGAAGTATGCTTTGTTTTCATCTATCTGATGTAATTAATAAATTGATGAAGAGTAACAATGCATATAGACATGATGGCATCCATCTGGGATGGATGTTAGCTGGAAGTAGTTTTCTGTGTTGCTCACCATGTTGTTGTATTTAATGCAGATTTCAATGAACCCTGAGACTAAAAACCAATAAATAGTGACACTTTATACTTGTTCGGTGACACCAAATTTAAAATGGCTTTAAATTCCATTGCCAGGCAGTTCGAAATTAATGTGTTTAAGATTATGTCAGGAAACTAGTAAAAAAAAAAACTTCAAATACATAATTGAAATAAATTGATTCAGTTGTAATGATAAGATATATTGACAAATTTAATTATTATTCATCCAGAATTATAAAAGCAAAAGCCATTTTTCAGCAAGTGAATCTGCATATTAAAATTGTTAGAAATACCCTTCTTATAGAATTCCACCAAACTATCATTTGGTTCTGAAGTTTTTAAAGGAAAAATAAATGACTTTAGAGAATTAAATATTTCAAATGCATTTTGATATTTAATCCTTAACAAGTGTAGAATTTAACAATATCCATGAATATGCAGGATAAAGGGCATATTTAAATATGATAAGTAAATTATTTATGATGAGAGACAGAAGCAGTGAGGGAGAGAGGGAAGGGTGGTGATAGACTTGCCATTTGGGATGCACATATTCAGACTTAAAGGTAAGTAAAGAGTTTAAGGAAATATCAGATTCACCCAATGGATACTGATTTTTCAAGCTCATTTGTTTTTACAGAGCTCTTTCACACAGAATGAAACTGTGCAGGTTGTTTTGAGTTTCATTGTTTACTGACAAACCGTAATAGCAATTCTAGTTTTGTTTCTGTCTCAATTATGCAAAAGGGAGAACATGACTAATTAATTCTTTCAAGTTGATAACACACTTGAAAGACTTTTGATCATTTGTACTGTAAAATCCTCCCAAATACCGATACTTAGGATACCAAATTATTCTCCCCATTGAACAGTGTGGTATTTACACAGTTTGTGAATTTCAAAGATACTCTGTTTGTTTACAAATTCTAAATCTTGACAAAAATTGCTTCACAGATTACCTGTTAGATAATTAAAGTTCAGTGATATCTGAGTATATGAAATGTACCAATAACAGATAATGTACAATCTTAATAGTTCCCTTAAAATTCTAGTGTGTTACTTTAACGACTTTTTAACTGATGTTCTTACATAACTTATTTATTTGTTGCTTACATTTTTTTTTTTTTTTGCAAAAACAAGAAACAGTTCCCTTTTTTGCAGTAGCCAAATGTGTTAAAGAGCAAAATAAGTTTCCAAGTAGAGGAGTCTTCAACACATATCTTCAGAGTGTATTTAATTTCATGCATGTGTGAAAGATAATAATGTGATCCCAGGTACTAAATATTCTTCAGCCATTCACTCCCAGTACTGTTATCTGGAATAAAACTAGATTAAATTTGCAGAACGGTGAATTACGGAAAATAATGAAGCTAAGGCAACTCATTAATCTTTATCTGCTTGTCTATTTTTTTATATCCTGGATGAAATGGAAAAAGTCATGTGGGGGCTGATCAGATTGAAAAGGGTCTAACATGATGGAGAGAAACATGGGGCTGAAAATGTGGGTTTTTTTTTTCTTTTCAAGTTAAACGCAGCACCTTTTTCTCACATGCCTCTGTTTTTCTTTTAGTGGCAAAGCATTTCTATAACACTGGTTGAGAAAGTTCAGATGATTGCTGTAATCCTAGGATCCCTGTTCTTAATAGCGAGTGTGA
The DNA here is from genome assembly GCF_054177405.1 of Leptonychotes weddellii. NCBI lineage: Eukaryota > Metazoa > Chordata > Mammalia > Carnivora > Phocidae > Leptonychotes > Leptonychotes weddellii. Next base: position 11,827,902 of record NC_138375.1, on the reverse strand, counting down.
CCTGGCTCCTTTGGTCAGCCTTCAGCCCCTATGCAGTGTGGCAGAGGAAGGACATCCTTTTTCAAATCTGCTATGGAATGTATGGTTTTATGGATCTAGTGTGCATAGGTAAGACCATGACGTTACACATTAACTGTCAGTAATCCATTTCTTGCAGCTATTATATTTTCATCAGTGGGATCTCGTATAGAATGTTGTGGTTCACGTGATCTTGGTTCTCCAACTATTTACCTATCTGGGGTGTCACAATCTGGCCACTTCCCTCAAAAAATGCATAGCATCTCTCTTCCCAAGGAGTCCGAAAAAATGAACAGGATAATGTCCATTTAAGGTGCCTTATTTTGCAACAGAAAGGAAGGAGGGATGGTGGAAATGATTGGGGGTGGGCAAAATCAGGGCAGTCGTTCATTTCTACGGAATGAGAGCAAATCAGCCCGTCTTCAGCAAGCTGGGGAAGCGTTGACAGTGCCGGTGGTGATGGTCTGTGCATTTGGGGAGAGGACCCACAGACTCCTGGAAGGCTTACCTCGCGGCGGTGTGACTCAGATTCCTCGAGGGCATAAGTGCTCCTTGAAGGGGTGGGGACCAGGGGTCAGTTTTCCTTTCTGTCTTGGGCTTCTTTGTTTTGATTAATAAATTCAGTGGCTTAGACGAGATAAAGGATCAAACCTTTTAGCTTAAACAGATCCTACCAGAAAAGGTTACTTACACGTTTCTCTTGGCCAATCTGCTGTTTCCCCCGGACCATGAGAAAACGGAAGCCCACTCATGCAGCGCTGATGTGGGGTGTGTGAGGTGCCCGTCACTGGCACTGTGATGGCGTCTGGTTGGCCGTGGGGGGCAGGGACGTAGAGGCCCACAGGGTCTCGAGGAGACTTTCTCTGCTCTGATGTGCATTGCAGCTTAGTGGGCTGTGAAGAGCTGAGAGAGGCAGCCATGGTTTATAGCAGTTGGTTCTCAAAGTGTGGCCCCACTGCTGCTTTTTAAGAGATGCACATTCTCAGGCCCCACCCCATCTGCCAAATCAGAAATTTCAGGGTTCGGACACCCCCCACCCCCCACCCCCCACCATCTGCGCATCACAAGCCCACTGAGATTCTCACATGTGCTAAAGCTTGGGAAACACTGGTTTCAGGGAATGGTACAATTTGGGATCCCCTGACTTGGTTTCCAATCTGGGCCCCTGCTGGGACAGATCAGTGCTGTTTTTCCATGTCCTCGTTCCTCACCCATGAAGACAGAAATAATAATCCCTAGCACACAAGCCTAAATAAAGGAAATAATGATTATAAACAATTATGTTATTAATTGGAAGTTATAAATGAAAGGTATTTGAATAAGTCACAAATATTAAAATAGTTTAAATCATTTAAATTCATGCCTCTACTCACCAGACCCTTAATTTAACTAGAAGTTTTAATATTCTCAGTGACTTTTTTCTAAAAGAACTCTAAATTTTAAAATAGGATTAGCCTGAATTTCCTCTCCTTTCCTTCCTCCCTTGCCGCTAGTACAAGACTAATAGGAAAGAAAATGATCACATTTCAGGCCAGGGAGGAAAAAGACATGGGGTGGGGGGGGGGATGTCATGAGTAATATGTAAACTGAGCAGATGTTGCCTGAATAATTGCGCTAATCAGGTATATAAACAATTTGATTGAATGTGATAATACACTTGTAAGCATTTGGAAATGCTAAGTCTCTATACAAATATAATTTCCAGGGTATTGCTCTAAATAAAGGAGAGTCACAAAATTGTTCTACAAATTCCTCAGTAAGTTCAGAGATAGATCGTATTTATTCAGTCCTTCAACATCAATGTTATAAAAATGTGGTATTTCTTTGATATGAAAAGGAGAGATGAAAAAACAATGGAACCATTAGGCTTCCAGTTCAGCCTGGAGGGAAAGAGTCCATTTGACTTTGATATCATTACAGCACTAGAGAGGAATATATATATATATACACACAAACACACACATTCTGTTTAGGAACTCACTTTCCTGGTTTTCACAGCTTGCATTTAGTGCTGAGTTACTAGGTCTTAAATTTTGATTGCTAATGCCAGTCTTTTAATCAAAATTATTAAATTTTGGTTTTAAAAGCACATGCATATGAGCTAATGATTTTTTGGCAGAATATGACATATTTGGGCTTCCCTTTTGAAATTTGGGTATTTGCCCATTTTGTAAAGTTAAGTTTTGTGAGAACAAAAGCCAATTGATACTTTGCTGGCTTACACTTTGGAGAGTGAATTTTTATTGAAGTTTTAAATATTGACAGTACCTCTCATTACATTTTGACTTATTAAATCCATATTTCATCATTTAAGGATTTATTTGTATTTTGAAAAATGTTAAGAATTCAGATTGAACAGCATTGTTCCTGTGACTTGGTAATCACATTAAATGGTCTATTTGGGCCCAGAGAAAATCTTACTTTTTTCTCAAGAAGTTGAGAAACTACTATAGTCAAGTTAGCAAATACATGTAGGCTATCAATAGCCAACTGGATCATAGCCAGTAATAGCTCCTGCTGACATTTCAATTGAATTCAAATGTCTGTTAAATTAAATGTAGACAGTAACAAAGTAGATTACATTGATTATACCTCAAATACCCCTCACTGCAGGACTTATGAGTCTGAGTTAGTCTGGGCCCCTGCCTACCACATCCCAATAGTCTGAGTTAGGGTGGAAAAAAAAAAAAAGAGTCTGAGTTAGGGTGGAAAGCATGTTTATAACTTTGGGTCCAGTTTGCTCAGCTCAGATTAATAAATATTTATTGAGAACTTTCTTTGTGTCAGACACAGTGCTAGGTGCTGGGAATACAAGTCAGGGTCAGTCACTTTCCTGGCCATGAGGAGCCCCCAGCCACAGAGGAGGACAGGTGTGTCAGTAGGTGATGAGAAGACGGTGGGGTGTACACGGTTCTGGAAGGATGCATAGGAGGTGGTAGTTGGATAAAGTGGGGAGACATGAATGCTGGGGTGTTGCATGCAAGGTGGGGGTGGTTCCAGGCAGATTTCAAGGGGAAGTGATAACCAAGCAAACTGACAGATGAGTAGATGCTTAGCAAGTGGGGAGGTGGCCTCCTTGTCACTGTTGGAGGATGTAAAATTGGCTTCCCATTCAGAGGGCCTTAAAGTACTTGGAAACATTCCCACATTCCTGTTTGCTCAAGCTCTTCAAACTTGTTTATACCTAAATGAGAAGGAGCAGACTGAGAGCTTCATAAATGTTCTGTTTAAAAAATAATTCTGAAAATCCACAGAAGCTTATTCCTGAATGAAAAAAAAAAGTTATAATCCAGCCAGTGGTTGTAATGCTTAGGAAGAGATTATCGCTGGATTGTTAAAGAGAAAATGTAAAGATTTGTAGAAAATGTATTTACTTGGGGAAATCTGTTTACTCATTTCTACACATAGTGAATTTGTCTTTTGCTTTTATTCATTATTATTAATTAATACCCTTTCTGCTTTCCCAAGATTCAGTTTTTTCTTGCCATTGAAGTTTTGAATTCTCCCAGGGGTCGAGGTATTTTTAGAGTTGAGATGTCTGGATCTGGCTGTCCAGGAGAACTTACTGCAATGATAAAGATGTCCATCTGGTGCCCAGTGCCACAGACACAAGCCACTGGCTACAGTTGGCTATCGAGCACTTGAGTGTGGTTCGTGAGAAAGAGAAACTGAATTTTAAAATTAATTTTCTTTAAATTAACTTAAATTTAAATAAATAGTGGCTATCATATTGGACAGCACAGATCCTGGATGATGATTCAAATTAAATGTGTAAGGGTTTGATTAGCACAGTTCCCCTCACCTGTATAAACAGGTGGCATTTCCTAAATAACAAAGAAGCTCTGTGCCAAGACAGATGAAGAAAGTAAGAATGAACTGAAGAGGATTAAGAGAAGGGTATTAAAGGTGTGCGGGTGGTGGCCGAGAGGTAGACAGAGAGCCATGAAAGGGAGACGTGTCTTAAGGGACTCGAAGTACAAAGAGATAACTTTATATTATACTTGGGGAGCTCTTTTAAATATTTAAACAGGGACGCCTGGGTGGCTCAGTCGTTAAGCGTCTGCCTTCGGCTCAGGTCATGATCCGAGGGTCCTGGGATCGAGTCCCACATCGGGCTCCTTGCTCAGTGAGGAGCCTGCTTCTCCCTCTCCCTCTGCTGCTCCCCCTGCTTGTGCTCTCTCTCTCTCTCTCTGACAAATAAATAAAAAAAAATCTTTAAAAATAAATAAATAAATAAATATTTAAACAGTTGGCATTCCAACTATGATTGTGTACCAGGGAAACTAATATGAAGGATTTAAATCACTGAGCTGTGTTAGCCCAGGGCAGTAATTTAGGGAGAATAACCAAAGCAAGCTGGTGTTGGCTCCCTCCTGAGATTTGCACAGTGGACAAAGGAAGATTAGCAAACCCAGAGATGAAGAGCAAATGCATGGCGGAAGGCAGTGGGCTCGGGATTTGGTTCTTAACTCCGTACTTCGCACACTGAGAAAATAGAAGGCTATTCCTTTCTTTTTTTTTTTTTTTTAAAGATTTTATTTATTTATTCATGAGAGATAGAGAGAGAGAGAGAGGCAGAGGGAGAAGCAGGCTCCCCGCGGAGCAGGGAGCCCGATGCGGGACTCGATCCCAGGACCCTGGGATCATGACCTGAGCTGAAGGCAGACGCTTAACCGACTGAGCCACCCAGGCGTCCCCCCAAAGGCTATTCCTTTCATTGGTTGTGTGGTTCAGAGGAAGCTTGTTCCATCAGAGGAATACATTTAGTAATGACTGAAATGACTGAGAGTCAGCCATGAGGACAGGGAGTCATTTGATTAACTTGCTTCTAAAAAGTTACCAAGTCATTTCAGTGTCCGGTAGAACCTGATGAGGTGCGTTCTGTTTCTTGTTTGAAGCAACAAAATAAGACTGAAACCCCGTTACTTTAGTGGGATTCCTGAAATAGGGACAGCATTGCTTATGTCTAATCTCACTAACACTATAAAGTAGTGCCAACTCCATATCTGGAAAATGTTTTGATCTTCCCTGATATACCAAGGAGAGGGACCAGATATGCTTATAAAATTTAAAAACTTAGATCACTTTTGTTCTTTTAAAAAATTTTTTCTTTATTGTCCACATAGTATAAACATATACATATTGAAATAAGCCCATTTTATGAATATATAAAGTTTAAAAGAAGACCACTTCACTCATACTGCCTGTTCTGTTATGTCATTCTCTTTGTGGAATGGTCTCCCCCACCCCAACATTTTGGTGTGTATCTGCCAGATCTTTTTCATTGGGTTTACATGCATATGGGCATACAGACACGTAAGTATTTTAATATAAGCGGGATCATACTATTCATTGTTGAAAAAAAGTCATTTTCATTCAATAACATGACCTAGCGATCTTTCCCTGTTAGAATGGATGTACAACCATTTACTTTTCTTCTACTGATGGATATTCAGGTTGTTACCAGTCTTTGCCATTAGAAACAATGTTGCCAATGAGTATTTCCGTAGGCAAGATTCCAAGAAGTGAAAAGTCTGGGCTGAGTAATTAAGTACATGCCCCATTTTTGCTCTCTAAAAAGGCTTTGCCAATTTGCCCTCCTCCCAAACAGATGACAATTCCCGTTCTCCCACACCTTGACAAAAATGGATATCCGTTTTTTGACCTTTTCATTGGTAGTTTGAGCTGTATCTAACACCATTAGAGTGCTTTCCTTAAAGTCTAACTATTTAGGTTTGCGGGGTAATTTTGCCTAAGAAAATAAGAACATCCACACTGAGCCCTGCTCTTAATGCAGCTCGTCCTGCCTGGCATCTCTTGGGATGTGGTAGGCAGGGGCCCAGACTAGCTCTGCCCTGTAAATACTCCGCCTCTGCTTCCTGAACATGAAGTCAGAAGACAGGGCCAAGGTCAGAGATCCCTGTCTCTCAGACACCCCGCATTCCCCTGCACATGTAAGGAACTCAGGACCAGTTTCTCCCATCTATGATACCATTAAACACTCAAGGAGTTTCACTTCTCTCTTTTCTCATGTAGAAAGTGCTCCCAGAAATTGCTTTTAGGAAAATTGCCTTCCTCTGTCACTTGGGTCTGTGGCTAAAGTACTGAGGCTATTATTGCCCGTTCTCCCTATTACTCTTTTTCCCAGGTTAAAACACAAACACACGGGGTAGAGTTGACACGCACACGGACCCACCAGAAACCAAAAATCCCTCTCAGGGCTCCTTTGAAATAACGAGATAAAGTATATTATGATTGTTTATGTTGTCCTGCTTTTGAAAACTGCAGAGATTAGGGAGTTTTAAAAAATAACCTGATATATACTTGAATGAAGATCAGATCAAAATAACTTCTCCTTAATGTACCAATTACAGTCAATACTGAAAAAAAAATGCTCCTTCTGCAGAAATTTCATACTCCCCAATGTCAGGTTTTATTTTCCTCTAGTCTAAATCTAATTAATTTTTAAAAATTCATGTGAATTCTTATAGCTATTAGTTTTGAAAAATCTGTTTTTCATAGTTGGTGATCTGTCTAGCTCAAGGTTTTTGGGCACACTCAAATAAACTAGGTAGAGTTACCCATTGGTAATATATTCACATTTCATTATAGAACTTCAAAAAATAAATACCAAATATTCCTATGGTCTTTGATTACATTAGACGTATGTTTACATGTTAAAAAGCCAAGGTCATATTTCTCTCTTACTTTCGATACTGCTTCACTGTGCTTTTTTTTACCCCACCAGGCAGAGCAGCTAAAAGTTACACATGATTGAACCTTTTACTGACACGAAACTTAAAATGTACCTTTTCTAATTGTATGATATTATATGAGGAAAAGTGAAGAATTTTGACCAAGAATTTCAGGATAATCCAACTCTCGGTGACCACAGATGAGTTCTTCTCGCTGCAGATGGCCAGTGGTCTATTTCATGCCCAGGTTGTTTCTTCCTAAAATGATGCTTTTAGGTTGTCTTCCTTCCTGTGGCTCGCTTTCAACAAATATAAACCAATTAGCATAAGCAAAGCATGATTAAGAAAGTAAATCAACTCAGGAAAAAGAATTCTAATGCATTCCAAGCAAAATATAAAATGACTTTTGGACTATCTCTTGTTTAAAATTTTCCATGCTCTCTGGCACTTCTCAGCATGATTCAGAAGTTGACAATATTTCCTGAAGTATTTTCAGTGAAAAACAACATATTTACTTAAGGAGTTTGAAAGAAATTAGCATTGGAAGTTGGAATGTGCCATAATTTAGAGCAGAAAGAAAATGAGCTTGCTGGAGACCACAGGAGAGCCTTTGGTTCTCGCGTCATCAGGCAGGGCCATCAACCATACAGATGAGTGTGTTTGAAAGAGAAATTTAGGCAAAGTTCATAAAATGGGCAGCCTTTGGGTCATTGTAGAGAGACAAAATATTTATGGATAGATATAAAATCTATCAAAAAGTTCCGAGTGAAAAATGTACAATTACCAAGAGAACAGTCCTGTTCCCCACGTTCTTCAGGGCCCGTGTAGACGCTATCCTGCACAGAGGGGTTGAGGATGCCTGGTGGAGTGGGAGAGCCACGACCCTAGAATCCAGTGTGATCTGGGTGGGCCTCCTCTGCGGGAAGTGGGGAGGGCAGATGCCAGCCTCCAATACCACCCCCCACCTCTTCTCAGGGCCCCACGAGCAGGGCAGCCCCACCCCACTCAAAACTGTCAGCAAGGTTGATGGTAAGACTCCAAATATATGTAGATTTTTGTAAATCACAGAACACTGGGAGCCCAGATCCAGCCTTTCACAGGCCTGCACCCTCTCCCACCTAAGTCACCACCACCCCCCCAAGTCTGGGATCTGAGCTACCGAAAGCATTCTGTGGGTGGCACTTCGGGCTGCCCCAGAAGGTGGATTGTAGGAGGAGGCTTTGCTGGTGGCTGCCCAGTGTCCTGGGAGGCACTGACATGATGCATCGGCGTGAATCATAAGGCATGTGGAAAAGGCAGCTCAAGTTACACACTGGTTGGCAGGATAGCTGGGAGAGTTGACTAGTCCAGTACTTCCTTTTTGAATCTTCATATACCGGTTTTCCCTCCAGACGTAAAAAGACAATCAGCCCCCTCTGCTCCAAGAGAAATGCTTCCGTTTCCTGAGCAGTAATTTGACAGGGCATCTGTATCCCTCCAGTGCCACAGTTTGGCTACCGTGGAGAACTTGGTCTCGCCGCTAGTGCAGGGAGGACAAAAGCCTCCTTCTACTCTTGCCCAGAGCCCTTCTGGGTTTCCCTTCAAACTTCCTCCCAGGCCGAGGACTGGCTTGGGAGGGCGGCCACTCCGTGGGGTCTGGTACCGCTGTGGCCATGACTGCTACCAGACTTGCGTGCTCTGCTAGCCTGTTTGGAATCATTTCTTAAACAGAGTAGGATTCCTTTGCAAGCATTGATCATTCCTTCCTGACTTCAGCGTGTCTTAGCCCGCATCATGCCCCAGGAAATGCCACAACTTCCCTTAGAAAGAGTCCGAAGCAGGAGTCCATCCTCTGATCTTTACGTTTCTCACTTTCTCACTTCTGAGCACATCACGGTCAGGCCCCTCCGAGGGAGGGGCAGAGAGGCGCTTTGTAATTCAGAACTGTCAGAGGAAAAACAAATCTTCATCTTTTATATGCTTTGAGAAGTACTCCATTGTTATCACTTTACTCTGGAGGTACAAAGTAGAGGCTTTTCTATGCCTTAACCACACTGATGTTTACCAATTTCTCTAAAGATTATTATCCTGGTTGGTTATCAGGGATATTGCTGCCTTTAAAACCCAGGAAATAGAAGAGAAGGACTTGTTTTTGCTACTTGCCCTTCAGTGCAGTGTCTAAAATGGACTCTCAAAGCAAATGAACTCTTTAGACCTCCTCATGTGGGAGAAAACACAACCCATTGCCTTCCTCTCCTTTGACCTTGGGAAGTTCAAGCTCTTTTGGAGAAACGTTGACAGAGGTTAACAGAGCATCAGACCAAACATGCTCGTGCTGTTGACTTCTGTTTCCTCCAGAGAAAAGGTGACCCTTTCAGTCATCTCTCCCAGCAGGGACCAGTTGAGCCGAAGGGGCACCAGTCATCTATGAAGCCAACATTTGCTGAGTGTTGACAGTGTATTTGTAAGTCTGGAGTGCAGGGTAGAGGTTTTACTAGAACAGAATAAAACACTGCCTGTTTCTTTCTTTTTTTTTTTTTTTTAGATTTTATTTATTTATTTGACAGAGAGAGACACAGCGAGAGAGGGAACACAAGCAGGGGGAGTGGGAGAGGGAGAAGCAGGCTTCCCGTCGAGCAGGGAGCCCGATGTGGGGCTTGATCTCAGGACCCTGGGATCATGACCCGAGCCGAAGGCAGACGCTTAACGACTGAGCCACCCAGGCGCCCAACACTGCCTGTTTCTGAACAGCCCATGATCTGAGAATAGTTGTTACATTTTGAAATATTTTTAAAAATATTAAGAGAAGAATGTTATTTTGTGACATATGAAAATTACATCAAATATAAATTTCAGGGCCCATAAATAATGTTTTATTGGAATACAGACCTATCCATTCATTTATGTGCTGTCGATGAGGCGTTACAGTCTCGTCATTGAGAGACCATAATGTTCACATAGCCTAAAATATTTACTGTCTGGTCCTTCCCAGAAATGGTTTGTGGAGCCTGGAATATAGCATGTTCTCTGCTCTCCAGCTGCTGGCGAGAGACAGGGAAAGAAACGATTAAAATGGAAAATGGAAGGTGTCAGGAGACAAACACCTGTGAGAGCTGGTGGAGAAGGTTGCTTAACGATCCTTAGTGGCAGCACCATCTATGGGGCGGGGTGGGGGGGGGAGCAGAAATCTTGAGCTAAACTTTAAGAAGAGCATGAAAGGGGCCAGAGAGAGGCAGCTGCCTGAACCTGTCAACACATGAAAATGTGTATTTTTGAGGACTCATAGGGAATTTGGTGTGACAAGAGCAAAAGATGCTTGCTGGGGAGTAGCAGGGGAAGTAAGGTCTGACTGTCTACAGGGATCCTGTAGGTGGGACATGGGTGTGGGACCCAACCCTGAAAGCTCAGGAAACCCCTGGAGGGTGGTCTGCTGCATGTGACTGGTCAGCGTGATGTTGAAGAAAGAGCAATGATAGCTAGGAGAGGTTGAAGGGGGTGGGGGGTGCGGCGCGGAGGGCATGCTGGGAAGGCAAGAAGATAATAATCCAGGCAAAGGATTAGGCCCTACATTAAGGTAGATAGGCAGCTGCTGGAATTAAAAAAGGTTGATCACAAGATAACGGTGATCGAATCAATAGAGGTAGGGCAGAAGTGGGGGGTAAAGGAAAGGGGCCATCAGGTGTGATTCAAAGAGGCTGATTGGCAGATGGGAGGAAAAGATGATATGTTCTGTTTGAACATTTTCTTTTTGCAGAATTTCTGAGGAATCAAGTGGAAATGGCCAGGAAGTGGCTGGATATAGGGGTCTGGAGCTCAGGATAGGAATTTGAGCTGGAGATTGACATCTGGTAGTTGAAGCTGCGGTCTACAGGGGAAAGTGATCTGGGCGAGATGAACAGCAGTTTGAGGAACACAGAGACACAAAGAGCAGGCAGAGGAGCATGACCAGGGGAGAAAAAAGTGGGTCAGTCTAGGTGAGGAGGAAGGAAGGAACTTCGGGGAGGAGGAACACATGGTCAGTAGTGCCAGATGCCGGCTCAAGAGTAGGTGAATTAAGCCAAAGTGCACTCACTGGATTTAGCAGTATGGGTGTTGATTGCATCAACACAAGGCTGAGAATGGCTGGGACAGGCAGAAGGGGGCTCAGAATGTAGGTTAAACAGGGGCGCCTGGGTGGCTCAGTCGTTAAGCATCTGCCTTCGGCTCAGGTCATGATCCCAGGCTCCTGGGATCGAGCCCCGCATCGGGCTCCCCGCTCAGCAGGAAGCCTGCTTCTCCCTCTCCCACTCCCCCTGCTTGTTCCCTCTCTCGCTGTGTCTCTATCAAATAAATAAATAAAATCTTTAAAAAAAAAAAAGAATGTAGGTTAAACAAATCTTGGCTGAACAAGTTAAATGAGGGCAGAACCTAGAGTTGGGTGTGGAATTGAGAAAAGTTCCTGGGGTTTTGTTTTTGTTTTTGTTTTGCTTTGTTTTGTTTTGTTTTGTTTTAAGATTTTATTTACTTGACACAGAGAGAGAGACAGTGAGAGAGGGAACACAAGCAGGAGCAGAGGGAGAGGGAGAAGCAGGCTTCCCGCGGAGCAGGGAGCCCGATGCGGGGCTCCATCCCAGGACCCTGGGATCATGACCTGAGCTGAAGGCAGATGCTTAAGTGACTGAGCCATCCAGGCACCCCATCTGTTTGTTTGTTTTAATGGTAGAGTCAGGCAGGGACAAATGCTGAGAAGAAAGATCCAGAAGAAACCAGAGAAAAGACCGAAGAATGGACAGCTTGATGCCTGTCTGAATGCAGAGCTAGCACCCAGCACGCAGGGGAGGGGTTGGCCTTGCCCAGGAGGGGCATGGTGCCCGAGAAGGGCAGGCAGGTGGAGAGCAGGCCCA